>NC_141923.1:48749291-49407044 GCF_057802395.1 Ceratotherium simum simum
CATGTCTGATTTTATTTTCTCAATTAGTCTAAGAGTTTGTCAATTTTATCTTTTCAAAATCCAACTCTTAGTTTCATTGATTTTTTCCTATTCTTTTTCTATTCTCTATTTCATTTATTTCTGCTCTGATCTTTGTTATCTCCTTCCTTTTGCTAACTTTGGGTTTAGTTTGTTCTTCTAGCTCCTTGATGTATAATGTTAGGCTGTTCATCTGAGATCTTCTTTTGTAATGTAGCTATTTATGACTATAGATATGATTTCAATTTTCTCAAATTTGCTAAGACTTATTTTGTAAGCTAATATGTGATCTACCCTGGAGAAAGATCCATGTGTGCTTGAGAAGAATGTGTGTTCTTCTGTTGTTGGGTGGAAGGCTCGCTATATGCCTATTAGGTCCATTTGGTCTACAGTGTTGCTTAATTGCTCTGTTTGCTTATTGGTCTTCTGTCTGGATGTTCTATCCATTACTGAAAGTGGGGTACTGAAGTCTCTTACTATTATAGTATTACTGTCTATTTTTCCCTTCAGTTTTGTCAATACTTGTTTTGTTTAGGTACTCTGATTTTGGATGCATATATAATTCTTATATCTTCCCGATGGATTGACCCTTTTATCATTATATAATGTCCTTTTCTGCTTATGACAGTTTTTGACTTAAAATCTATATTGTCTAAGTATAGCCACCCCTGCTCTCTTTTAGACATGCATGGCATGTCTTTTTCCATCCCTCCATTTTCAGTCTATGTGCATCCTTACAAGTAAAGTGGGTTTCTTGTAAACAGCATATACTTGGGTCTTTTATTTTTTTTAATCCATGCAGCAAACTCTATGTCATTTGATTGGGGAGTTTAATCCATTTACATTTAAAGTAATTATTGAATAGAAAGGATTTACTACTGCCATTTTTTTTTTTCCTGTTAGGCTTACAGTTCTTTAGTTTGTCTTTTCCTCTCTTGCAGTCTTCCTTTGTGTTTTGTTGATTTTTTTCTTTCTTTTTTTTAAATTTTATTTATTTATTTATTTTATTCCCCCAAAGCCCCAGTAGATAGTTGTATGTCATAGCTGCACATCCTTCTAGTTGCTGTATGTGGGACATGGCCTCAGCATGGCCGGAGAAGCGGTGCGTCGGTGCGTGCCCAGGATCCGAACCTGGGCCGCCAGAAGCACAGCGTGCGCACTTAACCGCTGAGCCACAGGGCCGGCCCGATTTTTTCTATTGATATGCTTTGACTGCTTTCCCCTTTTCTTCTGTGTAACTTCTATAGGGGTGTGTGTGTGTCTGTGGTTACCCTGGGACTTACAAAAAATATCTTATAGTTATAACAGTCTATTTTAAGCTGATAACTTATGTTCAATCACATACAAAAACTCTATACTTGAACTTCTCCTCCCCAACATTTTGTTATTGTTGCGACAATTTATATTTATACTGTGTATTTTAACATATTTTTATAGTTATTTTACACTTTTTTCTTAACTTTTATACTAGAATTAGAAGTGATTTACCCACCATCATTACAGTAATACAGTACTCTGTATTTGTCTATACAGTCATGTGCTACATAACGATGTTTTGGTCAACAAGAGACCGCATATAACAAGGTCCCATAAGATTAGTACCATATAGCCTATATGTGTAGTAGGCTATACCGTCTAGGTTTAAGTACAGTACACTCTATGATGTTTGCACAATGATGAAATTGCTTAACGATGCATTTCTCTGAATGTATCCTTGTCATTAAACAATGTATGACTGTACATCTATCTTTACCAATGAGTTTCATACTTATGCTATGTGTTACTGTTTAGTATTGTTTTGTTTCAACTTGAAGAACTCTAGCATTTCTTGTAAGGGAGGTCTAGTGGTGATGAACTCCTTCAGCTTTTGTTTATCTGGGGAAGTCATTATTTCTCCATTTTTGAAGGATAGTTTTCAGAGTATATTATTTTTGGTTGGTAGTTTTTTCTTTCAGCACTTTAAATAGATCATCCCACTGTTTTCTAGCCTGTAAGATTTCTGCCAGAAAATATGCTTATAGTCTTATAGGGGTTCCCTGGTATGTGAGGAGTCTCTTTTTTTCTCTGCTTTCAAAATTCTCTTTGTCTTTAACTTTTTACAATTTGAGTATGTTTCTCACTTTGGATTCCAGTTTTTTTGTATCCCTCTGGCTTCTTGGATCTACCCCAGATTTGGGAAGTTTTCAGCCATTATTCTTTGAATAAGCTTTCCGGTCCTTTCTCTGTCTCTCCTTTTTCTGGGACTCAATGTGTATATTAGTTCACTTGATGGTGTACCATAAATCCCTTTAGCTTTGTTCATTCTTTTTTCTTTTTGCTCTTCTGACTGAATTATTTCCAATGACTTGTCTTTAAGTTCATTGATCCTTTCTTCTGTTTGATCTAGTCTGATGATGAACCCAAATCAATTTTTCACTTCAGTTTTTGTTCTTCAGCTCCAAAAATTGTACTTTTTAATATTTTCTATCTCTGTTGAAATTTTCACGCTTTGTCGAAATTGTTCATGCTTTGTTCTCTTGACCTCGGTTAACATAATTATGACAGTTATTTTGAATTCTCTGTTAGGTAAATCATATAACTCTGTTGCATTAGTTTGTAGAGATTTATCTTGCTGCTTTGTTGGGAACATCTTTGCCAGATTCTTCATTTTCCTTGGCTCTCTGTGTCGGTGTCCGTGCACTAGAGAAAACAGGCACCTCTTCCAGTCTTCATGGATTGGCCATGTACAGGAAAAATCCTTACCAATTGACTTCTCTAGAGATTCTGGGGGCCTCTACCAACTCTTTCCCTCCCCAGGGAGAAGAAGGAAGCTGTAGTTCTGGCTTGTTCACTCTGTGCAAAGTTGGGGGAGGAGGGGAGCTATGTCATCTACCAGTTCAAATTGCTGTCCTTCTTCTCCCTCAGGTGGCTAGTCTGTACTGGACCTGACAGAGCTCCAAGACTGGCAAGACAGAAGACTGACCTCTGGTGAGGCCCCTAGGAAAAGTTGGAGTGCTGGATGTGTGAACCAACACCTTCCCTCCTCTGAGAGAAGCTGTGAGCTAGGAGGTCTCTTCTCAATTGTATGGCATTGCACTAGGGTCAGGGACTCCGGCAAGAGGTTGTCCCAAATCTCCCTAGTGGTTTTGGTGATTCTGGTGCAGGAGCCTTTCAATTAGTTTCTGGATTTCTCACAAAGGAAATCTGTCTGTGAATTGTTGTTGAATCAGTGTGTTGGCAGGGGGAAGAAGGGTCCATGGCTCCCTACTCCACCATCTTGCTGACATCACTCCCAACATGGCTTTTATTTCACCCTTATTGTTGATAGTTTCATTGTGGGTATTATCTTAGGTTACTGGTTTTTTTCTTTCACCATTTTGAAGATGTTTCACTTGTCTTCTGGATTCTAGTTGTTAATGAAATGCCAACACTCAAACTAAGTTTCATTTCTTGGTTGGTAATATCTTCTCTATCCAATTGTTTAAAAATATTTTGTCTTTGGTATTTTGAGATTTTACTCTCATGTGTTTTCATTTAGCCTGTCTTGAATTGTTTTGGGCTTTCTGAATCTGAAACTTTGTGTCTTTCATAAATCTGGACAGACTTTAAGTCACTATCTCTTTGAATAATTTATCTGAAATTCCAATTAGATATATATTGGACCTACTCATCATATCTCCATTTTCTCTTAATCTCCTGTTCATAGTTTCTATCTTTTATTTCTCTGGGCTATATTCTGGATGATTTTTTCCTCAGATTTTCTAGTTCACTAATTTCTTTTTAATAGTTGAATCTTGTTTAATCATTCGTTTCAGTTTCTAATTTTATTTTTCATTAAAAAAATTTATTTCCAAATGTGCCTAGTCAATTTTGATTTATCATATATCAATATTGTTGAATTTCTTAATTCACATAAATGAATATTTTATACTATATATTTGATAATTCTGACGTCTTCAATCTTTGCAGGTAAGATTCCCTACTGTGATTTTTTCATTTTGAGCTTACATTCCCTGGAATTTTATCTGTCAGGATTCTGGGTTTAAAGTATATTCCTCAAGATGATTTGCATTTGCTCCTTCCAGATGCTTGAGGTTACTACCAAGTCAGGATAACACTAAACTACATTTTCAGGTTGAGTATTTTTTTTTCCTACAGAGTCACAGAAGTGGTGTGAATTCAGGCTTCAAGCTTGTGAGAATAAGCTTATTATGAATTCTCAGGGAAGACTTTTGTTTCTCCAATTTGTACCTCCTTCTCCCAGAGCCAAGGCAGAGACAGGCACAAATTCCATCTTCAACCTCTGAGGACCTGCTTATTTTTCCCCTAGTTCATCCACTGAAGATGTACACTTTGAGAATTCTGGCATTAAGTCGGAGGTGATGAGGCCTCTGATTAGACCTCACCGCAAATGTCACCTTCCCTCAGCCCCAACACATAAAATTAAAGTCCAGGCATTAGGCTAGCAGGAAATAGCTAATAACTATCCCCAGCCCCAAGACAAACATCTGTGTGGTACTTTATCCTTCTGTGTTCACTTCTTTTTTTGTGGTTTCTTTCCTCTGAGGAATTTCCTCACACCAGCTCAATCATTCATTGAAAAAGATTAAAAGATCTCTACAGCATTTTAAGGCATTTCTCTGAATCTCTGTTCAGCCAGATGGCCCTGGTTTCTACTTTTATAAACTAGGAGGTGAGGGTCATATACTAAGTATGAAGGGGGCACGAAGAGTTTGCCGGAGAGTGGAAAAGGTTTGAAATGGTGGAAAATGGGAAGGCAAGTTAAATAGTGGAGCACTAAATAATAAACAAAGAGTTGATGGTATGCAGGCAAGTTCATAGGGAGAGATCACTTGACAGTCTTGTCTATATAGCCCTTGGGCTATATAGTAGTCTCATATCTAATACATATTAGCCATAAAACCTTGGATAAATCACACTCTGTTTATCTCTACCTATTTCATGGGGCTTGTGAAGACAAGCGTTACCAAGTGCTTTGAAAATACTAAATCACATAGAATGTAAGTCGTTGTAATTATGTCTTCTGCCATAGAATTGCATCTTAAACTTCTGTCTCACGGATATCTCAGAAAAAATAAAATCAAGTTAATGGATAAAACAGTTCAGTAGATTCAGACAAAAACAGTTTATAATCACAGTTACAGATTAAAAAAATCCAACATTGAGGGCTGTACCACTGGCACAGTGGTTAAATTCACAAGCTACACTTTGGCAGCCTGGGATTAGTGGGTTCAGATTCTGGGTGTAGACCTACACACCGCTCATCAAGCCATGCTGTGGCAGTGTCCCATATGCAGAAGAGAGGAAGACTGGCACAGATGTTAGCTCAGGGACAATCTTCCTCAAGTAGAAAAATGAAAAAACAAATCCAACATTGAACTAAACCACTATTTCCAGTAAAGAGTAACTGACTCATGATGTGAGACTTATTTGTTTTACTGACTTTCCTATTTAATAGAATTAGTTGAAACCAAATTAGCAAAGCCCTAATTACTATGGGACATTTGGGATGATAATAAAAATAGTTTTGCTAAGCAAAACAATATATTAAAGTGGTTTCATTAGTAAGATTTTACCTGTAGCAATCAAAATTAACTTTTACCTTATTATTATTTTTTTTAACTTTATTTATTCCCCCCCCCCCAAGCCCCAGTAGATAGTTGTACGTCATAGCTGCACATCCTTCTAGTTGCTATATGTGGGACTCGGCCTCAGCATGGCCAGAGAAGCGGTGCATCGGTGTGTGCCCGGGATCCGAACCCGGGCCGCCGGCAGCGGAGCACACGCACTTAACCACTAAGCCACGGGGCCGGCCCTAACTTTTACCTAATTAAAGCTAGATAATCTAAGAGAATCTTAGCACTCATACCATAGGCGATGTTTTAGGCAGAAAATATAAAGATCCCAGATAGTACACAAATAATTTACTGCAAATGTTTGTCAAAATTAAGTTAACCCCCAAATTTTAGATGGCTAAATATTTTCTAGATTTGGGTCTTTTCAAGATTGTCATTCAATAATACAGTCACTGTTGTTCTAGTTGCTATGAGATGAAAATATAAAATTTCTTATCCTTAAGGAGTTTCCATTTTAGATGGTGAAAATACCTTTGTGAGAAATCACAGAACATTATAACAAAACCAAAGTACTTTTAAGTTGAACGGCATGTTATTTGACGTACCATCAAGTTTCGGAAGAATACATCCGTTGTCAGGGACAATGATAGCATCCATGAAGGTACGAGTTAAGATTTTGAATTTAATTTTTCTAGCTGTTTTGGTCTTGTGATTAAGTCACTGTATTTTATCCCCATTAAGCACTTGGCACTCATGTTACAAAATTGCAAGAAAAAATGTCAATATGGGCCGTGAAGACGAACTCATTGATTTGGGCATGCATCACAATATTCCAAAGACAGTATATTACCAACTCTCATTTTAAGTCCTTTTACTTGTTCCAATGGTAGATAGCATCCATTTTCTCAGATACAGTCATGCATCACTTAATGATGGGTATATGTTGCGAGAAATGCATTGTTAGGTGATTTTGTTCTTGTGCAAACATCATAGAGTATCCTTACACAAACCTAGATGTATAGCCTATTACACACCTAGGCTATATGGTACTAATTTTATGGGACCACTGTTGTATATGCGGTCAGTTGTTGACTGAAATGTCATTATGCAGCACATGACTGTAATCTAAAAGACTGAAGTCTTTTCGTGAACCTTTCTGCAGCAAAGTACATGTTCTGTTGATCATGCCAGAAAAAGTTCAATAGGTGTTTTTAGTGTACAGGTTTCTTTCCCACTATCAGCTTCCAGAGGTTAAGTGTAAGATGAAAAGTCTAATTATTTCAGAAAGGGTTACTTCTCCTTATCTCAATTCCATTCAAGTGTAGTCAACAAAAGCAAGAGTGGTTTAGGCAGTCTCAACTTTTTGAAAACTTAATGAGTTTTAGAAGAATCATCAAAATGTATTTAAAGTAGTAATGGTTATTTTACTAACTTCATTTTTATACTGCTCCATGGTTCTTTGTAACTAAGTCCTTAAAGTTAGAATGTCTTTAATTGGTGAGAAATGGATACAACAAATGCTTTAGAGACGTCAAAAGTAAAATGAAATTGGTCTTTAATACGACAGATAGTAAAGACAGAGTGATTTGGTTATTAAGAAGCACAACTATTCAAAACAGATAGAGGGTCTCTTGGTTAAAAAAAAAAAAAAAATGCAACGTTAGTTAAGTTTTGTATTGGTCACCACTGAGACTTTCCCTACTACTTCGCTATAATACGAAGAACTCACTTGGAAAGGTTCATTAATTCAGAACCATCAGTGAGAAGTATGTTTCCAATTACTTGGAATTGATAGAAAAACATGAACTCAAATCTTCTTTTAAACACAGATTCCTCTGGATTTTTTTTCTAATGAATGGGCAAATGATTTCTGGTTAAGATATCTCTTTTTAAACAGGTTGAGGGCCGGCCCCATGGCTCAGCGGTTAAGTGCGCGCGCTCCGCTGCTGGCGGCCCAGGGTTCGGATCCCGGTTCCGCACCGACGCACCGCTTCTCCGGCCATGCTGAGGCCGCGTCCCACATACAGCAACTAGAAGGATGTGCAACTATGACATACGACTATCTACTGGGGCTTTGCGGGGGAAAAAAAAGGAGGAGGATTGGCAATAGATGTTAGCTCAGAGCCGGTCTTCCTCAGCAAAAAGAGGAGGATTAGCACGGATGTTAGCTCAGGGCTGATCTTCCTCACCAAAAAATAAAAAAATAAAAAATAAACAGGTTGAAAATTTGTTCTTTTAAGTAGTTATGTGTCTTAAAATTGTTAATTTAATTATAAAAAGACAAGCATAGACAAACAACCTACACCCTTTCTAGGAGACACTACAAAAGGAAAAAACTTTAGTTCAGCTTCTTTCCAAATTATATTTGCTAGGTTAATAGAGCTTTATTGCTTTTTAAACAGTACATCACACAAACAAGAGATTCATTTAACAGGAAGACTTTTAGACATTTAAATTCTTCCTCACTAGCTAGAACATCAGCAATCAAAAGTCTGAAAACCCAATCTAGCTATTGTGTAATTTATGCTACAGAAGTATACTTTTAGAATTTTGAGCTTAAACATAGACACTTTTTTCTACTGTGATAGTGTTTAGCCACTTTGTGTTTACCTCAGGGTGAGGTAAGACTGGGAGAGGGCACAAGGGAAACTTCTGGGGCACTGGAAATGCTGTATATCTTAATCCAGGTGGTGGTAACATGAGTGTATGCATATGTAAAATTTCACCTAGCTGTACACTTAATATTTACGCACTCTATGGTATATGTTATATCTCAAGAAAAAAGTACAAAGAGTGTTTAGCTACTTTATGAAATGCCCACCAACTATTTCACAGTGAATTGTTAATACGATTTTATAAGTCAAAATGTATAGGGGAAAAACAAATTACCGATGCTCATGGCATAAGGACTGCTAGTCACTTTCAGGTAAATTAACTACATCTGAAGCTAGAGTAAAGCTTCTGTGAGGAGAGGTCACTGGTATTCTATCAGAACTGGTGTCAGGAAGAATACAATGTATCGGCTTAACTACAAAGGATAGAAGTGTTACACAGCTTCAACAACAACTAGAAGATCAGAACATTATCACATAAATGACATACTATGGCATGATTATTTGATTTATGATTATTCATACTCTTTATTTGTGCTTTTTACTGTTTGGGTTTTTGTCATTGTATTGCTTGGACTTCCAAAGAATGGGGAAGGAAAAGAAAAATTAGTTTTGTTACTTATTTTCAACTGTTGTTTTTAGTGTGCCAAAAAGCTGAAGTTATGACTGATTTTAAAATTATGCATTCTACTTCCTATCTACTAAGGGAGAAAGAGTTGGTTTACACAGGAAATATAAGCCTGAAATGTTTTTTACTTTTGCTCATGTTAATTCTCGTCTCCAAAAGCCTTTGAGAGGATTAGCTGCATAGACCAACATTGTTCTATACTAGTAAGTGTTAAGCATATGATGTCACCTTGTTTGTTCCCTTCCTTAAGCTTTTTTTTTTCGGTGGTGGGGGGGGCTTTTTTTGGGCAATTCTCAAAATTCTGTGACTTAATTACCACTGGTTGACACACATGATTGACAAACCTGTTTGAAATGGGTCAAATACCTAAGCGCTGCAGAACAATGCAATTCAACCAGCAAGTCCTCAAAAGAGAGAAAGGCGCTGTGATTAGGTTCCAGTTATTAAGCAACTTATTGCAAAAACATTTTGGCGGTCTGTTTCTGCAATAGGCACAGGTCAAGCTAGTATTTTCTCTCTTAATCACCTCCAAAAAAACACTAGGCTGTAAGAGGTAGGATAAACGGCCAAAGCATGAAGCAACTAGGGCAAATACTAAGGGCTTTATGGAGATCTTCATATTCATCCTCGGCATTGGTTATTGATCATTAACCCTACTAGGGAACTATCGAAGGGAATTTTGAGGCTTATCGAGCCATGAGAAAGGAGATGCGGGAGAGAACCGAAGCTTCTAATAAAAGAAACGCAGCAACAATAGCAGAGGAACAGCTCTGCCCGGTGACGTAATGGCTGGCAGCGGTCCAGCTTCAGCAGAGCTGCTGCTACCTCAGCATCCACCCTCTCCACACGGTCCAGCTTCGGCGCATCTACCGAGCTCCTACTTCTCGAGATGGCACTTTGTTGGTGCCACCAGCACCTTATGTTAGAGGACCAGCACACCGAACAAAGGGTGGTCCTGCTGCTCTACGGTGTCGGAACACACATTCTCACTCCCTCACCCCCAGGCCCCTCAGGAACGAGTTCATCAGCTGCTCAAGTTTAGGGCGCGAACCCTGGCGCACGCTCCAGGCGCGCCTCAGTTCCCCCGGCTGGTCTCGCCCCCCCCCCCGCCCCCCTCCGGCCCTCAGCCCAGGTGACCGCGGCGGCCCGCAGGCCGGTCCCCCGCCTTACCTCCGCCAGGTAGAGGTTGAGGAGACAGAGCGTGGAGAACTGGAGACAGGAGGGGAAGCAGTAGAGCAGCCAGTGGGGGAAGAAGTGCAGGCGAGCGGGCGGCCGGAGCAGGGGCAGGGAGCCGCTGAGCGAGAAGGCGGCGGAGAAGAGGGTGGTCCTGAGCGCTGCCCACAGGAGGCAGAGGAAGAGGCAGAGGCTCTGGTGGCTCAGCCGCCGCTCGCGGTACAGGAGCAGCCGCCACAGCTGCAGGTAGGCAAAGGCGAAGAGCGCGGCGTAGAGCAGGGCGTGCAGGATGCTCAGCGCCAGCTGCACGGAGCCCGGCACCGCGGCGCCCCCGCCCGGCGTCGGGGGCTCGCGGCCGGCCGCCGAACCCGGCACCGACACCCGCATGAGGGGGACGGGGGGCGGGCGAGAGAGCGCGGAAAGGAAAGGGCCGGACTTGGGGCCGCCGTCGAAAGGGAGAAGGAATTCCCCCCTCACCCCCCACCCACCCCAACCTCCCACCCCGGGAAGCGCCGTGACAGGACCGGAGCCCCCGCAGGGCGGCCGCGGCTCCCCGGACCCCGCCTCCTCTCCTCGCCCCCCTTCCCCCGGGGGTCTCGGCTCCTCCTGCTGCGGCTCGGCTCGGTAGCTTCAAAAACAGCTCTCGGCTGGAGACAATCAGCTGAGGAACCCGAGCATTTGAGGCGCTCGCTCCGCAGCGTGGGCCCTCGCCGATTGGCCTCAGCGGACACGCCCCCCGCGCGCCGCGCTCGGAAGGCCACGGGCCGCGGGACCCGTCGCTCGAGGGCCCAAGCTCTGATTGGGCGCCCACTTCGCCCGCTTTTTCCCGCCCCCTCACTCCCTACCTACGCTGCCGATTGGCCCAGCGCCTGCACACCCGCTCGCGCCGGCGGGAGGACTGGGTGGTCGCCGGTCACCTGGGGCCACTCCCGCTCCGCCCCCCGCGCTTCCCATTGGTTGGAGAGGCCGCACGTAAGGAGCACGAGGAGGGGGAGGAGCCTCGGGTTTTTTTTTTGTTGTTTTTTTGTTTTTGGCCCAGCAGGGTCGCTGTGCTCAGCGCTGGCGGCTGCTGAGCGGAGGCCGGGGGCTGCTGCCAGGCAGGTAGGCTCGGCCCCGCCTTCCGCCTCCCCTCCCCGAGGCGGGAACTGCGGGTCGCGCGCCTTGGGAGGGCTAGGGCAGGTCGATGGCGGCGCGGGTCCTTCAGGCAAGGGGCCGTGGTTTCCGCCTGCAGGGATGGGGTTTTAGACCAGGCGGCTCTCCCCCAGCCAGGGCCGCACCGCAGAGCTCTATAATTTGTCTTAGAACCGGCCTCACCTGGATCCTTCGGAGGGGCGTTTTGCTTTCTTCTTTTCCCCCCAGCGTGAACGGCGAGGAAAACGTGAGCCCTTTGTAGGGAGAGGGCATGGAATGAGGCGAAGGGTAAACGGAAGCTCTAAGTAAAACTCTTCTCTCCATCGGGAAATATCCCTTAAGGAAGAGTGGTAGTAGGATGAATGGATGTACGAGCATCTGTGAGTAGGGGGAACGTGGGTTTTTGAATCTTAAGACTTTGGAACGATGCTCTGGGCATAAGTCTAGGAAAAGAGGCAGAAACAGAAGTGTAAGTCTTTGATGAATGTCCAGAGAGGAAAAAGTGGAATGGTCTGTGCTCCTTAAATTCCATATGTATTCCTTCAGGCCTTCGTCCTGTGTGTGGTAGATGGTGGCGCTGTTCCTGGGGTTCAGAGAGATACAAAACGAATGCTCAATTATGTTTCTGCTGTAAATAAGTGAGGAATAAATAGATCTCCCAGCGTGTAACGGACCGAACATAACATTTGTTGAGTTTTTTTTGTGTGTGTGTTTGGTAATAAAATGAGCAAAGTAGTCTAAAATGAAGAGAAAATAATTTGTGTTCTAAGAATGAGCGGCACATCACAAATTCTGTATCTCTGTGAAAGACACTGTTGCATTTACTGGCGCAACCAAGACCCAGCCTTTCCTAACTCACCATCCTTTGCCCTAATGCTTTGCCCAAAAGAGTGTTGCTACCTTCTTTCCTAGCGAAGTGATCCACAGGGAACTTGCAAGACTATTTTGGACTACAGATTCTGGGACAGTAGTTCACCTAGGCGCTAGATGCGAGTGTGTTTTGGATTCTTTATAGGTGTGCTGACAAACTGGGATAGATTTTTAGGCCTTGCCCTGTTATGTGGCTCTCCCTCAGATGAAACATTCAGCTGAGCAAGTGTGCAGTGCAGCCTAGAGTAGGACACAACTCGCTGTTAAGAAGGTAACAGACCTCATCCAGTATCAGTGCTTTAGAGAAGGATCTCATGCTTACTGGAATTTAAGAAATTCACCTCATGGATCTTTAGAGAATGTGGTTGGGGCAGTGCGCAGTTCTTGAGAGAGGACAGCGTGCTTGTGGCAGCAGTGAGTGAACTGATGGCAGTTATGTGCTTAGGCCCATAAATTAAGCATAAACTCAGAATTGTGTGATATTAGGCACTTGTCAAAATCAAGGGAACATCCTGCCCTCTGGCATGGCCTGTTTTTGTGTTTTCCATAATCAGTGAGGTGCAAGTTTCAGGTCATGAATAGATTTTCACCATGAGGGGTTTTTTCTTTTTCTCCTATATTCTCTACTCAAAGTGATAGTGAATAGCATGTGGATAGTACCCATGCTAGTTTTTAGGTCTTTGCTTGTGAGACTTTTTATTCCAGTGTCATAGCAAGTCTGGATAGCTGCCTCTTTTCTCCTTTTTTAGGAGTATGTATATGGGAGGGTAGACATAGAAGATTCTGCCCCAACTGCCTTGAAGGGTCTGTAAAGAGATGTTGACTCCTTTTAGTACCTCCTTTGGGCCTTAAAGGATAAACTGTGATGAGATCTAACCAACATTTGAGGCTGGTTCAGTGAGCAGGTTCTGTTCTCTAATAGCAGCATTAAACTATAAGTAAGCTAATTTTTTACAGAATGTTCTTACAGAAACTTTGTAGGCATTATATGCCCCACTTGTTGCAAAATATGAAATGTGTTTTTTCCCAGAGAATGATGCCCAAAGATCTTAGTATAATTTGTTTAATGTTTATAGTTGTTAATTTCCTCTTTTTCTTGAGAGAGGAAAACCATTAGGTTTGTGGTTAATTATAAGGAAAATTTAGGTCTATAAAGGGGAAACGAATCAAGGGTCTTCTGGAAAAGCTGGCTGCTAGATATTCTAAAATTTGAAATGTGTTCAAATGTACAGTGGTTGAATATTGTTGTTCTAGGAGGACAGATTACTCTAGCACAATGGTCTTTCAAACATTTAAAAGCAGAACTGTTTCCCAAGTATTATTATATACAGGACCCAGTCCCCAAATGGGATTGCTCTAGTTGAAGAGGGCCACCAGCTGCTCCACCTGCCTAGGGAACACCTGAAGGCAAATCCTTGCCCCCCTCCCCCCACTAGCAGGAGGATCAGTGTTTTTCTCTTGAAATACTTCCTCCTCTGCCTTCTGGGGGCTGTCTCAGTATTCTGGTGCTGAACAAAACAGCCTTTTGTTGCCCTTAGCATTTTATTTGCAAGCTTAGCACTCTCTGTACTGTAGCCTCATTGATCCATTCTTACAGTGCTTGTCACCCTCTTGTATTTGTCGTTAGTTAAATGTCACATTTTTTCCAACTTTTAAATGACCTGTGCATGCATAATTGTTTAGAGTTTAGGGATGAGGCAAAAGTTATATCTTGCATACCAACTCTGATTAATGCTGACAGGAGCATTATACTGAAGAATTGAGGGCCCCTTCCAGGCCCAAAGGGTAAGAGTCTGCAGGTAGTTGGGAGGTGTATGTGTGTAGTATTGGCAAACATTTGCCTATGACTTCCCTCTTCTTTTGGTGTTTGCACCTGTGGGGTAACAGTCAGTTGCATTTTAAAGAGTCATCTTCCTTTTTAGAACTTCCTACAGTGCAATTGGGTCAATTTCCTGTGAATTCTTTGAAATATACTTCTTTACAATCTAGGATATGTATTTGTGTTCAAGTCACTCTCTTCTTAGCTGTTACTAAAATCAATAGGGCGAGGTTGGGTTATACTGTAATAATGACCCAAAATTTTCGGAGGTTTAAAACAACAACATTTATTTTATGTTCACACTGGGTCAGCTGCGAGCTTTGCCCCGTGTTGTCCTCTTTCTGAGACTTGGTTCTGTAGAAAAGGCCTCCTTTTGAGTGGTATCAGTCATCATAGCATAAGAAAAGTGTGTCATGCCTCACGACACATAATATATTGACTCTTAAAGCTTCCAGAAGTTACATATATCACTTTGTACATTTCATTGACCAAATCAAATCATGACCATAGCTAAGTCAAGGAAGTATAATTTTAACATGTGTAGAGAACTAGAAACAATTGGACAGTCCATCCTTTTTGTCAACAAATATTCTCCTTCCTACATGTGGTTCATCCTTGGCGCTTCCCAGTGGAGATAACCCCAAAATCTTATTGAGTCTTCTGTGTCAAACTCAGAGTCCAGGATCTTGTGAGTAATGCCCAGTAGCAATAATCTCTTGTAATTTCTGTCAGTCTGGACATTGTAAGTTATCTGTCTCCCATCCTCTGTTTAAGACATAGGGTAGTGTAGGGACAGTTAGCTATAGTAACTATTCCCATTTGGAGAGGAGAAGAATGGAAGAAACATACCAGACTCAAGATTGTAGCAATTTTGAAATCTTGCTGGGCAAATTTGCTAGGGCTGTAGTTCTGTTCCCTTGGTTCTCTAGGCCAGTGCTTCTCAAACTATCTCTTTATGAAAAACCAGTTTGGTTTGTTTTGCTGAGGAAGATTCACCCTGAGCTAACATCTGTGCCAATCTTCCTGTATTTTGCATGTGGGTTGCCACCACAGCATGGCTGCTGACAAGTGGTGTAGGTCCGTGCCCTGGAACTGAACATGGGCTGCCGAAGCAGAGCATGCCAGACTTAACCAACAGGCCATGGGCTGGCCCACCAATTTGTTTTTTTAAAATTTCCAGTCTACTTTGAAGTTTTGTTAAACATGATAAAAATGAATTATAAGAAAAATGAAATGAAAAAATGTATCAAATGACAAGCCCAATTTAAAAACTATTAGATTCAACAAACACAAAATTACTATGTGAAATTGCTATAAAAGCTTTTAAACATTTATGCTCAATTTCTCTGTTTATCTCGTTATGGTAAATCAGTAACAAACAGTTCGTGTTCTGGCACATGCCCTAGAGCATAGTTTTCCATGGTCCTTGTCTTTCCCTGCAAGAGGTCCTTTCATTTTTATTATCCTTGGCCACATCTGAAGTTGGCTTTGGAGAGTAATGGTGTCTTTCTATGGCTGAGCAGTTTTGTCAGCTTGCTTCCTGGCCATATGAGAGTGGGGGCCTAAGGATTGTTTTCAGTTTTGAACAGCCTCTTGGATGGTGGTTCTTTGAGTTATACCTCATTAAATACAACCAACGGCAACTCTCACAGAGTACTCATGTTCTGTCTTCCAGTCTCTTCTCTTAGGGCTATAAATAAGTTCATTAGCCACATGAACTTAGGTACATGCTCATAAATTCATTAGGTACCTGTCACCTCCAATTCTTGTAGTTACAGTTTCATCAAATGTTCCGTCGCTCCTTAACGCAGATCATTTGCTCAGCTCCTGACTCTGATAAGTTTCCTTGGAAAGAAAAGTTTTATTGATTAGGTCCAAAACAGTTTCCTTGCTGCTTGGCCCATCAGCCAGTATTTTGCGGTTCTTGTTAAGGCAGCACCTCACTTCTTATTTGTATACCAGTGAAGATAAATTAGATTATGCTGCAATAATAACCTGTCAAATCTCAGTGGCTTAAGACAACAAGGTTTATTTCTTCTTGTTTCACATGCTCATTGCATATCAGCTGGGGGATTCTCTGTGCTGTGCTCATTCTGGGACCTGTTCTGATGAACAACCACCGTTTGAGCATTTTTAGTGACTATGACAGAAGAAAATAAAGCATGGTGTATCACACAGTAGCTGGTAAAATTGTTTCCTGGAAGAGACATGCCTCTTGGTTTTTAATTTTATTCTATTGATGTCTTAATAGTTTATAACATTGTGAAATTTCAGTTGTACATTATTGTTTGTCCATCACCATATAAATGTGCCCCTCTACCCTTTATGGCTACCTCCCACCCCCCTTCCCTCTGGTAACCACTAATCTGTTCTCCTTGTCCATGTGTTAGTTTATCTTCCACATATGAGTGAAATCATACGGTATTTGTCTTTCTCTGTCTAGCTTATTTCATTTAACATAATACCCTCAAGGTCCATCTGTGTTGTTGTGAATGGGACGATTTTGTCTTTTTTTATGGCTGAATAGTATTCCATTGTATGTACATACCACATCTTCTTTATCCATTTGTCAGTCGATGGGCACTTGGGTTGCTTCTATGTCTTCGCTATAGTGAATAATGCTGCAGTGAACATAGGGTGCATAAGAAGAGACATGCCCCTTTTGCTCACATTTTATTGTCTAGAATAAGTCACATGGTGGCCTCATACTTCACTAGAGGTGTGAGGTGCAGGAAGCTAAGGATAATCCTGCCTTATACCTGACAGGAGAACTGGAACTATTGACACCATGCTAATGAACTGCCACACCAAAGTAACAAGGACACATTTCTCCCAAGTACTCATTGCTTTGTCCTGATATTTAGATTTTGAAGCATTAAGTATTGTTTTCTAATTACTGGAGAAAAAAGTCACCAAGTACTTTCTGTATCTTTGTTTTCACTCCATTCTTGCTTGGTGTTCTCTTTCCCCATCATTTCCCATCCACACTTCTCTTCTCTTTAAAGATCTTTTTATGAGGAGACCCTGTCTCTGGACAAGTGCATTTTATTTACTATGCATGTGAAATGAACACTTTTGTGGCCCCACAGGGGTCGATTGGATTAATATGAGTAGAAGCTATGGAAGATTTGATTACATACAAGTACTAATAGCTTTTCTCTTTAAATCAAAGTGGAAAGGCCCACTATTTAAAGAGTCAGATGTTTCTGCAAGGCTTCAAAGTCCCCTTGGTGACTTCCCTTCTCCAATCTCTTATTCCTTTAGGGGCAGTTTCTTTCAACTGCTCCCTGTTTCTTTTGACATTGATTTTCCTATTTCCAATAAACTTGGCTTTTGGTGTTGTAAAAGATGAAGATTTAGCTCTCTCTCATTCCTTTTCCCACCCTGACTGCATGCTCACTTACTTTCTGTCTCCCCGTCTTTTCATGGATTTGGTTAAATCGTTGTTCAGTGTTTATTGTATTATGACTGTATAAAATCAATTTCTAGCTGACCTGTGCAATATTCTCTGCTTTATTATTTTTTTTAATTTTAATTTTTTTTGGTGAGGAAGATTGGCCCTGAGCTGACATTTGTTGCCAGTACTCCCCTTTTTGCTTGAGGAAGATTATCCCTGAGCTAACATCCGTGCCCATCTTCCTCTATTTTGTATGTGGGATGCTGCCACAGCATGGCTTGACGAGCAGTGTGTAGGTCTGCACCTGGATCCGAACCCCTGAACCCCGGGCCACCAAAGCAGAGTTTGCAAACTTAACCACTACGCCACTGTGCCAGCCCCCTTTAAGTTATTTATTTATTTATTTATTTTTGAGGAAGATTAGCCCTGAGCTAACACTGCTGCCAATCCTCTTTTTGCTAGGGAAGATTGGCCCTGAGCTAATCACTGTGCCCATCTTCCTCTACTTTATACGTGGGATGCTGCTGCAGCGTGGCTTGATAAGCAGTGCATAGGTCCACACCCAGGATCTGAACCTGTGAACCCTGGGCCACCAAAGCAGAGTGCGTGAACTTAACCACTATGCCAGTGGGCCAGCCCCAAAGTTATTTTTTAAATAGTCAAACTAATAAACATGGAATAAAATGCAAAGGTTACTCTTGGGTTCCTGTCTCTAGAAGTATGTAAGAACAATCACCAGCATCTCTGATGGACCGGATGCACAGTACTTTCACATGTATAATTTCATCTGTCCAGTGAGATGGAGGGAAAGGATTCAAGCACTGAATGTGCCGTTAGACATTTTGGTGCTACAAAATACATTCTAGGGGAAAAGAATCATATGTTAGCCATCATGTCCAATTTAGAGGTAAAGTATTTGAATTGTAATCACAAGGCCAGGAAAAATGATATTTTATACTTGAATCTTTCAATTGTGCTTTTTTACTTAAATGTTTTACCTTTTAATTAGGTTGGAGTTATTTCATTTAGTAACATATGTTATATAATTATTCCCTTAGCCTCAAGATGCATACTTTTCCCCCTCAGAATGTAAAGAAAATATTGGATGACTTATTTTAAACCATTCCCGTTAATGTAAAGTGGCTTTAAAATACACTGGTTTAAAATGGTTATAATGTATGATCAATTTTAATGTCAAGGATACCCCTTAATTATATCATTAAAATTACTTTTTTATATACCTCTCACAATCCTCACTCTTCATTCTACTTGAGTTTTTGAATTGTTGGCTCATTATCAAAAATTGATGGCAAATTGATTCACTGTTTGGTATAAATTAGCTCTAATGAGAAGAATGTTAGGAAGTAGTCAATGAGTAATTAGCTCTTTTTTTAAGGAATACCTGCTCCTTAGGGAGAGGTATTATGTGCTTATTGATAATATTGAAAGACCATAGTAAATGTCCAATTTAGAACAATTTTTTCCTAAATTTTTCATTCTTTTATCATTTTATTCTTTACTGAAAAATTCTACCCCTATCTTATGAGTAATTTTTTGCTATTTTTTCCTGTCTCCTGTTTTGAGGTAGTGACTTTTTGTTTGAAAGATGTGAGTTCTATTTAAAACAACAAAAAAAATTGAAACAAAATTCTCACTTATACCTGTGAGTGTATCTTTACCTTCTAGAAGTATGATGTTTTCATACTATATTAATTTTCCTGAAATGTCTTATTTTCAACTTAGTACAGATTAGGAGTAGAAAAACTTCCCGAAAGAAGAAATTGTTCAAGAGAAATATGAAAATAGCAAAATAGAAGACAAAGAGAATTGACAGCAAATACAGAGGACAGCATGGAAGTAAGTACAGCACGAAAGAAGATGAGAAGAGGATATCTAGAACAAATCTGAGTTCAGAAAACAAAATTGAATTGAAATATGAATTGAACAAGATGTTTGAGTTTTTAAGCTGTATAAATAAATCTAAATCTTAAGCATTAAACAATGGATATTTCGAAGGAATGTTCTTAAGTAGTTTTAATAGCTATCTTCTAGGGAATCTAGAGTAAAGAGAATGTAAACCTAGTAGACGTATATTTTGGATGTCTCACTCCCATGTTAATGGTATTAAATAGCTATTTGAGTATTAATTGTAAATCCATTCTAGGGAGAGAAAGGTAAAATGCCCAATTTAAAAATGGATTGGGTAATATTTGAGAATTAACTTTAGAACAATTAACATATCCAGTAAATATCTGTTAAGCTTAAGATACTTCGTATTGCATTTTCCAGATATCTTTGATATCTCTTGCAAGTATTAAAAATCAATACTATTATCAGATCAATGTCATTATATATCATCCCCTCTCAAATTTTTACTAGAAGGAAAAAGTAAAGTACTAGCAAAATCAAATATACAGGTAATGCCTTATATTATTTTTTTTGCAGATTTTACTTCATTCATTTATTTAACAAATTCATTCGGCAAAACTTTGTTGAACACCTACTCTTGCTGGATGTTGTCCTGGGCAACAGAACACAGCAGTGAACAGACAGACAGACTCTCCTGCCTACGTACAACCTCAGCTGATGATGTCTTCCTGTCTCAGCGTGTGTAGAGTTGGCATCTCTTTTGTTATGATGAACATTTTTTATAAGTCAGCAGTAGACTCTCTACCAGAACTGAGTCCTCAGAAATATTTCAGTACATTGCAACCAGCAAAAGCCTCCTTAGCTTATTTTTGTCAAGCTGGTAAGTATTTTTTATATTCTAATATGATTTTTGTGATGTTTCTATTGCTAATTAATGAATATGCTCAGTGGGGACTTATTGTCACTATTAATAATGTGTGCTATAAAGCTATAAAACTTTATTATACCTGCCTGGGTTTGAATCCTGACTCTGCCACTTGATCTGCTGTGTGAGCTTGGTCAAGTCACTTAGCCTCTCTGTGTGTCTTTTTTGTCATCCATAATGAGAAAATAGTACTTTATAAATTTGTTGTGAGGATTAAATGACTTTACTCATGTGACTGGTCCATAGTAAATACTAGATAAGAATTAGCTATTAATACAATAACATCTGAATTTCATCTAATTTCTGAAAGTATACTTTTTGATATTTTTGGCATGTAAATGTTTTAAAAGTGTTTTTAAACTTTAAATATAGTATTAGTAGCGCTTTAGTTTAATGCTCTGCTTTAGCTGTACCATTAATTACACTGAATTAACTAATATAACTATTGAACATAACTAATAATTGTAATGGTCTTATTTTAGTCTTCATGTGTTAAAAAAATACTATTCTTGGAATTAGTGAGGTGAGTCAGCATTTCTCTTGACTCCCTTATAATTGTGATTTAAAAATGGTATTTTATAATCATTTTGAAAGTTTTGTGCGTGTGTACATGTGTGTTGTGTATATGATATTAAACTTGGAAAAATAACGCCAAATATTAGGTTTAAATTAAACATTTTTTTACCCTATTCTTATTTTAGAAAGTTTTTAAGGTCATTTACAAAGTTAAAATACGTCATGATAAAAACATTAGAAATAAGAATAATGAGGCAATAGGAAAGAAGGGTAGAAAATTTATAACTGGGTTGTTTGGTTACTTGATTATTGTTGTTGCATACTAGTTGGGCAAAGTAGTATATTTCTTCAGTTTGCAACTTTGGGCTTTAATTTTAAAAATTCATCTTTCCAAGGGGCAAGTCATAAAATGTTCATAAAACATTTCTTATTTTAGATTCTCCAGGTACCTCTGTATTTCTTGAAGAACTAAATGAGGCTGTTAAACCTCTCCAGGACTATGGAATTTCAGTTGCAAAGGTAGAAAGATATTTATGTTAAGAAATTATTAGTGGCAGACATTTTATAACTGTGTGACTTAAGACTTATGTTGTTTCACATCTTTTTCCAAACTGGAAAAATATTTTTTCTACCTTTTTTTCATAAGAATAAACAGAACCACAGAAAGATAGTTCCAGATTATTGTATAAATTAGTACATATAGAGAAAAAAAAGCTATTTAAAATTCTTTAGTTTAGAACTTAATTTTATTTTGTAAACTTCTATTTGGGCTATGGTGTCATTTTTTAATCTTATAGTTAGGATTTTGTTTTGTTTTACCTGACAAATATATCATAATAGATATCACAATTAAACTATTTATTAAATTTCTTTTTTTTTTTTTTTTTTTTTGCTGCACAAAATAAAATTACTTTTATTTCATGATATTGGGTGCAAAAAAGGGAAGCAGCTCTTACTTAGGTTACTATGAGCAGCCAAGTACAAATTTTCCCGTAAGTTCTAGAAACTAAGGCTAAACTCATTACCTAACAAATTCCTGTCATAAATTCCTGATTAGCTCTGTGTTATTGCAATGTCAAGCTCTTTTAGAGGTCAGAGAAATATTTCTGAGTTGCAAAATTCTTTTTTTTTTTTTTTTTTTTTTAATTTTTTGTTTATTGCAGTAACATTGGTTTATAACATTGTAAAAATTTCAGGTGTACATCATTGTACTTCTATTTCTGCATGGACTACATCATGTTCACCACCAAAATACTAATTACAACCCATCACCACACACATGTACCGAATTATCCCTTTCACCCTCCTCCCTCCCCCCTTCCCCTCTGGTAACCACCAATCCAATCTCTGTCCCTATGTGTTTGCTATTAGCACAAACTAAGGTATGAAAATTGAGGTACTGTAATTGAAATTGAATTGAATTTTTTCTTTCCTGTTCTTCTGAGTCTTTATAATTGCTTCTGTTGCTGTTTCTCACGTTTATTTTTAGAACAAAGTTAAAACAACCCAACTTGAGGGGCCGGCCCCGTGGCTTAGCCGTTAAGTGTGTGCACTGTGTTACTGTCGGCCTGGGTTCGGATCCCGGGCACGCACCGACGCACCGCTTGTCCGGCCATGCTGAGGTGGCATCTAGAAGGATGTGCAACTATAACGTACAACTATCTACTGGGGCTTTGGGGAGAAAAAGGGAAAGAAAAAAAAAGAAGGAGGATTGGCATAGATGTTAGCTCAGGGCTGATCTTCCTCACAAAAAACGAAAAACGAAAAAAACAACCCAACTTGAAATTACATATTTAATTTTTTTCTTAAAAGATGTTCAAACTTGCCATGGTGTATTATGGAAAATTTCCACATGCATCATGGATTAGATAGCTACATGAGCCTTTCATTTAGTTTAAACTTAGAATTTGTACCTCAGAAAACTGAATGATTAGTAACCCACTGATTATTAAATTCTTTCAGATTAGTGTCTACCTGGCTTCTGTGTACATTTATTCTTTCTTTTTTTTTTTGTGAGGAAGATCAGCCCTGAGCTAACATCCATGCTAGTCCTCCTGTTTTTTTGCTGAGGAAGACCGGCTCTGAGCTAACATCTATTGCCAATCCTCCTCCTTTTTTTTCCCCCAAAGCCCCAGTAGATAGTTGTATGTCATAGTTGTATATCCCTCTAGTTGCCGTATGTGGGATGCGGCCTCAGCATGGCTGGAGAAGTGGTGCATCGATGTGCGCCGAGGATCTGAACCCAGGCCACCAGTAGCGGAGCACATGCACTTAACTGCTAAGCCACGGGGCTGGTCCCCATTTATTCTTTCTTAGTTCATTAGCCTTCCTCCTCTGAGAGATGGCTACTGTCCCTTTTGGTCTCTGCAGCTGGAGTTCCTATAAGACTGCCCCTCACTTCAGATGCCAGTCACAATTAGTGGGTCCCCAGATTACAACTTCTGTAGGACTTGGCTACACATTGGGGGTTCTTACAACCCCGTCCTCAGGTTGGATAATTTGCTATAATGGCTCACAGAACTTGGGGAAACACTTTACTTACTATTGCTGGTTTGTTCTAAAGATTATCTCAGGAAAAGCCAAATGGAAGAGATGCATAGGGCAAGGTCTGGAAGAGTCTCAAGCGCAGGAGCTTCTGTCCTCTTGTAGTTTGGGGTGTGTCATCCTTTCAGTACTTGGATATGTTCACCAACCTGGAAGTTCTCCAAACTCTGTTGTTCAGCGTTTTTATGGAGGTTCCATTCTGTAGGCATAATTGATTAAATCATTGGCCATTGGTGATTGACTCAATCTCTAGCCCCAGAGGATGGGAGATGAGGCTGAAAGTTCCGTCTAATCTTGCCTTTGTCTTTCTGGCAAATAGGCCCCATCCTGAAGCTATCCTTGGGGCTCCCAGCCACCAGTCATCTCATTAGCATACAGAAAGATACTTATCACTCCCAGAGATTCCAGGGGTTTTAGAAGCTCTTATATCAGGAACTGAGGTTAAAGACCAAATATTAGAACAAAAGATACTCCTAGCACTCCTATCGCTCAGGAAATACAAGGGTTTTAGAAGCTCTGTGCCAGGAACAAGGGGCAGAGGCCAAATACAAATTTCTTATTATGTTATAGCTAAATACCTTTAAAAATCTTTTTTTTTTTTATGTCAATTCTATATGTATAGAGGTCTCAGTTAACTTGGAACAACTGATTATATTCTAGAATGATAATGGTACTCTAGGGAGCTTTGACCAACATAACTTAACCAAAACTAAGGCTGGAAGAAGACCAGTTATTTTGTTTTGGATTTTGTAAATTTTGGGGGTTTTTGTAAGGTTTGCATTTTTGTTTTGGGTTTTTTTTTTTTATTTTTGTTCAATCTAATTTTAATAGACTTTGAGGAATCAGAATGACGATTGGGGAAGCTACGTTTGTTTTAAAAGAGCTACAAAAGGAGAACTGATGCTCAGAAAAGACATTAGGAATAGAGACCTAGAATTAAAAATCAGAATACAGCCATTACCAAAAAGAGTAAATTTTAGTGTGGGTAATTTTTTAAAGAATTTTAAAAAGTCAGGGCATAGGAGATGGTTGATATTATGAAAATAGATTTGTCCATTCATCCATTCAACATATATTCGAACACCTACCATATGTTAGTAACTGTTCTAGTCACCAAGAGTTCAGTTAAGTTCCAAACAAAAATCTTTATCTTTAGAACTTACATTCTAAAAGTAGAGACAGACAGTTAAACTAATTAACATGTAATGTTAAATGCGATAAAGAAAAAATAGTAAGGAGATAGTGAGTGACAGAGCATTTTAGATAGGTAATCAGGGAAGGCTTCTCTGAGGAAGTGACATTTGTGCAAAGAACTGAAGTAATGGAGTGATGCATATAAATACGTATATGTGTGGAAGAGATGAGTTCTAAGCAGAGGGGAAAATACCTGCATAGGTCTTGTTGAAATAACATATCTAGCAGGTTCAAGTAACAAAAAGATGTGTCAGGAACAAACTGAGCAAGGTGGAGGGACAGAAAATGAGATTAGAGAGGAAGCGAATGTCCACAAGACTGAAGAATTTCTGTTTTATCATAACCGTAATGGGAAGCCTTTCTGAGAGGGCAGCAACGTGAACTGACACGTCTGATATAGCTGTGGGACAAGAGGAAAAGGAGAAAGGCCCATTACTAGAAGGCTGTTGTGGTTTCCCAGATGGGAAGTGATGACTATTTGGACAAGGGGACGTAAAAGTGAAGGTATAGGAAGTGGTCAGATTTGGGAAGTTTTGAGTGTAGATAGTAGGAGTTTTGATAGTAAGTAGGACATGCTGACAGATTGGTTATGATAGAACAGTCAAGATTTTTTTCATATAGTAATATAGCAACTCCAGTCTTCTTCCATGATTTATCTTTTTCCTTCATTTACTTTGAAGATTCCTGAAGCCTTTACGATGCATTTCTAAATAGCATACAGTTGGGTTTGATTATTGTACCCAGCTTGACAATCTTTTTCTTAACTGGAACATTTAGTCCATTTATATTCAGTGTTTTCTTTATCTACCTCTCCCTCCTGAAATCTTAACTTTTTTTTTTTTTTTGTGAGGAAGATCAGCCCTGAGCTAACATTCATGCCAATCCTCCTCTTTTTTGCTGAGGAAGACTGGCCCTGGGCTAACATCTCTGCCCATCTTCCTCCACTTCATGTGGGATGCCGCCACAGCATGGCCTGACAAGCGGTGCATCGGTGTGCGCCTGGGATCTGAACTGGGCCGCCAGCAGCGGAGCGCACGCGCTTAACCGCTACGCCACGGGGCCGGCCCCCTGAAATCTTAACTTTTGAAGACAATCTCAAGATGCTACTTTTTGTGAAGTCTTTCCCAATACCACATGTGATCTTCCACCCTGACAATCAGATATGAGTTTTCTTTCCTTTAAATGTCTACAGTATTTCATTTACATCTCCCTTATTATAATGATCATGTTCTGCTAGTTACAGAAATGATTTGTGAATGTGTTTTATCTCCCCTATTTAGGATATAAACTCTTCAAAGAAATGGACTGTGTCTCAGTCATCTTTCTATCCAAAAGAAGACTCAATATAGTGAGCTCATTTCAATGTCATAAACGTTTTCTGAGTATCTGTTAAGTTCCAGAGACTGTGCTAAGTACTCGGTATAGGTCTGTCTTATTCACCACAGTCTCCTTTCCATACAGCTGGTGTCCTCAACTGTAAAATCAAGAGTTTCAGTTACATTAGTTCATAAAGGCACCATCCTGGACATGAACCTTAATATGCTACTCCAGTTCCTAGATACAGTTAGTAGGTACTAGTTTACTAGTTACTAAACAGCATGATTGTAACTGCAGGCCCTCCAGGACCAGGTCAACTGACTCCATCTTATCAACAGAGTAATTAAGAGTGGTTTTTCAGGAACTGAGACCCCTTGTCCAGTTCAGGCCAGTTGGGACCACCAACACATCAACTGGGCCTGCACAGATGCCTGATAAGTGACCTTTTTGACATCAAAGGGCTGAAACCTCCACCCTCAGATCATGCTAACACCACCATTTTGTGAATGTGTCCTGTGGAGAGACGTGAAGCTTGACTGCACTTGCACAGATCAGCAATTACCTAACTTTTCCTTCCAGCCTTAGTTTTGGTTAAGTTATGTTGATGGCTGCCCATTTTCTATATCTAGAAACCTCTTCATTCTCTTGATCTCTTTCCTTCCCCCTCTGTCCTGTGCTGCATATACATGCTCAGTCTTCTCCTCAGTTTTGCTTACTGTATTTGTGAAAAGTCTCTTGAATCTCTTCTGTTCTTTTCTGCTTTACTTCAGTTCCCAGTCATCCTTGAGCTTTACTGATGTGATATTCTATTAATCTGCCTTCTTTGTGCATTTTTGCCTTCCATTTTTCTTCATGTTGCTGCCAAGATTGTCCTTATACTTTTCCCACAGAGTGCAGATTCTAAGCCATCAAAGGCTGTCATGGCTGCTCTAACATCTTCAGGGACTGAGGTCCATTCTTTCTGACTTACCATCCTTAGCAAGGGTTTCTTCTTTAAAGATGCTTTATAGTCCACAATTACTGCTGGCGCCCTAGCTATCTTGTCTGTTTTTGTCAGGAAGCAGTGGGAAGAGCAAGAGTCATCAGTCAACCCCATTTTAAGAGCCTTCTGGAATCCTCACCTAGGGACTTCTTCTAACATTGGCCATCCATAGCTGTTGGGGAGTCCGGAAAAGTCTTTTAATGGGGGACTTGCGGTTAGTGAAGTTCTGTTAGTAAAACAAAAGGGGAGGATGGATTTTGGGTAAGAAAACAGCAGTATCTGCCATACATGTGTTACCACTGCTGAGATGCTTTCATGGTCCCAACTTACCTCTCGCTTCTGTGCTTCTTGGCTTTTGCTCATGATTTTTTTGGCCTGCCTTAATTGTTTCTTTCCTTTTCTACCTGGTTATCTCATACTTACTCCATGAGATTGAATTAAATGTAAAATCTTAGATATATTTAAATATAACTCTTAGGTGTAGAAGCAGTTCCTTTCTCTGGGTTACCTTAAGCACTTGAATAAGTGAGCAATTATAGGATACAAATCAGAAAGAAAAGTAAAATAAAAAATTCGACCTGGAGACAAACTGTAATGTTTAATTTTACTTCTTATTTCTCTTACCAACAAACTTGACCTTTTGATATATAATCTAAACCTTAAATATAATCTTTTAAAGGTTAATTGTGTCAAAGAAGAAACATCAAGATACTGTGGAAAAGAAAAGGATTTGATGAAAGCATATTTATTCAGGTAAACTATTTTTTGAGTGTGATAGACAAATATAAAGTTATACTTCTAGATATATATATATTTGAATATATAAAATATCACTAAGCCAGAATAAAGTTGTATGCAGTGGGGATTGTATGAAGTTTAGCAAAAAATCCAAGTAATAAATTTGTTACCTGCACTTTAGCATCCTTATCTATAAAATGAGGAGAATGGTACCTACCTCACAGCGTTGTTTTGAATATTATTACATGAGAATCTCATGTAAACTTCTACTACAAATGCCTGGTAAATAAGTGCTTGGCAAATTTAGTGTTCTGAGTAGAGATGTCAGGTCCATATTTAGATGTGAAATAAACATACTTTAGTTTTGAGAGATCTGCCGATGTCCTGGTTACAGATTCCTGTGCACTTGGGCCTGCTAATCTATCTGAGATTTGTCAAAATCCTTTCTTCAGACATTGGGATTTGGCTTACGAAGTGGGAAGAGATCCTGTCTCCTCAGGGACCTGCTGCTGAGGACACTTCTTTGTCTCTCTTTGTCTCCTTCCCAGCCCATTTGGGGAATCTGAGTGTGTGTGACAGGGAGGTTGGTGGGAAGCGTGGAAGCCTTGTTTAGACTCATGTTTTTTTTGCCAGGCCCAGGGCCTAAGCTTTTCGAAGTCGACATATTTATTGCATATATATTCAATAATTGAGTGTGTATTACGGCCAGCACTCTGGTAGGTGCATGGGATAATGGATAAGACAGGCTCTAACATCAAAGAACTTACAGCATAGTGTATTAGACAAGTAAGTTGAATTCCAAGGAAATATTTCTGTAATGCTTTTTTAAACTTTTCACAGGGGCAACATATTACTCAGAGAATTCCCTACTGATACCTTGTTTGATGCAAATGCCATCGTTGCTCATGTTCTTTTGTGAGTACAGGGGGTACCCATTCACTTATTGTTATTTATCTATTAATTTCATTTTAGGCAATCACAATCAATTAAAATATTTTAGGGTTTTAACATTATATTTGTAGGCATCAATTTCACACAAATTGTTGGTCTATCTTCCCACATAGAGGGTCTAAAATTTCTTGAGTGGCAAGGGTACAGAAACATGTAGATACTCTATATAAAAGTAAGAGATGACACAACACAACAACATGGTCATAGTATTGCTTTTGCTTTTGATTCTACCTATAGAGAGAGGATTTTAACAGGTAAGAAGCACATCTTTGCTATTCTCACTGGGATTTTTGAAATATCTGGCATCCCTCTCACCCTAGCCTGAATTTTTTCTGGAGTCTGTAGCTCTGTGCCTGTTCAGTAAGTGCAGAAGCAGTGCGGATAGTGCCAGTGCAGTGTCTACTGAGAGAGTGAGAGTGAATCTAAATTTAACTTCCCTGCCATGGAATCTTTAGGCCTGGGATTCAGGCCTTTGTGGGGTCCATTCCTGCAGTGCCCCTCTGAATGAAGTCTAGTATTCTCTTTGGTGACAGAGCTGCAAACCGCGACTTGTCAGGGACACGAGTTTACATGGACTTTTCCAGTTTAATGTTGTAGGTCTGTTGCCTACTAAGACCTTTGCTGACATCGACTGTCTTTGTTTTTTGCTTGGCTCCCTCTTCCTTTTTCTCTCCAGCTGAATTCTGACAAAAATTGGATGAAATTTAAATTATAGGGAACTCAAAACTTATAGGTGAAAAGTTGTGATTATCACTTTGCAAAGGGACACTTTTAAATGTTTCAGTACCAATAACATATTAATGAAAGGTCTTTAGAGGTCCCTGACAACCATGGACCCTGAGGCCTATAGACTAAGAAGCCAATTGTAAGGGGTGAGGGATGTCCTTTTGGAGAAGGAATTCCAAAGAGCTGTTGGATAGCCTTGGAAGCCCTTTCCTGAGAGAGAGAAGAGGTGGCTATCTTGAGGGTGGGGATCATAAAAAGCTTAGCAAAAAGTCCAAGTAATCATTGTGATATTTGTTCTCAGGAAGCTTACTAGTTTCTTCTGTTTTTACAATGGATACCTGATGATTGTCTTTGACCTAGTAGTGAGGGTAAAGAAACAGAGAAAGGAGGTTCTTTAAGGGATGGGGGAGGGGATATTAAGATTGTCTTTGACAAGTTTGACAGCAAATCCTGGAGTGGCAGATCCATGTTGGGCAACCTGATGGCAAAGTCGTTTTGAAACAATTGGGCCTTAGATGTGGAGAGGCTGTCAGTGCTGGAAACGGGTTAGCCTGTGGGGCGTGTGTCATTCAGGTCCTCTGTAGTACCGTCCCGTTCCTACTGCTGTACTAATGCTGATTTATAGAACACTAATTCCACAAATAGATTGTTCTCCCTGTTACTACCAGAAACTTGTTAGGCACTGGAGATACAAAACAGAATAGGATGTGGCTCCGTTCTCTGGGAATTGAGCATTTTGTTGCAGAGACAGATATATAAACAGAGAATACCATGTAGTAAGTAAAATAATAGAAGTATATATGTATAAGGGCTTAAGGGAATGGTTAAGGGTAGGGAATGGTTACTTGTGTCTGGAATGAGGGTGGATATTTGTTAAGAAGGCTGCCTGAAGGAGGTGGCACTTGGGATGAGTCTTAAAGGATAAGTGGGAGTTGGCTTGGTCAAGAAACAGAAGGTGGGGAAAGCAGGGGGAACTATGTGGGCAAAGGCATGGAGGTTAGAATAGTTTGGAGAGGGTAGTTGTTACTGGAGTATGAACTGTGGAGCAGGAGACAAGAGCAGAAAAGTAAGCATGGGGTCAGATGAAGGGATCTTTGTTTACCATGTGAAGAAGTTTAGATTTTTGGGTAGCCACTGGAGGATGAGGCGTCCAGCTCCAGAACAGAATCCTTTTGTGATCTCTCAGGCCCAACCATAGGCAATTACAAGGCTTTTCCTGGCAGGCCTCATAGGGGAAGGTGCCCAAGACTTGGTGCACTGCCAAGCGCATTGCAGTTTTCTAGAGAAAATTGAGGTCAAGGACTCAGGCCCCTCTCCCCTCCCACTCCCTTAGGCCAGACATACTCATATGTACACCTGCATTTCCAGCCCAGGTGTCTCCATTCGGAGGCTTCATTATCAGGGACCTTGACTGAGGCACCTCCCATGTGCTTCAGCTGAGGCACTTTTCTCCACTTTGACTAAGTACCTCGCCACTGCTAGCCCTTCTCCCTCTCCTTCCCCACAGCCCATGGGTCCATAGAGAGGCAGGAGCCATTTGTTTGGGGCTCCTTGGAATGAGATGATTCCTTGTGTCTGTGCTATGCCGACTTGACCCTTGCCTTGTGCTATTCCATGGTGGGAGAAGGGAATGGAACATTGTGGAGCTGGGGCCTCTCTTTCCCTTTTGCTTGCACTGTCGCAGTAAGTGAATAAAGGCTTGATTGTTACTTAGTTTGGCCCGCTTTCCTAATCGACCATCTCAACACCTGATTGCTCAATAGAGGGTTGTAAGCAGGCCAGTGATGTGATCATATTAGTACTGTACTTGAGAGCTCTTCCTGGTGGGTGTGAGACAGGTTTGTGGGGTGCTCACACATATAAACCATTGTGTGTCCATTATACGATCTAGCGAGGTCGAGTAGAAATACCAAAGAGAGTGTTTTCTTTTTAATGCGTAGGAGGTGAAATTAACTGGACTTGGTAATAGTTAATGTGGTAACAATAAGCAAAATGACAAATTTGAGTTAATCCCTGATCTCTTTTTTGTTTTCCTTCTGTCCTACCTCACTCCACCCCAAATCCTATCTGATCATCCTCTGAAGTAGGCAAGGAGAAGAGCACATTTACAGGAGAAGATGAGTCTACTTTACCAAGTTGAACGCCCATCACCCCTGAGTCTCAAGTAGACAGCTGTAGGAATGTGAGCCCCTGAGTACGGGTCTAGCTGTTGTCAACACACAGGTCATGCAGGGAGCATCCTGTACAACACCAACACTTAAGGGAAGAAGAAACTGAGGGGGAAAAATAAACGTCAAGGAAGTAGAATTCCAAAGAGGCAGCGTCCTCATTTTTGTTTAAAATGTGAGAAAAATGACTTGTGGAATATAATATTTTACAAAAATCTTTAGTAATGATATTTAGAATGTTGAAAAACTGTGCTAAATAGTATGCCATATCATAGCTATACATTGCAAATTACCACGAGGAAAAAAAATGCCTTTCAATGTCTCATCCTACTTTTTTATGCTAAAACCGCCAGCTTGAAATACCCAGTGCCTGGCAGCAGTTTTGCTCTCTTGTGCTCTTTTGCAGTTGCATGCTATTCAGAGAAATGGAACTGAATTCTTGCTTGATATCTTTTGCCTATTTTTCTATCATATTTTGAACTTTATTGTTATTAATTTCTAGGTGCTCTCCTTATATAAAGGAAACACAAACTGTACTTTTTTCCTCCCAAATTTCTCATTTATCCTTTGAATTTCCCTATTCTTTTAAATATTATCTGGTAAAATTTATCTTTTCTCTTTTGACTTCTGGATTTTAAGTTGTAGTAAAGTCTCCCTTATGCCATTGTTACAAAGGAATTCACTCTTTTTTTTTTAATTAATAGGCTTTGTCTTTTAAAGCAATTTTAGGTTTACAGAAAATTGAACAGATTGTACAGAGAATTCGCATATACCTCCTTTCTCCTCTGTACTCAGTTTCCTCTGTTATTGACATCTTGCATTTGTTACAATTGAGGAACGTATATTGACACATTATTATTAAGCGAAGTGCATAGTTTATGTTAGGGTTCAATCTTTGTGTTATACAGCTCTGTGAGCTTTGACAAACATGTAATGACATGAATCCACCATTACAGCACCATACAGAATAGTTTCACTGGCTTAAAAAATCCCCTGTGCTCCACCTATTCATCCCTCCCTTCCACTCTCCAACCACTGATCGTTTTACTGTCTATGGTTTTGCCTTTTCCAGAGTGTCATATAGGTGAAATCATATAGCATGTAGCCTTTTCAGATTTACTTCTTTTACTTAGCAATATGTATTTAATGCAATTTTACTTAGCAATATGTATTTCCTCCATATCTTTCATGGTTTGTTAGCTCATTTCTTTTTATCACTGAATAATATTCCATTGTAAGGATGTATCACTGTTTATCCAGTCACCTATTGAAGGACATCTTGGTTGCTTCACTTCCAAGTTTTGGCAATTATGAGTAAAGCTGCCATAAATGTTTGTGTGTAGGTTTTTTTGTATGGATGTGGTTTTCCATTCATTTGGGTAAATACTTAGGGGTGTGATTTCTGGATCATGTGGTGAGACTCTGTTTAGCTTTGTAAGAAACTGCCAGGAGCTGGCCTGGTGGTGTAGTGTTTGGGTTTGCACACTCTGCTTCAGAGGCCTGGGGTTCGCAGGTTTGAATCATGCCATGCTGTGGCGGCATTCCACATGTGGAGTAGAGGAAGATGGGCACAGATGTTAGCTCAGGGATAATCTTCCTCAGCAAAAAGAGGAAGATTGGCAACGGATGTTAGCTCAGGGCCAATCTTCCTCACCAAAAAAATAAGACTTAAAAAAAAAAAGAAACTGCCAAACTGTCTTCCAAAGTGGCTGTACCATTTTACATTCCCACCTGCAATGCATACGTTCCTGTTACTCCACGGCCTTCCCAACATTTGGTATTGTCAATTTTTTTCTTTTGTCTTTTTTTTGGTGAGGAAGATTAGCCCTGAGCTAACATCTGTTGCCAATCCTCCTCTTTTTACTGAGCAATATTGGTGCTGGGCTAACATCTGTGCCCCTCTTTCTCTACTTTATATGTGGGATGCCTACCACAGCATGGCTTGATGAGTGGTGCTTATGACCGCACCCGGGATCCAAACCTGCAAACCCCGGGCCACTGAAGTGGAGCGCGCAAACTTTACCACTACACCGCTGGGCCAGCCCCTGTCAATTTTTTTTATTGTAGCCATTCTAATAGGTGTGTAGTGTATCTCATTGTTTTAATTTGCAGTTTCCTAATACATATGACATTGAGCTTCTTTTTTTTAAATGAAGTCATTTTATTTATTTATTTATTTATTTATTTATTTATTTTTGTGAGGAAGATCAGCCCTGAGCTAACATCTGATGCCAATCCTCCTCTTTTTGCTGAGGAAGACTGGCCCTGGGCTCACATCCATGCCCATCTTCCTCCACTTTATATGGGACGCCGCCACAGCATGGCTTGACAAGCGGTGCATCGGTGCGCACCGGGGATCCGAATATGTGAACCCTGGGCTGCCGCAGGGAGTGTGCGCATTTAACCGCTTCGTCACCGGGCTGGCCCCCCTGAGGATCTTTTAATATGCTTATTTATCATCTGTATATTTTTTTTGATGGGGTATCTGTGCAGATCTTTTGCCCATATTTCAATTGAGTTGTTTTCTTATTGAGTTTTGAGTTCTTTTGTATAATTTGGACAAAAGTCCTTTATCAGATATTTGTTTTGCAAATATTTTCTCCCAGTCTATGGCTTGTGTTTTCATTCTCTTAACAGTGTCTTTTGCAGAGCAGAAGTTTTTTATTTAACTTTTTTTAAATTGATGTCTTAATGGTTTCTAACATTGTGAAATTTTGGGTTGTACATTTTTGTTTGTCCATCACCATATATATGTCTCCCTTCACCCCTTGTGCCCACCCCCCACCCCCACTGCCCCTGGTAACCACAATACAGTTTTCTCTGTCCATGTGTTGGTTTATATTCCACATATGAGTGAGATCATACAGTGTTTGTCTTTCTCTTTCTGGCTTATTTCACTTAACATAATACCCTCCAGGTCCATCCATGTTGTTGCAAATTGGACGATTTTGTCTTTTTTTATGGCTGAGTAGTATTCCATTGTATATATATATACCACATCTTCTTGATCCAATCATCAGTTGAGCAGAAGCTTTTAATAATAATGAAATCCAACTTAACAATTTTTTGTTTCATGGATCGAGCTTTTGGTGTTGTATCTAAAAATTCATTGCCAAATCCAAGGTCACCAAGATTTTATTCTATGATATCTTCTAGAAGTTTTATAGTTCTATGTTTTACATTTATGTCTGTGATCCATTTTGAGTTAATTTTCGTGAAGGGTGTAAAGTTAGTGTCTAGATTTATTTGTTTGCATGTGGGTGTCCTGTTGTTTTAGCACTGTTGAAAAGACTACCCTTTCTCCATTAAATTGCTTTTGCTCCTTTGTCAAAGATCAGACTCTATTTGTGTGGATGTATTTCTTCTCTTAATGTTTTAATGATTTCAATTTCAATTCATTTAAATCTTTGATTTGTTTGGAATTTAACTTGGTGAATGGTATGAGGGATGGATTTAGCTGTGTATTAGCCAAGTGGCTACATAGTTTGTCCCAACACAATTGACATTAATGAATTTCAGTTTTCAAGGTGTCATTTTTTTATGTATGCTAAACGCTCATATATTTAGGTCTACTTTTGGACTTTCTGTTTCATTAATCTATTTTTTTTACTAGTAGCATTGCTTTAATTATTGAGGCTTTCTAATATAATATCTGAAAGGTTCAGGCCCTTCATATTTCTCTTTTCAGAATTACTTGTTTGTTTTGTTTACATATGATGTTTAAAATTACCTTGTCCAGTTTGTTTTCGTCCCTGACTAAATCCTACTGGCATTAAATTTATAAATTGTTTTAGGGACAGTTGACATCTTTAGAATGAATCTTCCTATCCCAGAACCTGTCTTGCCATTTACTCAGGTTTTCTTTTGTGTCCTCTAGTAGTGTTTTAACACTTTCTTCATATGAGCTTCGACACTTAAATTTATTACTAGATATTTTATGTCTTTTGTGTCTATTGTAAACGGGTTCTTTTCTTCCATTATATTCTCTCTCTCACACACACACACACAGATATATTTTTATGTGTGTATGTATGTATAATATATATATTATGTATATGTATAATATATGTGTATGAAAGAAGTATAATATATAATTATATGTGTATGAAAAATACTGATTTCTGTATATTAAGTTTATGCCCTTGACCTTACTGAATTTTTATTATTTAAAAAAAAGACTGGAAAAACAAACAAGTTAGATTGCAGTAACAATATCCTTATTGTAGAATGCATGAGAAATATAGAAAGCCATAAAAACCTCCCCTGAAATTCTTCATAATCCCATTACCTTGAGTTAACAGTTATTTATTTTTGTTTGTATCCTTGTCTTTTTTTCTAAGACACTGTTAACTGATATTAAATATATACATAAGAGCTATAGGTATATATCATGTTATATAATATGTGTATAGTTATATATAAATAATTCTTCTGAGTTTGCATTTTATTAGGCAATAGTTAAACAGGCAAGCTAAAATTTACTGAGATTTCTTCCATTTACCAAAATTGATCAACATTCATATTCAAATATATTAATTTAAATTAACTTGTCAGCTTTTTTTTTTTTTTAATTTTTTAATTTTTTGGTAAGGAAAATCAGCCCTGAGCTCACATCCTTTGTCAGTCTTCCTCTTTTTGTTGAGGAAGATTAGCCCTGAGCTGACATCTGTGCCAATCCTCCTCTACTTTATATGGGATGCCACCACAGCATGGCTTGGTGAGCAGTGCATAGGTCCGCGCCCAGGATCCAAACCCGCGAACCCCGAGCTGTGGAAGTGGAGCATGCGAACTCAACCACTGTGCCACCCGGCTGGCCCCAACTTGTCAGTTATTTTTGACCCAAATCTATTAGTTTGCCTGATAATCAAGGAGAAGAAATATTTGCAGATAATGTTTGGATTGTTTGTATATTTCTGAAAACACTTGTATATGAACTGAAAACTTGCATTTGAGAATATTTATATTGTTTTATTTGGCTTTTTAAAAATGTGTAACTCATGCTATTATTTTTTTTCCCCAAAGTATTTGAATTTGTTCTTTTTTATTTTTTTTGTGAGGAAGATCAGCCCTGAGCTAACATCCATGTCAATCCTCCTCTTTTTGCCGAGGAAGACCGGCTCTGAGCTAACATCTATTGCCAATCTTCCTCCTTTTTTTTTTTTTTCCCTTTTTCTCCCCAAAGCCCCAGTAGATAGTTGTATGTCATAGTTGCACATTCTTTTAGTTGCTGTATGTGGGACGCTGCCTCTGCATGGCCGGACAAGTGGTGGGTCGGTGCGTGCTCAGGATCCAAACCTGGGTCTCCAGTAGCGGAGCGCGTGCACTTAACTACGAAGCCACGGGGCCGGGCCCTGAATTTGTTCTTTATGTAGAAGTTTTGATTGAGACCAGTGCTCCACAATTATACTTGAACTTTTCTTCTTTGTCAGCAGAGAAGATCCAGGTTTTAGGTAATTTCTTATTCTCAGAATATAGGAAAATTGCAATTGGGGAAATATTAAGTTAGTAAAATATAAGAATAGGATAACAAGTATAAACTTAGGGTAACTTTACACTAAATATTTAAAGAATTATGTATTTTGGACCATTATGGCCGACTAAGTAGTGTTTTTTGTAGGATATTTAAAATATTCCTAAAATATCATTGATTAAAAATATAGTGATGTATTGGTCAATTAAAATTTTCTCACATTGATTTTTCAGAATATATTAAATGAAATAAACCAAGTGTTTAGAGTATAGCATGGTACCATGTGTGTAAGAAAGGGAGTGTTAAGTCCAAAGCACTGGAAGCTCTGCAGTGTTACCCTACTTGCGGATATACTCGCAGAAACACCAGGCTTCTGAATTTGAAATCAGACTACACAGCAGTAACAGTGGCTAGGGTAACGTGGTAGAACTAGATCCCATACCCTGTTCTCCACAGAGCAACAAGGTGAGAGCCATATGCTTATACCTGGACTTAGAGCTAGGTTTGGAGAAGGAGAACTCAGAAATTATGAATCTCTGCGTTTATATAGGAGCTGGCACATCTATCTCCTCTTTCCTTTTGGAGATGGAGTCCTTATCTTTTTCTCTGAAATGTAAACAAATCCTCTTTTGGGGCAGGAGAAGAAGGTTTCTATCCCTAAATATAAGCATTTGGCTCCAGGAAAGATGAGAAAGGTGTTATTACCTTTGAATGGGAGCAGATGGCTCCAGAGAAAAGGAGACAAGATTAGAATGTGAAGAGGAGACATTCTCCATCTTTGTGTCATGCCAACTTTCATCTTCGGGAGACTTGGACTGTATAGGAACACTGAAGAATCCTGGAAGGATTGTCTTCCAGGACAATCCTGGAACCGTGTATAAATATATATTTATGGCATATATGTATATGGCATAAATGTTTCAAGATTTCACAAGAAACTGATAATATTGGTTTACAGGAATGGAATGGGGAAGCTGGGGTGGGAAGGAGTTGTAGGTTGACTCCTCAGTGTTCAACTTTTTGGGTACCTTTTGTGTTTTGAGTCATACAAAAATTTTACCTACTTGCAAAATAAAATTTAAATTAAAAATAAGAATTTGGATTTATAGGCTAAAAATTCTTAGCTCTGTTTTCTAAAATATACATAGTCAAAACTGGTGGAATTGCATAGTTTGATAACTGTGTGAGGAAAATTTTACTTCCCAGCTTCGAGCTGGGATTAAGAAGAGTAATATTTAGAAAAAGAAAGTAAAGTAACAGCTAATCTTTATTTGTTGATTGAGAATACCGTATATCTAACCAGTCTGAGGCAAGTCAGTTAGAGTCATAGGAAATTAGGGCTTTATAATCTCAAATGTTGATTGGAAGGTTGTATGCTGTGTGAAGAAGCCGGGGTTTACTAAGGATTTGAGTCCCCTTCCTTATCTTCCATTGTGTGATCTGTGCGATTTATCTTTTCTGATTGCTAGTTTTCTTCATCTTTAAATGTTAAAATTGCAGCCTCATGAGATTATCGTAAAGATCAAATAAGATAACGCATGTGAAAATGTGTGGTGGATTTTACCCAGTGCTCTACAAATGTTAGTTGCTTTTTTCTGTATAAATGCAGGAAGTCTCATTTTGCAATTAAGAAAAGAAAGCAATCCAAATTCAGATGTCTACATGCAGTTCTGTTTCACACGGTGCTAACACAAGTGAGTTCATGCGAGTTCATGCTGCGACAGTTGCTGAGGATATATGCCATGAGGCAGCAGTGGCAAAAAAGGCCATTCTCCTTCTAGTCATTGTTGACACCTAAAAATCATCAAATGAGGCAAAAAGGAAAGATTATCTAGTAGTGTAACAAACAATAAAATCTCATTAACTCTTCATTAAGATGTGCTACTTGATATTCTTGTGACAATATTTTGTCAAAAATGGAAGGTTTCTTTCCATTTATTTATTTATTTTTATTGAGGTAACATTGGTTTATAACGTTATATAAATTTTGGGTGTACATCATTATATTTTGATTTATGTGTAGATTACATCATGTTCACCACCCAAATACTAATTACAATCCTTCACCACACACATGCACCTAATCATCCTTTCCGCCCTCCTCCCTCCCCCCTTCCCCTCTGGTAACCACCAATCCAACCTCTGTCTCTATGTGATGATTGTTGTTTTTATCTTCTACCCATGAGTGAGATCATATGGTATTTGACTTTCTCCCTCTGACTTACGTCACTTAGCATGATGCCCTCAAGGGCCATCCATGTTGTTGCAAATGGCTGGATTTCATCTTTTCTTGTGGCTGAGTATTCCATTGTGTAGTATTCCACTGTGTATATAAACCACATCTTCTTTATCCATTCATCCTTTGATGGGCATCTAGGTTGCTTCCAAGTCTTAGCTATTGTGAATAATGCTGTAATGAACATAGGGGTTCATACATCGTTATGCACTGGTGTTTTCATGTTCTTTGGATAAATACCCAGCAGTGGAATAGCTGGATCGTATGGTAGTTCTATGCTTAATTTTTTGAGGAATCTGCATACTATTTTCCATAGAGGCTGTACCAGTTTGCACTCCCACCACCAGCAGTGAATGAGAGTTCCCTTTTCTCCACATCCTCCCCAACACTTGTTATTTCTTGTTTGGTCAATTATAGCCATTCTGACAGGTGTGAGGTGATATTTCATTGTAGTTTTGATTTGCATTTCCCTGATAATTAGTGATGTTGACCATCTTTTCATGTGTCTGTTGGCCTTCTATATGTCTTCTTTGGAGAAATGTCTCTTCAGATCTTTTGCCCATTTTTTTAATGAAGTCGTTAGTTTTTTTGTTGTTGAGATGTATGAGTTCTTTATATATTTTGGAGATTAACCCCTTATCAGATATGTGGTGTGCAAATATCTTCTCCCAGTTGTTATGTTGTCTTTTCGTTTTGTCGATGGTTTCCTTTGTTGTGCCGAAGCTTTTTAGTTTGATCTAGTCCCATTTGTTTATTTTTTCTATTGTTTCCCTTGCCTGGTCAGACGTGGTACTTGAAAATGTGCTGCTAAGACCGATATCAAAGAGCATACTGCCTATGTTTTCTTCTAGACTTTTTATGGATTCGGGTCGTACATTCAAGTCTTTAATCCATTCTGAGTTAATTTTTGTGTATGGTGTAAGATAATTCTTTTGCATGTGGCTGTCCGGTTTTCCCACCACCGTTTGTTGAAGAGACTTTCCTTTCTCCATTGTATCTTCTTGGCTCCTTTGTCGAAAGTTAGGTGTCCATAGATGTGTGGGTTTATTTCTGGTCTCTCGATTCTGTTCCATTGATCTGTGTGTCTGTTTTTTTGCCAGTACCCTGCTGTTTTGATTACTATAGCTTTGTGATATATTTTGAAGTCAGAGAGTGTGATGCCTCCAGCTTTGTTCTTTTTTCTCAAGATTCCTTTGGCTTTTCGGGGTCTTTTGTTGTTCCATATAAATTTTAGGATTCTTTCTTCTATTTCTGTGAAAAATCCCATTGGAACTTTGATAGAGCTTGCATTGATTCTGTAGATTGCTTTAGGAAGTATGGACATCTTAACTATGTTAATTCTTCCAATCCAAGAGCACAGAATTTCTTTCCATTTCTTTGTGTCTTTTTCAATTTCTTTCAACACTGTTTTATAGTTTTCAGCGTACAGGTCTTTCCCCTCTTTGGTTAAATTTATTCCTGGGTATTTTATTCTTTTTGTTGCAATTGTAAATGGGATTGTATTATTGACTTCTCTTTCTGCTTCTTCATATTTGGTGTATCAAAATGCAACTGATTTTTGTATGTTGATTTTGTGTCCTGCAACTTCAACGTATTCATTTATTATTTCTAAGTTTTTTGTTGGATTCTTTAGTTTTCTGTCTATAAAATCATGTTGTCTCCAAATAGTGACAGTTTCACTTCTTCCTTTCCAATTTGGATCCCTTTTATTTCTTTTTCTTGCCTGATTGCTCTGGCTAGGACCTCCAATACTATGTTAAATAGGAGTGGTGAGAGTGGGCATCGTTGTCTCGTTCCTGTTCTTAGAGGGATAGCTTTCGATTTTTCTCTGTGGAGTATGATATTAGCTGTGTGTTTGTCACATATGGCTTTTATTACGTTGAGTGACTTTGCGTCTATACCCATTTTATTCAGGGTTTTTATCATAAATGGATGTTGGAGCTTGTCAAATGCTTTCTCTGCATCTATTGAGATGATCATGTGGTTTTTACTCTTTATTTTGTTAATGTCAAGTATCATGTTAATTGATTTGCAAGCATTGAACCATCCCTGCATCCCTGGTATAAATCTCACTTGATCATGGTATATGATCTTTTTAATGTATTGTTATGTTCAATTTGCTAGTATTTTGTTGAAGATTTTTGCATCGATGTTCATCAGTGATATTGGCCTGTAGTTTTCTTTTTCTGTATTGTCCTTGTCTGGTTTTGGTATCAGGGTAATGTTGGCCTCATAGAATGAGTTAGGAAGCTTCCCCTCCTCTTCAATTTTCTGGAAGTATTAGAAAAGGATAGGTATTAAGTTTTCTTTGAATGTTTGGTAGAATTCACCAGGGAAGCTGTCTGGTCTTGGACTTCTTTTTTTGGGAGATTTTTGATTGCTGTTTCGATCTCCTTACTGGTAATTGGTCTATTCACATTCTCTAGTTCTTCTTGATTCAGTTTTGGAAGGTTTTATGATTCTAAGAATTTATCCATTTCCTCTAGATTATCCAATTTTTTGGCCTATAGCTTTTCATAGTAATCTCTTATAGTCTTTTGTATTGATGTGTTCATTGTAATTTCTCCTCTTTCATATCTATGTTTATTTATTTGAGCTTTCTCTCTTTTTTTCTTGGTGAGTCTAGCTAAAAGTTCGTCAATTTTGTTTATCTTTTCAAAGAACCAGCTCTTAGTTTCATTGATTTTTTTTTTATTGTTTTTTAGTCTCTATTTCATTTATTTCTGCCCTGAGTTTTATTATTTCTCTCCTTCTACGGATTTAGGGCTTTGTTGGTTCTTCTCTTTCTAGCTCCTTGAGGTGCACTGTTAGATTGTTTATTTGAGATTTTTCTTATTTGTTGAGGTAGGCCTTTATTACTGTAAACTTCCCCCTTAGAACTGCTTTTGCTGTATCTCATAAATTTTGGCATGTTGTATTTTCATTTTCATTTGTCTTCAGGTATTTTTGGATTTCTCCTTTGATTTCTTCCTTGACCCAACCATTGTTCAGTAGCATTTTGTTTAATCTCCACATATTTGAGGCTTGTCTGATTTTCTTCCTGTATTTGATTTCTAGTTTCATACCATTTTGGTCATAAAAGATGCTTAGTGTTATCTCAGTCTTCTTACATTTATTGAGACTTGTTTTGTGGCCTAGTATGTGATCTACCCTGGAGAATGTTCCACGTGCATTCAAAAAGAATGTGTATTCTGTGATTTTTGGATGGAGTGTTCTGTATATATCTACTAAGTCCATCTGGTCTAATGTGTCATTTAAGGCTCATGTTTCCTTGTTGATCTTCTGTTTGGATGATCTATCCATTGGTGTAAGTGGAGTGTTCAAGTCCCCTACTATTATTGTGTTGTTGTCTGTTTCACCTTTTATGTCTGTTAATTGTTGCTTTATATATTTAGGTGCTCCTATGTTGGGTATATAGATATTTACAATTGTTATATCCTCTTGTTGGATTATTCCCTTTATCATTATGTAGTGCCCTTTGTTTCTTGTTACAGTTTCTGTTTTAAAGTCTATTTTGTCTAATATGAGTTTTGCTACCTCAGCTTTCTTTTCATTGCCGTTTCCGTGGAGTATTTTTTTCCATCCCTTCACTTTCAGTTTGTGAGTGTCTTTAGGTCTGAAGTATGTCTCTTGTATGCAGCATATATATGAGTCTTGTTTTTTAATCCAGTGCCACCCTGTGTGTTTTGGTTGGAGCATTTAGTCTATTGACATTTAAAGTAGCTATTGACAAGTATGTACTTACTGCCCCTTTGTTACTTTTTTCCTGGGTGTTTTAGTAGTTCTTCTCTGTTCCTTTCTTCTTCTCTTGCTCTCTTCCCTTGTGGTTTGATGGCTTTCTTTAGTATTATGTTTGGATTCCTTTCTCTTAATTTTTTGTGTATTTATTATAGGTTTCTGGTTTGTGATTGTCATGAGGTTCATATATAATAACCTGCATCTATATTATGTTGATAGTCTCTTAAGTTTGACCTCTTTCTAAAGGCTCTACCCTTTTAGTTCCCTCCTCCCACATTTTATGCTTTTGATGTCATATTTAACCTTTTTTTTAGTGCATGTGTATCCGTTACCCTTTTATCATGGAAATAGCTAATTTTAGTACTTTTGTCTTTTGATCTGCATAGTAACTTCATTGGCTGTTGATCTGCTACCTTTACTGTATAGTTGCCTTCACCAGTGATTTTATTATTTATTTTTTATAATTTTTGTATTCCTATTTGTGGTCTTTTCCACTTAAATAAGTCCCTGTAGCATTTCTTGTAAGGCTGGTTTCTTGGTGATAAACTCCTTTACTTTTTGCCTGTCTGGAAAACTCTTTATCTCTCCTTCCATTCTGAATGATAACCTTGCCAGGTGAGTATTCTTTGCTGTAAGTTTTCCTTGCAACACTTTAAACATGGCATGCCACTCCCTTCTAGCCTGGAAGATTTCTGCTGAGAAGTCAGCTCATAGCCTTATGGCGTTTCTTTTGTCTGTAACCTGTTGCCTTTCTCTTGCAGGTTTTAGGATTCTCTCTTTATCTTTAATTCTTGACATTTTGGTTATAATGTGTCTTGCTGTGGGTTTCTTTGGGTTTATCTTGTTTGGTGCTCTCTGTGCTTCCTGTACCTGGATGTCTGTTTCCTTCCTTAGGTTAGGGAAGTTTTCATCTATTATTTGTTCAAATAGATTCTCTGCCACTTTGTCTCTCTCTTCTCCTTCTGGGACACCTGTAATACAGATGTTAGTGTGCCTGATGTTGTCCCAGAGGTCCCTTAGACTGTCCTCATTCTTTTTAATTGTTTTTTCTTTTATCTGTTCAGCTTGGGTGATTTCTAGTCTTTCGTCCAGCTCGCTGATCCGTTCTTCTGTATCATTTATTCTGCTATTGAGTCCCTCTAGTGAATTTTTTATTTCCATTTTCTATTATTGAATTCTTCATTTTTGATTGGTTCTTTTTTATATTTTCCACTTCTTTGTTGAGGTTCTCACTGAATTCATCCATTCTTCTCCCAAGATCGGTGAGCATCCTTGTGACTATTACTTTGTAGTCTTTATCAGGTAGATTGTTTATCTCTGTTTCATTTAGTTCTTTTTCTGAGGATATATCCTGTTCCCTTATTTGGAACATATTCCTTTGTCTGCTCATTTTACCTCTTTCTCTGTGCTTATATCTATGTGTTAGATAGATCAGCTATGTCTCTTGATCTTGGAGAGATCACCTTATGTAAGAGATGCTTTATGAGGCCCAGCAGTGTGCTTCCCTCTCCTCATCAGTTCCAAATGTTCCCATAGTGTCCCCTGTGTGGGCTACGTGTGTCCTTCTGTTATGGCGGGGTTGCTCATGCTGCAGGTGTCCAGGGAAGCTACGCTGTCCCCCTGGCTGGCTAGTTGTAATGCTTAGCTGCCTTTGGCTGCTATGGTCCCTTCAGTCACTTTACTAGGCATGGGGAGCCCCAGCATAGTTGGCTGCAAGGTGAAATAGCACATTCCTGTTGCAGTTTTTCTGTTAAGTGAGTAGGCCCCTAGCGTGGCTGGTTGCTAGGCTCAGGGGCTCACAATGGCTGTAGGCTCTTGACCTGCAAAGCTGTTGTCAGGTCTTTCAGGAGTTCAGCTAGGTGGGACCACCCCCTGGTGTGGCAGCACACAATTCTTTCAGGCATTGGAAGATGGGGCTGATCCCCTATGTGGTTGTTTGAGAAGCTCAAGTCTGCTGCAGCTGACAAACCCCACCACCCACAGGGTCACATACACCATCAACCCCGTCCTGCCCTGTGTGCATGCCCCACCCCACTGAAGAGGACCCCCTCACCCCACTGTAGAGGCCCCGGACACTCTGCCAATGCAGGCCTGTCCCTTGTGCACGCCCTGCCTCGCAGAGGCAGATCCACTCACCCTGCTGCAGAGGTCCCACACACCCCGCCTATGTGGGCCCACAAGTTGCCCAAGGGCTTGCTGTTGGGTGAGGCCAGTCCCTAGGGCAGGCTGCCTGGCTGAGCTGGATTAAATCAGTGCTATAGTGGGTGGGGCAGAGCCCTGCGCTAACAGGCCGGGGGAAGAACTCCAATGGTGTCTGCCAGCATCTGTGTCAGCTCGTCTGTACTAGGTCACAATAATGGCTGCCGCCAATGTCTTAGTCCCTGGAGAGGTCTCACCTTTCACTGAGATGCACCCAGAGCCTATCAGGTGAGTCTCTTCACCAAAGGACTATGCACCTTTCTTTTTGGTGATTTTAGGTTGCTTTCTGAAACGTGAATTTGTTTGTGGGCCCTTTGAGAGCAGGCTTTTCTTTCCTCTTATGTCCAGTAGCTTTTCTGGGGGTATCCCCCGTTGTAGTTAATAGCCAGCAAAGCCAGATATTATGACACTTGTCTTGGTTGTGCTGAGTCCAAAAGCTGCTTATTGTGGCCAATCCCTCCTGCTCAGATCCCGTGCTCCTCCTAGAGAAGCTTCTTATCTTAAGATTGCTCCCAGCTTTGAAGTGCTGCAGCTAGAAGGTGGTTTTTCCCTCTCCAGAAAGGAATTTCTGCCTCTTCCACCTCAGCCAGCACTGTCCCTTGTTGTGGGGGTTCTTTTTATCCAGTTTTCAGTTCTCTCTCAAAGTAGTTCCAAGAGTAGTTGTAAATTTGTTGTGTGTGGGAGGATGTGAGCTCAGAGTCCTCTTACGTCACCATCTTCCTAGCCCTCTTTCCTGTTAACATACTACACAGAGTAATATGAACTTCAAATATTATGGGAATTATTTTCAACTATCATGATTTCTGTTAATATTTTCTTCTTTAACACATTATTGCAGAGGCTTGGTATTGGCTCTTTAGGTGATGTTACTATAGAACCTCTGGGGAAAGCTACTCTCAGAAGTGTCTTTCTCTAAAACTCCTCAACTGTGTCCATGCTCGTCCTTTCTTAATAGGTTTTGAGCCTGTTGGTCATTCTTTTCTCTGTATCAGATTTATTCTTACACAGTATTGTCAAGTGGGTTCCTGTTTGATAGTGACATACTTTTTATTGGGAGATTATAATAAAATATTTCTTGTCTTGGATTTGAATTCCTTCCAGCTGTATGTTCATTGGTAGTAATGGTTATATCCCCAAACTGTGCCTTTTTAAATTATTTATTTTTTCCCCCAAAGCCCCAGTAAATAGTTGTATGTCATAGATGCACATCCTTCTAGTTGCTGTACGTGGGACGCGGCCTCAGCATGGCCGGAGAAGCAGTGCGTTGGTGCGCGCCCGGGATCCGAACCCCGGGCCGCCAGCAGCGGAGCGCATGCACTTAACCGCTAAGCCACGGGGCTGGCCCCCAACTGTGCCTTTTTATACAGAGTCCTTCTACCAGTGCACAACGCCATGCATGACATATATTAGGTGCTCAAAAAATATTGGATAGGTGGATGAATGAATTTGGAAGCTTTACTTTTTGGTGGTTAAAAATGGGAGGAGAAGAAATCTTCTTATGTTGTAAACCCAACAAAATTGTTTCTGGTGATCAGAATGTTATAAGAAGTAAACTAGTAGGAGAAGATATAACGTGAGACAAAGACTCAGACTGATGTTGGTGGACGTTGTTATTACTTGTGCTCTCAATTGACATTTCAGAAGCGCTTCTGCCTGTTGTTGTTGTTTAACTGTATTAATTTAGAAAGTGCTTAAGAAAATGCTTTGGGATATTTCATTTTATACATGGGATCTGCCCAGTCGGAATATAATTAATTTAAATAAAAGTAATTTGTTTGTCTCTCTCCCTGTGTTGTTCTCCCTCTTCCCTCACCCTCCTCTTTTTTATTTTTTTGTCCTATGGATTTTTATGTGGCAAAATAGAAGGTAACATTTCCTTTTTATTGTTTTTTTTAAGAATTTTAATAATGATGAAATATAATATAAAAATGGTCTTTTTTCCTGAAAAAAAGCCTAAGTAGCCTGCTACTCTAAAAGCAGGGTCAGGTAGACTCTTCATTCCTTTTTTCTTGATGCTCACTCCGTTCTTGGCTGTGTATTTATCTACTAGAAGGCTGTGATCGGGGGTCTCAGGAACAGCATGCCAAGGAAGGAAGGCCTTTGTGAGGCAGGAAGAGTCCCTGGTCAGAGCAGCTGCAGGCTGCATTACCCCATCATTAGAGCAAGAAAACCCCAAGAAAGGCTTTTCCTTGCACCCATTTCTGTTAGTATTTCTCCTCTTTGGAACTAGAATGAAGGAGTACAGGCTTGTGGAGTGGATCCTAAAGGTCCCTAGATGTCTCTATACTCTGGAAATTAATGTTAAAAAATATATTAAAGTTAAGAAGCTACTGGGAAAAATCACAGAGATCATTAGATTATGAATGTTATTACTTTTGGTTATTATTACCTCATGGCTAATGACGACTTGATGATCTTTGGGACACTAGTCAAGGTAACCTCTCTAAGCCCTGTGACCTTATCTGTAAAATGCGGTTAATAATAGTAGTAATCTCAGATGGTTGCCATGAAAATTAAATGAGACAGAGTGCATTTCTGGGCATTCTTAGTTATAAGCCCCAGAAACTGGGTCCGACTGGTTAAGCAAAAAAGGATTTGCAGCAGATATAGGAAATCTCAGGCTCACTAGACGGGCTGGGGAACTGGACTGACAACTCATGCAGTTCTGAATTACAGTCAAAATCATGACACAGAGTTAGTCTGGGGGGCACTGCTGCATTACTGCTGAGCATTGGGTGCCACAGCTTGCATCACCTGCACTGGGGCTGTCAGCAGCACTGTTGTCACTGCTGCCTTTGAAGCTGACTGTTGCTGCTACTGCTTCTTGAAATAATTCTGCATTGTCCCTGATTCTTTACATCACTAGCTCCTGGTCCAAAATTTCAGGCAAGTGATTATGGGTCATATAGCCTTGCTTTGCAGCAAGAGCCTGGAAAAGCAAGTTTATGGTATTATTAGCTTTTCTGAGGGGACTTGGGCTCTGTCCACCATGAAGACTTACAAAACTGGAAATTTCCAAAGCAAAAGAAGTGAGTTCAAGGCTGTGCAGTCTCAAAACTGATAAAATTGCCACTACTTATAAAGTGCTTAGTTCTATGCCTAACATGTGTAAGTGCCCCCAAAAGGTTGGCTTTTATTAATTTATATTTGCCAGTCTTTATTGAGAAAAAAGATTAGGGAGATTTCTACTTCCAGATTTGATTTTTGAAGCAAATAGATTAGAGCTGCTAGAGCAATAAAGGTGAATGGGTGGATGCAATTTCCAAGCCTAGAATTTACACGGAGGTCCAATTTAATTCACCAGATGGTTCCTCCCAACGTTTTAAAGTAACTCAGGGGTAACTCTAGACTTGTTAGCCAAAATGTATAAGTGACCAATAGCCCAGATTGCTACTGAAATGACCTTGTCATTCATTAGTTGCCTCCCTTTCCATCTGGTTTCCCATTTATGAGTGGTCAGTAATAACATAGTTTAGAAAGTTCTGGCCTTAGTGTCAGAAGACCTGGATTTGAATCTCAGCCCTACCAGTGACTACCAGTATGATCTGGAGCAGGTTTTCCCTCAGACCATTTCCTCTGTGTGTGTGTATGTGTTTGTGTGTGTGAAATAAAGAATATTCCAAGAATGTCGCTGAGGATTTAAATGCAAACGTGAAAATATCTAGCAAATATTGAGTACTGCTCAGTAAATATTTCTATGAAAAACCAAACAAGAACCCTTGGAATTATAGAATATTAAGTTTTACATTTTTCTTAAAAAGTTGAAGAAATCTGTAATAAATAGGTAAATATTTAAGCCAATTAATTAAGAGCAGTGGTTTTGGTGTCCACGAAGTCACACTATTTTCACGTAATACTAAGACATTGTTTACCTGTTGCTACTTTCCTTCTCTCATGAGCGCAGTGTCTGGAGGCTGCGTGGTATGCTGTGTGATGTCATAGTGGTCTGAATGCAGAAGCAGATACGCAAGTCCAGCTGTCTTCTGTGTAGTCCAGTATTAAAGAGATTTGCAAAAATGCAAAACAGTGCCATTCTTCTCACTAACTTTTCTTTTGTTTTGGAAAATTTATTTTCCATTAGAAAATAGTTGTTTTGGGAAATTTAGATTTTTTTCCATAAAGTATTATTTGTATTAACATCAATGGTGTTTATTATTATTTTAAAAATAAATATTTTAAAATTCGTGTTTTAATTTCTGTTTTGGCAATTATTGATAGATGTCACCTGTATAAACAAAAGCTCTCTGAGAAGCTCAATAATTTTTAAGTGTATAAAGGGATCCTGAGACCAAAAAGTTTGAGAACTGCTGTATTAGCAGAAAGTGCCATATTTTCCGTAAGAGGAAACTATGCTTGACTAATTTATTGGAGATAGTTGAGTGAACCTTTGCTTAACTATATGGACTTCGAACAACTTTCAAAAGTCCTTAGAATTTAGCTTAACAAACATATGCACACACATACACAGATGAAATGGAATAAGTTTTTAGGGATAGAGAATTTATATAGAAATAGAAAATTAAAAAAGGATATTCTTTTGGATGAAGAAATATAGTCAATTAGTCTGACTTACACATTGAAAAGATGATTTAGAAGAGTTATGGTCAAGTAGAAAGATCACTGAACTAGGAGTGAGAAGACTTGCTTTGTGTTCTGTTCCTTGCTCTTTGATTCAGTGAATGTGTTTTTTTTTTTTTTTAATGTTTACCTATAAATTGCAATTTAACTTTATTTTATTTATTTTTTTCAATTTTTTGTTTATTGCAGTAACATTGGTTTATAACATTGTAAAAATTTCAGGTGTACACATTGTACTTCTATTTCTGCGTAGATTACATCATGTTCACCACCAAAATACTAATTACAACCCATCACCACACACATGTACTGAATTATCCCTTTCACCCTCCTCCCTCCCCCCTTCCCCTCTGGTAACCACCAATCCAATCTCGGTCCCTATGTGTTTGTTTATTGTTGTTATTATCTACTACTTAATGAAGAAAATCATATGGTATTTGACCTTCTCCCTCTGACTTATTTCACTTTACATAATACCCTCAATGTCCATCCATGTTGTCACAAATGGCTGGATTTCATCGTTGCTTATGGCTGAGTAGTATTCCATTGTGTATATATACCACATCTTCTTTATCCATTCGTCCCTTGATGGGCACTTAGGTTGCTTCCAAGTCTTGGCTATTGTGAATAACGCTGCAATGAACACGGGGTGCATGTACCTTTACAAATGGGTGTTTTCAAGTTCTTTGGATAAATACCCAACAGTGGAATAGCTGGATCATATGGTAGTTCTATCCTTGATTTTTTGAGGAATCTCCATGCTGTTTTCCATAGTGGCTGCACCAGTTTGCACTCCCACCAGCAGTGTATGAGAGTTCCCTTCTCTCCACATCCTCTCCAACACATGGTGTTTCCTGTCTTGTTAATTATAGCCATTCTAACGGGCGTGAGGTGATATCTCGTAGTTTTGATTTGCATTTCCCTGATAGTTAGTGATTTTGAACATCTTTTCATGTGTCTGTTGGCCATCTGTATATCTTCTTTGGAGAAATGTCTGTTTAGGTCTTTTGCCCATTTTTTAATTGGGTTGGTAGTTTTTTTGTTGGTGAGATGCATGAGTTCTTTATATATTTTGGAGATTAAGCCCTTCTCAGAAGTATGGTTTGCAAATATCTTCTCCCAATTGTTAGGTTGTCTTTTCGTTTTGTTGATGGTTTCCTTTGCTGTGCAGAAGCTTTTTAGTTTGATGTAGTCCCACTTGTTTATTTTTTCTGTTGTTTCTCTTGCCTGGTCAGACGTGGTGTTTGAAAATATGTTGCTAAGACCGATGTCGAAGAGCGTACTGCCTATGTTTTCTTCTAGAAGTTTCACAGTTTCAGGTCTTACATTCAAGTCTTTAATCCATTTTGAGTTAATTTTTGTGTATGGTGTAAGGTAAGGGTCTACTTTCATTTTTTTGCATATGGCTATCCAGTTTTCCCAACACTGTTTGTTGAAGAGACTTTCTTTTCTCCATTGTATGTTCTTAGCTCCTTTGTCAAAGATTAGCTGTCCATAGATGTGTGGGTTTATTTCTGGTCTTTCGATTCTATTCCATTGATCTGTGTGTCTGTTTTTGTGCCAGTACCATGCTGTTTCGGTTACTATAGCTTTGTAGTATATTTTGAAATCAGGGAGTGTGATACCTCCAGCTTTGTTCTTTTTTCTCAGGATTCCTTTAGTTATTCGGGGTCTTTTGTTGTTCCATATAAATTTTAGGATTCTTTGTTCTATTTCTGTGAAAAATGTTGTTGGAACTTTGATAGGATTGCATTGAATCTATAGATGGCTTTAGGAAGGATGGACATCTTAACTATGTTAATTCTTCCAATCCAAGAGCATGGAATATCTTTCCATTTCTTTGTGTCGTCTTCGATTTCTTTCAGAAATGTTTTATAGTTTTCAGTGTACAGATCTTTCACCTCTTTGGTTGAGTTTATTCCTAGGTATTTTATTCTTTTTGTTGCAATTGTAAATGGGATGGTATTCTTAATTTCTCTTTCTGCTACTTCGTTGTTAGTGTACAGAAATGCAACTGATTTTTGTATGTTGATTTTGTATCCTGCAACTTTACCATATTCGTTTATTACTTCTAAAAGTTTTCTGGTGGATTCTTTAGGGTTTTCTATATATAAAATCATGTCATCTGCAAATAGTGACAGTTTCACTTCTTCCTTTCCAATTTGGATCCCTTTTATTTCTTTCTCTTGCCTGATTGCTCTGGCTGGGACTTGCAGTACTATGTTAAATAGGAGTGGTGACAGTGGGCATCCTTGTCTGGTTCCTGTTCTTAGAGGGATAGCTTTCAGTTTTTCACCATTGAGGATGATATTACCTGTGGGTTTCTCATATATGGTCTTTATTATGTTGAGGTACTTTCCTTCTATCCCCATTTTATTCAGAGTTTTTATCATAAATGGATGCTGTATCTTGTCAAATGCTTTCTCTGCATCTATTGAGATGATCATGTGATTTTTATTCTTCATTTTATTAATGTGGTGTATCACGTTGATTGATTTGCGAATGTTAAACCATCCCTCAGTAAATGTGTTTTTGAGTAAGTGAGCTCTTCAGTGTTTTGGACTGTCATTTCCTCAAATGAAGAATGGGAATGCATAATTCTGTCCTACTTTTTCTTTCATTCATTTAACACATATTTATTGATTACTTACAGTGTACTAGGCTCTATTCTAAGTTATTACAGATATAATGTTAAAATATGAAAGGTCCCTGCCCTAAGAAAGTAACAGTTTAATGAGAGAGGCAGGGATAAACAAGTAAATAAATAAATAATTCTAAATGGTGATAAGTACTATGAAGTAATCAAATAGTGTGAAATGAAAGAGGAAAGTACTGTAGACCAACTTAACATGAGACCAACAGGGAAGACTTCTCTGAAGCAATGATGTTTAAGCTGATACCGGATGTATGAGAAGGAGCAGAGGGAATAGCTTTCAGCAAAGAGAATTGTGTGTGCAAAGGCCCTGAGGTATGCCTAAAGTATGGTAGAGATGAGGAGTAGTGGAAGAAAATCAGGCTGGAGAAGTAGGCAAGGTCTAGATCATGTAGGGCCTCTTAGGCCATAGAAAGAAGCCTAAACTTCTAAAGAAGTTTAGATATGTGAAGGGCTCAAGTGTGTTCAAGGCTGAGAGATCTGTACGGGATTATTTGGCCAGGCTAGGATGTTGGAAAATATAGTTTACATCTATTGAGATGTTGTGATGGAGAATGAGCACTGTTTCTCACAACTCTCCCTGGTTGATGTTCTCAGGGACAGACTAATGATTTAGAGAGTGATTTTAATTTAGTATTAAAATGTTTAGGTTCTTACTACTGGTAATTTGTTCAAAAGAATGAAATTTCTTTTTTGATTAGGTTCTTTAACTTACTCAACAAATATGTATTAAATAACTAAGTATATTTCAGATTTTTCTACTAATTGCATCTCTGTTTATTTCAGTGCTCTTCTTTTTAATGAAGTAAAATATATTACTACCCTGGAAGACCTTCAGAACGTAGAAAATGCTCTGAAAGGAAAAGCAAACGTTGTGTTCTCATATGTAAGAGCCATTGGAACACCAGGTATTTATTATCTTTTACTTTAATCTTTGCTGTGTGTCTGTACTTGTGTGAGTATGTTGAAGGACTTAAAATAGTATACTTTGACCACAATCTTAATATCTTAGAATAAATTTAAAGCTTCTTTGTGTTTCCTTTCTTTAAATGGGCAGCGTAGTATAGAGGTTGAATGAGAACTCTGGAACCAGACTGCCTAAGTTAGACTCCCTGCCCCACCAATTACTTATAGTGTGATCTTGGACAACTTACTTAACCTTAGTTTGCTAGTCACTAAGGTGGTGAAAATAACTGTGCCTGTCTCTTGGTATTAATGTGAGGCCCAAATGAGTTTGAAAACTGAAAATGGTTCCTGTTGTATAGTAGGTGCTCTGAAAGTGTGAGCTGTTTTTACTACATTTCAGTCCTCCTAGTACCTGGCATAGTAGGTTATAGTATTCGATAAATGTTGTTGACTGACTGGCTTTCTTTTTGTATTGGTATTTGCTGCTTATGACATATTTTTCTTGATTTTTAAAAAAAATCTAATTTTGATGGCATCACCTTGAGCATTAGTATGTAATTTTGTTGTAAAGAAGTTTATAAACATTTTATGAACAAATTATAGTTATACTTTCAGGACTTTTATTTGTTAATGGTTATAACTTGACCACGTTAATATGAAATGTTGTTAAAGACATTTTAAAAATTGTATATGCTCTATGAAATAAAATTTTATAAACATAAAGCTTGATGGTTACATAGCATGCCATTGAATTTAATACACTTATAAAATGATTCTCCACAATCTGCCTGTTTTTGTTTACTTTTCAGGGTCATCAGGTGATTGTACTTTGTCCAGAGTTTATAACTGTAATCAATGAGAGGGATGAGCTACAGAGGGCTTACACTGCCAGAGTGGAACCAAACTCCCTAATTTATATTTTAACAGGATCAATCTGACTTCTGTGTGGAATAGATTGGAAGGAGCAATGGTAGACTAAGGGAGAAAATTAGGAAGTTACTGCAATAATGCAGGCAAGAGATGATGGTGGGTGGTTTGGACCAGGGTGTTAGCAATGGAGGTGGCAATACATTTGAATGTTAGCAGTATTTTGGACATAGGACTAACTGAATTTGCTGACCTTTTGGATGTGGAATGAGAGAGAAATAGCAGGCACAAGGGTGGCTCTGGGGTTTTGATCTCAGCTACTTGAAAGGTGAAATTGCTGATAACTAAAGAGGGGAACACTGGAAATAGTTTAGACAAGAAGCTCTGGAATTCACTTTCGGATATCATATTTGTGAAATACCCATTAGACATCCAAGTAGAGATATCAACAAGGTAGTTGGATATTACTAGTCTGCATTTGTTGGTGGGGATACAGACTAGAGGTGTAAATTTGGGAGGTAAAGCTGTGAGACCAGAAGAGATCATGAAGGGAGTGAGGCTAGATGGAAAAGAGAAGACTGAATTCATCAGATACTTCAGCACTGAATAGGTCAGTGAGGTGAGGAGGAACCAGGAAAGGAGACAGAAGGAATGGCCTGTGTGGTAGGAGTGCCCCGTAAGCAAAGTGAAGATAGGATTTTAAGGAAGAGATAGCAACAATTGTGTCAGATGATACTGAAAGGTTAATTAAGATAAGAACTTCCAATTGTCCGTTATGGTTAGCAATATGGAAGTTATTGATGACCTTGGCAAGCACAGTTTCTGTAGAGTGATAGGGTAAATGCCTGATAGCGTATAAGAGAAGAGGTAGAGAGCAACTGGAGACTGAAAACAGAGACTCCTTTGAGGAGTTTTGCTATTAAGGGAGGGAGAAAAATGGGGCAGTGGCTGGAAGAGTATGTGGGATCAAGTGAAAAATTTTCTAAGAAGCATGTTTGCCTGTTGATGAGAAAGAACTAGTTGAAAGGGGGAAATACGTCATGTAGGAGAAAGGGGAGAATTACTGGAGCAACATGTTTGAGTAGACAAGAGGAAATGGAATCTAGCGAACAAGGGGAAGGGTGGTTCTCTGCTGGGAGCACAGAAAATTCATCTATGGTGATAGGAAGGAAGATAGAGAATATGGACATCAATTTAAGTATGTGAGTAGATAGATAACAGTGCTGGGAGCTTGTGGAAGTTTTTTTGATTTTTTTTTTAAACTGGTTCTATTTTCTCAATGAAATAGAAACAAAGTCATCAGATAGTTGAGGAGAGAAGAGATGAAATAGTCGTTTAGGAGGCCTGGAAATAAAGAATGGTTGCTAGGCAGCAATAATAGTTGATGTCAGTAATCTAAAGTGAGACCATTAGCAGAATGATGCCAACAGGTTTTTCTTCCTTTTGGCAACTTTTTTCTTTCAGCAATGTTTACTTTTGTGGGTGTAAGTACAGAACAGGCAGCGTCTATTTAATTTAACTTGGATTATGTTTTAGGCAGATGGGCAGGGGAGTGATTATCAAGATTGAGCATGGAATTTAAGCTGGGTTAAAGGGAAGAGAGGACCAGAGAGGGGTGAAGGACAGTGACAAGTGGTAAGATTGTAGGTCCTAGAGGGTTAGAGTTATGTACTAGACAGAGGGACCTGGAGATGGATGGGTGTGTGTCGGGGGGAGATGCTAGACATTGAGATTTTGGAGGGGTTTGCAGTAATTGGTAATTACAAGGCCTGGAGTGGGACCATAGCAGTGAGTGGTTAAGATAGGGTTGAAAAGACATCATTGGAATCTCTAGAGAATGCCAAGGACTGAGAGGCTAGAATTTTGAAAGGATCAACTATGGGGATAATAAAATCACCAAGGATTATAACAGGAGCTGTATTGCGGAGAGTGGCGTTGTGACAGAAGCTAAATTTTTCGTGGAATGATGGGGAGTGACCTGGCTGGGGTGGTAGATGATTCCAACAAGAGAGAGTGATGAGTGGAATAATCTGATGATATGTGATTCAAGTGGTAGGAAATTAGATAACTGCCTGGAAATGGCAGTGAGGAGAAAAGGGAAAATAAAATAGGAAAAGGAGGGAATCTTCAAGAGTATTTTAAGAAAATTTCCCAGAACTGAAGGATTTGAGCTTCCACATTGAAAGGGCACATCAAGTTCTAGCATAGTAGATGAATGTAGAGCCACACCAAAGCATTTCATTTTGAAATTTCAGAAAATTGGGAACAAACACTATTCTAAATTCTTCCAGAAAGAAAAAAAGAGTTTGCAGTTAAAGGATCAAGAATCAGAATGGCATTGGACTTGTCAATTACAGTGTTGGAAACCGAAGAAAATGGAGCAATGCTTTCAAAATTCTCAGGGGAAATAACTTGAACCTAGAATTCTATGTGCAGACAACTACAGTTAGCTATAAAAGTATAATAAAGACACTTGCAGAAGTATAAGGTCGCGAAAAATGAGTATTCCATATATCCTCTCACAGGAAGGTGCTAGAGAATGAGAGCAAGGGAGCAAATCAGTTGAGAAGATGTGGGTAACAGGGGAAAGGAACCAACACGAGAGAGAGGATAAGAGAATCCCCAGGCTGACGATAGAGTAAGTTCCTAGAGGAAAGTGGTGCAGCAGGTCAAGTAGTAATAGTCCATATTGGAGCAAATCAGAAGGCTCTTCAGAAATGTCTTCAAGAAAAGGGAATTGAGGGGCCGGCAGGTGGCGCAAGCGGTTAAGTGCACGCGCTCCGCTGCGGTGGCCTGGGGTTCGCAGGTTCGGATCCCAGGCGTGCACCGACGCACCACTTGTCAGGCCATGCTGTGGCAGGCGTCCCATATAAAGTGGAGTAAGATGGGCACGGATGTTAGCCCAGGGCCAGTCTTACTCAGAAAAAAGAGGAGGATTGGCAGAGAATTTAGGAATAAATTAGGAAGAAATCTAAACAAAAGTAAAAACGATAGTTATAACTGTAGTGAAAAAAGTTGTTCAAAAAAGGAAAGTATTTACTGAGTCATAACAATGTAAATACTGACTCGAGCTAATAAAAATTAGAATTATATTAGGAGAGTTGAGGGGCTAGAAGTGTGTGCGTTTGTAGAGTGTGGTTACAGAAAAGAGAGCTAATTTATCATCTTCCATAGTAGGAAGTCAATAGATAATACTAACACTTAAAAAAAGTATCAGGAAATAAGAATATAAGAATGTCATTTAGGGACTTGGTGGTAAATACCAAAGAAACAGTAAAAGAGTTGAAAGTAGTTGTCCCTTGGGAATTGGATATGGGGTCAAGGGTAGAAAAACTTGTTTTTCTTAATATACCTTGTAGAATTGTCTCTTTAAACTATATATATAAGAATAAGTTTGATTAAAAAATAACTTAGAGGGGCCGGCCCTGTGGCTTGGCGGTTAAGTGCGCATGCTCCGCTACTGGCGGCCCAGGTTCGGGTCCCGGGCGTGCACCGATGCACTGCTTCTCTGGCCATGCTGAGGCCCTGTCCCACGTACAGCAACTAGAAGGATGTGCAACTATGATGTACAACTATCTACTGGGGGGCTTTGGGGGAGGGGGGAAAGGAGGATTAGGCAATGGATGTTAGCTCAGAGCTGGTCTTCCTCAGCAAAAAAAAATAAATAAATAACTTAGAAACAATACACAAATGTATACATATATAAAATATAACATGAAAGTTGTATGGTGGATTCATATTCTGTTCACTACTGCTAGGAAGAAACTATCATAGATTTGTCATATGTTATATTCTCAAGTATAACTCATTTGCTACTCCCTCTTAATTCTTCTCTTACCTTGAGTGGAATAGACTTTTCATAACTTCTTTAACTGCCTGCATTTTTCCAACTGAGATCCCTACAAAGGATTTTTCTTTAAATATAATAGAGCATAAAAGGGTGTAGGGCTGTATTCAGAATAGAAGTTTACCTTGAGTCACACCAAGTAACTTCTCTCTCAACTCCCTTATGTCTTCTTCAGAGCACAGAGCTGTCATGGAAGCTGCTTTTGTGTATGGGAACACACACCAATTTGTCTTAACCACAGAAATTGCCCTTTTGGAAAGTATTGGGTATGTATAAGAGGCATATGTCAACAATTTTAAGTTTATCTATATATTACTTATTCAACATTTCCGTCATACTCTCACAGTGTGGGCTTATCTGAGAGGATTCATAAGCAGATGTGAATATATAAATGAAACCTGAAATCTCTTTCATTACTATCATCTGCTGTACTACAGTCTGAAAATGAATTTAAATATAAAGAAGTGGTGTTAGACTAAGGTGAATGAAGACAATATGGGTAAGCTGCAAGATGTCATCCTATGAGTGGCCAAGTATATTTAGGTCTACCACAGTGATCAGATAGGTGATAAAATAACAGCTTTCCTAACTAAGCTCCAGAAATTCTTTCTGAGTTCTGTAAGTTACTTTGTCAGAATAATCTTAAATACATTTAAGTACAGTTTTTTTTTTTTTTTGTGAGGAGATCAGCCCTGTGCTAACATCTGCCAATCCTCCTCTTTTTTTGCTGAGGAAGACTGGCCCTGGGCTAACATCCATGCCCATCTTCGTCCACTTTACATGGGACGCCGCCACAGCATGGCCTGCCAAGCAGTGTGTCGGTATGTGCCCGGGATCCGAACCGGTGAACCCTGGGCTGCTGCAGCAGAGCGTGGCACCCAACCGCTTGCGCCACCTGCCGGCCCCTTAAGTACAGTTTTTTAACAATGGTTTAAATGTTTATTTTTCTTTTCTAGTTTCTAGCTTACAATTTTAGGGAGAGGCCTTTTGACTGTTTTTGGCTGGGGAACCTAGGGTTAAAGTTTTTCTTTCCTTTAGTACTTATAGACACAAGGAATAATCAGTGCATTTTAAAGACTTTGAGTTTAGCTTCAAAATGCTCTTCAGGAAAATTAATCCAAAGCAAGGCAAAATAGTGATTGTCTGACGTTTTTATACCATGCAAGAGTTTTTAATGAGCCCTCCTGCCGACCTCGCAGAAAATAGTGACTATTTGATATACCACACACAATTAATTAAATCACAGACATTTTACAACTCTGTAAATTTAGAGGTTAGTGCATAGAAAACTGATAAAGTGAAATGATTTTCTGGGAGGAGTGAGTAGGCAGAGAATCAACTTTCTACAAAGAGAAGTTATGTTTTTATAGCTCTGTGTGACATTAACTAGCATTTCTTTTTCCATTAGTCTCTCTCTCTTTTTTTTTTTTTGTGAGGAAGATCAGCCCTGAGCTAACATCTGATGCCAATCCTCCTCTTTTTTCTGAGGAAGACTGGCTCTGAGCTAACATCTGTGCCCATCTTCCCCTACTTTATATGGGATGCCGCCACAGCATGGCTTGACAAGCAGTGTGTCAGTTTGCGTCTGGGATCCTAACTGATGAACCCCGGGCCGCTGCAGCGGAGCGTGTGCACTTAACTGCTTGCGCCACTGGGCCGGCCCCTCTATTAGTCTCTTCTTGAACTGTCATTCTCCTGGTTCCCTCATTAATGAGTTAAATAAAACTTTGACGCATGTTGACTGTTTGTATAACAATGAATGTTTTTAACAATGTGAGAATCATGCTGACAGAACCATAAAGCTTTACTGTAAGTAGTCACTGAGTCTCAGGATACAATGAGCAGTAGTTTAGCCCGCTACTTTGCTCCTCCCAATTTAGACTGACAGTTTCCTGTCCTGGAATCAGGGAAGCCTTGTTATTCTCTATCCTGTGGTGATTCTATGCAAGCCCCACAGTTTCTCTGAGGGTTAATTGTTTGTACTACTTTCTCTTGTGTTACTAGCTTCTTTATTTTTCAGGTAATGAATAATTGCAAATAGCGCTGATACACTTAAAACACAGAGGGATGGTTATTCATTGGTAAGGTATAGGTCCTATCATTTACCTTACAAATTCTGCTCAGCAAGATATACTGTATATATTCTGATCTTTGACTAAACACAGTAATGTTCTGGAGGGGTTTTTGCTTTCCCCCATTTTTAAATGAGAATTTAAAAATGTACAGTTATTCTGTTTTTCATATACTTTTGAGTATATGATATATTGGAGATTTTTAAATTCTCATTTATTCATGGATAACAAAATAGTGAGGAGTCATACCTGGACCTGATACGACAGGGAAGGACTGTGGATTCAGAATATAGTAGTCCTATGACATCACTTCTGGATGAAGTAGTTGGCTGTGACTGGGTTGGAGGAGAAGTGAATGCATTTTTTTCTTTCATTTGTTCATTCTTTTGTTCAACAAATATTTATTGGATACCTTCTGTGTGCTAGGCAGTATTCCAGTATCTGGGGCTATAACACTGGATAAGTCTAGTATATTAATTGTTATATCATGTTGGGCCTGAGTATGTTTGAAATTATATTGTTGGCTAAGAAGGGTATATATGATGGGTAGTACAAGAGGTAGCATGCCATAGAGACACCACACTTTCTGCTACCTCCCCATATTCCCTTCTTAAAGAATCTGTGTATAGGCCAAGAAGGGTGTTACCCCTATCCCATACGTATCACAGCCAGTTAAATCAGAGCTGGCCACCTGACCTAGTGTCAACCAATCCATTGGCTTACCTGAGCAAAGGAGAGCCCCTCTTCCAGGAACTTGGAATTGGGCATGAAGAAACTGAATTATGCAGTTTTTGGCTCTCTTGCCCACAGGAATGTTTTGCCCATGTAGAAGTAAAGCAGAGAAAGTTGTCTTTTTAAAAATTATTTTACTGAGGTCACACTGGTTTATTACATTGTGTAAATTTCAGGTGTACATTGTTATACTTCCACTTCTGTATGGACTGCATCGTGTTCACCACCAAAAGTCTAGTTTCCATCCGTCACCCTGCGCGTGTAACCCCTTTACCCTTTTTGCCCTCCCCCAAGCCACTTCCCCCCTGGTAACCACCAGTTTGTTCTCTGTATCTATGTGTCTGTCTGTTTAATCTTCCAGGTATGAGAGAAATCATACAGTTTGTGTCTTTCTCTGACTTATTTCACTTTCATTTCTTTAACCATTCAATCTGTTAGAAATTACTTTGTAATTAAATATGAAATCAGTGACCCTTGGAGCTCAGTTTAAGCAATGATCAAGAATTAAAATAAAGTTTTAAAAATAAAAATTTGCAGTATTTCACCAAACCCTACTATTGCTATATGGAGTTTTTTTGTTTTTTTTTTTTGAGGAAGGTTAGCCCTGAGCTAACATCTGTCGCCAATCCTCCTCTTTTTTGCTTAGGAAGATTGGCCCTGGGCTAACATGCGTGCCCATCTTTTTTTTTTTTTTTTTTTTTAAATGTTAATTAATTATTATTATGTTTTTAATTTTATTTATTTATTTATTTTTTCCCCCCAAAGCCCCAGTAGGTAGCTGTATGTCATAGTTGCACATCCTTCTAGTTGCTGTATGTGGGATGCGGCCTCAGCATGGCCGGAGAAGTGGTGCATCGGTGCGTGCCCGGGATCCGAACCAGGGCCGCCAGTAGCAGAGTGCAAGCACTTAACCGCTAAGCCACAGGTTCGGCCCACATCTGTGCCCATCTTCCTCTACTTTATATGGGATGCTACCACAGCATGGCTTGATAAGCAGTGCGTAGGTCTGTGCCCAGGATCTGAATCTGCGAACCCAGGGCCACCAAAGTGGAGTGCACGAACTTAACCACTACACCACTGGGCTGGCCCCCATGTGGAGATTTTTTAAAATGCTATTTTAATTTTGGCAAGCTTTACTTATCCACTGTAAGTTTATCTTTGAATTCTCATATTGAAGGGAGTGCCAAAACTCAAATTATAAGTTATATTTGCTGAGTTTTGTAATATTTCAGATACAAACTAACGAAGTCCCACAGTGTCACATGGTTTTTATCTTAAAGCATGTTTTGGCTGAAGTTTATTCAAAACAGATTTGGATTTAACTTAAACCTAGAAAATTAGTGTTACAAAGCTTTATTTAGCATAGGTCTGGTAAAGCAACTATATTTGAAGGTAATCTCGTCCTCAAAGTGACAGTCTTTTATATAAAAAAAAAAATTGTGTAGACCTGCCTATAACCTAATTTAGAAGTTACCATATAAAAGAGTTCAGGAAAAAAATTGCTTATATAACTCAATTTGTTTATATCCTTTTGTTTCTCAGGTCCATTTTATTTTGTTTGTATTTTGTGTTGCTTCACAATGGTGATATATTCTGAGAAATGGTGTTGTTAGATGATTTTGTCATTGTGTGAACATCATAGAGTGTACTTACACAAACCTAGATGGTATAGCCTACTATACACCTAGACTCTATGGTACTAATCTTGTGGGACCACCATCGTATATGCGGTCTGTCATTGACCAACATCGTTATGTGGCACATGACTGTACTGTTTTAGACTTTGGCTAAAACATTAATTCGAAAGCATGAGACTTAAGACAAAGAGATTTGTTGCTATGTCTTTATGGATGGTAGCATTGGGATCACACATTGAACGTCAGTGGGTCTGTCTCTAATCTTTAATTTGCAGCACCGAGGATATAGAATATGCACATCTCTACTTTTTTCATTGTAAAGCAGTCTTGGACTTGACCCAGCAGTGTAGAAGAACACTAATGGAACGGCCATTGACTACACTGAACATTCATCGATTTATTAAGACAATGGAAGCACCTTTGCTGGTATGTGTCTTATTTTAATATATTAGATAATTCATACATAACATTTATTAAGTTCTGATTCACAGATACACAATTTTAATTAGATGAACTATATATTTTCCCTTTCCTTGGACATACTTCTTTCTTTTAGGGGGATTTAGGAGTCGTTCCTTATTAAAAGTAGGATAGAAGATAGATTATTCATAAAATGATATTTTGATGCCTTGAAATATTGTTGTATTGAAACCCAAATATAGCCTTGTCTAAGTGGAAATGTTGTGTGGTTGTTATAATCAACTGTGACCACTCTTAGATCACAAAGACAACATCATGGTTAAGAAAAGACCTCTTTTGTGAATTTTTTTTTCTTTATTGTGAAATTTTGTTATACATTATTGTTTGTCAGTCACCATATAAATGCATCCCTTCACCCCTTGTGCCCACCCCCCACCCCCCTTGCCCATGGTAACCACCAAACAGTTCTCTCTGTCTGTGTGTTAGTTTATCTTCCACTTATGAGTGAAATCATGTGGTGTTTGTCTTTCTCTTGCTGGATTATTTTGCTTAACATAATACCCTCCAGGTCCATCCATGTTGTTGCAAACGGGGCAATTTTGTCTTTTTTATTACTGAGTAGTATTCCGTTGTGTATATATACCACATCTTCTTTATCCACTCATCAGTCAAGGGACACTTGGGTTGCTCCCATGTCTTGGTTGCAGTGAATAATGCTGTGGTGAACATAGGGGTCCATAAGCCTCTTTGCATTGTTGATTTCAGGTTCATTGGGTAGATACCCAGTAGTGGGATAGCTGGATCACAAGGCATTTCTATTTTTAATTTTTTGAGGAATCTCCTTACTGTTTTCCATAGAGGCTGTGCCAGTTTGCATTCCCACCAGCAGTGAATTAGGGTTCCCATTTCTCCACAGCCTCTCCAGCATATGTTGTTTTTTGTCTTGATGATTATAGCCATTCTAATGGGTGTAAGATGATATCTTAGTGTAGTTTTGATTTGCATTTCCCTCATGATTAGTGCTGTTGAATATCTTTTCATGTGCCTATAGGCCATTTGTATATCGTCTTTGGAGAAGCGTCTATTCATTTCCTCTGCCCATTTTTTGATCGGGTTGTTTGTTGTTTTGTTGTTCAGTTGTGTGAGTTCTTTATATATTATGGAGATTAATCCCTTGTCGGATATTTGGTTTGCAAATAGTTTTTCCCAACTGGTGGTTTGCCTATTCATTTTGATCCTGGTTTCGTTTGCCTTATAGAAGCTCTTTAATCTGATAAAGTCCCACTTGTTTATTTTTTCTTTTGTTTCTCTTGTCTGAGTACACATGGAATTCTAGAAGATCCCTTTATGTCCGATGACGAATAGTGTACTGCCTATATTTTCTTTCAGGAGTTTTATAGTTTCAGGTCTCACCTTCAGGTCTTTGATCCATTTTGAGTTAATTTTTGTGTATGGTGAAAGAAAGGTGGTCTACTTTCATTCTTTTGCATGTGGCTCTCCACTTTTCCCAGCACGATTTATTGAAGAGACTTTCCTTTCTCCATTGTATGTTCTTTGCTCCTTTGTGGAAGATTAGCTGCCTGTAGATGTGAGGTTTTATTTCTGGGCTTTCAATTCTGTTCCTTTTGATCTGTGTGTCTGTTTCTGTACCAGTACCATGCTGTTTTGATTACTATTGCTTTGTAATATGTTTTGAAGTCAGGGATTGTGATGCCTCCAGCTTTGTTCTTTTTTCTCAGGATTGCTTTAGCTATTCAGGGTCTTTTGTTGCCCCATATGAATTTTAGTAGTCTTTGTTCTATTTCCATGAAGAATGTCCTTGGGATTCTGATTGGGATTGCGTTGAATCTGTAGATTGCTTTAGGTAGTATGGACAGTTTAACTATGTTTATTCTTCCAGTCCGTGTGCATGGAATATTTTTCCATTTCTTTATGTCATCATTGATTTCACTCAGTAATGTCTTGTAGTTTTCATTGTATAGGTCTTTCACCTCCTTGGTTAAATTTATTCCTAGATATTTTATTGCTTTCATTGCTGTTGTAAATGGGATTGTCCTTTTGAGTTCTCTTTCTGTTAGTTCATTATTAGTATATAGAAATGCAACTGATTTTTGTAGGTTGATTTTGTACCCTGCAATTTGCTGTAGTTGTTGATTATTTCTAAGTTTTCCAATGGATTCGTTAGGGTTTTCTATATATAAGATCATGTCATCGGCAAACAGTGAGAGTTTCACTTCTTTGTTGCCTATTTGTATTCCTTTTATTCGTTTTTCTCGCCTAATTGCTCTGGCCAGAACCTCCAGTACTATGCTGAATAAGAGTGGTGAGAGTGGGCACCTTTCTCTTGTTCCTGTTTGCAGAGGAATGGCTTTCAGTTTTTCCCCATTGAGTATGATGTTGGCTGTGGGTTTGTCATATATGGTCTTTATTATGTTGAGGTACCTTCCTTCTGTACCCATTTTTTTTGAGAGTTTTTAATCATAAATGGATGTTGTATCTTGTCAGATGCCTTCTCTGCATCTATTGAGATGATCATGTGGTTTTTATTCCTCACTCTGTTAATGTGGTGTATCACATTGATTGATTTGCGGATGTTGTACCGTCCCTGTGTCCCTGGTATAAATCCCACTTGTTGGTGGTGTATGATCTTTTGAATGTGTTGCTATATTCGGTTGGCCAATATTTTGTTGAGGATTTTTGCATTTGTGTTCATCAGGGATATTGGTCTGTAGTTTTCCTTCTTAGTATTGTCTTTGTCTGGCTTTGGTATCAGGGTGATGTTGGCCTTATAGTATGTGTTGTGAAGTGTTCCATCTTCCTCTATTTTTTGGAATAATTTGAGAAGGGTAGATATTAGATCTTCTTTGAATGTTTGTTACAGTTCTCCAGAGAAGCCATCTGGTCCTGGACTTTTATTTTTTGGGAGGTTTTAGATTACTGTTTCAATCTCTTTGCTTGTGATTGGTCTACTCAGTTTCTCTATTTCTTCTTGATTCAGTTTTGGGAGGTTGTATGAGTCTAAGAATTTATCTATTTCTTCTAGATTGTCTAGTTTGTTGGCATATAGTTTTTCATAGTATTCTCCTATAATCTTTTGTATTTCTGTGTTATCTGTTGTAATTTGTCCTTTTTCATTTCTAATTTTATTTATTTGGGCCTTTTCTCTCTTTTTGTCTTTGTGAGTCTGGCTAAGGGTTTGTCAATTTTGTTTATCTTCTGAAAGAACCAGCTCTTTGGTACATTGATCCTTTCTACTATTTTTTTTATTTCTATTTCATTTTTTTCTGCTCTGATTTTTATTACTTCCCTCCTTCTGCTGACTTTTGGCTTTGTCCATTCTTCTTTTTCTAATTCTGTTAGCCATAGTTTGAGGGTGCTTATTTGGGCTTCTTCTTGTTTGGTAATGTGGGCCTGTATTGCTATGAATTTCCCTCTCAGGACTGCTTTTGCTGCATCCCATATGAGTTGGTACAGTCTATTTTCACTTTCATTTGTCTTCAGATATGTTTTGATTTCTCCTTTAATTTCACCAATGATCCATTGGTTGTTCAGTAGCATGTTGTTTAGTCTCCACATCTCTGTCACTTTCCCGGTTTTTTTCTTGTAGTTGATTTCTAGCTTCATGGCGTTATAGTCGGAAAAGATGCTTGTTATGGTTTCAATCTTCTTAAATTTATAGAGGCATTCTTTGTTTCCCACCATATGGTCTATTTTTGAGAATGTTCCATGCATGCTTGAGAAGAATGTGTGATCTGCTGTGTTTGGATGGAGTGCTCTATATATGTTTATTAAGTCCATCTCATCAAGTTTTTCATTTAAGTCCACTATTTCCTTATTAGCTTTCAGTCTGGATTATCTGTCCGTTGATGTAAGTGGGGTGTTAAGATCCCCTACTGTTATTGTGGTGTTGTTAATATCTCCTTTTAGGTTTGTCAATAGTTGCTTTATGTACTTTGGTGCTCCTGTGTTGGGTGCATATATATTTATGTGATATTGTCTTCTTGGTGGAGTGTCCGTTTTATCATTATATATTGCCCCCTTTGTCTCTTATTAGTTGTTTTATCTTGAAGTCAACTTTGTCTGATAGAAGTATCGCAACACCTGTTTTCTTTTATCTGCTGTTAGCTTGGAGTATTGTCTTCAGTCCTTTCATTCTGAGCCTGTGTTTGTCTTTAGAGCTGAGATGTGTTTCCTGGAGGCAGCATATTGTTGGGTCTTTGTTTTTTAATCCATCCCACCACTCTGTGTCTTTTGATTGGAGAGTTCAGTCCATTTGCATTTGGGGTAATTATTGATATAGGAGGGCTTATTGTTGCTATTTTGTCACTCATTTTCTGGTTCTTTTGCATTTCTTTTGTTTCTTGTCCTGTGTGTTTTGGACTACCAATTTAGTTTGGTAGTTCTGTATGTAGGTTCTCTTCATTTTCTCTTTATCGTGTGTAAGTCTGTTCTGGTTATTTGGTTAGTGGTTACCATGAGGTTTGTGTAAAAAATCTTGTGGATGTGATAGTCCATTTTTTCATGGCCTCTTATTCCCTTAGACTAAGTCAATTCGATCTCTTTCCTCTTCCCTTCTAAGTTATTGTTGTCACAACTTATTCCATCTTGTCTTGTGAGTTTGTGTTTAAAATGATGAGGTTATATTTATTTTTGGTGTTTTCCTTCCCTTGACCTTTGGTTTTATAATTGAGTGTTTGCTAATCTCTTCTGATAGAGAGCTGCAATTTTTCTGTTTTGTCGACCTATTTTCTTCCTTGTTCAAAACTTTGTATCCCCTTTCTCTTTTTTTTCTCAGGCATGAGGGCCTTCTTGAGTACTTCTTATAGTAGGGGTCTTGTAGCAGTGAACTCCCTTTGCTTTTGTTTATCAGGGATAGTTTTTATTTCTCTATCATATCTGAAGGGAATTTTTGCTGGATAGAGTATTCTTTTTTTGTGTGTGTGTGTGAGGAAGATCAGCCCTGAGCTAACATCCATGCTAATCCTCCTCTTTTTGCTCAGGAAGACCGGCCCTGAGCTAACATCTATTGCCAATCCTCCTCCTTTTTTTTCCCCCAAAGGCCCAGTAGATAGTTGTGCATCATAGTTGCACATCCTTCTAGTTGCTGTATGTGGGACGCGGCCTCAGCGTGGCCGGAGAAGCAGTGCATCAGTGCGCGCCCGGGATCCGAACCCGGGCCACCAGTAGTGGAGCGTGTGCACTCAACCACTGAGCCACGGGTCCGGCCCCTGGATAGAGTATTCTTGACTGAAAGGTTTTGACTTTCAGAATTTTGAATATGTCGTTCTATTCTCTCCTAGCCTTGAAGGTTTCTGTTGAGAAATCGGCTGACAGCCTGATAGGAATTGCTTTGTACAGTATTTTTTTTTGTCTAGCTGTCCCTCTTATTGTTTCTTTGTTGTTGACTTTTGCCAGCTCTACTACTATACGCCTTGGAGTGGATCTTTTTGTGTTGATATATTTAGGAGATCTATTGATTTCGTTCACTGATATTTCCAGCTCCTTCCCCAGGTTTGGGAAGTTCTGAGCTATTATTTCTTTGAACAGGTTCTCTGCTCCTTTTTCCCTCTCTTCTCCATCTGGAATACCTATAATCCTTATGTTAGATTTCCTAATTGAGTGGGCTATTTGTCGGAGTGTTTCTTCAATTCTTTTTAATCTTAGTTCTCTTTCTTCCTCCATTTGGAGCATTTCTGCATTGCTGTCTTCAATATTGCTAATTCTTTCCTCCATATTGTCAGCTCTGATGCTTAAGGCTTCCAGATTTGTCTTTATCTCCTCTATTGTGTTTTCATCTCTAAGATTTCTAATTGGTTTTTCTTTATAGTTTCTATCTCTTTTGTGAAGAAATTCCTGATTTCATTGAATTGTCTGTGTTTTCTTGTATTTTGTTGAGCTTTTTTATGATAGCTATTTTGAATTCTGTGTCATTAAGGTTATACATTTCTGTGCTTTCAGGGTTGCTTTCTGGGTGCTTGTCATTTTCCTTCTGTTCTGGAGATTTAATATGTTTTTTTTGTGTGTGAGAAAGGTTAGCCCTGAGCTAACATCCGATGCCAATCCTCCTCTTTTTGCCGAGGAAGATTGGCCCTGGGCTAACATCCGTGCGCATCATCCTCTACTTTATGTTGGATGCTCTCACAGCATGGCTTGACCAGAGGTGCATCGGTGCTTGCCTGGGATCCAAACCCGTGAACCCCGGGCTGCCGAAGCGGAGCCCACACACTTAACTGTTACGCCACTGGGCCAACACCTGGAGATTTAATATATTTTTGCATAGGGCCTGTTGGTGTTGGCTTATTTTTTCTCATACTGAAAATATCTGGTCGCAGTTTCCTCCTGCTGCCATTGGCTGGGGATCAAGAGCTGTGTATTGTGTGCTCGCTTCGATCCACGGGTGCTGTGGTTGGCCTGTGGCTGATCTGAAGCGTGGCTGAACAGAGCCTGCTAAGGCTGGAGTGCAGGAGCACCTGGGAGTGGATTGCAGCTAGGCCAAAGCAGCTGGAGCTTGTGCGCTGGTAGGCCGAAGAAGCCAAATCTAGAGCGCCGCTGAGCCTCAGTGCAGCTGAGTGGAAGCAGTTGGAGCTGGAGCCTGGGAACACCTGGAGCTGGAGCATGGCTAGGTTGACCCAACTCGAGTTGGAGCACTGCTGGGTTGAAGCAGCTGTAGCTGAAGTGCGGCTAGGCCAAAGAAGCTGGAGCTGGAGTGCAGCTGGGCCCAAGAAGCTGGAGCTGGAGTGTGGCTGGGCCGAAGAACCTGGAGGTGGAGCGTGGCTGGGCCGAAGGAGCTGGAGCTGGAGTGTGGCTGGGCCGAAGTAGCTGCCGTCAAAGCAGCTGGAGCCTGAATGCAGCCAAACTGAAGTAGCTGGAGCTGGAGCACAGTCAAGCTGAAGGAGCCATGGCAGGGGCGTGGTTGAGCCTGGCCCACTGGGGCTGGAACGCAGTGGAGGTGGGGCTGCCCGGGCCTTCGGCGTGGGCACGCTGCCGCCACTAGTGCTGGGCCGGAGCTGAGCTGAAGTGCCACTGAGCTGAGGCTGCAGGGCTGCTGTGCTGAAGTGCCAGGCTGGCGGTCTTGGAGGGGCACTTACTTTTGCCTCCCTGATCCCAGGGGTTTCTCGCTTCCCTGTCACTCTCTGCTCTCCTGAAGTGCTAGCCTGTCGAAGGTACCCTCACAACAGTTCCTCTCCCTCTGTAGGGGAATTCCCCACAGGCTGTGAGGGATCTTGGAGAGTGACGGTTTTCCCTCAGAGGGCTGCCTGGTCTCAGTCTCAGGGTCACCCTCCTTAGGGAGGGAATAGAGCTCTTCTTACCTCCTTCTACTTCCTCTGGGGATTCCAGCACCTCAGTCCTTGGATGTACGGCTGCATGGGTCCCTCAGACGTCCCCTGTGTTGTGTGAATAAGTTCTGTTGGAATATGAATGTCCTTTTTATTGTGTCTTAGAGGGGGAAGAGTTCAGTAGGGGAAGCTCACTCCGCCGTGATGCTGATGTCACTCTGTGAATGTTTTGATCACTAGTTTAAGAGTTGGTAAGTATTGGAATTGTAGCATTTTTCGTTCCCCGCTTTTCTTAGTGGTATCCTGGAATAATTTTATAGACTCAATAGGTTATGGTGATCAGCAGACTTTTCTTTCAGAAGGTTTGAAGGGTTGTCCTGAGCATGTGTAAAACCTTCGGTAGGCCTTCTCACTCAGTGCATCCTTTTTTAATAAAAATGGTGCATATATTTTATAAATAATCCAAACTGTGCAGCAAAGTATAAAGAAAAATTTAAAAGCCACGTAATCCCATCATTCAGAAATTAACTGTTGGATGCACAGTAGTCATCTTTCTACCTATGTAGATCCATAGAGATAGAGGGATGGGTGGATTAATGGACACATCATATTGCATGTGCTACTTTATTGGAAGAAGTGTTATATTTAATCTTATTTGAATTTAATAGAATGAAAAGAAACTGATGTGAAACTAGAGGGATCATGGAACTTTTGATAAATCGTTTCTCCAGCTTTAGAGGGCTCATTAGGCTCATTAATGTCTTACACATTGAAAATGATTATGAAAAATATTAAGAAATTAAAATATTACTTTTAAAAAACTACATGTTTCCATTTTAGATAGTATTGACTTGCTTCTTGCTGCAAAAGGTGAGAAAATTAACTTCATTTATTTCGAACTTGGCTCCCCTTACCCTCCTGATTTTTGTTAATTTTGTATTATTTTTACATTATTAAGGTTTTAATATTTATATTGTATTCTGTAACCATATTCCCACTTTAAAAAAAAGCCCTGCTTCCACATTTAAATCGATTCAGAGCTTACCAGCCCTGACTTTACTGGCTTCATTCGTGATTTCTTTATTTTGAGTCAGTTTTTGTTTGGTTGGGTTTTGGCTTCAAAAAAATTTTTTTAAAGCAGTATATAGGTCCTTTTCCTTTCTTTTCACATGGAGAGGGGGATGTATCTTACTTCCATGGGGAGAATATACTCTGCATTTGTTTGGTCTCCCATTTCAACATACAGCCTGAGAGAGAGATTGGTTCACAGTACAGTTCTTCACCATTTGTCTCCAGCCTCATTTCCTTTTCTTCCAATAGTGACACATTATTAAGAATTCTCAGGATTTTGTCTAATCACCAGTACTGTTTTTGCCATTGGGGGCAGGATTATGATTCATCTCAAGCTTTACTTAAAAATCTTCTGTTTCTTCTTTGGCTACAACATTCTAGCTTGAAGGTGTGCCCCCATCCTAAAGTTTCTGCTTATGAATTTTGTTTGGCTATTTTTTTTTGTGTGTGAGGAAGATCAGCCCTGAGCTAACATCCGATGCCAATCCTCCTCTTTTTTGCTGAGGAAGCCTGGCCCTGGGCTAACACCCATGCCTGTCTTCCTCTCCTTTATATGGGACGCCGCCACAGCATGGCTTGACAAGCGGTGTGTTGGTCCGCGCCCGGGATCTGAACCTGTGAACCCTGGGCCGCCAAAGAAGCAGAGCGCTTGAACTTAACCGCTGTGCCGCAGGCTGGCCCCTGTTTTACTGTGTTTTAAAACTATTTTTTATTTTTTTAGATAGATAATGAGGAGAGAGATTCTCTGATCTTATTTCACTTGACTATATTTATCAGGAATTATGTAATATTAGTTTTGAAATTAAAAAACAAAAACTTTGAAGACTTTATAATAACTTGGGATTTGGTTAAATGTGACTTCACTTGAAAGCATGATATGGCCAAAAATCACAGGCACCATTTATGTGCGTTCTGTGTGAATGGCAGCCCCTGAAACGTACATGTTATAAACAACAGTGTGCATGGTGCTTCCTGTAATTGTGCAGTGCTGGTGAACCTGCTCTAAGCCATTGTTCACCCAAAAGGAATATTTGGCAATCAAAGTCTCTTCTGAAGTGGTATTTGCTTGAACACTTACAAAATGATGCATAAGTATGTTATTGCCTCAGCATCTTATTTGTTTGAACTCTTTTTTTCCTAGACAACTAGGGAACTGGGATGTTGGATTCAGGCAGATGTTCCAGAAGCCTGGGTAGACACTGGGATTGGTAGGAATGGCCAGTAGCATGGAGCCAAGAAGGATCTGAAAGGCGAAATTGAACATCAGTGCTGGGTTGGAGAGCCAAGCTGAGAATCTAAACCTTGATGTCAGCCTAGAAAGGCTTGGCAGTCTAAGAGGCACAGATTATTGGACTTAAACAGATTAGAAAAAAGCAAAAGAATGCAGAGTACAGAAAAGGAGACAGACCCTCAGAAGATTCCTTGAGACTCTTGGTGGGATAGCTAAGGCTTACCCTTTTGGGAGTGGGAAGATGTTAAAGGGTTCTGAGCTAGTTTGATCATTTTTATGTTTTGGTACTTGAAACATTTGGCTATATCGATATTTGAGGTTGTTTTTGTTCTTGCATAATATATTCGATGTTAAAAAACAAAGTGAGGCCAAACACTTTTATAGGAAACACATCTTAGACCAAGATTTGGTGTAACTGGTTTATGCCTTTTGATGATAAAGTGAGCTGGAGGGGAGTAGAGCGGTCCTGAAGGTTAGCACCTAAATTTAATTACTTCTTACAAGTTCTTACCTGCAAAGACTTGGTAGTAGTTTACTTTAAATTAGTGTTTCTTACTTTGTTCTTATTTTTGCCAGCCCCGCTAATGCTCATCTTCCCCTCTCACATCACTCGTAACCATTCTTCCTTTACTGTCTTCCACATCAATCTATATACAAGCCTTTGAGGTTCAGTCATGGTTGGGGTGTGTATGGTTAGTAAGATGCAGCCTAGGCTCATGGGTCCAGGATCTGAAATAATTTTATGTGTTTACATTATCTATAAACATTAATAAAAGTAGAAACTGTGATTCAGACTTTTTGTACACTTTTTGTGTCTGATCATTGTAATCATATGCCTTATTTCACTTGTAAGCAAATGAAAATAGATGCATATTGGATGTTGTGTGTGTGTGTGTTAAGTAGATAGGTACTGGGACACTTAATTATTATAGATATCTAACAACTGTGTCTTATAATCATGATGGGGGGTATGTCATTTTAATCCTGAAAAACTGAGAATAAATCTTCAGCGTAGAATTTTTAGGCGGGTTTCAATCTTAAATGGATTAAGTGAGATTCTGGCAGTCATGGAGTTACCCTGGATGTATTGTTAAGGTTCCCGACATTGAGAACAGATGGACAAATGGTTCAGTTATTATCCTGTTGGCTAATACCAAGGACATTTTGGAATGCTGATTATTTTCTCTGTGAAGGACTCAATGTATTCTGATGGTTAGAAAAAAAGCTTTCATCTGAATACCAAGAAGACTCTTCAAATACAAACATTTGATAAAATGTTTAAAAATAGATAAATTTATACATTATGTAATCTTTTTTTGAAAATTTAAATTTATTATTTTATTGAGGTCACGTTGGTTTATAACATTGTGTCAATTTCAGGTGTACATCACTGTTTTTCTGCTTTTGTATAGACTGCGTCGTGTTCTCCACCAAAAGTCTAGTTTCCATCCATCATCATACCCATTTTGCCCTCCTCCCATGCCACTTCCTCTCTGGTAACCACCAATCTGTTTTCCATTTCTGTGTGTTTGTTTTTTTGTTTATCTTCCACATGAGTGAAATCATATGGTATTTGTCCTTCTCTGAGTTATTTCACTTAGCATAATACCCCCAAGGTCCATCCATGTTGTTGCAAATGGCATGATTTTGTCTTTTTTTATGACTGAGGAGTATTCCATTGTGTATAGATACTATATCCTCTTTATCCATTCATCTGTTGATGGATACTTAGGTTGTTGCCAAGTCTTGGCTATTGTGAATAACGCTGCAGTGAACATGAGGGTGCATATGTCTTTTCGAATTAGTGTTTTCATGTTCTTTGGATAAATACCCAGAAGTGGAATAGCTGCACCATGTGGTATTTCTATTTTTAGTTTTTTTGAGAAATCTCCATACTGTTTTCCACAGTGGCTGTACCAGTTTGCATTTCCACCAGCAGTGTACGAGAGTTCTCTTTTCTCCACATCCTCTCCAACATCTGTTATTTCTTGTCTATTTAGTAATAACCATTCTGATGGGTATAAGGTGATATTCCATTGTAGTTTTAATTTGTTTGCATTTCCCTAATAATTAGTGATGTTGAACATCTTTTCATGTGCCTTTTGGCCATCTGTACATTTTCTTTGGAAGAAACTCTGTTCACATCCTCTGCCCATTTTTTGATCAGTTTGTTCATTTTCTTGTTGGTGAGTTGTATGAGTTTTTTATATATTTTGGAAATTAACCCCTTATTGAATATACAATTTGCAAACATTTTCTCCCAGTTGGTGGGTTGTCTTTTCACTTTGTTGATGGTTTCCTTTGTTGTGTAGAAACTTTTTAGTTTGATGTAGTCGAATTTGTTTATTTTTTCTTTTGTTTCCATTGCCTGAGGAGGTATGGTATTCGAAAAGATACTGCTAAGACCACTGTCAAAGAGTGTACTGCCTATATTTTCTTCTAGGAGTTTTATGGTTTCGGGTCTTACATTCAAGTCTTTAATCCACTTTGAGTTAATTTTTGTGTATCATGTGAGATAATGGTCTATTTTCATTCTTTTGCATGTGGCTGTCCAGTTTCCCCAACCCCATGTATTGAAGAGACTTTCCATTCTTTGTTCTATGTTCTTGGCTCTTTTGTAAAAAATTAGCTGTCCAGAGATATGTAGTTTTATTTTTTGGCTTTCAGTTCTGTTCGATTGATCTGTGTGTCTGTGTTTCTGCCAGTACCATGCTGTTTTGATTACTATAGCTTTGTAGGATATTTTGAACTCAGGGAGTGTAATACCTCCAGCTTTGTTCTTTTTTCAGGATTGCTTTGGCTATTTAGGGTCTTTTGTTGTTCCATATAAATTTTAGGATTCTGTGTTCTATTTCCATGAAAAATCTCATTGGGATTCTGATTGGGATTGCATTGAATCTGTAAATTGCTTTAGGTCATATGGACGCTTTAACTATGTTTATTCTTCCAGTTCATGAGCACAGAATGTCTTCCCATTTCTTTATGTCTTCTTCAAATTCTTTCAATAATATCATATAGTTTTCAGTGTTTAGGTGTTTCAGCTCCTCGGGTAAGTTTACTCCTAGGTATTTTATTCTTTTTTTTGCAGTTGTAAATGGGATTGTATTCTTGATTTATCGTTTTTCTGGTTCATTGTTAGTGTATAGAAATGCAACTGATTTTGGTAAATTGATTTTGTATCCTGCAACTTTATTGTATTTGTTAATTATTTCTAATAGTTTTTTGGTGGATTCTTTAGGGTTTTCTATATATAGAATCATGTCGTCTGCAAATAGTGACAATTTTACTTCTTCCTTTCCAATTTGGATACCTTTTATTTCTTTTTCTTGTCCAATTGCTCTGGCTAAAACTTGCAGTACTATGTCAAATAAGAGTGGTGAGAGTGGGCATCCTTGTTTTATTCCTATTCTTAGAGAAATAGCTCTCAGTTTTTCACCATTGAGTATGATGTTGGCTGCAAGTTTGTCATATATGGCCTTTATTCTGTTGAGGCAGTTTCCTTCTCTACCCATTTTATTGAGAATTTTTATAATCATAAATGGATATTGAATCTTGTCAATTGATTTCTCTGCATCTGTTGAGATGATCATGTGATTTTTATTCTTCATGTTGTTACTGTGGCGTGTCACATTGATTTGTGGATGTTAAACCATCGCTGCGTCCCTAGAATAAATCCCACTTGAACGTAGTGTATGATCCTTTTAATGTGTTGTTGTCTTCAGTTTGCTAATATTTTGTTGAGAATTTTTGCGTCTATGTTCATCAGTGATATTGGTCTGTAATTTTCCTTTTTTGTGTTATCTTTGTCTGGTTTTTGTATCAGGGTAATGTTGGCCTCGTAAAATGAGTTAGGAAGAGTTCCATCCTCTTCAGTTTTTCAGAAGAGTTTGAGAAGGATAGGTTAAATCTTTGAATGTTTGGTAGAATTCACCAGACAAGCCATCTAGTCCTGGACTTTTGTTTTTTGTGAGGTTTTTGATTACTGTTTAAATCTCTTTACCTGTGATTGGTGTATTCACATTCTCCCTTTCTTCTTGATTCAGTTTGGGGAGGCTATATGAGTCTTAAGAATATATCTATTTCTTCTAGGTTATCCAACTTTTTGGTGTACAGCTTTTCATAGTATTCTCTTATAATCCTTTGTATTTCTGTGGTATCAGTTGTCATTTCTCCTCTTTCATTTCTGTTTTTATTTATTTGAGGCTTTTCTCTTTTTTTCTTAGTCTAGGTAAGGGTTTGTCAATTTTGTGTATCTTTTCAAAGAGCCTACTCTTAGTTTCATTGATCCTTTCTATTGTCTTTTTAGTCTCTATTTCATTTATTTCTGTTCTGATTTTTATTATTTCCTTCTTTCTACTGACTTTGGACTTTGTTCTTCTTTTTCTAGTTCTTTTCGGTATAGTGTTAGATTGTTTATTTGAGATTTTTCTTGTTTCTTGAGGTAGGCCTGTATTGCTATATGCTTCGAACTTAGTACCGCTTTTGCTGCATCCCATAAGTTTTGGTATGTTGTGTTTTATTTTCATTTGTCTCCAGGTATTTTTTGATTTCTTCGTTGTTCCAATAGTTTTTCAGTAGCATGTTGTTTAGTCTCCGCATATTTGTGACTTTTCCTGCTTTCTTCTTGTAGTTGATTTCTAGTTTCATAGCATTGTGGTCGGAAAAGATGCTTGATATGATTTCAGTCTTCTTAAATTTATTGAGGCTTGTTTTGTTTCTCAACATGTGGTCTATCTTTGAGAATGTTCCATGTGCCCTTGAGAAGAATGTATATTCTTCTGCTTTTGGATGGAATGTTCTATGTATATCTATTAAGTCCATCTGGTCTCTCGTTTCATTTTAGGCCAGTGTTTCCTTGTTGACTTTCTGTTTGGATGATCTATCCATTGATGTAGGTGTAGTATTAAAGTCCCCTACTATTATTGTGTTGCTGTCAATTTTTCCCTTTAGGTCTGTTATTAGTTGCTTTATATGATTTGGTGCTCCTATGTTAGGTGCGTATATATTAATAAATGTTATGTCTTCTTGGTGGAATGTCTCTTTTATCATCATATAATGTCCATCTTTGGACAATGTTATCTTTTGGCTTGAAGTCTATTTTTCTGATATAAGTATGGCCACACCTGCTTTCTTTTGCTTGTCATTTTCTTGGAGTATCATCTTCCGTCCCTTGTCTCTGAGCCTATGTTTGTCTTTAGAGCTGAGATGTATTTCCTGGAGGCAGCATATTGTTGAGTCTTGTTTTTCTGCTTTTTTTTTTTGTGAGGAAGATCAGCCCTGAGCTAACATCCGTACCAATCCTCCTCTTTTTTTTCTGATGAGGAAGACTGGCCCTTGGGCTAACATCTGTGCCCATCTTCCTCTACTTTATATGGGACGCTGCCACAGCATGGCCTGACAAGCGGTGCATCGGTGCGCGCCCGGGATCCGAACCCGGGCCGCCAGCAGCGGAGCACGCGCACTTAACCGCTACACCACAGGGCCGGCCCTGGGTCTTGTTTTTTAATCCACCCAGCCACTCTGTGTCTTTGATTGGTGAATTCAATCCATTTACATTTAGAGAGATTATTGATACATGAGGGCTTAATACTGCCATTTTATCTTTTGTTTTCTGGTTGCTCTGTATTTCCATTGTTTCTTTTTCCTTGTATTTCTGTCTGCCGTTTCAGTTTGGTGGTTTTCTGTGATGTTTTTCTCCGTTTTCTCTTTATTTAGGATTTGCGACTCTGCTCTGTGGTTGCCCTAAGGTTTGTATAAATGATCTCATAGATGAGATAGTCCTTTCTTTGCTGATAGGATCTTATCTCCCTTAGCCTATGCAGGTTCCATCCTTTTCTCTTATCCTTCTATGTTTTTGTTGCCACAAATTATCCTATTTTGTGTTGTGAGTTTGTGACCAAATTGAAGTGGTTATGGTTATTTTTTATGCTTTCTTTCCTTTCAGCGTTTATGTTATAATTAAGTGCTTACTAACCTATTCTGATCTAGAGTTGCAATTTCCTGATTCTGTCTGTCTATTTATCACTTTGCTCAAAGCTTTGTAAACCATGTGGTTTTGTTTCAGGTAGGAGGGCTCCTTTCAACATTTCTTATAAGGCAGGTCTAGTGGTGATGAACTCCCTCAGCTTTTGTTTGTCTGGGAAAGCTTTCATTTCTCCGTCATATCTGAAGGGTAGTTTTGCTGGATAGAGTATTCTTGGCTGATAGTTTTTGTCTTTCAATATTTTGAATATATCATTCCACTCTCTCCTAGCCTGTAGAGTTTCTGCTGGGAAATCGCTGATAGCTTGTTTGGGGTTCCTTTGTAAGTTATTTTCTTCTCTTTTGCTCCTTAATATTCTTTCTTTGTCATTGACTTTTGACAGTTTTAATATAATATGCTTGGAGAAGATCTTTTTGCGTTGAGATAATTAGGAGTTCTATTAGCTTCATGTACTTGTATATCCAGTTCCTTCCCCCTGTTTGGGAAGTTCTCAGCTATTATTTCTTTAAATAAGCTCTCTGCTCCTTTCTCCCTCTCTTCTCCTTCTGGATACCCATTATCCTTATGGTACTTTTCCTGATTGAGTCAGATATTTCTTGTAGAATTTCTTCATTTTTCAAAATCTTAGTTCTCTATTCTCTTCCACCTGAATTATTTCTAGATTTCTGTCTTTGAGCTCACTAATTCTGTCTTCCATATGGTCTGCTCTGTTTCCAATGCTTTCTACTTCATGTTTCATCTTGTTATTGTGTTCTTCATCTCCAGAATTTCTGTTTGGTTTTTTTAGAGTTTCAATCTCTTTGGTGAAGTACACCTTCTGTTCATTAATTTTGTTGCTGAGTCATTAAACTGTCTTTCTGAGTTTTCTTGTAACTCTTTGAGTTTGTTCATGACAGGTATTTTGACTTCTCTTTCAGTTAAATTGTAATCTTCTGTGACTTCAAGTTTGGTTTCTAGAGAGTCATCATTTTCTTTCTGTGGTACCCTGTTACTGTAGTTCTTCATGATGCTTGATGAGTTGATCCTCTGCCGGTGCATTTGTGGTAATAAACACCTTTCTTATTTGGGTAAGGCTTTGTTCACTTTGATTCTGAGCTGCTTCTGGTTGTATTTGAGAGCCTGCATTTTCACCCTCCCCTGCCTTTGCTAGAGGCATCATCAGTACTCTCCTTGTGCTGTTTGTACCTCTGAGGTTGCTGGTGCCTTGCTGCTTATGAGGTCATTGCAGTCCTGGATGTCACCACTGGGGTCACCAGGCTGTGAGCATGTCTGCTGCTTCCAGGGTTGCCTGGATCTGGTGTTCCCTCACTGACTCTTTGCAGGCTCTCCAGGGGCACGGGTGCTGCTGCTCCTGGGTTCTCCGGGGGTGCTGGCAGCACTGCTGCCTGGGACACTAGGTTCATGGGTGTCTCTGTCACTGCCAGGGGCCCAGAGTCTTGTGTGCAGTCCCTGCTGCTGGTAGGGCCAGTGTGAGGGTGCTGCCACTGGGGGCTGGGTCATGGTTTCTGCTGTGGCTCTTGAAGCCTCTGGGCACAGGTGCCACCTGCCACTGCTGGGGGAGGGGCAGGGGTTAAGCCGTGAAAGCTGTTGCTGCTCCTGCAGCCTCTGGTTGCTGGTGTGTGCTGGTGTGCTTTTTGAAGCCTCAGGTCGGAGCACTCTGCCCCTGCAGGGGATATCCACGTTTGGCTGCTGTCTACACTACTGGAAAGACCAAGCGTCAATGCCAGGGGCGGTGGAGGGGGCTGGTTTCCCAGCACCGCTGTGTCCTGAAGCCTCAGGACACGTGTGCCAGCTGCCACCACTGGAGATGCAGGGACTTAGCCATGAGTGTGTTGTCTGCTCCTGCAGCCTCTGGCCACCAGCGTGGACTGGTGTGCTCCTTGAAACCTCAGGTCAGAGCACCACTGCCTCTGCCAAGAACATCCACGTTTTGGACCACTGCTGCTAGGGGAAGGAGAGGGGGCTGCTCCCCTAGTTCCCCTGCCACCTTCAGATGTATAGTTGCATGGATCTCTCGGGTGTTCTGGTGTGCTGTGCAGGGAGTCCTTTGTTGGTCAGTGGATGTCCCACTGGTTGTAACTTAGAGGGGAGAGACAAAGGGAACAACTCACTCTGCCATGATGCTGACCTCACTCTAAATTTATTTTTGTTTGTGCATCTGAGATAGATCTCTGTCTCAGATCCAAGGCACTTGAATTAAATTAAACTTACTCTTTTATATAGGTAATTAGAAGGGTGCTATTATGGTTTATTCATTTAGCTTCCATTATTTCTTGAGGACTCATATGGCAATGTACAATAATTCATAGTAAGGTGTTGGCTCCTTGCTTTATTGTCTTATAGTCTTTTTTTTTGTGGTAAAAGACACATAACATCAATTTACCCTCTTAACAATTTTTAAGTGTATAGTACAGTGTTGTTAACTATACGTACATTGTTGTACAACAGAACTCTAGAACTTTTTCATCTTGCATGACTGAAACTCTGTACCCATTGAAAAACAACTCGCCATTTCCCCCTTCCTGCAGTCCTGGCACCCACCATTCTACTTTCTGTTTCTATGAATTTGATTACTTTAGAGATGTCTTATCAGTGGAATCATGCAGTGTTTGTCTTTTTTGTAATTAGCTTGTTTCACTTAGCATAATGTCCTCAGGTTTCATCCATGTTGTAGCATTTATCAGGATTTCCTTCTTTTTTAAGACTGAGTAATATTCCATTGTATTTATATACCACATTTTATTTACCCATTCATCCATTGATGGATATTTAGGTTGCTTCCACATCTTGGCTATTGTGAATAATGCTGCAGTGAACATGGTGTGCAAATATCTCTTTGAGATCCATTTTTTCAATTCTTTTGGATGTATGCCCAGAAATGGGTTTGCTGGATCATATGGTAGTTCTAATTTAATTTTTTGAGGAAGCTCCCTACTGTTTTCCATAGCGGTTACACCATTTTACATTCCCACCAACAGCATGTAAGAGTTCCTGCTTCTCCACATCCTTGCCAATACTTATTATTTTCTGGCTTTTGTTGTTGTTGTTGTTGTTCGATACTGGCCATTCTGATGGGTGTGAGGGGATATCTCATTGTGGTTTTGGTTTATATTTCCCTGATAGTTAGTGATGTTGAGCGTCTTTTCATATGCTTGTTGGCTATTTGTATATCTTCTTTAGAGAAATGTCTATTCAAGTCCTTTGCCCATTTTTTAAATTGGTTATTTGTGTTTTTTTTGTTATTGAGTTGCAGGCATTCTTTATATATTCTGGATATTAACCCCTTATTTGATATACGATTTGCAATATTTTCTCTCATTTTGTAGGTTGCCTTTTCACTCTACTGATTATTCCCTTTGCTGTACAGAAGTTTTTAAGTTTGGTGTAGTCCCACTTGTCTATTTTTGCTTTTGTTGCCTATACTTTTGGTGTCATATCCAAGAAATTATTGCTCATTCTAATGTCTTGAAGCTTTCCCCCTATATTTTCTTCCAGCTTCAGGTCTTATGTTTAGGTCTTTAATCCATTTTGAGTTAATTTTTGTGTGTGGTGTAAGATGAGGGTCCATCTTAATTCTTTTGCCTGTGGCTATCTAGTTTTCCCAGCACCATTTGTTGAAGAGACAATCCTTTCCCCATTGTGTAGCCTTGGCACCTTTGTCAAATATCATTTCACCATACACGTGAGGGTTTATTTCTGGGCTCTCTGTTCTGTTCTGTTGGTCTATATGTCTGTCTTTATGCCAGTACTACATTGTTTTGATTACTGTAACTTTGTAATATATTTTGAAATCAGGAATTGTGAGGCCTCCAACCTTGTACTTCTTTCTCAAGATTGTTTAGCTAGGGGCCGGCCCGGTGGCGCAGAGTTTAAGTGCATGTGCTCCGCTTTGGTGGCCCGGGGTTTGCAGGTTCAGATCCTGGGCACGCATCGATGCACCGCTTGTCAAGCCATGCTGTGGCTGCTTCCCATTTAAAGTAGAGGAAGATGGGCACAGATGTTAGCCCAGGGCCAGTCTTCCTCAGCAAAAGGAGGAAGATTGGCATTGGATGTTAGCTCAGGGCCTGTCTTCCTCACACACACACAAAAAAGATTGTTTTGCTGTTTTGGGTCTTTTGAGATTCCATATAAATTTTAGGATGGTTTTTTCTACTTCTGCAAAAAATGCAAGTGCGATTTTCATAGGCATTGCTTTGACTCTGTAGATGTCTTTGGATCGTATGGACGTTTTAGTGATATTAAATCTTCTAATCCATGACCGTGAACATGAATAGTCTGTCTTTCCATTTATTTGTGTCGTCTTTAATTTCTTTCAGCAATGTTTTGTAGTTGTGAATGTACAAATATTTTGCTTCCTTGATTAAGCCTATTCCTAAGTATTTTATTCTTTGTGATGCTATTAGAAATACGACTCTTTTCTTAATTTCCTTTTTGGATTGTTCATTGTTAGTGTATAGAAATACAGCTGTTTTTTGAGTCTTGATTTTGTATCCTACCACTTTTCTGAATTCATTAATTAGTTCTAATGGTTTTTTTGTGTGTGAATGTGTGTGTAATCTTTAGGGTTTTCTACATGCAAGATTATGTCTGTGAATAGAGATAATTTTACTTCTTCTTTTCCAATTTGGATGCTTTTTATTTCTTTTTCTTGCTTAGTTGCTCTAGCTAGGACTACCAGTACTGTGTTGCATATAAGTGGCAGGAGTGCCCATCCTTGCATTGTTCCTGATCTTAGAGGAAAAGCTTTCCGTTTTTTACCACAGAGTATGATGTTAGCTGGGGTCTTTTCATATATGACCTCTATTATGATGAGGTGATTTCCTTCTATTCCTAGTTTATTAAGTGTTTTTATCATGATATGGTGTTGAATTTTGTCAAATGCTATTTCTGCATCAATTGAGGTGATCATGTGACTTTTATCCTTTGTTCTGTTAATGTGGTATATTACATTTATTGATTTTCATATGTTGAACTATCCTTGCATCCCAGGGATAAATCCCACGTGGTCATGGTGTTTAATCCTTTTACTGTGTTGTTGAATTCAGTTTGCTAGTATTTTGTTGAGGATTTCTGCATCAGTATTCATCAAGGGTATTGATCTGTAGTTCTTTTCTTGTAGTATCACTTTGTGTGGCTTTGATAGCGGAGTGATGTTGACTTCATACAGTGAGTTTGGAAGTGTTCCCTCCTCTCTTACTTTTTGAAGGTTTGAGGAGAGGCATTAGTTCTTCCTTAAATGTTTGGTAGAATTCTCCAGTGAAGCGATCTGGGCCTGGGCTTTTCTTTGTTGGAAGAGTTTTGATTCCTGATTCAATCTCCTTACTAGTTAATGTCTGTTCAGATTTTCTATTTCTTCATGATTCAGTCTTGGCAGGTTGTGTGTTTCTAGGAATTTATCCATTTCTTCTAGGTTATCCAGTTTGTTGCTGTATTGTAGTTCATAGCTGTCTCTCTTAATCCTTTTTCTTATATCCTTTTTTGAAAATTAGTTTCTAAGTTAAGTAATTTGATAGTAATACATGAATTTTAGAAAAATATTGAGAATCCCACCCCAATGTATGAATGTTTCTCTCACTTTTATATATTCTCCTATACTAATTTGTATGTACTAAATATATATAATACATATATATAAAATATACAATATTTTTATAGGCATATAAAATTATTAGTTGTAATTTTTATGATACTACTCCATTACTTTTTCTACCTATCAAGGATATTAGGGATTTTGTCTTTCCTCTAATGGAATGGATTATAACTTTGTTATTAAGAAACCACCGTGTTTTAAAAGAATTATACCAGCTTGTACGAAAAGGGACGGAAACAGCACAAAATGAAAAGAGACCTTTACTTTCCCAAATTTCTATGGTCAGGAAAAGGCTGAGAAATCTACTCAGCTGCACACACAGGCTGCCTTTTGTATACAAGAAAGGATGAGTTGGAGGACAGACCAAGAGCCCAGAGTTTGTAACCAGGAGCCTCAGAGAACAACACTTAGGGAGGAGGACTGATTCCTAATCAAGGAACTGGCAACATGGTGCCTGGATGGATTTCAGAATTGCTGTGCACTAGTGACTGTTGTCTGCCTCCTTTTCCTCCCTTTAGAACAGAAGTATGTATAGTGGTTATCCTCTGCCTGTTGTATCATTGTCTCTTGAGTATGTATTGTAGACAAATAATTTGTCTGTTTAGTTTACCAGTCTTCAGATTGAGAGGAATAGTTCTCAAGGAGCTATACCCAAGGGACCACACTAGAGAAGCCTCCTGTATACCTGGACTTGAATATAGATGATGAGATCTTAGACTTTGCACTGATCTTAAAGTCTGATGGGATGAGGTTTTGGGAGTCTTAGGGATGAGTGTATTTTGCATGTGGGAGGGGTGTGAATTATTGTAGCCAGATTCATATCACATCTGTGAGTGTACATCCTTGCAAAGTACACTCAGTTCTCTCTCCAAGACCCCCAAAGCCTCAATGTATCAGACTTTGATTATATTTTCCAAAGATGGCAATAACAGTATCTCCCAATTCATAAGGTCTTCTTATCATTTGAGCTTATCACTGCGCCTATCCAGTGGTGGAATCTGTGTCCCCTCTTCTTGAACCTAGTTCAGTCTTTGTGATTGCCTTGACCAATAGAATTAGGCTGAAGTGATGATATGTGACTTCTGAGGCTGTATGTCACAAAATGCCATGTGCTTCTGCCTTGCTGTCTTTGGTTGTTCATTCTTGAAACCCAGCTACCTTGCTGTGAAACTAAGCTTGAGGAGAAGCCCATGTGAAGAGGAATTGAGGCCTCTAGCCCACAGCCCTGGCTGAGCTCATAGTACATGGTCAGCAGCAGCTTGCTAGCCAGTGAATGAGCCATCTTTGTAGTGGAACCTTCAGCCTCCAGTCGAAATGCCCCACGAATGCCATGTGGAGCAGAGATGAGCTTGCAGATATATGAACAAAATAAATGATTCTTGTTATTTTAAGCATCACGTTTCGGGGTGCTTTGCTACATACACAGTGATAGATGCTCAGAACACACCCTCCAAGTGATCTTATTTGTTTCTGTGGTATTAACTATACTGATTCTCAGATCTGAATTTTCAGGACACGTGTTTCTTTGGAGTTCCTGTCCCATGTATCTAACTACTAATTAGATGTATCTCTTATATGTCTAACTCCTAACTAGGTCTCTCTCTCCTTAAACTCAACATGTCTGACATTAATGTGTTGTCCTTTTCCACCATCTGTTCTTTCTCCATTATCTTCGTTAATTTACTATCCAGTCATTCATGGCAGAAACCTGGGAAATCATTCTCAATTCCTGCATCTCCCTGCATCTAATTTTATGTCTTAAATATCTTTTGAATTCTTCATTCTAACAGCCAATGCTTTAATCCAGGACCTTGCCATCTCTCACATGTACTATTTTAGTTATAGCAACCGATCTGGTTTTTATTCCTCTATTTTCACTCACTTTAAGTTCATACTCCCTATTGCTGGCAGAGTGACATTTTTGAAACACACATATATGATCCTGTTACAATAATTCTTACAATTCCTATATGGCTTCACTTTATTTACAGAATAAAGCCCTATTTCTTAAGAGGATATACATGTTTTTTTTAATGATTTGGCACTTTGCCATATCTCTAGCCTTACTACCTGTTCCTCCTTTTCATGTTGTAATACTGAATTACTTATAGTTCTAAAATACACAAAGAATAAGCCAGGCTTTTCTACCCTTTTAGGCTGTTCGACCCATTTAGGTTTTGGCATAATTCAGTTCCGTGTGATTGTAGGACTGAGGTCCCCATCTTCTTCCTGGCCATTGGCTGGTGTTGCTCTCAGCTCCTACCTGCTGTTCTCGGGTCCTAGTCATGTGGTCCTCTCAAAAAATTGTGGCTTTCTCCTTCAAAGCCAGCAGGACAATCTCACTCCATTGTGTTAGACAGAGTCTTATATAATGTAATCTAATCAAGGGAATGGCTATCCCATGAGTCCCACCCACACCTCAAGGGATTGGGATTATACAAGATTTGTATACCAGGAATCTTGGAACCCATTTTAGAATTCTGCTTACCATAGGTAAATGTAGGATTCTCTCTAAAAACTTTTAGGATTTTTTTTTAATAATAATTAGAAAGTTTGCAAGAATACATCTTTCTGTGTATCTGCTTTTAACCACTATGTTGGTTACTCAGTGGGCTCTTTCAGTCTGGCACTCAGGTCCTTCAGTTGTGGGAAGCTTTTGTATTTATTTCAAATGTGTTGATCTCTTCCCTTGTTTCTCTCTTCTTTCTTTCTGGAACTCCTATTATTTGGATGTTGGACCTCCTTCAATTTTATTACATTTTCTCCCCTGTTTTCCATCTATCTTTTGCTGTACTTTCTGGCAGATTCATTCAACTTTATTTTTCATTTCTTTATGGATGCAGTATCTTCCCATCTCCTTGAGCTTATCAGTGGTGGTTTTCTGAACCTTGCTTCTTCCCGCATAGTCTGTGTTTCCTCTCTGTTATTTGTTTTTTCTGTTTGTTCTTGTCTCTCTCTTTCATGTTAGAGGCTTTCCTCGGATGTTTGTTACTCCTTGATTATCTGTTCATGATTAGAATATGAAACCAAAAAGCTGATTGGAAATTCTGAGAATTTGGAATTCTCGAGTAGATGGGACTTGTTAACTCTGAGCTCCATAGAGTTATTGGACCTGGGCTGCTTTTTGGTGAACTCTGATGTCAGTACCTTTAGGCTTTTCCTTAGGGTTATTCGAGGTCCCTAGAAAAAGGATCTTCCAATCTTCTACTGGAGGACAGAGTCTGGCTGCTAGCATTCTGGAAATTGAGTGTGAAGGGGCCTGGGGAGTGTCCTAGCATTTGGTTATTTAATTCACCTGCTTTTGGTGTGGTATTCACAGTCTCACCTGTTCCTGAAGTTCCCCCAGATTTCTTCTGGTGTGAGGGAGGGACAGTTGCCTAAGCTCATGGTGTTAGGGAGGAGAATCTAGGGATCTAATTGCTTCTCCAAAGCTTTTACCTAGTCCTCCTTGTTTTAGAGGCTTCCTGGCATTCCCTCTCCAATATTTCTCTCCCAGTTCCGGAGAGATACCAGGCACTGACAGTTCCTGAGCAATTTTAGGATTCTGCAGTTAAGATTGAATTGTTTCTTAGCTTTCCCTCTCATGGCTTAGGGTTTTGCTTTGTAGATTCTCCTAAGTCAGTTATTGTTCTGTTCTCCAGCTTCCAAAATTTTCCTGCCATGTGTTTTTCTTTACATATATGTGTTTATCTCTTAAAAATCCTACTGCTATAGTTTTCCTGGGATTTCTGGAGGGAGTGAAATTAGGTGTGTGTATGCAAGCTGCTCTCTTAACTCAGATGTTCCTCATTGTTCTGTAATGTGTCATTTATTATATGTCAAGTTCTTACATGAAAGAATTTATTCCTTTGTTATTCTGTTTCATTTGAAATATCTCTCTATTTATCAGTACCACACTGTTTTATTTATTGTTTTGTTTGTTTCTTTATAATATGTGTATTCCTTATGGTTGTAATTTTATATTTAACTCCTTAAAAAATTTGTTAATTTGATAATGCTTAAATTATATAGATACATTGGGAGCATTAAATTTAGGAAATTGTGAGACCACTTCTGTTAATGTTGGATTTATTTCACAGCCTTGTTTCTTACTCATGACTTTATTAATAAGAATTAGCAGAGTTTAAATCCAAATGTTGGAATAGTGAAGACATTTTATTCTTTTTTAAATGAAGACTGAAGTTGCTGAAGATCCTCAACAAGTTTCAACTGTTCATCTCCAGCTGGGATTACCATTGGTTTTTATTGTTAGTCAACAAGCTACATATGAAGCTGATAGAGGAACTGCAGAATGGGTTGCTTGGCGTCTTCTGGGAAAAGCAGGCGTTCTACTCTTGTTAAGGTATCTTAAACATGAAATATTCACTATATTTAGCAAAACACTAATATTTTCCTCATTTTTAAATGTGGTAATCTATTCACTTGTAAATAAACTCAAATGTCTAATGGATTCTAATATAGTTAGAAAGTTGCTGAGCTAAAGTCTATACATTATCAGCTTGATTAAAATTTAGACCTTTAAACTGTTAAATGAAGATGTAGATTAAGACAGAGACTAGAAAATCTGGTCTATGTTTATGTGGAAAATTTCTCAGACTCACTAAATTGTAATCTTTTTTCATAAGCCTTTTTTAGTATAAGAACTTATAGTACTATTTTAGATTGACATCCTGGAAGACAATCATTCTTCAGATTAGCAATATAAAACATTTATTTCTATTTTGAAAAAGGGACTCTTTGGAAGTGGATATTCCTCAGCATGCTAATGTGGTCTTCAAAAGAGAAGAGGTTAGTCATTTTATGTATTGGTCTACAATGTCTGCTTATTTAAAGAAAGTTAATACATGTGATCCCAAAGTAATGTATGTTTATTGTAGAAAAATTCTATAAATTGCCACTGTTCAAAGATGATTGCTGTTAACATTTTGGTGTGCTTTTCTCATTTGTTAGTCTATCTCTTTTCCCATGTTCATGTATATATACATATATACGTATTTTTAAGAAAATTAAGATCCTAATTTAAAAATTAGGATTTTTAATTAAAATTAGGATGCTATATATCCTACTTTTCACCTAAAATTACATTTAATTACTTGCTATTGTGGCTATGATGCCTGCTTTGTACACTGTTTTGAACATCACTGATTCTTTCCTTTGGCTAAATTTCTGGAAGTGAAATTTGTCAAAGGAAATGGAAATTTTTAAGACTTTTAAAATACATTGTCAAATTTCCCCCTAGGAAGGTTATACTTTTACTACAGGGTTTGAATCCCTTATTTCTCATACATCTTTGCCAATACTGAGCATTAATCTTAAAAAAAATCTTTTCTATAGACAAAAACAGTTACTGTTTTAATTTGCATGTCTTTGATTACTAAGGAGGTTGAACTTTTGAAGGTTTATTGGCCATTTATATTTCCTTTGTAAATTTTTGTTAATGTCCCTTTTTTCCTTAAATTTTTCTTAATTATGAGAACTCTTTATTTCCAAACATTTTCTAAATACTATATTCATATGCTAAAAAATTGGTTGATATGTTATAAACTGCCAGACAATTTAAACTGAAATTCTCTTGCCTAAGCCTATGGCAGGAATACTGGGTTAAGAATCAGAAGACTTGGGGGCAGGCCCGGTGGCGCAAGCGGTTAAGTGCGTGCTCTGCTGTGGCAGCCCGGGGTTTGCTGGTTCGGATCCCGGGCGCGCACCGACACACTGCTTGGCAAGCCATGCTGTGGTGGCATCCCATATAAAGTGGAGGAAGATGGGCACAGATGTTAGCTCAGGGCCTGTCTTCCTCAGCAAAAAAAGAGGAGGATTGGCAGATTTTAGCACAGGGCTGATCTTCCTCACAAAAAATAAAAAAAGGAAAAAACAAAAACAATCAGAAGACTTGGATTCTGTTCCTTCTAGTTCTGGAACCAGATAAATGAATTAACTTCTTCAGGTTCAGTTTTCTCATTTATGAAATAGTCGTAAAACCTGCCCTTCTAACTTACAAAAAATTTTATAAGACAAAATAGGAAAATACTTTGAAAACGGTAGTCTTTTTTTTCAAATATGTGTAGTATGGGGTTAGTGTGCTCTGCTTTTTGGCCTGTAGTGGAAAGAATACTTTCTGAAGCCATTTTTTGCTAGTAGATAAAGATCCTTAAATAAGAAATTGCAATATCTGTTATTGGGAAATAGATTTTATAGAAGAATTAAAGTTTATGCTGGTTTCCCACTTTTGATGTGTTAAATTGTTAAAATATAATACAAAATAATTTTGTGGAGTGTAAGGTAAGATAAGTTATATATTAGATAGTGTCCTGGCCAAGATGATTTCTGTCAAGGGTAGAATAGGCTTTTTTTTTTTTTTTATAATTTTATTTATTTATTTATTTTTTCCCCCAAAGCCCCAGTAGATAGTTGTATGTTATAGCTGCACATCCTTCTAGTTGCTGTATGTGGGACGCGGCCTCAGCATGGCTGGAGAAGTGGTACTTCGGTGCACGCCTGGGGTTCCGACCATGGGCCGCCAGCAGCGGAGCGCGCGCACTTAACCACTAAGCCACGGGGCCGGCCCCAAGTTGCTCTACCTTTTTTTTTTTTTTTTTTTGTGAGGATGATCAGCCCTGCGCTAACATCCGCCAACCCTCCTCTTTTTTTGCTGAGGAAGACTGGCCCTAGGCTAAGATCCGTGCCCATCTTCCTCCACTTTATATGGAATGCCGCCACAGCATGGCCTGCCAAGCGGTGCGTTGGTGCGCGCCCGGGATCTGAACCGGCGAACCCGGGGCCACCGCAGCGCGCACTTAGCCGCTTGTGCCACTGGGCCAGCCCTAGAATAGGCTTTTCTGTGACTCTCTTTGTTGAATTCAATGCAAATCTTTTTTTACTTTCTCATCACGGGAGTAATGTTGATCCTAGGATTGTATAATCATCCTTTCCCTCTCCTTTTCCTGTACTCCTCCAGGCAAAGGGTTCGAGGGTCCCTTAAAGTACTAGTGCTTGTTGTACAGATAGTATTGGATACTCATATTACTACATTACAAGCCTTATGGTGTATAATGAGAGTTATAAAACATTTCTGTTAATATTGCATTAGTTCTTCAGATATTTTTTTCCCCTATGGCAGTGATTAGCAATATAGTGTTAAGAGTTTATGCTATAGAATCATACTGCCTAATTCAAATTCTACTTTGTAACCCTGGGCAAATTACTTGACTTCCATACATCTCCATTTTTTTTCATCATAAAGTGGGGATAATAATAATATCTACTTTAAAGACTTATTGGTCAGTATATTGAAGGAAATAAAGTGCTGACATAGAACAGGGCCCACCACACTGTGTAAATGTTCAATAAATATTAATAATGCTCATTTGTTCTTTCAATAAGTATTTATTATGTACCTGCTTTGTTCTAGGCACCGTCTTAGGCTCTGAGGATACAGCAGTGAACAAAACCAAGTTAGCCCTCATGGAGCTAATATACTAGTGGCAGGAGATAAATACAAAATAGGTATAGCTAGAATGTTGGATGGTGTCAGGACAATGGAAAGAAAAATCAAGTTAAGGTGAGAGAGTAGTCATGGAAGACCTCACTGATAAGTGACAATAAAGCAAAGGAATGAGCCTGTGGAGAGTGGGGAAAGAGTGTTCTAGGCAGAGAACACAAGTGGTGCAGAAGCCCTGAGGAGAGGAGGGGGCTTTGGCATATTAGGATAGTATTATGAGGAATAGTGTTAATGTCTAAGATCTTTCTTAGTATATAAGTTTTTAAAAGCTCTTTTTATTTCATAAATGTTTTATTATTAAAAAAAATCAAACATACTGAAAAGTAGAAAGAAAAATAGGATGAACAGCTGTATACCTCCTACCTTTGTTGTTAGTGCCATCGAGTCGATTCTGGATTCCTAGCAACCTTGTGGACAGCAGAGCGGAACCCTGCCTGGTCTTTTTGCACCATCCTCTTACCTCCCGGCACTATATCAGACAATGCTCTGCTGTTCTTCATAGGGTTAATTTTTCAGAATTGGATGGCCTGGTCCTTCTTCCTGGCCTCTCTGAGTCTGGAAGCTCTGCTGAAACCTGTCCACCATGGGTGACCCTGCTGGTATTTGAAATACTGGTGGAATAGCTTTCAGTATCACAGCAACATGCAGCCACCATAGTATGATGACCACCAGATGGGTAGTGTGGTTCTATGACCAGGAAATGAACCCTGGCCACTGCAGTGCCAAATCTTAACCACTAGACCACCAGGGCTGGCTGTACCTACTACCTAGATTCAACAATTAACCTTGTCATATTTGCTTCATTTATAATTTTTTTCTGAAACATTTCAAAGAATGTTGCAGCTATGACATTTTACCCATAAATTTTTAGCATAAATGTCTAACTACTGTTATTTCCTAAATATAATTATAATCTCATCACATTTAACAAAATTAACAATAATTTCTTAATATCATAGCCAGTCCATATTCAAATTTTCTCATCCTAAAATTATTATCTGTAGATGGTTTTTGGGAACCAAAATCCTATCAAGGATTATGAATTGCATTTGGTATGTTTCTTAATCTCTTAATATCTTAGCTCTCCCTTCCACCTATTCCCCATGACAATGATTTTTTGGGTTAATTGGGACAGTTTTTCTGTATTCTGGATTTGTCTGTTTCCTTTTGCTGTTGTCTGCCTTATTCCTCTGTTTCCTTATATTTTCTAAAAACTGCAAGTTAGGGCCGGCCCCGTGGCTTAGCGGTTAAGTGCATGCGCTCTGATGCAGGCTGCCCGGGTTCGGATCCCGGACGCGCACAGACGTACTGCTTCTCCGGCCATGCTGAGGCCGCGTCCCACATACAGCAACTAGAAGAATGTGCAACTATGACTTACAACTATCGCTTGGGGCTTTAGGGGAAAAATAAATTAAAAAAAAAAAAAAAAAAAAGATATAAAAAAAAAAAAAAGATATAAAAAAAAACTGCAAGTTAGATTTAGATTGCTTAGTTTCATTAAACATTTTGGGTGAGAATAATTCATAGTGCTGGCTTCTTTATGTTCCATCTTGTCCTAAAGTGCATGATGTCTGGTTTTCTCACTTAATGATGCCACGTTTGATCACTGAGTTAAGGTAGAGACAGCTAATTCTCTCCATCATAAGACACATTTTCCCCTTTCCAATGAGCAAATAAACTGTAGGTAGATATTCAAATAAAATCACAAGAGATACCAATACTCACCCATCAGAATGGATAAAGTTTTCAAGAGTAACAATACCAAGTGTTAACAAAGATGTGGAGTTACAAGCACTTTCATAAATGCTGGTAGAAGTGAAAATTGGTACAATGTAAATTGGAAAAGTATTTGGCAGTGTATAAGCCAGCAATTCCATTCCTAAGTGTTGCCCAACAGAAATGCGTATACATGTGCACCACAAGACAACTACAATAGTCCCGGACTGGAAATAACATATTTCCATGAGCAGAAGAATAGATAAATAAATAAATACTAGTATATTCATATAATGAATACTCTATGGCATTGAAAAAGAATAAACTTCTTTTATATGTAGCAACATGGATCAACCTCACAAATAATGTTGAGCAAAAGAAGCAGTCACAAAAAGAGTACAAACTGTAGAGTTCCATTATATAATTTCAGGAACTGGCAAAATTGATAGGTGGTGATGAAAGTCAGAGTAGTGAGTACCTTGGGGGAAGGTAATGACAGGGAGAGGCAAGAAGATGGCCTCTGGGCGTGTTGGTCAGTCTGTGTGGTGGTTATGTAAGTAGATCCACTTTGTAAACACTTATCAACCTGTACGCTTATAATTTGTGTTCTTTTCTGTGTGAGTGTTATACTTCAATGGAAAGATTTACCACAACAATTTCTATGTATATTTGGAACAAATTCAGTTTGATTGATTTTGATTCCATTTCCTTTTAGCTCCATTATGTTTCTTCAGGAGTAAAAAATTGCTTGCTTTGAATATACTATTAAAAAGATAAAGCTGTAGCGGTTAAGTGCGCGCGCTCCGCTACTGGCGGCCCGGGGTTTGGATCCCGGGTGCGCACCGACGCACCGCTTGTCCAGCCATGCTGAGGCCGCGTCCCACATACAGCAACTAGAAGGGTGTCCAACTATGACATACAACTATCTACTGGGGCTTTGGGGAGAAAAAGGAGGAGGATTACCAATAGATGTCAGCTCAGGGCCGGTCTTCCTCAGCAGAAAGAGGAGGATTGTCATGGATGTTAGCTCAGGGCTGATCTTCCTCACCAAAAAAATAAAATAAAAATAAAGGCTGAAGCTATGCGATATCAAAGAACAGACACACTTGGAGCTCTTTTATAGCTTTGTTCTAATGTATACTTTTAGTCAGGGATAATTTACTAAAATAATCTAGTGGCCTAAAATTTCATGTTTTCAAATGATAGTTGGGTATTAGTGAAAGATATTTTAATGGAATAATTTCAATGGACTAGAGTTTGGTGTTCTTAAAATATCTGGGGGCAGATAGTATTTTTATGTTTGTAGCTAAACAGGCAATTGAACTTTTTAGTGGAATTATTTTAGATGAAGTATTATTTTGAATATTTTTGTGGAATATCAAAATAATTTTGATTGGCCCTGTTTGCAATAATTGTGTATATTTCCATTTTATACTGAGGTAACACTTGCTATTCTATGTGAAATGTTTCAGACGTCAGTATAATGTAATTGTGACAAGAAGCAAGTGAGACTTGCAGTTCCTCCTTTTTGCCATCTTTGTCAGCAGTGCACACTATCTTTATAGAAGGTGTGATTTGGGTACTTTTCATAGTGATTGTAAAGTTAATTTCCTTTTTTGTTTAATTTCAAAATTGAAGTTCAAAGATTTACTTTCATTTTAGTGTCAAACAAGTAAAACAGTTTTATATTAAAATGCTTTGTAATATTTTAGTCATATTTTTTAAAATGAACGTATTTCTAGGGAGTGCCAGTGGAATTTTTGGTGTTACATGATATTGATTTAATAATATCCCGTGTGGAAAATAATATGCACATTGAGGAAGTACGAGAAGATGAAGACAATGACGTGGAAGGTCCAGATATAGGTAATGTGTTTTGTGATGCTCACACTACCCCCATTCCTGCCCCGCATCCATAAGATCAGTGAGATTTCAGTGAATTAACTTTCTCATAGAATGTAGTCACATTCAAGACTATGAAGACATCTGAAGAAATTTATTTTGAATCACATTTTATCAAGTTGTTTAGGTGAAAAGATGTTAAGGATGCTATATTTTGTTTAGTGTGATACCTTTCACTTTAAATGTCAGGCTTCTAGCTTTCCACATCTGTGCCTTTATCCTCCAGATGCAGCCTTACTGGTCTACTCCATGTTTAAAAATGACCCAGGAGACATGACATATTTTATTTTTATTATTCCTATTAGGAAATGAAATACTAATAAATGTAGTTATATTTGTAGTTGTAAATCAATCTGATTGCTAACAACCTAGGTGGTAAATTTCAATAACATTTTAATACTTCTTTTTAACATTATTTCAGTTTTTCTTCTTAACTGCTTACATTTTTGAAGTACTCTATAGATTTCAAGGCTTTTCCCACGCACGTTATTTACTTTGATTGTTATCTTCTGGGTTGGCTGATGTTGCCTTCATTTTGTAAGTGAAGAATCTATGTTTTAGAGAGTTAAGTGATCTGCCCAAGGTCACACAACTGGCATGTGGTGGAGCCTGGACTAGAACTTGAGCATTCACACTTGAAATCTTGTTTATGACCCTTATCATTGCTGGTGCTTCTTGCATAACATTGGTCCTATTCTATAATTGCTCATTTACTTTGTCCTCCGATAGTCTATATTATCTCTAAGGCAGGGGTTATGTCTTGTTCATTCTTGGATCCCATTTGGTAAATACTTGAGTGTTTTATGTAGTATATTATCAAAAGCCCCAAGAAGGAAGTAATTTACGTATTCTTTTCATGAGCTCCATTCATTATTATGATCAAAATATATATTATAAATTTAATAAGGGCTTTAACTCTTACCAGTGACCAGTTTCTTGGTTTGAGCATTGCCCTAGTTCTTTTCTGATACACAGAGGTTAGATTTGTTTGTAGTTTAAGCCAGAGTTCTCCTCCATACCATTGTCACTACATAGGCAGACCTGTGTTCTGGTCTCCTGCTCCCTGCTTTGTTCCTGTCATGGTTCGTACATTCCAACCTTCACAGTCAGGGGAATCGTCCTAGTGTCAGTTTAATAAGACTCCTGTCCTCAGTGGAAGTTGCCTCTTTGAAGATTTCCTGGTTGCCACGTCCCCCTATTGCTTCCTGACTCTCTGGCCTTAGTTTGCCCTCTGGTGCTGCCTTCTGTTTCTTCCGACTCTACCTGCCTTCTCTCCCCAGTCTAGTTCTGGTGTTTCTTTTACAGCTTTGACTTTTGTTTTTTGTTTTGTTGTGGGATTTTTTTTTGGTGGTGGTTGTTTTGGTCTTAACTTCCTATGTCTGTAATCCATACTGGCCCATAATATTGTATGATGTCGGCCCATATATATAATTTCCCCCCTGATTCTCATTTTATTCCCATTTATATAGAAAAAATAGATGTGGGTTAGAAAGAATTTGTTACCATGTGAGAGTGGAACCCAAAGAAAAATGTCCTTTAAAGGAAATGGGCACAGGATGAATCAGAATAAAATGGATTCAGTTCTACAAAAGGACAATATGAAAAAAAATTAAACATGGCTAAAAAGAGAGTGTATATGTATTGATGAACAGGTGAAAGGTAGAGCTGAGCAGTGAGTAAATTTACAAGTGAGGGTAGATGATTAAGAGAGCGAATAGGAAAGAGGGTAAGGAGGTGTTGGAACAAGATAAGAGAAGAAAGGATGGATTGGGAAATAAAAGACTAGCAGGAAAATGAAAATATGTGAATAATAAGAAAAAACATACAGTAAATAAGGAAATAGGCCTTTATTAATTTTTCTATTGAGGACTTAACTTTCCTCCAAGTATCATGGAATGTGGTATTTAAAAGTACCTTAAAATTAATGTAGTGCAACTCTTATGCTTCATAGATTTGAACACTGAGGCCCAGAGAGTTATGTGATTGACTAGAGTCACACAGCTGAGAGGTACTGAAATCTAGATCTAGTATTTTATTTTCTACTATTAGAAGTCATATGGAAAATGATACTTTAGTTCTCTGAATGCATTATCTTCCTTACTTCCTCCCTTCCTTTCTTTTTTTTATGTTATTACAGAAAGTTATAAACTTACCATAAAGTAGACAGGGTAGTAGAACAAATCTCCTGGTATCCATTACTTGGCTCCACCTAACCACTCTCAACCCATGGCTATCCTGTTCCAATCACTGCCCATCCCTTATTATTTTGTAGCAAATCCCAAACATATAATTTCATCCATGAATATTTCCCTCTGTATTTCAGAAGTATAAGAATTCTCCTTTTAAAACTAACATAATTAATGCTATTACTACGGCTAAAAAATTAGCAGTATTCCTTAATACCATTAGATAGCCAGTCACTGTTTGCATTTCCAATTGCATTATGCTCTTTCATGTCGCTGTGCCTTTGCAAATGCTGTGCCCTTTGCTCTGTATGCCTCCACTGCCTTTCTTCACTGCCTCCCTAAGTTTTACTTTTAATATTCAGCTAGTGACTACTCTTCTAGGAAGCTTTAATTGTCTCTCTCATCAAGTTAGATGCCCCTTCAGTGTTACCATACAATCTGTACAAACTTCCAACAGAGTATTTACAAGTTTAAAATGTGTTTGTTACTACATACATGGATGGATGGATGGATAAATGGATGGGTCAGTTGGTTTGTTCAGTCGATCTATCTATTTAAATTAACGATAAGTTTTTACATATTCAGAATTTACCCATAACTTGATGCACTTAGAATAAAACCCCAAAATTCTTGGCTCATGTGGCCTCTTATGATTTAGCCACTGCCTAGCCCAGTTTTCCCATGCCATTTATTCTTTCAACCCATCTTTTTTTTAGTCAAATTTGCTTTCCCTCAGTACCTAGTATACGCTAAGCTCTTTTATGTCTCAGAGCCTTTGCATATGTTATTCTTTTTCCTAAGACGTTCTTTTCTTGATTTTCTCCCTGGCACACGTTGGATCTCCCAATCTAAATCTCCCTGTTCTAATCTCTCACTGTATCCATTTCCTTTCTTAAACTGATCACAATTTATAATTATATATTTATTCAGCAATTAGTTTATTGTCTGACTTTTCATAGACCCTCCATGTGGTCAGGGACTGTAGCTGTTTTGTTTACCACTTTCCCTAGTGTTTATCACAGCACTTGGCTTATAGCAGGAGCTAAAGAAGCACTGTCAAATATGTGTGGTGGGACCTTTTTGGATTATAAATTAATATATTTGAAACAAAATAGTAATATTCATATTACTTCTAGACAAGTTTGAATAATTGCTTCTAGACTTCACTAAAACTTCACATTTTCTGAGTCAGGAAGCAACTCATTTAAGTCCTTTAAAATAGGAAGCCAGGCAACAGGAAAGTTTTCTAAATATACATTTTAACTCATAAGATAGTGTGAATTCAGAAGTTTTTACAAAGTACCAAATTTTCATATGCTCGCCTGGGGGGGAGGAAACCATAAATATCTTAAATTATACATTTATACATTAATTTCTTTGCAAACATTTTAGATATTCAAGATGATGAAGTGGCAGAAACAATTTACAGAGATAGGAAGAGACAGTTACCTTTGGAACTCACAGTGGAACTTACAGAAGAGACATTTAATGCAACAGTAATGGCTTCTGACAGCATAGTGCTTTTCTATGCTGGTTGTAAGTATGAGCCTTTAGAGGAGACGATCTATATTACATGTTAGGAATTTAAAGTTAGGCGGGTTTATTTTTTGCATTCTGTGTATTGCATGTTGTAAAGTGACATAGCTTTCACGTGTCTGAGGTAGACTGCACATATTGAAACATTTACTTCTAGCTGATTCTGGGGTTGTAAAACTGATTATGTATATCTGACTTACAAATTGAAGGCTAGTCATTAAACTAGATTTTCAGCTTATTAATTTAGAAAAATTACTGTGATTTAAGCTAATGATTTTAATATATTAGTTCTTATAGATTTATAGGAAGTATATTGCTTTTATCTTCAAATAGTAGCCATTCAAATATATTCCTTCCAGGATGAATGCAGAAAGCTAGTTGCATTTGGAGCCCTCTTAAATTTTTAGACAATATTGAGTACTGTATACGAAAGGTATTTCTTGTTAAGAAATAGCAAATTGGGAAACCCCATAAATGTATTTACTTTTTTATATATAAATATGGATGCTTTGGAGATAGGTATGTTGTAATACCTGTTAAATTTTTTATTTTAATGTAGGGCAAGCAGTATCCATGGCATTTCTGCAATCCTATATCGATGTGGCAATTAAATTGAAAGGTATTGTACCACAGCATGCATGCTTATTTTCCTGATTCTGAGTTGTAGCTATTTGTAAACTGTGTCATGCTCTGCAGAGATTGGCGGGGGTGGGCTGTTAACAAAACAGATTTGAATTTTGAAAAGATATCTCTAGCTTCAGTGTGGAGATGTACTGAATTCAGGGAGATGAATTAGAAGCCCATTGTAGTTATCCAGGAGAAATGATGACTAGAGTAGTGGCAGTAAAAAGAAATGGACAGATATAAGAGAGATTTAACATTTAGGTGGTAAAATGGAAAGGACATGCTGATTGATTTGATTGGACATGTAGGGCTTAGGAATGGGAAGGCATGAAAGATGATATTTTGTTTTCTGAGTTGTACAAGAATGGCAGCGTTCTCCAATATATACAGGAGGGAAAACATATTTGGTTTTAGACTTCTTGAGTTTGAGGATGTTCCCATTCAAAGGGAAATAGAGAAGGCAGAAGGGCACATGGGTCTGGAACTTGAAGGAGGAGCCTGGGCCAAAGATATAAATTTAGGATTCTTCAGATTGTCAATGGTTATTGAGAGTATCTAGGAGAGAGTATAGAACAGAAGACAGCTTAAACAGCCTTGAGAAACTCCCAATTCTACTGGCAGAAATCTGCAAAAGGGACCAAAAAGGATCAGGTAGAGAGGTGGGAAAAAAGCCAATAGGGGAAGGTGTTGCAAAAATCAAGGGAAGAGAGTGTTTCATGCTGCTGAGAGGTTAAAATAGAATGGGATATAAAAATATTGATAATTCTCAACAACTGAGTTTTTTTTATTGAGGTAACATTGGTTTATAACATTATGTAAATTTAAGGTGTGCAGCATTATATTTCGATTTCTGTGTAGATCACACCATGTTCACCACCCAAAGACTAATTACAATCCATCACCACACACATGTGTCTGATCACCCCTTTCACCCTCCCTCCTCCCCCTCCCCCTTCCCCTCTGGTAACCACCAATCCAATCTCTGTCTCTATGTGTTCGTTTGTCGTTGTTGTTATCTTCTATTTATGAGTGAGATCATACAGTAACAAGTGAATTTTCTAAATTAATATTTGCAAAGTGTGCATTTTCCTTTTCTTTAGGCACACCCACTATGCTGCTTACTAGAGTAAACTGTGCAGATTGGTCTGGTGTATGCACCAAGCAAAATGTTACCCAATTTCCTGTTGTAAAGATGTACAAGGAAGGCAGGAACCCAGTATCTTATGCTGGTGTGTTAGGAACTGAAGATCTCCTAAAATTTATCCAGCTGTAAGTATTCAGCTTCACCCAAAGATTTTTAAATTTTTAGGTCTGTTAAACTTCTAATTCCCATATGTTGCTGACATACTTTGAATAGGTTAAGGAGGTATGGATTGAGATCACAGGATAAACATTGATGAGGAGAGTCTATCCACATTCCATCACTTTTGGGGAGAGAGAAGTTTTGTTTAACAAGGGTGATTTTTTTGTTTAGAGTAGTATTTAATTGTCTTTATTTTGTCAGATATTTATCCTGTGGAATATAGTGTTTGCTAAGTTCAGTATGTTTTATTTTTTTTTTAAAGTTGAAAAGTATCTTTAAAAATTAGTTTTGAATATAGTTATATATTCATCCAGCAACAGGATTTCATGTCCAGTGAACATAACATCTGTCCAAGAAGCAGAAGAATATTTAAGTGGGGAATTATATAAAGACCTGATCTCCTATTCTAGTGTGTCAGTACTAGGACTGTTTAGTCCAACTATGACATCAGGTAAGTAGGATTGGACTTTTAAATTATATAATATAATATAGTTATAGTTAATTTTATATTTAATATACAATTATTATTAATTATAATATATAGTTAATATATTAGCTCAGTTTTTAAAAAATATCTTTTAAATTATAGAGAATTTTGAAAATACAAAGAAGTTTGAAGAAAAAATAAAAATCTGTAATATAATTATTTAAAGTTGTTAAATTTTGGTGTAATTCCTTCCTTTTTTTTTTTTTTTTTACTGTGTACCTATGTATTGCATCTTTATATACATTTTAATGTAGTTGTGCTAGTGCTGTGTGTCTAGGTTAGTATCTTGCTGTTTTTATTTTACATTATATGGGTGCATTTTTTTCCGTATGATTTATAGTCTTTGAAAACATTTTGGCTGTATAATATTTGATTGGGTGAATATATTGTAATTTATTTAACTGTTTTTCAACAAATAGTATTTGTTGCTTTTTTCTTTTTGCTGTTTGTAAAGAATATTTTTATTTATGAGTCTTTATGTGGATTTTAGACTGTTTAGTGGGTATAGATTCTTAATAGGAGAATAACTTTGTCTTCTATAAACTGTATGTTATATGTTATTTATTTTTTAAAATGGGCTTTTAGTGCTTGTCTAATGAGTTATTATGAGATTTTTATATATTAAGGATATTAAGCTTTTGTCATTTTGTTCCAATTATTTTCCCACAGTTTGTTGTTTGCTTTTAACTTTGGTTAATGATAATTTTATATTTAGCAGTTTAAAATTTGTTTTCAAATTTATTGATTTTGAGGTTTATTTCATAACTTTTAGCTATAGAAAATCCCTGTTATCCTTAACAGTTAATAGTCACCTATATTTTCTTTTTGCTTTAATTTATATTTTCTTACTGTATTTTGAATTTTGCTTTGCATATTTTTTTAATTGTGGCAAAATACACATAACATAAAATTTACCATCTTAACCATGTTTAAGTGTATAGTTAACTAGTGTTCAGTATATTTCCATTGTTGTGAAACTAATCTCCAGAGCTTTTTCATCTTGCAAAACTGAAACTCTGTACTTATTAAACAATAATTCTCCATTTCTCCTTCCCCCAGCCCCTGGCAACCACCATTTACTTTCGGTCTCTATGAATTTGGCTACTCTAGGTACCTCATATAAGTGGAATCATACGGTATTTGTCTTTTTATGATTGGCTTATTTTAGCATAATTTTCTCAGGGTTTATCCATGTTGTAGCATGTGTCAGAATCTCCTTCCTTTTTAAGGTTGAATAATATTCCATTGTTTTTACATACCACATCTTTATCCATTCATCTGTTGATGGATACTTGGGTTGTTTCCACTTCTTGGCTATTGTGAATAATGCTGCTGTGAATGTGGGTATACAAATATCTCTTTAGGGCCCTGCTTTGTAATTTTTATTTATTTATTTTTTCCCCCCAAAGCCCCAGTAGATAGTTGTATGTCATAGCTGCACATCCTTCTAGTTGCTGCATGTGGGATGCGGCCTCAGCATGGCCGGAGAAGTAGTGCATTGGTGCGCGCCCGGGATCCGAACCCGGGCCGCCAGCAGCAGAGCGCGCGCACCCAACCGCTAAGCCACGGGGCCGGCCCTAGGGCCCCTGCTTTGAATTCTTTTGGGTGTGTGCCTACAAGTAGAATTGCTGGATCATATGGTAATTCTATTTTTAATTTTTTGAGGAACCACCATACTGTTTCCATAGCAGCTGCATCATTTTACATTCTCACCAACAGTGTACAACAGTTGTGATATCTTTACATCCTAACCAACACTAATATTATTTTCTGTTTTTTTGATAGTAGCCATCCTAGTGTATGGGAGGTGGTAACACATTGTGGTTTTGGTTTGCATTTTCCTAATGATTAGTGAAGTTGAGCATCTTTTTATAGACCTGTTGGCCATTTGTATGTCTTCTTTGGAGAAATGTCTGTTCAAGTCCTATACCCATTTTTTTAATTGGGTTATTGTGGTTGTTGAGTTGCAGGAGTTCTTTATATATTCTGGATATTAACCCCTATCATATAAATGATTTGCAAATATTTTCTCCCATTCTGTAGGTTGCCTTTTCACTCTGTTAACTGTGTCCTTTGATTATTTTTTTCTTTTGTAAAAGTCTTTAACCATTTAGATATTTTAGTGCACGGTATGAGGTTAGAGGCCAAATTTATTTTTGTCTAGTTAACAGTTGTCCTTTGCTCTTTTTTTGATTTCACCATCACCATATTAAATCCACATTTTTATATGTATGTGTATATATATGTGTTTAAATGTTTTCTGTTTTATTCACTTTACCTATTTCTAAAACTAATACTTAATCTATTAGTTTTATAATACATGCTGAATTTATGATTGGGTCCAGTCTCTTATTTGTCTTTTTTACATTTTCTTGTCTTTATTGCCTATTGATTCTTCTGGGTGAATTTTAGCCATTTATTTTGTCTAAACCTATTTGGATATCTGTTGCTTGTTTTATACTTCTTTGGTATTTCTTTAGTCAGTTTGTTTTTCTTTATTTTTTTCTATATGGAGTAGGTTTCTTTTGGTTTTATTTTCTCCAGGGCTAGAGAAGATGTTCTTAAAAAAAATATTGGAGTCTATAAAATTAACGACCATTTCAATCATTTTGATTTCCTCTTATGGAAGATGATGATGCTTTTAATTCCTTCTGTCTTTTTCTGTATATGAGCCTCTGTGGTCTCATATTATGAGACACAGATTATCATTATTGCTGAGCTTTTATTTTTTTGCGTTATGTATTTCTTTTCCAAAAATCTTTTGCATTTATTTTTTCAAAATTTATTATGAAAATTTTTGAACATTTATTATGAAAATTTTCAAACAGCAAAGATGAAAGGATTTTACAGTGAACACTCACATACTCACCACGTAGAGTCTACCATTAGCCTTTAACTGTACTTGATGTAACACATACCTGTACAACTATCCATCCCTCTATCCATCTATTAACTCATCTTATTTTTGATGCATTTCAAATTAATGTTTTTGCATTCAACTTTGATACAGTGCTTATAGCAATTAATTTTACTTTGATAGTTTTACATAGCATCATAGGCTATAGTGTTCTTTTAATATTACAACTTCCCTGTTCTTAGACTCTTATTCTTTATTTTTTTCTTGCTTCATACGAATGTGTCTTTCAGTAAATTTCAAAGGAAGGGTACGTATAGTGTATTTTTTCTGACTAATAGTATTACTTAGAATGTTATTCTCTTGCCTTTGCCTATGGATGGCCTCTTGACTGGATCACAAAACCCTTAGCATTTTCTTAATCACATAACTCTTATCATTTATCTAGCAAACATTCCCCCTTCATATTTTTCTTTCATTTAAGATAAATTTTAAATTTGGAATGAAATCTTTTAAGGATATTTGTATCAGAAGAGGATCCCCATCTCTAACATTATGTTTGTATATAGTGGATGCTATTAACTACTTATTAAATTTTGCTTTCTACAAATTTCTGTCTAGTAATTTTTCCTCTCAACTTTGTCTTCAAAATATTTTTCAATGAAGGCCAAAAGAACTTACTAGAAAGAAATAAGAATATTAATAGGGCCGGCCTGGTGGCGCAGCGGTTAAGTGCGTGCACTCCGCTTCAGCGGCCCGGGGGTTCGCAGGTTCGGATCCTGGGTGCGGACTGACACCACTTGTCAGGCCATGCTGTGGTGGCGTCCCATATAAAGTGGAGGAAGATGGGCATGGATGTTAGCCCAGGGCCAATCTTCCTCAGCAAAAAGAGGAGGATTGGCAATGGATATTAGCTCAGGGCTGATCTTCCTCACACAAAAAAAAGAAAAAAACAATATTAATGTGTGCTTTGTGGCTTACCATCTTAGAATGCAAAATCTTAGAGGGCATAGCTTTTTAATTTGTATTTTCTTCATGAAAACAGTGAAGTGAATGAGTCTGTGTTCACCCTTTGTCTTTCTCTTTCTAACGTGTTGCTCCCATTGTTGACCTTGTCTTCCGTGTGCCTCAAGTGCCTGGTGCCCTGAAGCTCTCATTTATTATTTACACTGGACCTCCTTCCAGAAAGAATTCAAGTCTTCAGATCATAAAAAGTACAAATACGATAAAATTGTTAAAACAAGGATAAGAGTTAAGCATGAAAGAGAAGGGGATAATTATGTAGAATATCTGGACAACACTGCAGTTGATCATGAAACTTAAGCAATCTGGTGGCAACCAGAAACAAAGACGACATTTTTGCCATCTTATCATCATTATAAATGGCAACGTACAAGTTAGGTTGCTGACTCATTCCTAGAGAAAACTTTTCCTGGTTGTAAATGCTCAGAGGAATTTTTTATATTATATTTTATATAAGAGATCAACATAAGGAACAGTGTACTTGATCATATTTCTATACAAATATTGAGAAAATTTACATGTAGTTATCTCTCAACAAAAGTCAAAAGTATAATGTTAAATTATATACAGGTAGTTCTGGTGTGCCAAAATGATGTAATCTGGATATGATGCTTTCTTATTATTTCACTGGATTGATTGTTCCCAGCCTTTTCAGTCGGGTGTTAGTTCCTCTTTATTTCTTTTTTGTTGTTTTTGTATTTTGCAGACATTCACATGATATTACAAGACCTTCAACATCTATTGAATGAGAAAATGTATAATAATAAAAGGCTATTATGAATTCATTAAAATTTTTATGTACATTTGTATTTTACTCATAAAAGCTAACGACTAATATTTACTGAGCCTTTATTCTATATCAGATATTGATTTGTTGTTCATATAGATTCTAATGGTTTGAAGAACAATATAATGTGAGTTCCACAAAGGCTGAAATGTCTCTTGTCTACTGGTGTATTTGCCAGTCCCTCTACTGGAAAGTTAATATGTTTTCCTATGTAATTAATAAGTATCTTGTGGGGATATAATTCTAAACTCTGTAAATGTTCTCATTATACTTTGTGCTCCAGTTTTAGAATCCATCGCCTGAAAGAGCTATTATTATGATGTTTGCCAAGTGGAAAATTTCTGGCTCCATTATTCCTTCTACATTTATTAGTTGGCTTACTACTGTAAGAAAGAGCTTTCCCTTCTCATTTGGTTGTTTATCGATATGGATGCCTGAATTCTTATTTTATTGAATGGGTTATAATCAGTTACTATCATTTTTTTGCTCAATTGTTCCAGATTTGGTCAGTGGGAGCCCCTTGAATCTGGGAGCTCCTATGTCCTTTTGACATGTCTCCGTCATTCTTTGAATATGTCCTTTTGGCACAAAGTGTTCCTAGCCTCATTCCTGGAATGAGCCATTTCTCCAAGGAGTCCAAGTTCCTTTAGGTGGGACATTGAATTTAGAAACTAAGATGTAGGGATTAGGAGTGCTTTTAGTTACTGGGGTGTTCTTGCTTCTTGACTCTTTCTGCTGACAGAGCTAAAAAATAGATGTATGTATATATGTGTGTGTATAAATATAACTATTCAATGAAATATGATAGTGGAAAAAAGCAGTATTGCTAAATTAATGTATTTATTTTATGCAATTAAAATATGTTTATAGTTAAATAACTAAATATTGTAGGTCACCATTAATGTTACATCCCAAATATATTTATAGTGGTTAAACAAACTTTTTATGTAGATAACTGATTATTTTCTTATATTTGGGGTTGCCATATATTCTGACATATTTGCACTTTTCATCGAGGAGGGGAGTATGCCTGGTTTTCAATGTCCAGAGGAAAATTTACACTCTGATGTAGTGGAAATGGATATGCATCTTAGGTGTACAGTCTTAAATGTTTCCATCCCACAAGTAATTTAGGATTTATGAACAGATGGATTCGTGAAGAGCCTTTCGAGAAACATATTCATGAGTAGAGAGGCTTCTGTATGAGAAAATTATATGGGAATATTAGTGTAATTTTCCACTATTATCAAAAAAGAAAGGAAGAAGCTGAAACAGATTCTATTATGTCATTGCTTTAGATAACAATCATCAATTATTGACCAGAATTTAGGCCTGTTTTCTCTTAGAAATGAAAGTATAGGCACTCAATGCTTTCTAGTTGCTTAGTTTTCTTATGCATCTTTTCTACTTTGGTGCAGCACAGACTAAAGAAAATATTGTCACGGGTTACTGGTTTCTCATTAAATTCATGATTATACATGAGCTCTCAATGCTGCCTGGTGGCTGATTGTGCCGCTCTAGTAAGCTAGCTTTCCTATAGTGTTTCTCAATCTTGTGGAAAGTGCGCATCCTTTTTAAAGAAAATAATCTTGTGGTCACCTGATGTTAACAGTGTTGATGCTCGTGTCATGAGTATTGTGCTGACTGCTAAGGTACAGATCTTTCGGGTTCAGCATGCCCAGACTACTGAGTGCTTTATGACTCAGTTTTTCCATCAGCCTTTTTCTATTTGAAGTGCTATGAACCTTTCATACAGCGAGCTGAAGTATCATTTGGCTTCACTTGGCAAGAATACATCATTTATATAAGTCCACCTCTGCTCTTTTCTCCTTAGTCTACAACTATTTAATTGAAACTTGCTTCTTGGTTATAACATGATCCAGAATATGCTATTATTTATGAAAATTCAGAATTCTACAGAAATAATAGTTTTTATTTTGAATATGTATATCCTAACAAATGAGAAAAGACTGATACACAAGTTAATCAAAGTTCAAAAGTAACAAAAACATTAAAAAATGCAAAAAATAAAAAAGAAGAAACAAATCCCTCGTAACTGCAGAACCCTTACACTGACACTGTTAGAGGACTAGAATTTCCAGTCTTCTGGTTTTTTCTATGCCTATAGGCACCTTTACATTTTGCGATTATAATGTGTATATCATTTCACATAACCTGCTTCTCTTTCCAGACTACATATAGGACAGCCATCTCCATTTACCCTGCCTTGGGAGTAAATTAAAAAGCAACAAATATTTATTCAGTAAATATTAGAGTGCTGTAAATCTTATATTTAGAGTACAGTTGTTTAGGGAATCATAGTTGCATTACATCAACTTACATTTCTGTAGTAATCAAATGTCATAAAAAGAACACAGATTTATTTTAGAACCACTAAGTTATGTAAGGTCTGCACTTTTATCTTTATAATTAGTTAATAACAAAGCATTACCCTTTATAAATCTGTTTATCAGTTGAATAGCATACATAATTTTAAAGGTTTCAGATTTTTGTATTGTCTTATGTATTTATAGCAAAAAAAGATTTCACTGAAGCAGGAAACTACCTAAAAGGATGTGTTATCACTGGAATTTATTCTGAAGAAGATGTTTTGATATTGTAAGTTTATTGGTTTTCTAATTTGGGCGAGGAAGAAGTTTGCAAAATGAATATATGTGTTGCATGTCTTTACACAGTTGATGAAGGAAGACAGGGTAGCAGCATAACTAAATTTTTAATTTCCTTCTAGGAAAATCTTGGAAGTACCACCTTGCTATTTAGAATTTTTAGATATTATTTTACTTAGGTTAGAGCCCCCATAGGGGCAACCTTGGATTCATAATACTTCATCTTCCTATAAAAATTTTCCTCTTTGGGTTCTGTTAGCTGCAGTTTTGATTCTTTGGGGTTGTCATCATTTTTGGGGGAATTTTACTTCTTGAGTGTGTAGGTTTTGATTTGACACCAAATTGTATATAAAAATTACAGTTTTTCCATATTTCTCCCAGAATTTTAGGTGAGGCAACTGTACCTGATAGTTCTTACCTAATTTTAAGTTATTGCAAGCGTACACTTAGTCAGTGCGTTTTTAGCCACTTACGTTGCTTTATTTGTAGAATTTGGGGCTCCTGTGAACTACCAAATATTTTAGTTGCTGCAGAGTGAAGGACTGAACTGAAAATTTGGAGATTATCTTCAATACACATCACATTCTACATTAGTGGCTTATTTTCAGATGCAAGTGGAGTTGTTAAGCCCCAGTTTGTCTTCCTTACCTTCTGACTCTAATATTCCTAATTGTGATTTCTGACCTTAAATCTTTCATCCTGAACGCTGGTGACATATGCCCTTGATGATTAAGCTCCTGTTCTATCCATGAAATCAGTGACTTTTGAAAAGTGAATACTGAACTCCAGATCTTTAGGAAATATGAGACCTATTCACCTGACACATGAGCCGTCACCCACTATCTTCTACTCTGCTGTCATGGTGCGTTTAACTATGGTCCAAAGAGCTAGACCAGTAGTTTTCAGATTGTGTTTTGTTTATAACCAACTGGTCAACTAAGAGGGTCCTCCAGGTAATCTGAAGACTAGGCTGTCTACTAATGCCAATAATATTATAATATCTATACTTCGTTCTAGCACGAATTGAGTTTTTACGTGATGTAAGTGTGACTACCTTACTGGTAATTGCACACAAAGCATTTTTTCCTATTTCATTTAGCGATTTTCTTTTAGGTTTAGTTTGCAAAAGTAGTGGCAGGAGGAACAGATTTGGGCTCTGTTTCAGTGGAGAGAGTGCAGACTCTATACCTGGAGTACCTCAGTTTGAATTCTATCTCTGCCATTTATCACTCGCTGAGTCCTGGTTTCCTCATCTGTAAAATGGAAGTGATAGTGGCTACTTTATAGGGCTGTTGTGAGGGCTAAATGAAAACTAAAAGCACCTGGAATAGTTGCTGGCATATAATAGGTTTCTTTCTTTTCTTTTTTTTTTTTGAGGAAGATCGACCCTGAGCTAACATCTGCCAATCCTCCTCTTTTTTTTTTTTTTTTTTTTTTTTTTTTGCTGAGGAAGACTGGCCCTGGGCTAACATCCATGCCCATCTTCCTCCACTTTATATGGGACGCCGCCACACATGGCTTGCCAAGTGGTGTGTTGGTGCACACCCGGGATCTGAACCGGCAAACCCGGGGCTGTCACAGCGGAGCGTGCGCACTTAACTGCTTGTGCCACCGGGCCGGCCCCAATAGGTTTCTAATAAGTGCCCATCTCCTTGCTCAGTAGTATGGTGAGCAGTCCACAAAGGGTGAGAACCATTCAGTGTGTTTCTAATCCTATTTAGACATTTTCTGGGTGAGTAAATTGTCTAGAAACAAAAAATCTGTCTAGATTATTATCTGGTGCTTTCTTTTAATCTAGGTCACTAAGGCTCCTGAACTTCCTCATGTAGCCTCACGTAGAAGATAAGTTTCTCTGGAAATTGAGTTCATTTTTCATTAGTAGTAGGGCTCCCCATTTGCTCCTTTCCACTGTGACCTCATGGCCTACTTGTTCATGTTTTTGATGACTTGCTATATTTTATTTGCAAATTTTGATACTACATTTCTCTATAGGTCAAATAAATATGCTGCAACTCTTCCAGCCCTGCTGCTTGCCAGACACAAAGAAGGTAAAACAGAGAGCATTCCATTAGCTAACACCCACGTGCAAGACATAGTTCAAATAATAACAAATGCATTCCTGGAAACATTTGTGAGTATATTTTATAATAAGAACGTTATATGAAAGAAGAAAATCTAGATCAGTTCAAGATTGTGTACTTTGATACATGGTTTTCCAGGTTTTGTTGGCACAGGCCATGATGATTGTGAGCTGGAGATTCATTGGGTAGCTCTGTTTTATTGTTCACTCATTGTGCATATATACAGCTTCTCTAGGCCACTGCCAAAAGTTTACATGTCTGGATTATTTTTGTTGCTGAGACTAGTGTGGTTGATGGCCAGTTGAAGTACTTAATCTAGGCTGAAACTTGGTATAAATAAAGCCCATGGATTCTGGAGAGTCTGAGTGCCTGGCTTCAAATCCTTGCTCGAGTCCTCACTGGCTGTATGTTAACTTCTCTGTGCCTCAGTTTCCAGATGTGTAAAATGTAGCTGATGGTGGCACCTGCTGCAGAGAGTTATTGTAAGGACTAAAGGAGATTTGTGTACAGTGCTTGGCTCCTGGTAAACAGTCAACAAGTGTTAGCCAGTATTCTTATTATTGATACAGTTTTAGAACAATATTGTCTTATGAAAGGCCTATTCCAGTGCTTACTTTGCATAATAGTGGATTCAAGGGCACAACAGAGGTAACTTCCATTTCATGATTTCAGTTGTTTTGAGTTTATATTATACATAGCTAGAATATTATGAATTTATGCTTTTCTACATTTCTAAAGTGACATAAAGAGCACTATGTTTCTTGTCATGATGATCTAAATAATATTACATTTTAGGCTCAAATAAATGATTGTAGTCTTCATTAAGTCTTTTTGTGGCCTTGGTTCTGTTCCCTCACTACCGCAACATTAAAGTTACAGGTTATAGTTAATCAAATCATTAATGTTTTCAGGATGTAGTTTTCTAAACTATTTATTGAAGTAACATTTTGTCTTTAATGACATGTTATTAAATGAATATTTCTCTAGCATATATATAATGTAATATTTTTGGAATTATTATAAGCCTTTAACTTTTTTTTCCAGATAATACAGAAAACTATAAAGAAAATTAGAATCGACTAATAACCTCCTTCACCAAGTTTAAATTTGGGGATCTATTTTCCCAAGCTTTCAAAAAATTCTATTTGTATATATGTGTTTGTCTTTTTATATTAAGGGATATTTCCATCAAGAAATAAAGATATGCAGATTGGTGTTTTTAATGGTGTTTTAATTTTCTGTTGATGGATATTTAAGTTGTCTTTAGTTTTGTTTTGCTTTGTTTTACTCAGAGACCATCCTTGTAGATAATCTTTGGGTGTTTCCATGGTTATATTATACTTAAGGTAAATTGATAGAATTTGAATTTTTAGTCCAAAGAGTAGGCACATTTTTCTTTTTAAATTTTTTTTGTGTGTGTGAGGAAGATCAGCCCTGAGCTAACGTCCATGCTAATTCTCCTCTTTTTGCTGAGGAAGACCAGCCCTGAGCTAACATCTACTGCCAATCCTCTTCCTTCCCCCCCCCCACCCCAAAGCCCCAGTAGATAGTTGTATGTCATAGTTGCACATCCTTCTAGTTGCTGTATGTGGGACAAGGCCTCAGCATGGCCAGAGAAGCAGTGCGTCGGTGCACGCCCGGGATCCGAACCTGGGCCGCCAGTAGCGGAGCATGTGCACTTAGCCGCTAAGCCATGGGGCCGGCCCCAAGTAAGCACATTTTTAAGGCTTCTGATACTTACTCCTGTTTTGCCTGGCAGAAGATTTGTATCAACTTACTCTTTTATCTGTGCCTAACTGATAGATAAAAATCAGTATCTAATTTTTTTTCTATAGGATTATCTTCTTTAAGGCTGAGAAACTTTAGGTAAACTTAACTATCAAAATCTGTTTATGGTCAAGGCAAGTGTGATAAGCATTATGGCAGTGTTTCAGTTTACAATGTTTTGGTTTGCAGTGTTCAACTAAATGTTGAACAGCTATAATAAAAATTATTTTGCTTTTTGTTTATGACCTTTCCATAAATTCTAAAACCCTCGAGTGGTTATTAAATTTCTTGAAGCTGCTCTGTGTTGGAGGCTTAAGTCTAGAGCACGTAGTGACTGTGCAACAGCCAGGAGTGGCAAGCTCGTCTCCTGGCCTGCATGTAGGTGCTGGAAAGACTGGTTCCTCCCTCTGAATAAGAAAGAGGAGTGGATGACCAGATGGTAAACATTTTTTATGGTATCAAATTTTTATTTTAATGAAACTGATGACAAATAGGCCGGGTAAATAATGCCCAGATCCGAAATACATGATAATTAGCTACATAACCAATGATGTATCCAAGGCTATCACTCTTAGAACTATTTGTTAGGAAATATGTTTAGCACTTTTCTCAGATACATTGAGTTGCCTTTTTTATGCTTTCATTATGGGTAAGAATATTAGAACTCACACAATTATAGCCTCTTATATACTCAAATAGCCAAAGGTTACCTTTCAATTACCACCTTTGGTGACCTTTTCTGTTTTTCCTTAGCCTCTCAGTAGCAGTGGAAACTGTTGACTACGCCATTCCTTCTTAAACTTCTCTCTTCCTCGGGCTTTTGCGGTTCAGTCATCTCCAGATACTCCTTCAGCCTCTGGCCACTCTAGAATTACATCTTCAACCCTTTTTTGTTCTTTTGCTGTGTTCTTTCTTTGGGAAATTTTGTCCATACCCGTAACTTCTACCATCCTTATACCAGCTGATGATTCCTAAATCTGAGTTTCTGATCTTAACTTTCCTTCTAAACTCACAGAATTCTTGGTCTTTCTTTCCTGGCAGACATAGGAAATAGCAATGCCTGTCACTGGTCTGTCTGTCCACAAATTCATATTCCAGTTAGTCATCTAAAACAGGCCTAGCCTCATTTGATACAAAATCTTGGTATTTCTGAGAGCTAGAAAACCTATCAAATCATTTTCCCATCTGGTCTTACAGCCACATTTATCTCTTACATGCCTAAGTCTGGCATACTTCACTCACACTGTTCTCGGATATTATGTTTGCTTTAACACCTCTATGCCTATCCTCATGATGCTCCCTATATCTGGAATCCCTGCTCTAGCACACACATCAGTCTGTCAAGATCTTATTCCTTATCCAAGGCCCAGATCAAATATCACTTCCTAAAATCATCCATGAGCTTCCCTACCTTTTTTAGCTTAATTTTGAGCCAGTAGGTTTCCTCATTGTCACACATTAATTTTTTTCTTGGATCACAGCGGTTGTACAACTGTTTCCTCCTCTAAAGTATGAATTCTTTGAGGGCAGGGAAAGTATCTTATTTCTTTCTGATTCAGTACTAAGCATAACATCTTGAACTTTGTAGTTCTCAATAGATGTTTGAATTGAGCAATGGTGGCTCCATCTCACCTAATGTTTCAAATCTGTTCAGAGTGAGGAAATCCGCTGGCTTGATAAGATCTGTCAATTTTAGGAAGGGGATATAACTCATGTAGAAGATTAAAGATGATAACTAACACAAGAAGACAACATAGAGGAATTTGGAGAAGAAGGGATCTAAGATTTAAGTCATGAAAAAGGAAGGTATGAGAAGAGGATTTTGAGTGTGAAAGAGAAAGAATTTGAAGAAAAGTAAGAATTGGCAGAGGAATGTGGCTTTGAAAACTAAATAGGGAAAAGTATATGCCAGAGTTTGGTGTTGGAGGATGAACCAGTACTATGTTCAGAGGTGGCTGGCACTATGAAAAAGAATAAAATTGTTGATTTGGATTTCTAGTGTGATCCAATATAATGGGAAGCTGGTGAACAGGACGCCAGGGTGCTGGTTTTAACTCTTCCTCCTACTTAGCTGTGCGACTTCAGCAAGTCAGCTTCTCTTCATTGGTTTCCTCTTCTGTCGGTTGGATTATTTATCTGATAGAGGGTGATTTAATCTACCCACAGGTATTTCCAGAAGATGAAATAACAGATGTGGAACTAAAAATGGAAAATGGTAGAAGGCTTTAATATTCCAAGTCATTGCTATTTTTAATCCTACATATATTAACATTGTTTGTTGCTCTTTCCAATTTTTTTAATAATAACCTAGACAAGTTGTCTTGTACGAATATATAAAAAATGGTTATTCTCTTTTAATTAATAAAAAGAGTAAAAAAGTTAGGTTTCTTATTTCTTATTAAATACTTTGTTATTTTAAACCAAAAAGAAATGAGACCTTTAAAAATTTATTTTAATGTAGTTTTTGATTATTTTAATTATGCTAAACATCCGTAATATTGAAACAAAGTAAGATTTTATTAATTTTTAAGTAATTGTAGACATTAAAAGATTATATCTTTAAAACTCAGCTGAAAGTTTTTTTCAAAAATTTTATGTCAGAGGAAAAATATAACAAGAGTTTTGTTTGTCATGTGGATGTTGGCTAGTCTGGTCCAGATTTTAGCATAAAAAATTATTAGAAGTGTTACATCCTTTTAAAACAGGGAGCTCCTTTGAGTTAATTTATTTTCAAATTCTATTAGTAGTTTTATTTTGAAAATAACTAACTCATTATTGAGATAAAATAGACTTAAATCCAAAACTCTTGAGTTATTAGTATAGCAAAATCTCCACTTAAATGAAAATATATTTGAATTATGTTGTACAAACTAAAATTTCATGAGTTATTTGAACATTATTTTGTATTTTATTCATCATTATTCCTCATGGGGTTTTTTTTTTGTTCCTTTTTTTTTTTTTAACAGCCAGAAATCACTGTGGAAAATCTTCCCATTTATTTAAGACTTCAGAAACCATTACTTATTTTATTCAGTGATGGCAGCATAATTCCTCGGTATAAAAAAACAATATTGACGCTGGTAAAGGAGAAACACTTGGATTCACTTACCCCTTGCTGGTTAAATCTGTAAGTATATTTTTATTTTTTAATATGCAAAAGGTAAAGTATAATTATTATTACATTTTCATTAGGAAATGAAACTCTCTAATTCTACCTTTGGAGTTAATATTATGGGACCAATGTCTACGTCATCGTGATATTTTAGTTAATTAAACTCCCTCGGATGGTCTAAGATGACCTTGTTTTAGAATGAATTCTGTTCTACAATAAATTTTTTTTGCTGTGTTTTAATTTTATTTCAGCTTTATTGAAGTATAATTAACAAATAAAGTTTTAAGATATTTAAAGTGTACATTGTGATGATTTGATGTATGTATTGTGAAAGGATTCCTTCATCTAGTTAATTAACACATTCATCACCTTATATATATATATACACACATACATAAATTTTTTGAAGGTGAGAACATTTAAGTTTTACTCTCTTAGAAAATTTCAACTATACAATATAGTGTTACCCAACTATAGTCACCATGTTTTACATTAGATCCTCAGACCTTATTCATCTTATAGCTGAAAGTTTGTACCCTTTACCAACCTCTCCCTGCTACCCCCACCCGCTAGCCCCTGGCAACCACTTTTCTACTCTCTGTGTCTATCTATGAGTTTGACTTTTTTTTTTTTAGACTCCACGTGTAAGTATAACATATAACATGCAGTATTTATTTTTCTCTGTCTGGCTTATTTCACTTAGCATAATGCCTTTAAGATCCATCCATGTTGTAGCAAACGGCAGGATTTCCTTCTTTCTCATGGCTGAATAATAGTCCATTGTATGTATTTACCACGTCGTCTTCCTCTGTTCCTCCGTTGACAGGTTGTTTCCATGTCTTGGCTATTGTGAATAATGCTGCAATGGAGATGGGAGTGCAGATAGCTCTTCAATATCCTGTTTTAATTTCCTTTACATGCATACCCAGAACTAGGATAGCTGGATCATATGGTAGTTCTATTTTTAATGTTATAAGGAACCTCCATACTGTTTTCCGCAATGGCTGCACCAATTTACATTCCCACCAACAATGCACAGGGTTCCCTTTTCTCCACAACCTCACCAACACTTGCTATCTCTTGTCTTTTTGATAATAGCCATCTAAAAGGTGTGAAGTGATATGGTGGTTTTGATTTGCATTTCCCTGATGATAAGTGCTGTTGAGCATCTTTTCATGTACTTTTTGGCCATTTTTATGTCTTCTTTGCAAAATGTCTATTTAGTTCCTCTGCCCATTTTTAAATTGTTTTTTTTTTTTAACTATTGAGTTATGTGAATTATTTTGGATAGTAACCCCTTATTAAATGTATGACTTGCAAATATTTTCTCCCATTCCATGGGTTGCCTTTTTATTTTGTTGATGCTTTCCTTTGCTGTGCAGAAGCTTTTTAGTTTGATGTAGTCCCACTTGTTTATTTTTGCTTTTGTTAGTTTTGCTTTTGCTGTCATACTATAAATTTTTTAAAGTAATAATTTTTCAGATTTTAAAAGTAATTGATGTTCATTGAGGAAAACTTGACAAATACAGAAAAATAAACATTGTGATATTTTGACATTTTTCCTTCAGTTCCTTTTTCTGTACTTCTGTATTTTTAAAATGCAGCCTAAAATGTTACAGAAAGTTTTCAGTGCATTCATCAACAGTATTTCCTGGTATGTTTTCTAGATGTTTGGCTTGTGTTACGTTTAATGTCTATGAACACAGTTCACATATATACACACTATCCATTGTTCAAATTAGTCAGAAGAAAGACATTTTATTTTTAACTCATTTGGAAAAAATACAAGAATGACGCAGTGTACATTTTTGCTGTGAAGAGTTCACTAACAGTACAACCCACTGCTTGAGACAAAATTTTCCCAGGTAATTATCCTTGTAGGTATCTCGGGGTAAAATGGTATTTTCCCTAATGTGGAATGTTCTGTATTAGGAAAACTAGGCATGTTAAACTTATGGTTTCCTTGTATGAACACAATTTTTAAAAATCTTTTTAATTTGAAATTAATCCCTTCTTTTTTCCTGAGAAAAGACACAATTTTGTTTGGAAAAGAAGTATTTATTATAGGTATCTTGTTATTTTATAGTTTGTAACCATTTAATTTTTGAGCTCACATGATCAGATACTTGACTAAACTTGGGAAGGAACTTATTGATTGTAGTAAGCCGAAATTGACAAGCCTTTGGACTATACCTGTTTTTCATTAAAACTTGCATTGACTGCCTCTTTTTCTCCTAAGAGAAACACAGTGCCCCATGTTAAAAGAAACTTTTTAATACTGTGATTACTGATAACATAGTTATAGATCTCTTTGTTTTTAGGACAGCTCTTCATAAAATAAACTTATTGGCGTGATACTATATTTAAGGGTTAATGTTCTACAAACTGTTGCTTTCATTATTTTGTTGTAGAAAGAAATATTAATTAACATGTTGAATCGCTCCCTTTCCTAGAAAGAATACTCCTGTGGGGAGAGGAATCTTGCAGGCGTATTTTGATGCTGTACCTCCCCTTCCTCTTCTTGTTGTGGTGAATTTGCATTCAGGTGGCCAAGTATTTGCATTTCCTTCAGACCAGGATGTAACTGAACAAAACCTTTTATTGTGGCTTAAGAAATTGGAAGCAGGACTAGAAAGTCATATCAGTAAGTTTTCTGTTTTAACACACACAGTTCTGTATTTTGCTTCATACATTTTAAAACTTAAAGTATAGCTAAATGAAAGCTAGAATGAGTTGAATTGTAATGTTCATAAATATCCTAAATATTAATATGCTGATTGCATTGTACATGGGACAACTCCCAAGTGGTAGGTATTATTACCTACAGAAAATAAGTACCATTGTATTAAATTTAGTAATAAGAGCCAACATTTATTTGTTTATTTAATCTTTCGTTTATTGCAGTAACATTGGTTTATAACATTGTATAAATTTCAGGTGTACATCATTATACTTCTATTTCTGCATAGATTACATCATGTTCACCACCCAAATACTAATTACAACCCATTACCACACACATGTGCCGAATTATCCCTTTCACCCTCCTCCCTCCCCCATTCCCCTCTGGTAACCACCAATCCAATCTCTGTCTCTATGTGTTTGTTTATTGTTGTTATTATCTACTACTTAATGAAGGAAATCATATGGTATTTGACCTTCTCCCTCTGACTTATTTCACTTTGCATTATACCCTCAATGTCCATCCATGTTGTCACAAATGGCTGGATTTCATCGTTTCTTATGGCTGAGTAGTATTCCATTGTGTATATATACCACATCTTCTTTATCCATTCGTCCCTTGACGGACGCTTAGGTTGCTTCCAAGTCTTGGCTATTGTGAATAATGCTGCAATGAACACAGGGGTGCATGTATCTTTACGCACTGGTGTTTTCAAGTTCTTTGGATAAATACCCAGCAGTGGAATAGCTGGATCATATGGTAGTTCCATCCTTGATTTTTTGAGGAATCTCCATGCTGTTTTTCATAGTGGCTGCACCAGTTTGCACTCCCACCAGCAGTGTATGAGAGTTCCCTTCACTCCACATCCTCTCCAACACATGTTGTTTCATGTCTTGTTAATTATAGCCATTCTGACGGGCGTGAGGTGATATCTCATTGTAGTTTTGATTTGCATTTCCCTGATAGTTAATGATTTTGAACATCTTTTCATGTGTCTGTTGGCCACCTGTATATCTTCTTTGGAGAAACGTCTCTTCAGGTCTTTTGCCCATTTCTTAATCAGGTTGTTAGTTTTTTGTTGTTGAGATGCATGAGTTCTTTATATATTTTAGAGATTAAGCCCTTATCAAATGTATGGTTTGCAAATATCTTCTCCCAATTGTTCGGTTGTCTTTTCGTTTTGTTGATGGTTTCCTTTGCTGTGCAGAAGCTTTTTAGTTTGATGTAGTCCCATTTGTTTATTTTTTCTATTGTTTCTCTTGCCCGGTCAGACATGGTGCTTGAAAATATGTTGCTAAGACCAATATCGAAGAGCCTACTGCCTATGTTTTCTTCTAGAAGTTTCATAGTTTCAGGTCTTACATTCAAGTCTTCAATCCATTTTGAGTTAATTTTTGTGTATGGTGTAAGGTAAGGGTCTAGTTTCATTTTTTTTGCATATGGCTATCCAGTTTTCCCAACACCGTTTGTTGAAGAGACTTTCTTTTCTCCATTGTATGTTCTTGGCTCCTTTGTCAAAGATTAGCTGTCCATAGATGTGTGGGTTTATTTCTGGGCTTTTGATTCTATTCCATTGATCTTTGTGTCTGTTTTTGTGCCAGTACAATGCTGTTTTGGTTGCTATAGCTTTGTAGCATATTTTGAAATCAGGGAGTGTGATACCTCCAGCTTTGTTCTTTCATCTCAAGATTCCTTTAGCTATTCGGGGTCTTTTGTTGTTCCATATAAATTTTAGGATTCTTTGTTCTATTTCTGTGAAAAATGTTGTTGGAACTTTGATAGGGATTGCATTGAATCTATAGATGGCTTTAGGAAGTATGGACATCTTAACTATGTTAATTCTTCCAATCCAAGAGCACAGAAGATGTTTCCATTTCTTTGTGTCTTCTTCAATGTCTTTCAGCAATGTTTTATAGTTTTTGGTGTACAGATCTTTCACCTCTTTGGTTAAGTTTATTCCTAGGTATTTTATTCTTTTTGTTGCAGTTGTAAATGGGACTGTATTCTTAATTTCTCTTTCTGCTACTTTGTTGTTAGTGTATAGAAACGCAACTGATTTTTGTATGTTGATTTTGTATCCTGCAACTTTACCGTATTCGTTTATTACTTCTAAAAGTTTTTTGGTGTATTCTTTAGGGTTTTCTATATAAAATCCTGTCATCTGCAAATAGTGACAGTTTCACGTCTTCCTTTCCAATTTGGATCCCTTTTATTTCTTTCTCTTGCCTGATTGCTCTGGCTAGGACTTACAGTACTGTGTTAAATAGGAGTGGTGAGAGTGGGCATCCTTGTCTGGTTCCTGTTCTTAGAGGGGTAGCTTTCAGTTTTTCACCATTCAGGATGATATTAGCTGTGGGTTTGTCATATATGGCCTTTATTATGTTGAGGTACTTTCCTTCTATCCCCATTTTATTCAGAGTTTTTATCATAAATGTATGCTGTATCTTGTCAAATGCTTTCTCGGCATCTATTGAGATAATCATGTGATCTTTATTCTTCATTTTATTAATGTGGTATATCATGTTGATTGATTTGCAAATGTTGAACCATGCCTGCATACCTGGAATAAATCCCACTTGATCATGGTGTATAATCTTTTTAAGGTATTGTTGTATGCCATTTGCTAGTATTTTGTTGAGGATTTTTGCATCGATGTTCATCAGTGATATTGGCCTGTAATTTTCTTTTTTTGTGTTGTCCTTGTCTGGTTTTGGTATCAGGGTGATGTTGGCTTTCTAGAATGAGTTAGGGAGCTTCCCCCCTCCTCAATTTTTGGAAAAGTTTGAGAAGGATAGGTATTAAGTCTTCTTTGAATGTTTGGTAGAATTCACCAGGGAAGCTGTCTGGTCCTGGACTTTTATTTTTGGACAGCTTTGTAATTACTGTTTCGATCTCCTTACTGGTGATTTGTCTATTCAAATTCTCTACTTCTTCTTGATCCAGTTTTGGAAGGTTGTATGATTCTAAGAATTTATCCATTTCTTCCAGATTGTCGAATTTGTTGGCATATAGCTTTTCATAGTATTCTCTTATAATCTTTTGTGTTTCTGAGGTGTCTGTTGTAATTTCTCCTCTTTCATTTCTGATTTTACTTATTTGTGCCTTCTCTCTTTTTTTCCTGGTGAGTCTAGCTAAAGGTTTGTCAATTTTGTTGATCTTTTCAAAGAGCCAGCTCTTGGTTTTATTGATTTTTTCTTTTGTTTTATTGCTCTCCTTTTCTTTTATTTCTGCTCTGATTTTTATGATTTCCCTTCTTCTACTGATTTTGGGCTTTGTTTGTTCTTCTTTTTCCAGTTCCTTTAGGTGCATTGTTAGATTGTTTATTTGAGATTTTTCTTGTTTGTTGAGATAGGCCTGTATTGCTATAAACTTCCCTCTTAGAACCGCTTTTGCTGTATCCCATGAATTCTGGCATGTCATATTTTCATTTTCATTTGTCTCCAGGTAGTTTTATTTCTTCTTTGATTTCTTTGTTGACCCAGTCATTGTTCAGTAGCGTTTTGTTTAATCTCCACGTATTTGTGGCTTTTCTGATTTTCTTCCTATAGTTGATTTCTAGTTTTATACCGTTGTGGTCAGAAAAGATGCTTGGTATTATTTCAATCTTCTTAAATTTATGTAGACTCGTTTTGTGGCCTAATATGTGATCAATCCTGGAGAATGTTCCATGTGCATTTGAAAAGAATGTGTATTCTTCAGTTTTTGGATGGAATGCTCTGTATGTATCTACTAGGTCCATCTGTTCTAGTGTGTCGTTTAAGGCGAGTGTTTCCTTATTGATCTTCTGTTTGGATGATCTATCCATTGGTGTAAGTGGAGTGTTAAAGTCCCCTACTATTATTGTGTTACTGTCTATTTCTGTTTTTATGTCTGTTAATAATTGCTTTATATATTTAGGTGCACCTACATTGGGTGCGTAGATATTTACCAGTGTTATATCCTCTTGTTGGGTTGTTCCCTTGATCATTATGTAATGCCCTTCTTTGTCTCTTTTTACAGTTTTTGTTTTAAAGTCTATTTTGTCTGATGTGAGTACTGCTACCCCAGCTTTCTTTTCATTGCCATTTGCGTGGAGTATCGTTTCGCATCTCTTCACTTTCAGTTTGTGAGTGTCTTTAGATCTGAAGTGTGTCTCTTGTATGCAGCATATATATGGGTCTTCTTGTTTTGTTATCCAATCAGCCACCCTATGCCTTTTAATTGGAGCATTTAGTCCATTGACGTTTAAAGTAGCTATTGATAAGTATGTACTTACTGCCATTTTTTAACTTTTTTTCTCAGTGTTTTAGTAGTCCTTCTCTGTTCCTTTCTCCTTCTATACAGAACTGATGGTCTCTTTAGTTTGACCTCTGTCTGTAAGCTCTGCTCTTTAACTCCCCTCCTCCCTCCTTTTATGTTTTTGATATCATATCTAACCTCTTTTTTGTGCATTTGTATCCATTACCCTCTTATCATGGAAATAGATAATTTTTCCTATTTGTGGTCTTCTCTTTTCCCCTTAAATGAGTCCCTTTAACATTTCTTGTAGCACTGGTTTCTTGGTGACAAACTCCTTTAATTTTTGCTTGTCTGGGAAATTTTGATCTTTCCTTCCATTTTGAATAATAATCTTGCTGGGTAGAGTATTCTTGGCTGTAAGTTTTTTCCTTTTAGCACTTTAAATATACGTTGCCACTCTCTTCTAGCCTGTAAGGTTTCTGCTGAGAAGTCAGCTGATAGCCTTATGGTGTTTCCTTTGTATGTAACTTGTCTTTCTCTGTCAGCTTTTAGGATTCTCTCTTTATCTTTAATTCTAGACATTTTGATTATGATGTGTCTTGGTGTGGGCCTCTTTGGGTTTATCTTGTTTGGGGCTCTCTGTGCTTCCTGTACCTGGATGTCTGTTTCCTTCCTTAGGTTAGGGAAGTTTTCATCTATTATTTCTTGAAATAGATTCTCTTCCCCTTTGTCTCGCTCTTCTCCTTCCAGGACACCTATAACACGGATGTTAGTGAGCTTGATGTTGTCCCAGAGGTCCCTTAGACTGTCCTCACTCTTTTTAACTCTTTTCTCTTTTACCTCTTCAGCTTGTGTAATTTCTTCTAGTCTTTTGTCCAGCTTGCAGATCTGTTCTTCTGTATCCTCTACTCTGCTTTTGAGTCCGTCTAGCTAATTTTCCATTTCCAGTATTGTATTCTTCATTTCTGATTGGTTTTTTTATATCTTCCATTTCTTTGTTGGCATTCTTACTTAGTTCATCTATTCTTCTCCCCACATCAGTGAGCATCTGTAACACTCTTAGTTTGAACTCCCTGTCTGGTAGGTTCCTCATTTCTGTTTCACTTAGTTCCTTTTCTGGAGTTTTGTCCTGTTACCTTACTTGGAATGTATTCCTTTGCCTTCTCATTTTGCCTCTTTCCCTGTGCTTGTGTCTACATATTAGGTAGGTCAGCTACGTCTCCTGCTCTTGGATAGGTGACTTTATACAAGTGATGCCTTAGGAGTCCTGCAGTGTGCTTCCCTCAGTTCTCAATGTTCCAGGGGTGACCCCTAGGTGGGTTACGTGTGTCCTTCTGTTGTGGCCTGTTTGCCCTCCCTGTAGGTGCCCAGGGAGGCCGAGTTATGTTCCTGGTCAGCTGTTGTAATGCTCAGCTGCTTGTAGTTATTGTGGGCCCCTCAGTCTCTTTATCAGGTGTGGGGAGCCCCAGCACAGTTGGCTGCAAGTTCTAATACCACATTTGTGTTGCAGTATTTCTTTTAAGTCAGTAGGCCCCCAGCGTGGCAGGTTGTTAGGCTTAGGGGCTTACAATTGCTATAAGCCTCCAGCCTTTAGGTCTCTTGTCAGCTCTCTGAGGATTGCAGCTGTGTGGGGCTGGCCTCAGGCACGGGAGCACCCAATTGTTTCAGGCTTTGGAAGGTGGGGCAAACCCCCTATGTGGGTCTTTGAGAAGCACAAGTCTTCTGCAGCTGACAAGCCCTGCCGCCCACAGGTCCACACACACAGTCAACACAGTCCTGCCTTGTGTGCACGCCCCGACCTCCTGAAGCAGACCCAGTCTCTGCACGGCGGGAGCCCCACACACTCCACCACTGCCCCACACTTTCCACCTGCTCCCTGTGCATGCCCTGCCCCACTGAAGTCGGCTCAGTTGCCAGGCTGCAGAGAATCCAGTCACCAATCTATGCAGGCCCACAAGTTGCCTGAGGGCTTGTTGTTGGGTGGGGCCAGTCTGTAGGGTGGGCTGCCCGCCCTGGCTGAGCTCTGGCTGAGCTGGTTTATTTTTTTCCCCCAAAGCCCCAGTAGATAGTTGTATGTCATACCTGCACATCCTTCTAATTGCTGTATGTGGGTCACGGCCTCAGCATGGCTGGAGAAGCGGTGCGTCGGTGCGTGCCCGGGATCCGAACCCAGGCCGCCAGCAGCGGAGCGCACGCACTTAACCGCTTAGCCTCGGGGCCGGCCCATGGCTGAGCTGGATTAAATCGGTGCTCTAGTGGGTTGGGCAGACCTGGGCTAGCAGGCCCCAGGGAGAACTCCAATGGCGTCTGTGTCAGCACAACCACACCCGGCCACAACAGTGGCCGCCTCCAATGTCCCAGTCCCTGGAGAGGTCTCACCTGTTACCGAGATGCACTCAGGGCCTATCACGTGAGTCTCTTTTCACCAAAGCACTATGCACCTTTCTTTCTGGTTATTTTAGGATGCTTTCTGAAACGGGTGAGTTTGCGCGTGGGCCCTTTAAGAGCCGGTTTTAATTTCTTTGTCAACCAGCTTTTCTGGGGGTACTCCCCAATGGTTTAGTAGCAGGCAAAGTGACATTATGCCACTGGTCTCGATTTTGCTGGATCCACAAAATGCCTACCGCGGGGCCTCTCCCTGGCTCAGGGCCCCGCACCTCTAGGGAGGCTGAGTACCTGTGGGCAGCTCCCAGGTGGCCGTGAAGCTGGCGGCTTGTGAAGGCAGCGTTTTTTCTCTCCAGAAGGGAGTTTCTGCCTCTTCCACCTCAATTAAGATTGTCCTGTGTTTCAGGAGTTCCTCTTATCCAGTTTTCAGTTCTGTCTCAGGTAATTTTTCCACGAGTAGTTGTAACTTGGCTGTCTCCGCGGGAGGAGGTGAGTTCAGAGTCTGCCTACGCCGCCATCTTGAGTTCTCTCCAGCCAACATTTATTGAATGTTTATTAGGTGTCTAGCACAATGCTAAGTGATTCATGTGCATTATCTCATGTAGTTCTCATAAGGGTCATGTGAAGTATTATTACCTGTAGAAGAGTTAAGTAACTAGTTCAAAGTTGTATAACTAACCAGTAAATGAGGAAGCTTCGATTCTAACTTTGATCTCTCTTACTCCAGAGCCAGAATTTTGAACCACAAGAAAATAGATCCTGGCCCAGAATTTATGATGCTGGCTTATGAAATGCCATAGTCTCTACTTTTCTAAAACATATGTGAATTTATACTTGTGTTATAGATGTGTATGCTAATTTATATACAGTTGTGGCAACAACATGCCTGTTGCTCTAATTTAAATAAGTTAACATGTAATAACCCAAATCGTTGGTATATTGAGGAAATAGTGTGAAATTTGATTTAATGAAAAATCTCCTAAGGTACTATCCAAGGATTTTGTTATTATTTACCAGATGAACTATATTACCAGATGAACTATATTATAATCATATTTTGATACTATTCCATGACAGAGTCCTGAAATAAGGGGTGTGTGTGTGTGTGTATGTGAATATATATGAATACGTATACACATAATTCTGGTGTACAAACTCCAATTAGGTGTTCTATTGTCTCTCAGCCAGCATGCATAGTGTGAATCTACCGTTATGTATATTTGTATGTATTTAATCAGACACTTGATTTTATTTTATGTCAATCATTGCAGCACATCTGTTCTTCCCAGGTGGTCTGCTTCATTTCTATTAAGTTAGGCAATTTTAACTTAATTATTATGTTTAAGTAGCCTATAGATGTTATTTTGATATTGAAATATAATTCATATACCATGAAATTCACCCTTTTAAAGTGTACAATTCAGTGGTTTTTAGTATATTCACAAGGCCGTGCAACCATTACCATTACTGAATTCTAGAACATTTTCATCACCCCAAAAAGAAACTCCATACCCATTAGCAGTCACTCCCCATTCTCTCCTCCCTCCATCCTCTGGCAACCACTAATGGATTTGCCTAATCTGGACATTTCATATAAATGGAATCATATAACATGTGGCTTTTTTGTCTGGCTTCTTTCACACAGCATAGGTTTCAAGGATCATTCATGTTATAGCATGAATCAGAATTTCATTCCTGGGGCCAGCCCCGTGGCTTAGTGGTTAAGTGAGCACGCTCCACTGCTGGCGACCCGGGTTCGGATCCCGGGCTCGCACCGACGCGCTGCTTCTCCGGCCATGCTGAGGCCGCGTCCCACATACAGCAACTGGAAGGATGTGCAGCTGTGACACACAACTATCTACTGGGGCTTTGGGGGGAAAAAATAAATAAATAAAATCTTTAAAAAAAAAAAAAAGAATTTCATTCCTAATTTTATGAATGAATAATATTCCTTTGTGTGGATAGACCACGTTTTGTGGCTCCATCAGTTGACGGACATTTGAGTTGTCTCCACTTTTTTCCTATTTTGAATAATGCTGCTATGAACATTCATATACATGTTTTTGCATCTGTCAAATACACAGATGCCTTATGCCAGTAGCACAGTCTTGAATACTGCAGCTTTGTAGTAGATTGTAAATTGGGAAATTTGATTTCTCCAACTTTGTTCTTCATTTCCAAGATTATTTTGGCTATTCTGGGTCCTTTTAGATGGTATTTTTAAGTTGTAATTTTTGGAGATAATTTATTAATTTTAATATTTTCCTAGGAAATGTGAAAAATTACTTAATTAAATTGACTGTTTTATTTAAGTTGTAATCTGGAAGGGGGCCTTTCTGTGGTTAACGCTCATCTCTGAGTGATAGCCATACAGTATAGGGGTGCTTTCAGTTGTAGCTCTTGAACTCTTCTGATAGTCTGTGTTCACTTCTCTATCTGCATGGCTATTTTACAGAATCAGATGAGTGTTGTCATTGTGCAGCTGCTGTGCCACAGAGGCCCCATGGGCTCTCACTAAGTCAGATTGGTTTATATGTAGCTAGGGCCAGAGTAGCTCTCAAATTGAATTGCTTTAAAACAGGTGGTGATGTTCAAAGACACAGAAACCTGAGCTTATGACCCAGCCTCTTTGATTACTGACTGTGGCTCTAGGCAAGTCTTTCTTTGTTTCCTCCTCTACAACTATAAAATGAGATTAATATTTCCTACTCTGACTACGTAGTTATTTTAAAAATCAAAATTGTGTATGCAAAGGCACTTTGTCAAGTGTAAAATCTGAAGTATTATCATTATTTGTGTAAAGATCCTTTCCTACAAGAAGCATTCTCAGGGGCTTTGATTCTTCACCTCAAACCATTACCAAGAGGAAAGAATCAGAATCATTCTTCTGAGTTTCCTGAGAGACTGGTATATCTTCCATTGCAATTTTGTTAATGAATGCCTTTGCCAACTTATTCTTTGAGGGGTTTCCATTATTTCTTTGTATCACTGCTCCTGTTGTTAAGTTATTCCAGCAGCCTCTAAAGCACAGAAAAAGCAAACTGGGCAGTACTTTTTTGTATTGGATGCTGTCTTCTATGCTGGCAGGAGCTGCTCTCACGCTCATTGGGTGATGGCTCTTGATGTGTTGCAGCCTCTCGTGGAATAGCCTGGGTCTGTGACACAGTGCCACAGCTGTCTGCCTCAGCTTGCTTGTTGCACATCTTAATTTCGGTGAAACTGTGATCACTGGCTATTCTTATTTGAGATTTACACTTAACTGTGGTCAAGTTCCCTGACCTTTCTAGGCCTTGGTTTTCTTATCTATAAAATTGGGATAATAATTGTACTTACCTCATGGGGTTATAAAGATTAAATGGGTAATGCCTGATACATAGTGAAGGCTTAATAAATGTTAGCTATTATTATTATTATTATTACTAATTTGATAATAATGTATTTATTACTCATGTATGGTGAGAGTACAGTTTTATTTGCAATTGAAAACTTTAAGACCTGTGTAGGGTTCACTCAGCAAATGATAGGCAGAATTGTGATGGCCAGTTTCAGGCGTTTTGTCATCATCTCAGACCACTAGGCTGCAGTGTTTACTTTAAAAAATAAACATTGCTAAATACGTGCTATGCTTTAAATTGGACTTTTCTTAGAGATACTTAATATCTTTAACAAAGATACTTTATCTGAATATTGCAAACTACAAACAGTTATTCTAACCTCCTACCTATTCATTATATGCAAGAAAATAATCTATTCATTTGTCACTTTTGAATCTGCTAACCTGGCAACAGAAATTTGAAACATCAGTTACAGGGGTAGCCTAAATGTAATACCCTGCTGATGTTCCATTTACTAGCATTTCATATAACTGAGTCTGAGTGAAGAAATTATATGTCAGTAAGTAGAGTATGGATATACTACCTATGTATTTATGCAGATTTTTGTTTGAGCTTTAATTCACTCTAGGAAATTAGAATTTATATGAATCTCCTAAGCTTTTAAAGATATTTATTTGGTTTAAGAGAGATGCTCAAGTTTGTATTTTATGAATATTTATTTTTATTTTTTTTCATTTAACAATGTAAAGATTCTTTTACTGGAATTTATTTTTTAAATGTTAGCACATTTAATTATATAGTTTATTTCTCAGAATAGTATTTTAAATGGGCAACTAAATTCTAAAATTGTTTTGTAAAAACTGTCTACTAAATGGAGAAAAGTTAGCTAATTTGTCTCATATATATGTTATCAGCTTAAATCAGTTTTCCTCTTCAAAAGATCAATGTTTTAAAATAATGTTAAGATTCATTAGCGTGAAGCCCATCTAAGAAGTTACCCAATCACTGTCTGTTTAAGGTACAGTTGATTCTATAGCAATTTTTAATTATTCCTTGTCTACAGTTACTTTTATAAAATGAACTTGTTTTCAAAAGGTGTGTGCAAAGGATGTTAATCAAAAGCTTGAAAAACAAAAATGCTTTAAAGTGAAAGGAAATACATATTTATTTTTTTATTATTTAGACAAGTATGTTCCAAAAATGTTTTGAAATTATTCATAGAAAATAGTTTCAGTTCTTTTGGCTAAAGACAGGGGTAGGGAAGGAAGCAGGAGGCTTTTTCATTTTAACTTGTATCTGTCTGTGTGTAATCTCATTGCACATATTGCTGTTTTTTAAAACCTCCACAGGGTTAACTGGCAGTGAGATTATGGACCTTTTGTTTTTTTCCCTATTAATACTAACCTTTATCTAGAATGTAATAGCTTGCAAATGTAATATAAAAAATGAAAATGGCTAGGGGGCTGACCCAGTGGCATAGTGGTTAAGTTCACGCACTTTGCTTTGGTGGCCTGGGGTTCGCAGGTTCGGATCCCTGGTGCGGACCTATACACTGCTCATCAAATCATACTGTGGTGGCATCCCACAGACACAATAGAGGAAGACAGGCACAGATATTAGCTCGGGGTTAATCTTCCTCAGGGGAAAAAAAAAAAAGGAAGACTGGCAGCCGATGTTAGCTCTGGGCCAATCATCATCAGCAAAAAAAAAAAAGAAAAAAAAAGGAAAATGGCTAATAATGATAAATGTATCAAGTTCCTTAGATAAGTAAAACTGATAAAGCCTTCACTCTTACAAATATGTTTTTCAAAATAAACCATTTTCTAGTATATTTATGTGATGATTTTTTGTCTGTTCATCTTTAACCCTTGATTGTATCTTCCTTTCAGCAATTTTACCTGCTCAGGAATGGAAACCTCCTTTTCCTGCTTATGATTTTCTAAGTATGATGGAAGCTGCAGCATCTCGACGTTCCACTAGGGAAGGTCCTGAGTGTGTGAAAGAGACTGATGTGCAGGAGAGTCATGAAGAACAACATGAAGATAAACCAGCAATCAGAGATGAACCAACTGAAACGTTGAGAATAAAGCATTGGAATAGAAGTAACTGGTTTAAAGAAGCAGAAAAATCATTCAGGCATGACAATAAAGAGTTATGATGCTCAAAGTGAGCTAATGTCCTAGGGCTGTGGAGAGCTTTCCAAAGTCTTTTTGGCTTATTTGATAGACTTAAGAATTTATTTCATTAAAAAATAATGCTAAATCATTTCCAGTTTCTAGACCATTGCTGTCCAATAGAAATATAATGTGAGCCATATATGTAATTTAGAATTTTTTAGTAGCCATATTTAAAAAAAGTAAAAATGAGCAGGTGAAATTAATTTTAATAATATATTTCACCCAGTAAGTATACCCAAAATAGTTCAGTTAACATAAAAATTATGAGATATTTTACATTCTTTTTTCATATCAAGTCTTCAAAATCTAGTGCATATTTACACTTACTGCACATCTCTCTTCAGAGTAGCCACAGGTGGCTGGTGACTACTGTATTGACAGCTCGGCTCTAGACAAAGACTGGTGTAATTAATTTAACTTAGTTCTAGTCATGATATATTTTTAACTAAAATATAGATGTAACTCTAATCACAGCTGACTCCCAATGGAATCCTACAGCTGGCAGTTGTATTTACTTTGTTGTGGACATGATGTTTCTTAACCAGGGAGCAATTTTGCCCACCAGGGAACTTTTGGCAATGTCAAGAGACATTTTTGATTAGGGGTGCTACTGACATCTATCTAGTGTGTAGAAGCTGGGGATGCTGCTAAACACCCTACAGTGCATTGGACTGGTTCCCACAACAAAGAATTGTCCTGCCCAAATGTCCATAGTGCCGAGGTTGAGTAACCTTGTGTTAACCTAACCTGTGGCACGGTGAACTCCCTGAATTTTCTTGTTCTGTTCAGTTATCGTGTTTGAAAAAATCTTGGATATTAAAGATAAATATTAGGTAGTCTTATCCTGATTATTATCTGGACACAACCTTATCTGTTCTTACAAATTCTTTTTATAATATTTTCAAAAAGTAGTATGATAACACTAAAAAGGACTCAGTGAGAGAGATATATATCACAATATAATATATATATTGTATTATATGTATTCTGTTATATATCATATAGTAGAATGTATAATGATTCTCATATAAAATATATAATTCTCATATATATAAATATGTGTAAGAATTTTAAAACCTGCTCTTATTTCTACAAGTTATATTGCTAAATTTCAGCTTGAACAGGAATTAAACATTTTGCCATTCTCACATGTAATATATTTCATTGTAATGTTGAGCATTTGCTACTCTCCATACCCGCTCCTTGAAATTTTTCCTGTAGCATGTAATGTGTCTTATTTTAGTTCATTCTCATTTGTTCTTATTTCTAACATGGGAGATATGAGAGTGAACTTTAAATACAGTTTGTAGTAATAAAACATCATCAGCCTAACCATTAGAAAATGCTAATTAGCTAAAGCACATAGAAATGTGAAATTGATTAGTCATTGTACCATAGCCAGCAATTTTGACCATTATTAATACATGTTCTTTTAATAATTTTAAATAAAGTATCTGGATTTCAGGCTACCTTCAAAAGTTTCCTCTAGCCTCTGTCATGCCCTCTATTGGACCACTTACCCTATATCAGTTGGGTTTTTTTGGTTGTAAGCAACAGAAATTCAACTTTGGTTAACTCAAGCAAAATGGGAATATTGGGTAATTGACAGAGTTAGAAGAAAAATTAAGCCATGCTATGAAAATATAGAAACCAAGGATATTCTGGGATCGATGTAGCAGGAACTAACAGCTCAGTGATGAATCAGTTTTGACTATTTTTCTATCTTTTGTGACTCAGGGAGTCCTGGGCAAGTTGATTAGCAGAAGAGTAGACACTTGAATTGGCAGCCTTAACCAGACTTCTATAAGGCAGAAGAGAGAAATCTCACAAAATAAATCTGGATTCTGTTTACCAGAAAAGTTTACAGTGAATGTGGAGAGGGTATCCTCATGACACCATTTGTTGTTCTCTCTGTCCTTTGCATCCTTTTCAGGTCTTTGTGCCACATCCTCCTGTCCATTTTTGAGAGCTTCAGAGGCCCTCTCTCTACCCTCAAGTGGTTGTAGTTTTCCTCCCTGATCCTCTGTAAGACTTGGTGGCCGGTGTATATGTATATTGTGCATAACATCTCATCCCTCATGAGTCAGATTCTTTCACCCTTTCCTGCCTCACCTGTGCTGGAAGGTAAACATCTTTGCTTCCAGGGCTTGTGATGAAATATTCCTGGAGTTCATTACTCAAGTGTATGCTTCTTTTAAAAACTAATTAAACGTGTGTGTAAGCTAAACAATAAGAGTTTGAAGATCAATAAGGTCTGTCTTTGGCAATAGAAAGTAATCAAGTAGTTATACCCTGGGAGCTGTGCTTCCACCTGAAACCAAGAACTGAGGAGTTAAAAACCTTCCCTAGAGCAAAAACTTTAAGACAAGCTTTGCTAACTGCAGTTGTGCATATTCAACATAATCAACTGCTGTTCAAAACTAACCAGGCCTGGGGCTGGCCTGGTGGTGCAAGCGGTTAAGTGCACGTGCTCCACTGCGGTGGCCCAGGGGTTGCCGTTTCAGATCCCGGGTGCACACTGACGCACCGCTTGGCAGGCCATGCTGTGGCAGCGTCCCATATAAAGTGGAGGAAGAGGGGCACAGATGTTAGCCCAGAGCCAGTCTTCCTCAGCAAAAAAAGAGGAGGATTGGCAGATGTTAGCACAGGGCTGATCTTCCTCACAATAAAAAACAAAAAAAACTAATTAGGCCTTTCTGTCCCTCCTTAGTATGTGAGTAAGCTGTCTTTCCCAGGAAGTCAAGGTCTAGATGCCAAGATTCAGCCTCACAAGGCCAAATGCAGGCTGACGATAAAAACTAACCAGAAAAGTCCAGTCAAGGAAAAAGAAATTCAGTCTTCGAGGCCAAATGCATGCTGGTGGGAAGGTGCCAACCAGCCCAGCCACATGCTCCCCTCCCCTAGTTAAACACCCCAGCACATGCTCCTCCTCCCCTACGTAAAACCCCTTTTTTCATTTGAGGAGATGGATCTGAGTTCTAACTGCTGTCTCCTGGTCTGATTGCCTTTTGATAATTAAAAACACCCCTTTCCTTGCCACAAGCCTGGCATTTCCAGTTTTTGGCCCTCCTGTGCGATGGGTAAGTGAACCTGTGTTTGTGTTCAGTAATACATGTAAGATGTGGAAAGATGAAGAGAATGTTGCTCTCATTCTAACAACAAGAAAGAAAAATCACTTATACCCATCAGAGAAGGCAACCAAAGGAACTGAATTCTAGGGCGACAAACCCTTTCAAGGAAAGACAGGTGATACATGACCTTTTAACCTTTGGCAGAGAATAGGAGGCTGCCAGTAAAACAAGTAAGAAGAAACTATCAAGAATTTGGGAGAGGAGATGGTGTCAAGATGGCAGTGGTAGGTGGACTCTCAACTCATCTCCTCCCATGGACACGATGAATTTACAACTATTCTTGGAACAATTACCCCTAAGAGAGAACTGAAAACTGGATAAAAAGAACTTCCACAACAAGGGACAGTGCTAACTGAGGTGGAAGAGGCAGAAAATTCCTTTCTGAGGAGAAAAAAGCCACCTGCTAGCCCTGACACTTGATAGCCAGCTGGAAACAACCTTAAGGTATGAAGCCTTCCCTGGAGGAGTGGGGAATCAGAGCAGGGGAGCGTTAGCACAATAAGTAGCTTTTGGACTGAGCACAACTGAGACAAGTGTCACAGTACTTGGCATTGCTGGCTATTAACTACAATGGGGAATACCCCCAGAAAGTCTATTGGACATAAGTGGAAAAAAAGCCTGCTCTTAAAGGGCCCATGCACAAATTCACCCATTTTGGAAAGCAACCTAAAATCACCACAATGAAAGGTGCACAGTCCTTTAGTGAAAAGAGGCTCACCTGATAGGCTTTGGGTGCATCCCAGTGAGAGGTGAGACTTCTCCAGGGACTGAGACGTTGGCGGCAGCCATTATTGTGACCTAGTACAGGAGTGTTGACACAGACGCTGCCAGACACCATTGGAGATCTTCCCCTGGCCTGTTAGCGCAGGGGTCTGCCCCACCCATTAGAGTACCGATTTAATCCAGCTCAGCCAGGGCAGGCAGCCCAGCCTAGGGACTGGTCTCACCCAACAGCAAGCTCTCATGCAAATTGTGGACCCACATAGGCAGGGTGTGTGGAATGTCTATAAACAGGCAAGTGGATCTGCCTCTGTGGGGCAGGGCATGCATGAGGGGCAGGCCTGCATTTGTGGAGTGTGTGGGGCTTCTGCAGTGGAGTGAGTAGTTCCACTGCAGTGGGGTGAGTGGGTCCAGTCCAGTGGGTTGGGGCATGTTCTCAGGGCAGGACTGTGTTGACAGGGTGTGTGGCAGTGCAGGCAGTGGGGTTTGTCAGCTGCAGCAGACTTGTGCTTCTCAAACAGCCACATAGGGGATTGATCCCACATTCTAAAGGCTGAAACAGTGGGCTGCTGCCATGCCTGGGTCCAACCCCGCTCAACTGGAACCCTGAGAAAGCTAACAGCCTTGAAGGCCAGAGGCCTATAGCAATTCTAAGGCCTTGAGCCTTGCAACCAGCCATGGTGGGGGCCTACTCGCTTAACAGAAAAACTGCAACAGGAATGTCCTATTAGCCCTTGCAGCCAATGGTGCTGGGGCTCCTGTTCCTGATAAAGTGACTGAAAGGACCATAGCAGCCAGACAAAGCTGAGCATTACAACCAGACAGCAAGAGGGACAGCCTAGCCTTCCAGGGCAGCTGCAGCAAGAACAACCCTCCCATAACAGAAGGACACATGTACACCACACATAGGACACTCCTGGCACATTTGGAACTGGTGATGAGAGGAAGGTACACTGCTGGGACTCATGAGGCATCTCTTACGTAAGGCCACTTCTTCAAGATCAGATGTAGATGATCTACCTAATACATAGATACAAGCACAGAGAAAGAGGCAAAATGAAGAGACAAAGGGATGCGTTTGAAGTAAAGGAACAGGACAAAACCCCCAGAAAAAGAATTAAATGACACAGAAATAAACAATCTACCTGATAGAGTTCAAACAAAGAGTCGTAAGGATGCTCACTGATCTTGGGAGAATGGATGAACTCACTGAGAACTTCAACAAAGAATTGGAAAATATAAAAAAGAACCAATCAGAAATGAAGAATACAATACTGGAAATGAAAAATTCACTAGAGGGACTCAAAAGCAGCATAGATGACACAGAAAAATGGGTCAGCAAGCTGGACAAAAGACTAGAGGAAATCAGCCAAGATGAACAGATACAAGAACAATTAAAAAGAACAAGGAAAGTCTAAGGGACCTCTGGGACAACATCAAGCACACTAACATCCATGTCCTAGGTGTCCCAGAAGGAGAAGAGAGAGACAAGGGGGCAGAGAATCTATTTGAAGAAATAATAGCTGAAAACTTTACTAACCTAAGGAAGGAAGCAGACATCGAGGTACAGGAAGCACAGAGAGCACCAAACAATGTAAAGCCAAAGAGGCCCACACCAAGACACATCATAATTAAAATGTCCAGAATTAAAGAGAGAATCCTAAAAGCTGCAAGAGAAAGGCAACAAGTTACATCCAAAGGAAACACCATAAAGCTATCAGCTGACTTCTCAGCAGAAACCTTACAGGCTAGAAGAGAGAGGTAATATATATTTAAAGTGTTGAAAGGAAAAAACCTATAGCCAAGAGTACTCTACCTGGCAAGGTTATCATTCAGAATGGAAGTAGACATAAATAGTTTCCCAGACAAGCAAAAACTAAAGGAGTTTATCACCAAGAAATCAGCTTTACAAGAAATGCTAAAGGGAGTTATTTAAGTGGAAAAGAGAAGACCACAAATAGGAATAAGAAATTATCAGGGGCTGGCCCCGTGGCATAATGGTTAAGTGCGTGTGCTCCACTGCTGGCAGCCTGGGTTCAGATCCCAGGCATGCACCAATGCACCACTTGTCAGGCTATGCTGTCATGGCATCCCATATAAAGTGGAGGGAGATGGGCACGGATGTTAGCCCAGGGACAGTCTTCCTCAGCAAAAAGAGGAAGATTGGCATGGATGTTAGCTCAGAGCTGATCTTACACACACACAAAAAATTATGAAAAAACTAAAAAATAAAAAATCAATGGTAAAGGCAAATATATAATAAAGGTAGCAGATCAACCATCTATGAGCTAATATAAGGGTCAAAAGAGAAAAGTACTAAAATTATCTATTTCCATGAGAAGAGAGTAATGGAAACTCACACACAAAGAGTTTAGATATGATATCAAAAACATAAAATGTGGGAGGAGGGGAGTAAAAGAGTAGAGCCTTTAGCAAGAGGTCAAACTAAAGAGACTATCAACTTAATGTAGATTGCTATATACATGGGATATTATATATGAACCTCATGGTAATCGCAAACCAGAAACCTATGGTAATACACAAAAAATTAAGAGAAAGGAACCCAAGCATAATACTAAAGAAAGCCATCAAACCACAAGGGAAGAGAGCAAGAGAAGAAGAAAGGAACAGAGAAGAACTACTAAAACACCCAGAAGAAAAGTAGCAAAATGGCAGTAAGTACATTCTTATCAATAATGACTTTAAATGTCAATGGACTAAATGCTCCAATCAAAAAGCATAGGGTGGCTGATTAGTCCTGCCTAAAAGAGAAGACCCATATAAATGCTGCACTCAAGAGACACACTTCAGACCTAAAGACACTCAAACTGAAAGTGAAGTGATGGAAAAAAGTACTCCATGGAAATGGCAATGAAAAGAAAGCTAGGGTAGCAATACTCATCTCAGAGAAAACAGACTTGAAAACAAAAACTAACAAGAGACAAAGAAGGGCACTACATACTGATGAGGGGAACAATCCAACAAGAGGATATAACACTTGTAAATACCTATGCACCCAACATAGGACCACTTAAATATATAAAGCAATTATTAACAGACATAAAAGTAGAAATAGTGACACAATGATAGTTGGGGACTTTAACACTCCACTTACATGGATAGATCATCCAAACAGAAGATTGATAAGGAAACATTGACCTTAAATGACACATTAGACCAGATGGACTTAGATATATACAGTACATTCCATCCAAAACCCACAGAATACACATTCTTTTCAAATACAGATGGAAATTCTCCAGGATAGATCACATATTAGGCCACAAAACAAGTCTCTATAAATTTAAGAAGATTGAAACCAAGCATCTTTTCTGACCACAACAGTATGAAACTAAAAATTAGCTACAGGAAGAAAATCAGAAAAGCCTCAAATATGTGGTGATTAAACAAAATGCTAGTGAACAACGTTTGGGTCAATGAAGAAATCAAAGGAGAAATCAAGAAATACCTGGAGACAAATGAATATGAAAATGTGACATGCCACAATTTGTGGGTTACAGCAAAAGTGGTTCTAAGAGGGAAATTTATAGCAATGCAGGCCTATCTCAACAAACAAGAAAATCTCAAACAACCTAACAGTACACCTAAAGGAAATGGAAAAAGAAGAACAAACAAAGACCAAAATCAGTAGAAGGAAGGAAATAATAAAAATCAGAGCAGAAATAAATTGAGACCAAAAAAAGTAGAAAAAAATTAAACTAAGAGCTGGTTCTTTGAAAAGATAAAGTTGACAAGTGTTTAGCTAGACTCACCAAGAAAAAAAGAAAGAAGGCTCAAAATCAGAAATGAAAGAGGAGAAATTACAATGGACATCTCAGAAATAGAAAAGATTATAAGAGACTACTATGGAAAGCTATATGCCAACAAATTGGATAATCTAGAGGAAATGGAAAAATTCTTAGAATTATACAACCTTCCAAAACTGAATCACGAAGAACTACAGAATTTGAATAGACCAATCACCAGTAAGGAGATTGAAACAGTAATCAAATACCTCCCAAAAAATGGAGGTCCAGGACCAGATGGCTTCCCGAGTGAACTCTACCAAACGTTCAAAGAAGACTTAACCTATCCTTCTCAAATTCTTCCAAAAAATTGAAAAGGAGGGGACGTTTTCTAACTCATTTTACAAAGCCAACATTACCCTGATACCAAAACCGGACAACACAAAAAATGAAAGTTACAGGCCAATATCACTGATGAACATTGATACAAAAATCATCAACAGAATGTTACCATATCAAATACAACAATACATCTAAAAGATCATACACTATGATCAAGTGGGATTTATTCCAGGGATGCAGGGATTGTTCAACATCCGCAAATCAATCAATGTGATACACCACATTAACAAAATGAAAGATACAAATCACATGATCATCTCAATAGATACAGAGATAGTATTTGACAAGGTCTAACATCCATTTATGATAAAAACCCTGAATAAAATGGGTATAGAAGAAAGGTACCTCAATATAATAAAAGCATATATGACAAACCCACAGCTAATATCATTCTCAATGGAGAAAAACTGAAAGCCATGCCTCTAAGAACAGGAACCAGACAAGGATGCCCACTCACACCACTTCTATTTAACATAGTATTGGAGGTCCTAGCCAGAGCAATCAGGCAAGAGAAAGAAATAAAAGGGATCCAAATTGGAAAGGAAGTAAAACTGCCACTATTTGCAGATGACATAACTTTATAGATAGAAAACCCTCAAGAATCCAGCAAAAAGCTTTTAGAAATAATAAGTGAATACGGTAAAGTTGCAGGATACAAAATCAACATACAAAAATCAGTTGCATTTCTATACACTAAAAATGAAGTAGCAGAAAGGGAAATTAAGAATACAATGCCATTTAGAATTGCAACAAAAAGAATAAAACACACAGGAATAAACCTAACCAAAGAGCTCAAAGATCTGTACACTGAAAACTATAAAACCCTGTTGAAAGAAATGGAAGACACAAAGAAATGGAAAGATATTCCATGCTCATGGATTGCAAGAATTAACATAGTTAGAATGTCCATACTTCCTAAAGCAATCTAGAGATTCAGTGCAATCCCTATCAACGTTCCAATGGGATTTTTCACAGAAATAGAGCAAAGAATCCTAAAATTTATATGGAACAACAAAAGACCCCGAAAAGCCAAAGGAATCCTGAGAAAAAAGAACAAAGCTGGAGGTATCACACTCCCTGACTTCAAAATATGCTCTAAAGATACAGTAATCAAAACAGCATGGTACTGGCACAAAAACAGACACACAGATCAATAGAATAGGAATAGAATCAAGAGCCCAGAAATAAATGCACACATCTGTGGACAGCTATTTTTCAACAAGAGAGCCAAGAAGATACAATGGAGAAAGGAAAGTCTCTTCAACAAAGGGTGTTGGGAAAACTGGACAGCCATATGCACAAGAATGAAAGTAAACCATTATCTTACACCATACACAAAAATTAACTCAAAATGGATTAAAGAGTTGAATGTAAGACATGAAACTTCTAGAAGAAAACATAGGCAGTATGTTTCTTTGACATTGGTCTTAGCAACATATTTTCAAGTACCAAATCTGACCAGGCAAGGGAAATAATAGAAAAAAATAAAATGGGACTACATCATACTAGAAAGCTTCTGCACAGCAAAGCAAACCATCAACAAAATGAAAAGACAACCTAACAATTGGAAGAAGATATTTGCACACCATATATCTGATAAGGGGTTAATCTCCAAAATATATAAAGAACTCATACATCTCAACAACAAAAAAACTAACAACCCCATTAATAGAATGGGCAAAAGATCTGAAGAGACATTTCTCCAAAGAAGATATACAGATGGCCAACAGGCACACAAAAAGGTGTTCAACATCACTAATTATCAGGGAAATGCAAATCAAAGCTACAATGAAATATCACCTCACACCTGTCAGAATGGCTATAATTGACCAAACAAGAAATAACAAGTGTTTTAGAGGATGTGGAGAACAGAGAACTCTCATACACTGCTGGTGAGAGTGCAAACTGGGGAAGCCACTATGGAAAACAGTATGGAGATTCCTCAAAAAATTAAGAATAGAACTACCATATGATCCAGCTATTCCACTGCTGGGTATTTATCCAAAGAATATGAACACATGAATGCATAAAGATATATGCACCCCTATGTTCATTGCAGCATTATTCATGATAGCCAAGACTTGGAAGCAACCTAGGTCCCCATTAAGTGACGAATGGATAAAGAAGATGTGGTACATATACACAATGGCATACTACTCTGCCTTAAAAAATGATGAAATCTGGCCATTTGTGACAACATAGATGGACCTTGAGGGTATTATGCTAAGCAAAATAAGAGGGAGAAATTCAAATACCCTATGATCTCATTCAAATAGAAGATGAAAACAACAAACAACACGTAGAGACAGAGCTTGGATTTTTGGTTACCGGAGGGGAAGAGGGAGGGGGGACAGTGAAAGCGGTGATTAGGCACATGTGTATAGTGATGGATTGTAATTAGTTTTGGGATGGTGAATATGATGTAATCGACACAGAAATTGAAATATAATGATGTACACCCAAAATTTATATAATGTTATAAACCAATATTACCACACACACACACACAAAAAGAACTAGGAAGTGTCTAAGATTTTACCCTACCTGCAAGTTATAAGTTAGCTTGCCATAGTTTCCTGAATCGGAGATAAAGGACTTTATTACTCACTGTAGTAGCATTCCTCTCAGTGTCAGTGTTTGTGCTGGTCCCCTTATCCCCTGTCCTATAGTGTGATAAGAGGGCTAGGTGACATCTGTATAGACAGTGGGTTGCATTACAGGGAAGGTAACCTGAGCTCAGGGAATGTAAATATTTTATATAATGGGTATTAAGCATGTCTGCCATTTGCTCTGGAGAGAGACTTCTTTTTTAGAGTAGACAGTAATCAAACCTGTCTTTCCTCTGGAGGGAGGTGATATTTCTATTTTCCCAGCCTGAAAAAAGGCAGTAAGTGCCTCTATTCACAAATCATTCAGGAACATGAGAGAACCGGGAAGAATTGTCTCCTAACAGCAATCAACAAAAAAATTAAAGAATTCTTTAAAGGCCAAGTGTGAACTAAAATATTAGCTTGGAATAAGTAGGAGCCCTGACATGACCGTGGTTACCTTTCACTCGGGTGTTCCTTTCTACAAGCGTTCACTGGGTGCTAATGTGAAGGATTAGGGCAGGAGTCTGGCAAGAAGATATCCCTCAGTGACACAGGCATGCAGGTAGTGGTTGATGGAATGATACTGGGTGATAGATGTGAAACATTGCCCACTTCCTCAGACCTTTCTCTTTTATGAGTAAAGGCCACTAGCCACTGGGGGAGAGAGAGCAAACCTTCCTGCCTCCAGGGCTCAGGCAAAGATCCACTGCCTCTGGGGGATGGGTAAATGCAAAAACATTTTGCCCCTGGGGAGAGTAGAAAACCCCTTGGGCCCAGGATCCCACACCAATACCCAGCAGATACATATCACTGGGAGAAGTGCAGAACATGTCTCCTGTTCAAGAACTGTAAGAAGTACTCCACTGTATTTGGCTGCCATGGGGGAGGGAGTAGAAATTCTGAGAAGGCCCTACCCTAGATCCCCGGTTCACAGCCCATATCTAAGCCTGAAAATGGATCAGGAGAACCAAGAACTTATACCACTACCCATCATCAAATCAGTATCAAATAACAAGCAACAGCAGTTTACCACTTTGGGAGGCACAAGATTGAAGGATGACAGACAAGCAGGACTTGCTGAAAGCTGAGGGTGGAGCATGAAAACACACTCTCTGGACCCCAGGTCCAACTCTAAGTACATGGTGACAGCAGCCTATCCCTGGAGGAACATGCAGGCTGCAGTGCACCAAAGGTTCCCAAACCCATTTTGACTGACTAGGTTTACTCCATCCCCCACACTAGTGGTCTGGTGTAAATGTTATTTGTGTGTCTCTACTATTCTCCACAAGATGTGTGGCATTCAGTCAAAAATTCTAAGACTAAAAAAATGTAAGAGAAAACAATTCATTGTCAAGAGATGAAACAACAGAGATGACGCAGATATTGGAACTGTGAGACAGAGGCTTTAAAATAACTATGATTAATCTGTTAAAGGATTTAGTGGAAAAGGTGAGCAATCTACATGAACAGTTGGGGCATTTCATCTGTGATGGAAATGCTATAAATAAAAACACATGCTAAAAGCAATGAAGAATCCCTTTGGTGGGCTAATCACTAGACTCACAGAGCTGAGGAAAGAATCTGAACTTGAAGATATGTCATTGGAAATTATCGAAAGTGAAATACAAAGAGAAAAAATGAATGAATGAAACAAGACAGATGCTTCAAAAGCTGTGGGATAGTATCAAACAGTCTAACATACATGTAATTGGAATTCCAAAAGAAGAGAGAGAAAGCAGAGCAGAACTATTTGAAGAAATAACGGCCAAGAAATTTCAAAAATTAATAAAAGACAACAAATCACAGATCTAAGATGCTCAGAGTACTCCAAGCAGGATAATTTAAAAATAATCAAAAACACCTAGACATGTCGTAGTCAAATTACTAAAAGCCAAAGATAAAGAGAAAATCTTGAAGGTACCCAGGGCAAAGAAACAGACTCCCATTCTCCACTCTCTCATTCTCTCCCTCCATTTTACAACCCTTTTAAATATATAAAAGTCATTCTCAGCTCAGGGGCCATACAAAAATAGGCCATGGGCTGGAATTGGCTTGCTGATGATAATTTATCAACTTCTCATCTAAAGCAAAAACTGTAACACTATATTGTGAGATTCATACATATGTAAAAGTAAAAGCTGTGACAATACTAGAACAAAGAATGAGGAGGAAATGGAAGTTCCTGTAGTAGTGGTCTCACATTATGTGAAGTGGTGTAATACTATTTAGAGGTAAATTGTGATAAGTTCAAGAAGTATGTAAGCCCTTGAGCAATCACTGAAATTGAAAAAGAAATGTAACTAATTAGCCAATAGTAGAGCTAAAATGGAATGAAAAAAATCCAAAAGAAGGCAAGACAATAAAATGGGACAAGTAGGAAACACCTAGCAAAATAGTAGACTTAAATCCACCCATACCAATACATATATTAATGTAAATGGTCTGCACATCCCAATTAAAAGACAGAAATTGTCAGATTATATTTTAAAATTATAGTCTCTTTACAAAAAAAAAACCCATTTAAACATGAAGATGTAAATAGGTTAAAAATAAAAGGATGAGAAGTGATACAACTTGCAAACACTAATCAAAAGATAGCAGGAGAGGTGGTTATGTTAATAGCAGACAAAACAGACTTCAGAACAAGGACTACTAGTGGATACAGTGGGAAACTACATAATGATAAAAAGATCAATTCATCAAGAAGATGTAACAATTTTGAACTTGCATGCATCTAAAAGGAGATCTTTGAAAAGCTGATAAAACTTCAAGGAAAAATAGTTGAAGACATCAACACTCAGTAATTGATATAACATGCAAACTGAAAATCTATAAGGATATAAAAGACCTGAATAATAATCAACTTTATCTAATTGACATTTATAGGACATTCTACTCAACAATAGAATACACATTCTTTTTCAAGTGCACATGAAATATTCATCAAGGCAGGTTATATTCTGGGTTATACAATAAATCTAGACTAACAGAAGAGATTGAAATCATATAAAGTTTGTTCTCTGACCACAACAGAATTAAACTAGAAATCAATAACAAAGATACCTGGAATTTTCCCAAATTTTTGGAATTTAACACACTTCTAAATAACCATGTGTCAAAGAAAAAGTCACAAGAGAATTAGACAAATCTTCACTGAATGAAAATAAAAACCCAACATATCAAAATGTGTGACACAGTTAAAGCAGGGCTAAGAGAGAAATATATAGCACTAAATATTTAGACTAGAAAATAAAAACATAAATAACCTAAACTTCAATATTAAGAAACTAGAAAAAGAGGAGCAATTTAGGCCCAAAATAAGAAGAAAGGAAATAATAAATGTAAAAGAATAAAGCAATGAAATTGAAAACATAAAAACAATAGAAAAAAATTAATGAAACCAACAGCTGATGTTTAAAAATTTATTTTATTGAGGTCATAATAGTTTATAACATTTTGAAATTTCAGTTGTACAATATTATTTGTCAGTCACCATATATATGTGCCCCTTCACTCCTTATGCCCACTCCCTAACCCCCTTCCCCTCTGGTAACCACTAATCTATTCTCTTTGTCCATATGTTTGTTTATCTTCCACATATGAGTGAAATCATACGGTGTTTGTCTTTCTCTGGCTGGCTAATTTTGTTTAACATAATACCCTCAAGGTCCATCCATGTTGTTGCAAATGGGATGATTTTGTCTTTTTATATGGGTGAGTAGTATTCCATTGTATATGTGTATATATATATATATATATATATATATATATATATATATATATATATATATATATATATATATATATATACATACCACATCTTCTTTATCCATTTGTCAATTGTTGGGCACTTGGGTTGCTTCCATGTCTTGGCTGTTGTGAATAATGCTGCAATGAACGTAAGGGTGCATAAGTCTCTTTGAATTGTTGATTTCAAGTCCTTTGGATAAATACCCAGTAGCGGGATAGCTGGATCATATGGTATTTCCTTTTTTAATTTTTTGAGAAATATCCATAATATTTTCCATAATGGCTGCACAAGTTTGCATTCCCACCAGCAGTGTATGAAGGTTCCCTTTTCTCCACATCCTATCCAACATTTGTTGTTTTTTGTCTTGGTAATTATAGCTATTATAATAGGAGTAAGGGTTTTTTTGTTTGTTTGTTTTTGGTGAGGAAGACTGGCCCTGAGCTAACATCTCTTGCCAATCCTCCTCTTTTTGCTGAGGAAGATTGGCCCTGAGGTAACATCTCTGCCCATCTTCCTCCATTTTGTATGTGAGATGCCGCCACAGCATGGCTTGATGAGCGGTGCATCGGTCTGCAACCAGGATTCAAACTTGTGAACCCCAGGCCACTGAGGTAGAGCATGAGAACTTAACCACTACAGCACTGAGCTGGCCCCTTATTGTAGTTTTGATTAGCATTTCCCCATTGATTACTGATGTTGAACATCTTTTCATGTGCCTGTTGGCCATCTATGTATCTTCTTTGGAAAAATGTCTGTTCATATCCTCTTACCATTTTTGGATCAGTTTTTTCATTGTCTTGTTGTTGAGTTGTATGTGTTCTTTGTATATTTTGGAGATTAACCCCCTGTCAGATATATGATTTGCAAATATTCTCTCCCAGTTTATGGGTTGTCTTTTCATTTTGTTGATGGTTTCCTTTGTTGTGCAGAAGCTTTTTAGTTTGATGTAGTCCAATTTGTTTATTTTTTCTTTTGTTTCCATTGCCTGAGGAGGTATGGTATTCAAAATGATACTGCTAAGACCACTGTCAAAGAGTGTACTGCCTATATTTTCTTCTAGGAGTTTTATAGTTTCGGGTCTTACATTCAAGTCTTTAATCCACTTTGAGTTAATTTTTATGTATCATGTGAGATAATGGTCTATTTTCATTCTTTTGCATGTGGCTCCAGTTTCCCCAACCCCATTTATTGAAGAGACTTTCGATTCTTTGTTGTATGTTCTTGGCTCTTTTGTAAAAAATTGGCTGTACAGAGATATGTGGTTTTATTTTTTGGCTTTCAGTTCTGTTCGATTGATCTGTGTGTCTGTGTTTCTGCCAGTACCATGCTGTTTGGATTACTATAGCTTTGTAAGATATTTTGAATTCAGGGAGTGTGATACCTCAAGCTTTGTTCTTTTTTCAAGATTGCTTTGGCTATTCAGGGTCTTCTGTTGTTCCATATAAGTTTTAAGATTCTTTGTTCTATTTCCATGAAAAAAGCCGTTGGGATTTTGATTGGGATTGCATTGAATCTGTAAATTGCTTTAGGTCATATGGACACTTTAACTATGTTTATTCTTCCAATTCATGAGCACAGAATGTCTTCCCATTTCTTTATGTCTTCTTCAATTTCTTTCAATAATGTCTTATAGTTTTCAGTGTTTAGGTGTTTCACCTCCTTGGTTAAGTTTATTCCTAGGTATTTTTTTTTGTGTGTGTGAGGGAGATCAGCTCTGAGCTAACATCCATGCTAATCCTCCTCTTTTTGCTGAGGAAGACTGGCTCTGAGCTAACATCTATTGCCAATCCTCCTCCTTTTTTTTTCCCCCAAAGCCCCAGTAGATAGTTGTATGTCATAGTTGCACATTGTTCTAGTTGCTGTATGTGGGACGTGGCCTCAGCATGGCTGGAGAAGCGGTGCATCAGTGCGTGCCCAGGATCCGAACCTGAGCCGCCAGTAGCGGAGCGCACGCACTTAACAGCTAGGCCACTGGGCTGGCCCCTATTCCTAGGTATTTTATTCTTTTTGTTGCAGTTTTAAATGGGATTGTATTCTTTTTTTTTTTTTGTGAGGAAGATCAGCCCTGAGCTAACATCCGTGCTACTCCTCCTCTTTTTGCTGAGGAAGACCGGCTCTGAGCTAACATTTATTGCCAATCCTCCTCCTTTTTTTTCCCCAAAGCCCCAGTAGATAGTACTATGTCATAGTTGTACATCCTTCTAGTTGCTGTATGTAGGATGCAGCCTCAGCATGGTTGGAGAAGTGGTGCGTAGGTGCGCGCCTGGGATCTGAACCCGGGCCACCAGTAGCAGAGAGCGCACACTTAAGCGCTAAGCCATGGGGCCGGCCCTGGGATTGTATTCTTGATTTATCGTTTTTCTGGTTCATTGTTAGTGTATAGAAATGCAACTGATTTTGGTAAATTGATTTTGTATCCTGCAACTTTATTGTATTTGTTAATTATTTCTAATAGTTTTTTGGTGGATTCTTTAGGGTTTTCTATATATAGAATCATGTCGTCTGCAAATAGTGACAATTTTACTTCTTCCTTTCCAATTTGGATACCTTTTATTTCTTTTTCTTGTCCAATTGCTCTGGCTAAAACTTGCAGTACTATGTCAAATAAGAGTGGTGAGAGTGGGCATCCTTGTTTTATTCCTATTCTTAGAGAAATAGCTCTCAGTTTTTCACCATTGAGTATGATGTTGGCTGCAAGTTTGTCATATATGGCCTTTATTCTGTTGAGGCAGTTTCCTTCTCTACCCATTTTATTGAGAATTTTTATAATCATAAATGGATATTGAATCTTGTCAATTGATTTCTCTGCATCTGTTGAGATGATCATGTGATTTTTATTCTTCATGTTGTTACTGTGGCGTGTCACATTGATTTGTGGATGTTAAACCATCGCTGCGTCCCTAGAATAAATCCCACTTGAACGGAGTGGATGATCCTTTAATGTGTTGTTGTCTTCCAGTTTGCTAATATTTTGTTGAGAATTTTTGTGTCTATGTTCATCAGTGATATTGGTCTGTAATTTTCCTTTTTTGTGTTATCTTTGTCTGGTTTTTGTATCAGGGTAATGTTGGCCTCGTAAAATGAGTTAGGAAGAGTTCCATCCTCTTCAGTTTTTCAGAAGAGTTTGAGAAGGATAGGTTAAATCTTTGAATGTTTGGTAGAATTCACCAGACAAGCCATCTAGTCCTGGACTTTTGTTTTTGTGAGGTTTTGATTACTGTTTAAATCTCTTTACCTGTGATTGGTGTATTCACATTCTCCCTTTCTTCTTGATTCAGTTTGGGGAGGCTATATGAGTCTTAAGAATATATCTATTTCTTCTAGGTTATCCAACTTTTTGGTGTACAGCTTTTCATAGTATTCTCTTATAATCCTTTGTATTTCTGTGGTATCAGTTGTCATTTCTCCTCTTTCATTTCTGTTTTTATTTATTTGAGGCTTTTCTCTTTTTTTCTTAGTCTAGGTAAGGGTTTGTCAATTTTGTGTATCTTTTCAAAGAGCCTACTCTTAGTTTCATTGATCCTTTCTATTGTCTTTTTAGTCTCTATTTCATTTATTTCTGTTCTGATTTTTATTATTTCCTTCTTTCTACTGACTTTGGACTTTGTTCTTCTTTTTCTAGTTCTTTTCGGTATAGTGTTAGATTGTTTATTTGAGATTTTTCTTGTTTCTTGAGGTAGGCCTGTATTGCTATATGCTTCGAACTTAGTACCGCTTTTGCTGCATCCCATAAGTTTTGGTATGTTGTGTTTTATTTTCATTTGTCTCCAGGTATTTTTTGATTTCTTCGTTGTTCCAATAGTTTTTCAGTAGCATGTTGTTTAGTCTCCGCATATTTGTGACTTTTCCTGCTTTCTTCTTGTAGTTGATTTCTAGTTTCATAGCATTGTGGTCGGAAAAGATGCTTGATATGATTTCAGTCTTCTTAAATTTATTGAGGCTTGTTTTGTTTCTCAACATGTGGTCTATCTTTGAGAATGTTCCATGTGCCCTTGAGAAGAATGTATATTCTTCTGCTTTTGGATGGAATGTTCTATGTATATCTATTAAGTCCATCTGGTCTCTCGTTTCATTTTAGGCCAGTGTTTCCTTGTTGACTTTCTGTTTGGATGATCTATCCATTGATGTAGGTGTAGTATTAAAGTCCCCTACTATTATTGTGTTGCTGTCAATTTTTCCCTTTAGGTCTGTTATTAGTTGCTTTATATGATTTGGTGCTCCTATGTTAGGTGCGTATATATTAATAAATGTTATGTCTTCTTGGTGGAATGTCTCTTTTATCATCATATAATGTCCATCTTTGGACAATGTTATCTTTTTTGGCTTGAAGTCTATTTTTCTGATATAAGTATGGCCACACCTGCTTTCTTTTGCTTGTCATTTTCTTGGAGTATCATCTTCCGTCCCTTGTCTCTGAGCCTATGTTTGTCTTTAGAGCTGAGATGTATTTCCTGGAGGCAGCATATTGTTGAGTCTTGTTTTTCTGCTTTTTTTTTTTGTGAGGAAGATCAGCCCTGAGCTAACATCCGTACCAATCCTCCTCTTTTTTTTCTGATGAGGAAGACTGGCCCTTGGGCTAACATCTGTGCCCATCTTCCTCTACTTTATATGGGACGCTGCCACAGCATGGCCTGACAAGCGGTGCATCGGTGCGCGCCCGGGATCCGAACCCGGCCGCCAGCAGCGGAGCCCGCGCACTTAACCGCTACACCACAGGGCCGGCCCTGGGTCTTGTTTTTTAATCCACCCAGCCACTCTGTGTCTTTGATTGGTGAATTCAATCCATTTACATTTAGAGAGATTATTGATACATGAGGGCTTAATACTGCCATTTTATCTTTTGTTTTCTGGTTGCTCTGTATTTCCATTGTTTCTTTTTCCTTGTATTTCTGTCTGCCGTTTCAGTTTGGTGGTTTTCTGTGATGTTTTTCTCCGTTTTCTCTTTATTTAGGATTTGCGACTCTGCTCTGTGGTTGCCCTAAGGTTTGTATAAATGATCTCATAGATGAGATAGTCCTTTCTTTGCTGATAGGATCTTATCTCCCTTAGCCTATGCAGGTTCCATCCTTTTCTCTTATCCTTCTATGTTTTTGTTGCCACAAATTATCCTATTTTGTGTTGTGAGTTTGTGACCAAATTGAAGTGGTTATGGTTATTTTTTATGCTTTCTTTCCTTTCAGCGTTTATGTTATAATTAAGTGCTTACTAACCTATTCTGATCTAGAGTTGCAATTTCCTGATTCTGTCTGTCTATTTATCACTTTGCTCAAAGCTTTGTAAACCATGTGGTTTTGTTTCAGGTAGGAGGGCTCCTTTCAACATTTCTTATAAGGCAGGTCTAGTGGTGATGAACTCCCTCAGCTTTTGTTTGTCTGGGAAAGCTTTCATTTCTCCGTCATATCTGAAGGGTAGTTTTGCTGGATAGAGTATTCTTGGCTGATAGTTTTTGTCTTTCAATATTTTGAATATATCATTCCACTCTCTCCTAGCCTGTAGAGTTTCTGCTGGGAAATCGCTGATAGCTTGTTTGGGGTTCCTTTGTAAGTTATTTTCTTCTCTTTTGCTCCTTAATATTCTTTCTTTGTCATTGACTTTTGACAGTTTTAATATAATATGCTTGGAGAAGATCTTTTTGCGTTGAGATAATTAGGAGTTCTATTAGCTTCATGTACTTGTATATCCAGTTCCTTCCCCCTGTTTGGGAAGTTCTCAGCTATTATTTCTTTAAATAAGCTCTCTGCTCCTTTCTCCCTCTCTTCTCCTTCTGGATACCCATTATCCTTATGGTACTTTTCCTGATTGAGTCAGATATTTCTTGTAGAATTTCTTCATTTTTCAAAATCTTAGTTCTCTATTCTCTTCCACCTGAATTATTTCTAGATTTCTGTCTTTGAGCTCACTAATTCTGTCTTCCATATGGTCTGCTCTGTTTCCAATGCTTTCTACTTCATGTTTCATCTTGTTATTGTGTTCTTCATCTCCAGAATTTCTGTTTGGTTTTTTTAGAGTTTCAATCTCTTTGGTGAAGTACACCTTCTGTTCATTAATTTTGTTGCTGAGTCATTAAACTGTCTTTCTGAGTTTTCTTGTAACTCTTTGAGTTTGTTCATGACAGGTATTTTGACTTCTCTTTCAGTTAAATTGTAATCTTCTGTGACTTCAAGTTTGGTTTCTAGAGAGTCATCATTTTCTTTCTGTGGTACCCTGTTACTGTAGTTCTTCATGATGCTTGATGAGTTGATCCTCTGCCGGTGCATTTGTGGTAATAAACACCTTTCTTATTTGGGTAAGGCTTTGTTCACTTTGATTCTGAGCTGCTTCTGGTTGTATTTGAGAGCCTGCATTTTCACCCTCCCTGCCTTTGCTAGAGGCATCATCAGTACTCTCCTTGTGCTGTTTGTACCTCTGAGGTTGCTGGTGCCTTGCTGCTTATGAGGTCATTGCAGTCCTGGATGTCACCACTGGGGTCACCAGGCTGTGAGCATGTCTGCTGCTTCCAGGGTTGCCTGGATCTGGTGTTCCCTCACTGACTCTTTGCAGGCTCTCCAGGGGCACGGGTGCTGCTGCTCCTGGGTTCTCCGGGTGCTGGCAGCACTGCTGCCTGGGACACTAGGTTCATGGGTGTCTCTGTCACTGCCAGGGGCCCAGAGTCTTGTGTGCAGTCCCTGCTGCTGGTAGGGCCAGTGTGAGGGTGCTGCCACTGGGGGCTGGGTCATGGTTTCTGCTGTGGCTCTTGAAGCCTCTGGGCACAGGTGCCACCTGCCACTGCTGGGGAGGGCAGGGGTTAAGCCGTGAAAGCTGTTGCTGCTCCTGCAGCCTCTGGTTGCTGGTGTGTGCTGGTGTGCTTTTTGAAGCCTCAGGTCGGAGCACTCTGCCCCTGCAGGGGATATCCACGTTTGGCTGCTGTCTACACTACTGGAAAGACCAGCGTCAATGCCAGGGGCGGTGGAGGGGGCTGGTTTCCCAGCACCGCTGTGTCCTGAAGCCTCAGGACACGTGTGCCAGCTGCCACCACTGGAGATGCAGGGACTTAGCCATGAGTGTGTTGTCTGCTCCTGCAGCCTCTGGCCACCAGCGTGGACTGGTGTGCTCCTTGAAACCTCAGGTCAGAGCACCACTGCCTCTGCCAAGAACATCCACGTTTTGGATCACTGCTGCTAGGGGAAGGAGAGGGGGCTGCTCCCCTAGTTCCCCTGCCACCTTCAGATGTATAGTTGCATGGATCTCTCGGGTGTTCTGGTGTGCTGTGCAGGGAGTCCTTTGTTGGTCAGTGGATGTCCCACTGGTTGTAACTTAGAGGGGAGAGACAAAGGGAACAACTCACTCTGCCATGATGCTGACCTCACTCTAAATTTATTTTTGTTTGTGCATCTGAGATAGATCTCTGTCTCAGATCCAAGGCACTTGAATTAAATTAAACTTACTCTTTTATATAGGTAATTAGAAGGGTGCTATTATGGTTTATTCATTTAGCTTCCATTATTTCTTGAGGACTCATATGGCAATGTACAATAATTCATAGTAAGGTGTTGGCTCCTTGCTTTATTGTCTTATAGTCTTTTTTTTGTGGTAAAAGACACATAACATCAATTTACCCTCTTAACAATTTTTAAGTGTATAGTACAGTGTTGTTAACTATACGTACATTGTTGTACAACAGAACTCTAGAACTTTTTCATCTTGCATGACTGAAACTCTGTACCCATTGAAAAACAACTCGCCATTTCCCCCTTCCTGCAGTCCTGGCACCCACCATTCTACTTTCTGTTTCTATGAATTTGATTACTTTAGAGATGTCTTATCAGTGGAATCATGCAGTGTTTGTCTTTTTTGTAATTAGCTTGTTTCACTTAGCATAATGTCCTCAGGTTTCATCCATGTTGTAGCATTTATCAGGATTTCCTTCTTTTTTAAGACTGAGTAATATTCCATTGTATTTATATACCACATTTTATTTACCCATTCATCCATTGATGGATATTTAGGTTGCTTCCACATCTTGGCTATTGTGAATAATGCTGCAGTGAACATGGTGTGCAAATATCTCTTTGAGATCCATTTTTTCAATTCTTTTGGATGTATGCCCAGAAATGGGTTTGCTGGATCATATGGTAGTTCTAATTTAATTTTTTGAGGAAGCTCCTACTGTTTTCCATAACAGTTACACCATTTTACATTCCCACCAACAGCATGTAAAAGTTCTTGTTTCTCCACATCCTTGCCTATACTTATTATTTTCTGGCTTTTGTTGTTGTTGTTGTTGTTCGATACTGGCCATTCTGATGGGTGTGAGGATATCTCATTGTGGTTTTGGTTTATATTTCCCTGATAGTTAGTGATGTTGAGCGTCTTTTCATATGCTTGTTGGCTATTTGTATATCTTCTTTAGAGAAATGTCTATTCAAGTCCTTTGCCCATTTTTTAAATTGGTTATTTGTGTTTTTTTTGTTATTGAGTTGCAGGCATTCTTTATATATTCTGGATATTAACCCCTTATTTGATATACGATTTGCAATATTTTCTCTCATTTTGTAGGTTGCCTTTTCACTCTACTGATTATTCCCTTTGCTGTACAGAAGTTTTTAAGTTTGGTGTAGTCCCACTTGTCTATTTTTGCTTTTGTTGCCTATACTTTTGGTGTCATATCCAAGAAATTATTGCTCATTCTAATGTCATGAAGCTTTCCCCCTATATTTTCTTCCAGCTTCAGGTCTTATGTTTAGGTCTTTAATCCATTTTGAGTTAATTTTTGTGTGTGGTGTAAGATGAGGGTCCATCTTAATTCTTTTGCCTGTGGCTATCTAGTTTTCCCAGCACCATTTGTTGAAGAGACAATCCTTTCCCCATTGTGTAGCCTTGGCACCTTTGTCAAATATCATTTCACCATACACGTGAGGGTTTATTTCTGGGCTCTCTGTTCTGTTCTGTTGGTCTATATGTCTGTCTTTATGCCAGTACTACATTGTTTTGATTACTGTAACTTTGTAATATATTTTGAAATCAGGAATTGTGAGGCCTCCAGCCTTGTACTTCTTTCTCAAGATTGTTTAGCTAGGGGCCGGCCCGGTGGCGCAGAGTTTAAGTGCATGTGCTCCGCTTTGGTGGCCCGGGGTTTGCAGGTTCAGATCCTGGGCACGCATCGATGCACCGCTTGTCAAGCCATGCTGTGGCTGCTTCCCATTTAAAGTAGAGGAAGATGGGCACAGATGTTAGCCCAGGGCCAGTCTTCCTCAGCAAAAGGAGGAAGATTGGCATCGGATGTTAGCTCAGGGCCTGTCTTCCTCACACACACACAAAAAAGATTGTTTTGCTGTTTTGGGTCTTTTGAGATTCCATATGAATTTTAGGATGGTTTTTTCTACTTCTGCAAAAAATGCAGCTGGGATTTTCATAGGGATTGCTTTGAATCGGTAGATGACTTTGGGTAGTATGGACGTTTTAGTGATATTGAATCTTCTAATCCATGACCGTGAACATGAATAGTCTGTCTTTCTATTTATTTGTGTCATCTTTAATTTCTTTCAGCAATGTTTTGTAGTTGTGAATGTACAAATATTTTGCTTCCTTGGTTAAGCCTATTTTATTCTTTGTTTTGCTATTATAAATGCGACTCTTTTCTTATTTCCTTTTTGGATTGTTCATTGTTAGTGTATAGAAATACAGCTGTTTTTTGAGTCTTGATTTTGTATCCTACCACTTTTCTGAATTCATTAATTAGTTCTAATGGTTTTTTTGTGTGTGAATGTGTGTGTAATATTTAGGGTTTTCTACATGCAAGATTATGTCATCTGGGAATAGAGATAATTTTACTTCTCCTTTCCTATATGCATGCTTTTTGTTTCTTTTTCTGTCTTGCTTGTAATTTTCCTTTTGGTCTTGAGATTTAATATAGTTTTGCATAGTACCTGTCGGTGTTGGCTCATTTTTCCTCATAGTGAAAATATCTGGTCGCAGTTTTCTCTTGCCACTGCTGCATGGGGGTCAATAGCTGTGTATTCTGTGTCCACCTCAATCTACGGGTGCTCTGATCTGCCTCTGGCTGAACTGAGGCATGGCTGAGCTGAAGAACAGCTGAGCAGAGGATGCAAGGGCTGGAGCAGGGGAACAGCTGGGACTGGAGCATTGCTAGGCTGAAGCAGCTGGGGCTCGGGTGTAGGTGAGCCGAGGAAGCCAGAGCTGAAGCACAGGTGAGCTTCAGTGTCTCTGAGAGGAAGCAGTTGGAGCTGGAGTGTGGGAACAGGTAGGGCTGCAGCATGACTGGGTGGATGCAGCTGGAGCTGGACTGTGGTTGGATTGAAGCAGCTGTAGCTGAATTGCAGCTGGGCCAATGAAGCTGGAACTAGAGCACAGCTGGGCCAAATTAGCCTGCACCAAGTCAGCTGGAGGCTGAGTGCAGCCAAGCCAGAGGAGCTGGAGCCAGGGGTGGTCATACCATGCAGCTGGGGCCAGGGTGTGGTAGAGCCAAAGGAGCTGTAGCTGGGGCATGGTCAAGCTGATGCAGCTGTGGCCAGGGTGTGGTAGAGCTGATTGTGCTGGGGCTGGTGCTCAGTTGAGCCAGGGAAACTGGGGCCATGGCGTGGTTGATTTGGGGCAGCTGTGGCTGGTGTCGATTGAGCTGATGCAGCTGGGGCCATGGTGTGGTTGAGCCAGGGCAGCTGGGGTTTGGGTGCTGTCAGACCTGAGCCGCTAGGGTATGGGCACAGTGCTGCTACTGGTGCAGTTGCTCCAGGGGGCCGTCACCTCTGGTGAGGCTGGGGCACTGGTAGTCACCACTGTGGGGGCCTGGGCGTGCATGCACCACAGCCGCTGTGGCCCAGGCACTGGGGGGGTGCAGCCTCTGGAGGCTGAGCATGGGTGTGCCACTGCTGTTGCCGGGACTCTGGGGTGCTCCCACTGGGGCCTGGTCATGGGCTTGCCACTGCTGCCAGTGCCTGGGCTCCAGGGAGCGACCACTGGGCCCTAGGTGTGGGCGTGCCAGCACTGCTGGTGCCGGGGCTCCAGGGAGCTGCTGCTGGGGGTGGGGCATGGGCATGCTGCAGCTGCTAGCCCTGGGGCCAGTGCCAGGCTGCAGCACCACTGAACTAATGCTGCAGGGCCACTGTGCTGAAGCGCTGGGTTGGGTGGTGGGGTCGTGGTGCTTACTTTCGACTCCCGGATCCCAGAGGTTTCTTGCTTCCCTGTGTCTCATTGCTCTCCTGAAGTGCTAGTTTGTCAAAAGTACCCTTGCAACAGTTCTGCTCCCTCTGTAGGGGGATTCCCAGTGGACTGTGAGGGATCTTGGAGAGAGATGGTTTTCCTGCGGAGGGCCACCTACCCCCCCTGAGAGCTGCATGGGCTCAGTCTCAGGGTTGCAGAGCTTAGGGAAAGAAGGGATCTCCTTCTACCTCCTTCCACTTCCTCTGGGGATTCCAGCACCTCAGTCCTTGGATGTATGGCTGCATGGGTCCCTCAGACGTCCCCTGTGTTGTGTGAATGACTTCTATTGGAATATGAATGTCCTTTTTGTTGTGTCTTAGAGGGGGAGAGTTCAAGGGGGGAAGCTCACTCCGCCATGATGCTCTTTTGATCATTTCTTGTAGACAGTGGGGGGAGGGGCTTGTGGCAATGAACTCCATCAGCTTTTGTTTATCTGGGAAAGTTTTTATTTCTCCATCATATCTGAAGGATATTTTAGCTGGATAGAGTACTCTTGGCTGAAAGTTTTTGTCTTTCAGAGTTTTGAATATATCATTTCACTCTCGAGTAGCCTAAAATGTTTCTTCTGACAAATCCACAGAAAGCCTGATAGCAGTTCCTTTGTAGGTTATTTTCTTCTGCCTTGCTGCCTTTAATATTTTTTTTTTGTCGTTGACTTTTACCAGTTTTACTAATATATCCCTTGGAGACAGTCTTTTTTACATTGATGTAATTAGGTGTTCTATCATCTTCATTTATGTGTAATTCCAGCTCCTTCCCCAGGTTTGGGAAGTTCTCAGCTATTATTTCTTTGAACAAGCTCTCTTCTCCTTTCTCCCTCTCTTCTCCCTCTGGAATACCTATGATCCTTATGTTGCATTTCCTAATTGAGTTGGATATTTCTCATAGAATATCTTCATTTCTTTTTAGTCTTAGTTCTCTCTCCTCCGCTATCTGAAGCATTTCTATATTTCTGTCCTCTAAATTACTAATTCTGTCCTCCATAATATCAGCTCTGTTATTTAAGGATTCAAGATTTTTCTTTATCTCCTCCATTGTGGTTTTAATTTCCAACATTTCCGATTGCCTTTTTTTATAGTTTCAATCTCTTTTGTGAAGAATTCCATCTATTCATTAATTTTATTCTGGAGTGCATTGAAATGTCTTTCTGAGTTTTCTTGAAACTCATTGAGTTTCTTTATGATAACTATGTTGAATTGTCTGTAATTTGGATTGTAAATTTCTGTGACTTCAGGATTGAGTTCTGGGTACTTGTCACTTTCCTTCTGGTCTGGTGAGTTAGTATATCTCTTCATGCTATTTGATGGGGTGGACTTGTGCTGTCACACAGTGGTAGTATCTGGTCAGTGATTCCAACTTACACCACTTAGGGGGGCAGGAGCTGTGTATTCTGAACCTGCTATGATCCCTGGCAGCTGTGCCTTACTTTTAGAAGCTGTGCTGACTGGGGATCATCTGCATTTGCCCACTTGCTGCCACTACTTTACACACATAGGCACATGGTCTTTTGGCTGGTGTACCCTACTCTGGCCTAACAGCTGATCTGCCACACCAGGTGTGGGGGAAGGATGCTTTCTTTTGAACATGCAATCCTGGGGATGTGGCTGCTCTGCACTCACTTTCTGCCTTCTTAGGCTGCTCAGTTTGGGTAAGATGCTCTTGCGATTGCTTACTCTCCTCAGTGTGGAGCATTCCCATGGGCTGGGAGGCAACTCTGAGAGTGAAGGCATTCCTGTGGAGGGTTGCCCTTCCCCACTCTCCTCTCAGAGTCATGCACCAGCCACCATGCATGGTGCTGCACCCTAGACTGTTGCCATTTGAGGAGGGAGAGGAGATCCCCTTATCTCCTTCCATTGCATCCTGGGGGTCCAGCACAACCACTTTCAGATGTATGGCTGTGTGGATCTCTCAGAGGTATATTGTGTTGTGTGAATGTCCTCTGTTGGTATATGAATGTCCTTTTTGTTGTATCTTAGGGGGAAGAGACTAAGGGAAGAGCTCACTCAGCCATGATGCTGACATCACTCTGCTCAAAAACTGATTTTTTGAGATGACCAAAAAAAAAAAACAAAAAAACACAAAAACGATAAGCCTCTAGCCAGAGTGGTCAAGAAAAAAGAAAGACACAAATTACTAATATTAAGAACAAGAGATGGAACATCACTACAGATCCTGTAGACATTAAAATGATATTAAGGTAATATGAACAACTTAATGAAAAAAATTTGATAAATTAGAGATGGGCCATTGCTTGTTTTGTAAATAAAGTTTTATTGGAATACAACCTTGCCCATTTGTTTATATATTGTATATGGCTAAGTAGTTTCAGCAAAGACCATATAGCCTGCAAGACTAAAATATTTACTATTTAGCACTTTAAGAAAAAGTTTGCCAATCCCTGACTTATATGGATTAAAGAAATTCCTTAAAAGACCCAAATACCAAATCTCACTCAAGAAGAAAGGTAACACTAGTTACTCTATATCTATTGAAGAAATTGAATTTGTAACAAAAAAAATTCTCCACAAAGAAGGCTTCAGGCCCAGATGGTTTCACTGACAAATTCTACCAAACATTTAAGTATAAATAATATGAATTCTACACAAAATCTTCCAGAAAAATAGAAGAAGAGGATACACTTGGCCTGTATTACCCCAAAATCAAATCCAGACAAAAAGACATTACAAGAAAACAATCAATATCCATCATAGAAATGCACACAAAATCCTTAATAAATATTTGCAAATGTAACCCAGCAATATATGAAACAGTTAGTACATTATGATTAAGTGGGCTTTATGTCAAGGATGCAACGTTGGCTCAATACTGTGAGGCTTACTTCATTAATAATTTATAAAATGATGCCAAATACCCAACTCTAAATAACCATAGCTTGTCCCTACTTCCAGTAAAAATGTGTTTTATGAAAAGAAACTGGCTAGTTCAGCTCTCAACACAATCACACAATTACTTTTTTTCAAGACAAATACCATACTTTGGGATGCTACAGCATACTTTCCATTTCACCACTTAACATTAAAAAGACATGTACCCAAGGTTCAAATTTTAATCAAATTAATAATTTTACTGCTTCATCAAAGACATTCTTAACTGACACTGTTTTTTTACCCCAATACTGCAAGTGTCATAATGACTACTAGATCTGCTGAATTAGGGGAAAGAAAAAAGGATGATGAAATTAAAATCATAAGACATGGAGAATTGCCACTGCTTTTTTCACAGTCAAATCTGTTAAATCAGCAAAAATATTTCGCTGAAATTTTAGAAATATGAGAAAGTCATTTGTCTTGGCAATTGTGACTTTACAAATATAGACAAGTCCTTTGAGTTTTCCCAGAACGTAAATTGCATAGACCACTGTGGGAAACTTAAAATATCAAAATAATTTATATTTGATGATTCATCTTTGAGCAAAGAGGGACTCTCTGGATAAAAGACCTCTTGTAAATAAATTGATTGTTTTAATTAATCTATTGTACACTGATTTGGTGGACAGACCCTAGGATGGCCACCATAGTCACACCCTATATAGTACCCTCATCTCAAGTGTGGGTGGGACCCGTGACTTGCTTCTAATGAGCATGGCAAAGGCAATGAATGTCACTCCCATGATTACATTACTATATATATATATATATAATACATACATATATTTTGCTAGCATGCACTTAGAGAGTTCTTTGTTGGCTTGATGAAGTGAGTAGGAATTCCTCTAAGCATTCATTATAGGCAGCCTCTAGGATCTGAGGGTGACTTCTAGTCAAAAGCCAACAAAACACCTGAGGCCTTCAGTCATACAGCCCAAGGAAATAAATTCTACCAACAATCTGAATGAATTTGGAAGTGGATTCTTCCTCAGTCAAACCTCCAGATGGGAATGCAGCTTGTGAAACCCTGAGCAGTGGACACAGTAAGTTCATGCCTAGACTCCTGACTCACAGAAATTGTGAGACAAAAAAATGTGTGGAACTGTTTGGGTATTGTGAATATATCATAGCACTTTCCCTCATGGAACTTACTTTCTAGTTCAAGGACCATAAAATAAACAAGTAAATACATAGTTAGTTAGGTGATGATAACCACTATGAAGAAAAGTAAGACAATAGGGGATAGGGAGTGGTATGGGAGGTTTTTTCTTATATGGAATAGTTTAGGAAGACCTCACTGACAAGACATTTGAGCAAAAACTAAAAAAGAAGCAAGGGAGCAAGACTCAGGGTTATTTGTGAGGGAAAAAAAAGGTTCCAGACAGAGGGACTAGCAAGTGCAAAGGCCCTGCGGTGGGAGAAAGCCCAATGAGTTTGAGGAGCACCAAGGAGGTCACTAGCTGGAATGTGAAGAAAGAATACCAGAAAATGAGGTTGGAGATGTAGCCAAACACCTTATCATTCAAGGCCTTGTAATCCATGGCAAAGATCTCACATTCTAAGTGTGGTGGGATGCCATTAGATGGTTTTGAGAGTCCAAGAGAGTGATATGACCTGATTTTTCAGTCAGCGTAAGCAATCTCTGATTGCTTATCTGAGAATAGACTGTAGGTGAATAAGGACAGAAGAAGGCAGAATAATTAGAAGACTATTGCCGCAATCCAGATGAGAGCTGAGGGTGCGGCTTGGTCTAAGATGGTGAAGGTAGTGAGGATTCTGGATATATTTTGAAAGTATATTTGACAGGATTTGGTGATAGATTAAATGTGAGAAATGAGAGAAAGAGATAAGTCAAGGATGATACCCAAGATTTTGGGGCTGAGAAATTGGAAGACACAATACTATAAGCTGAGATACAATAAACAGTAGGAACAGGTCGAGAGGAGGGGCAGGGAATCAGGAGTTTAATTTTCCCCTGTTAGGTCTAAGATACCTATTAGACATTCAAGTGACAATATCAAGTAGTTAATAGGGTATATAAATCAAGAGTTGAAAAGAGAGGTCTGATCTGGAGGTGTAAATTTGGGAGTTGTCAGGGTATAGGTAATATTTAAAGCCATAAAACTGAATGAGGACACAAAGGAATGAATGTAAGTAGAACAGAAAAGCATTTTAGTCACTGAACCTAGGGCATGTCAACATTTAGGGGTCAGAGAGAGAGGTACTAGCAAATCCTTAGGAATGGATGAGATCACCTAGAGAAGAAATGTAGTATGAAAAGAGACTGAATCATGGGGAACATAAGCATTTTGAGCAGCTTCCAGAGAGGTAGGAGAAGGACCAAGGGAATACGTTATCACTTTAGGGCCTTTACCCAAGAGAGGAGAGCATCTCATAAGGAGTGAGTGTTTACTTGCATCAGATATGACTGAGAGAGCAAGATGTCAAAAAAAGTGATTTAGCAACAACAGTCATTGGTGACCTCAAAACAAGTAGTTTCAATGTAGATTTTGGGGAGAGACACCAGACTGGAGTGGCTTGAAAGGTGAACTGGAAAGAGTGGAAGAAGTGCTACAGCGAGGGCAACTTTCTAGACATTTTGCTACAAGGTAAGCAGAGAAATGGGGCAGTGACTAGAAAGGCATATAGAGCCAGGGTAATGTTTTTTAGGGGGGAGGCTACTTAAAAATAGAAGATGGCGATGATCAAAGGAGGGAGGTCTTTCATGAGGGGGTGAGGCTGGGATCCAGAGTTCAGGTGGAGAGATTGCTCTGCAGTAGGAGGAGGGACAATTTCTTAGTAGTGAAAGGAGGAAAGAAGAATAAGATGGGTGTGGGCAGGGTAGATTTTCATGGTTGGTGATAGGAAAATAGAGTTTCTGCCTAATTCATTCTATGTTGTCAATGTAGTATACAACAAGGTCATAAGCTGAAAATGAGACAGGACAATGAGGTAGGAAGTTTGAGGAGAAAAGAGGAAGTGTAAAATAGTCACTTGTGAAAATGGAAACTAGAGAAATAAAGTTGGTTTGATGGGTAGTATTAAGAGCCCATTTGAGGTTGAATCATGAACTTAACATGAATTTACTCTGCCTTGTGATGTAACTTTACTCCAGCTGTATTCAGCTATCAGGGAGAACAAAGAGAAGGCAGATGCTTGAATTCTTCCAGCCTTGTCAAGCTTTGTCAAGCAAGCATCATGGGGTAAGAGTGGGAGAGTAGGGTTGGGAGTGGCAGAAAATACATAATTGAGAGCTTGTTTTAGCAGATGACTAAATCATGGGCCATGGAATCTAAGCCAGACAAAGAGGTAAATGAACACAGGAAGGGTCCAAACAGAAAGTGAGAAAGAGCCAACATTGATGGATTGAAGGTCATAATATGGTTGAAGAACTAGTGTTCTTGCTATAAGTTTTGTGTGGGATTTTGAACCTTAAAATGTTAACATATTTCTAAAGACTTGATTCAATTCTTCTGTGATTGGTAGATTTCCCCTGAAGGAAGCCAATAGAAGAGAACTGCTTTTGTCAGAATTTTATTCTCTGTGGAGTATTTGATGATTCCAGCTTTTAGGCTACGTTAGTCTTGAAGGCTACAACCAAGATTGGTTGGGCATAATAATAGCAATTTCTGAGTCAGAACTCCAGTTCTCTGCATGTTCACAACTTTCCCCGCCCTAGTCCTGCACTGGCAAATTCTAAAGAATCCATAAGACCTCCCTGTTCTCTCATTACTAAAGTCTGTCTTGGATATTTTGATGTTGGCTCTTGTACCATTTCCTCTTTTGTAGTTCTAGCTGTTAATCTGATCCAATCATTGTTTTGAAATAAAACAGCAAGAAGTGGCCTTCTTCCCATTTGTGTTAAAATTATATTTATTAAACCTGAAGTAGATGTTTTCTGACTCTGTGTCTTACTATATCTCTTTTCTTTCAAATCTTTTATTCAACTTGTTCTTTCAGAATAACTCAGCCTTTTCTCTCCCAGAACTTTATTCTCCATTCCTTGGGGTGTAGACAATAGATGGTCAGGTTGAAGGCAATACAAATGATACCACCTTGAATTCTATTCAAAATCATTCCTTCCCACCAAATTCAAGAATTTCTATGAGTGGTGACTCGAGCTTTCTTTATCCCAGAAGTTGTGCTTTCCCTATCCATTGCAGATTTGACAATGATCTTTAAACCTCATTGGCCTTCTTGGTGCCCCAATTAAAATTCTCACAGTAGATATGCACAAAAGAGATCCTTGCTACATCTGAATTTTTCTTTTCTAAGTTGGAAGATGAGTCCCATCACCAGTGGATGGAGAAGATCCCAAGACTTCATGTAAAACTATTTGCGGTTGCTAATGTAATAGAGATAATACTTCAGGGGCAATCTGGCCAACTGTTAGTGACGAATGCAGAGAAGGGCCCATTGACACACCCATAATACCATTTAACCAGAATGTCATCTAGGGCATTCTGAATCCACCAAAAGTAGGCATGAATCAAATGCCTTGAGAATATGCAATTGAAAACAACTATTACCAAGTGGTTCCAGGGATATGGCAGCCTATGTCATTTGGATCAATCTTATTACTGAAAACAATTTAAAATGCTAGATAATTAAAAAAAAATCTTTCTTAAAAGGATTGAGGGGATGACAAGAGACCAAGAAATTACCAGGCCAAAATCTAAGTGAAAGCAGGAAACCAGAGATGTAAAAGAAGCACTTCTGGAGCTTTCCACTGAAAGCATCTGTCCCTGTGAGATAAGCTGAATTTCAGCTTTGTTTGGGGGCCAAAGTCAAAGCACAGGGCCCACCCCAGATGGAAAGTTGAGACTCCAAAAGGCTACACCTGTGAGGCAAAAGTGAAGTAGAAGAAAAAAACTCGTCTCCATCTCTGCATACTCAACTACTTTAAGGAAAGATGTTTTGATGCTAAGCAAAAGAAAAACAAAAAGCAAAACCATCCCTGAGAACCTGCAGCTACATTCAGCCCTTGAGAAGATTTGCAAACAAAATTGACATAACCTATGTGGTCCAAGGAAACTTCAAATGATGAATTTAGTTCAAAATGGTCCCAAACAGGTCTTAGAACTAGGGACCTGGCAAAAACACATCATCTCTGGGGAAAGCCACTTTCATCTGAGCCCTCAAAGTATTCCCGAAAACACCTTTTTCAAAGAAAATGATCTACATGTGGTCAAAAATAGACAAGCACACAAGGAAAAACCAAGCATACTATGAATAACAAGAAATGTGCAAAGCCTATATGAGGACAATTATCAAGCATTTTTTATAAAGATAATGCAGATTTGAAGAAAAGGAAAAAAGCCATTTCCTTGGGTAGTGTGTTTGTCTGCTCAGGTTGCCATAGCAAAAAAGCATAAAAGGGGGGCTGGCCCAGTGGCATAGTGGTTAAGTTCGCATGCTCTGCTTCAGCAACCAGGGGTTCATGGGTTTGGATCCCAGGTGCAGACCTACACACTGCTTATAAAGCCATGCTGTGGCAGGCATCCCACATATAAAGTAGAGGAAGATGGGCAAGGATGTTAGCCCAGGGCCAGTCTTTCTCAGCAAAAAGAGGAGGATTGGCAACAGACGTTAACTAAGGGCTAATCTTCCTCACCAAAAAAAAAAAAAAAAAAAGCATAGAATGGATGGCTTAAACCACAGAAATTTATTTCTCAGAGTTCTAGAGGCTAGCTAGTTCAAGACCAAGGTACCAGCTGATTTGGTTCATTGTGAGGGTTCTCTTGCTATCTTGCAGGCAGCAGCCTTCTTACTGTGTCCTCACATGTCTGAGAGAGAGAAAGCTCTCTGGTGTCCCTCATCTTCATGACATCATCTAACCCAAAGTATCTCCCAAAGATCCCATCCCCAACACTATCACACTTGGTGTTAAGTCTTCAATATATGAATTTTGGGGAACACAAACATTCGGTCCGGAACAGATAGGAAGATAAATTTTATACATACATACATATAGATACACATATAACTTGAGAGAGGCTAGTTTTAAAAGATATTAAATTGTATGATAAAACATCTGTAATTAAGTCAAAGTGGAATTTTCATGAATAGGCTTACAGATCATTGGAATCATAAATTCAGAAATAGACCAAATTGTAAAAGAATTTCCATATAAAATAAAGATATTAGTGGGAAAATATTTTTATTGTGATAAAAAACTCATAACATCAGATTTGTCTTCTTAGCAACTTTTTAATTATATAGTACAGTATTGTTAATTGTAAGCCCAATGTTATACAAGAGATCTCTATAAATTTTTTATCTTGCATGACTGAAACTCTATACCCATTAAACAGTAACTCACCATGCCCCCTCTACTAGCCCCTGTCAATTACCATTCTGCTTTCTGTTTCTATGACTTTGACTACTTTAGATAACTCATAGAAGAGGAATCATGCAGCATTTGTCCTGTGATTGGCGTATTTCACTGAGCATAATGTCTTCAAGATTCATCCATGTTGTGGTATATGACAGGATTTTCTTCATTTTTATGGCTGAATAACTTTTTTGTTTGTTTGTTTATTGTAGTAACATTGGTTTATAACATTGTATAAATTTCAGGTGTACATCATTATACTTCTATTTCTACATAGATTACATCATGTTCACCACCCAAATACTAAATACAACCCATCACCACACACATGTGCCAAATTATCCCTTTCGCCCTCCTCCCTCTCCCCTTATGCTCTGGTAACCACCAATCCAATCTCTGTCCCTATGTGTTTGTTTATTGTTGTTATTATCTACTACATAATGAAAGAAATCATACGGTATTTGACCTTCTCCCTCTGACTTATTTCACTTTGCATAATACCCTCAGTGTCCATCCATGTTGTCACAAATGGCTGGATTTCATCGTTTCTTATGGCTGAGTAGTATTCCATTGTGTATGTATACCACATGTTCTTTATCCATTCGTCCCTTGATGGACACTTAGGTTGCTTCCAAGTCTTGGCTATTGTGACTAACGATGCAATGAACACAGGGGGGCATGTATCTTTACGCATTGGTGTTTTCAAGTTCTTTGGATAAATACCCAGCAGTGGAATAGTGGGATCACATTGTAGTTCTATCCTTGATTTTTTGAGGAATCTCCATACTGTTTCCCAAAGTGGCTGCACCAGTTTGCACTCCCACCAGCAGTGTATGAGAGTTCCCTTCTCTCCACATCCTCTCCAACACATGTTGTTTCATGTCTTGTTAATTATAGCCATTCTGACGGGAGTGAGTTGATATCTCATTGTAGTTTTGATTTGCATTTCCCTGATAGTTAATGATTTTGAACATCTTTTCATGTGTCTGTTGGCCACCTGTATATCTTCTTTGGAGAAACATCTGTTCAGGTCTTTTGCCCATTTTTTAATCGGGTTGTTAGTTTTTTTGTTGTTGAGATGCATGAGTTCTTTATATATTTTAGAGATTAAGCCCTTATCAGATGTATGGTTTGCAAATATCTTCTCCCAATTGTTCGGTTGTCTTTTCGTTTTGTTGATGGTTTCCTTTGCTGTGCAGAAGCTTTTTAGTTTGATGTAGTCCCATTTGTTTATTTTTTCTATTGTTTCTCTTGCCCGGTCAGACATGGTGCTTGAAAATATGTTGCTAAGACCAATATCGAAGAGCCTACTGCCTATGTTTTCTTCTAGAAGTTTCATAGTTTCAGGTCTTACATTCAAGTCTTCAATCCATTTTGAGTTAATTTTTGTGTATGGTGTAAGGTAAGGGTCTACTTTCATTTTTTTGCATATGGCTATCCAGTTTTCCCAACACCGTTTGTTGAAGAGACTTTCTTTTCTCCATTGTATGTTCTTGGCTCCTTTGTCAAAGATTAGCTGTCCATAGATGTGTGGGTTTATTTCTGGGCTTTTGATTCTATTCCATTGATCTTTGTGTCTGTTTTTGTGCCAGTACCATGCTGTTTTGGTTACTATAGCTTTGTAGCATATTTTGAAATCAGGGAGTGTGATACCTCCAGCTTTGTTCTTTTTTCTCAAGATTCCTTTAGCTATTCGGGGTCTTTTGTTGTTCCATATAAATTTTAGGATTCTTTGTTCTATTTCTGTGAAAAATGTTGTTGGAACTTTGATAGGATTGCATTGAATCTATAGATGGTTTTAGGAAGTATGGACATCTTAACTATGTTAATTCTTCCAATCCAAGAGCACAGAATATGTTTCCATTTCTTTGTGTCTTCTTCAATGTCTTTCAGCAATGTTTTATAGTTTTTGGTGTACAGATCTTTCACCTCTTTGGTTAAGTTTATTCCTAGGTATTTTATTCTTTTTGTTGCAGTTGTAAATGGGACTGTATTCTTAATTTCTCTTTCTGCTACTTCGTTGTTAGTGTATAGAAATGCAACTGATTTTTGTATGTTGATTTTGTATCCTGCAACTTTACCGTATTCATTTATTACTTCTAAAAGTTTTTTGGTGTATTCTTTAGGGTTTTCTATATATAAAATCCTGTCATCTGCAAATAGTGACAGTTTCACTTCTTCCTTTCCAATTTGGATCCCTTTTATTTCTTTCTCTTGCCTGATTGCTCTGGCTAGGACTTACAGTACTATGTTAAATAGGAGTGGTGAGAGTGGGCATCCTTGTCTGGTTCCTGTTTTTAGAGGGATAGCTTTCAGTTTTTCACCATTGAGGATGATATTAGCTGTGGGTTTCTCATATATGGTCTTTATTATGTTGAGGTAATTTCCTTCTAGACCCATTCTATTCAAAGTTTTTATCATAAATGGATGTTGTATCGTGTCAAATGCTTTCTCGGCATCTATTGAGATGATCATGTGATTTTTATTCTTCATTTTATTAATGTGGTGTATCAGGTTGATTGATATGCAAATGTTAAACCATGCCTGCATACCTGGAATAAACCCCACTTGATCATGGTGTATAATCTTTTTAAGGTATTGTTGTATGCCATTTGCTAGTATTTTGTTGAGGATTTTTGCATCGATGTTCATCAGTGATATTGGCCTGTAATTTTCTTTTTTTGTGTTGTCCTTGTCTGGTTGTGGTATCAGGGTAATGTCGGCTTCATAGAATGAGTTAGGGAGCTTCCCCCACTCTTCAATTTTTTGGAAGAGTTTGAGAAGGATAGGTATTAAGTCTTCTTTGAATGTTTGGTAGAATTCACCAGGGAAGCCGTCTGGTCCTGGACTTTTATTTTTGGGGAGCTTTGTGATTACTGTTTCGATCACCTTACTGGTGATTTGTCTATTCAAATTCTCTACTTCTTCTTGATCCAGTTTTGGAAGGTTGTATAATTCTAAGAATTGATCCATTTCTTCCAGCTTGTTGAATTGGTTGGCATATAGCTTTTCATAGTATTCTCTTATAATCTTTTGTATTTCTGAGGTGTCTGTTGTAATTTCTCCTCTTTCATTTCTGATTTTACTTATTTGTGCCTTCTCTGTTTTTTTCTTGGTGAGTCTAGCTAGAGGTTTGTCAATTATGTTTATCTTTACAAAGCACCAGCTCTTGGTTTTTTCTATTTTTTTTTTGTCTCTATTTCATTTATTTCTGCTCTGATTTTTATGATTTCCCTTCTTCTACTGATTTTGGGCTTTGTTTGTTCTTCTTTTTCCAGTTCCTTTAGGTGCATTGTTAGATTGTTTATTTGAGAGTTTTCTTGTTTGTTGAGATAGGCCTGTATTGCTATAAACTTCCCTCTTAGAACCGCTTTTGCTGTATCCCATGAATTCTGGCATGTCGTATTTTCATTTTTATTTGTCTCCAGGTATTTTTTGATTTCTTCTTTGATTTATTCGTTGACCCAGTCATTGTTCAGTAGCGTTTTGTTTAATCTCCACGTATTTGTGGCTTTTCTGATTTTCTTCCTATAGTTGATTTCTAGTTTTATACCGTTGTGGTCAGAAAAGATGCTTGGTATTATTTCAGTGTTTTAGTAGTCCTTCTCTGTCTCTTTCTTTTTCTATACGGAATTGATGGTCTCTTTAGTTTGACCTCTGTCTGAAAGCTCTACTCTTTAACTCCCCTCTTCCCTCCTTTAATGTTTTTGATATCATATCTAACCTCTTTTTTGTGCATTTGTATCCATTACCCTCTTATCATGGAAATAGATAATTTTTCCTATTTGTGGTCTTCTCTTTTCCCCTTAAATCTGTCCCTTTAACATTTCTTGTAGCACTGGTTTCTTGGTGACAATCTCCTTTAATTTGTGCTTGTCTGGGAAATTTTTGATCTCTCCTTCCATTTTGAATGATAACCTTGCTGGGTAAAGTATTCTTGGCTGTAGGTTTTTTCCTTTTAGCACTTTAAATATATCATGCCACTCTCTTCTAGCCTGTAAGGTTTCTGCTGAGAAGTCAGCTGATAGCCTTATGGGGTTTCCTTTGTATGTAACTTGACTTTCTCTGGCAGCTTTTAGGATTCTCTCTTTATCTTTAATTCTAGACATTTTGATTATGATGTGTCTTGGTGTGGGCCTCTTTGGGTTTATCTTGTTTGGGGCTCTCTGTGATTCCTGTACCTGGATGTCTGCTTCCTTCCTTAGTTTAGGGAAGTTTTCATCTATTATTTCTTGAAATAGATACTCTGCCCCTTGTCTCACTCTTCTCCTTGCAAGACATGTATAACATGGATGTTAGTGCGCTTGATTTTGTCCCAAACGTCCCTTAGACTGTCCTCACTCTTTTTAATTCTTTTCTCTTTTACCTGTTCAGCTTGGGTAATTTCTTCTAGTCTTTCATCCAGCACACAGATCCGTTCTTCTGTATCCTCTACTCTGCTTTTGAGTCCCTCTAGTGAATTTTTCATTTCCAGTATTGTATTCTTCATTTCTGATTGGTTCTTTTTTATATCTTCCATTTCTTTGTTGACATTCTCACTGAGTTCATCTATCCTTTCCCCAGATCAGTGAGCATCCTTAACATTCTTTGTTTGAACTCTCTGTCGGGTATGTTGCTCATTTCTGTTTCACTTAGTTCCTTTTCTGGGGTTTTGTCCTGTTCCCTTACTTGGAATGTATTCCTTTGCCTCCTCATTTTGCATCTTTCCCTGTGCTTGTGTCTACGTATTACGTAGTTCAGCTACGTCTCCTGCTCTTGGATAGGTGATCTTATGTAAGTGATGGCTTAGGAGGCCTGCAGTGTGCTTCCCTCAGTTCTCAATGTTCCCGGGGTGACCCCTATGTGGGCTACGTGTGTCCTGTTGTGGCCTGTTTTCTCTCCCTGTAGGTGCCCAGGGAGGCTGAGTTATGCTCCTGACCAGCTGTTGTAATGCTCAGCTTCTTGTAGTTGTTGTGGGCCCTTCAGTCTCTTTATCAGGTGTGGGGAGCCCCAGCACAGTTGGCTGCAAGTCCTAGTACCACATTTGTGTTGCAGTATTTCTTAAGTGAGTAGTCCCCCAGCCTGGCATGTTGTTAGCCTCAGGGCCTTACAATTGCTATAAGCCTCCAGTCTTTAGGTCTCTTGTCAGCTCTCTGAGGATTGCAGCTGGGTGGGGCTGGCCTCAAGCACGGGAGCACCCAATTGTTTCAGGCTTTGGAAGGTGGGGCAAACCCCCTATGTGGGTCTTTGAGAAGCACAAGTCTTCTGCAGCTGACAAGCCCTGCCGCCCACAGGTCCACACACACAGTCAACACAGTCCTGCCCCGTGTGTGCGCCCCAACCTCCTGAAGCGGACCCAGTCTCTCCACGGTGGGAGCCTCACACACTCCAACACTGCCCCATACTCTCCACCCGCTCCTTGTGCACACCCTGTCCCACTGAAGTCGGCTCAGTTGCCAGGCTGCAGAGAATCCAGTCACCAATCTATGCAGGCCCCCAAGTTCCTGAGGGCTTGTTGTTGGGTGGGCCCAGTCTCTAGGTGGGCTGCCTGCCCTGGCTGAGCTGGATTAAATTGGTGCTCTAGTGGGTGGGGCAGACCCTGGGCTACCAGGCCTCAGGGAGAACTCCAAGGGTGTCTGTGTCAGCACGCCCACACCAGGACACAACTGTGGCTGCTGCCAATGTCTCAGTCCTTGGAGAGGTCTCACCTCTCAGGGCCTATCAGGCAAGTCTCTTTTCACCAAAGCACTGTGCACCTTTCTTTATGGTGACTTCAGGTTGCTTTCTGAAATGGGTGAGTTTGCATGTGGGCCCTTTAAGAGCCGGTTTTACTTTCTTTGTGAACCAGCTTTTCTGGGGGTGCTCCCCAAAGTTTTAGTAGCAGGCAAAGTCCGATATTATACAACTCATCTCGATTGTGCTGGGTCCACAAAATGCCCACAGCGGGGAGGTCCCCGGCTCGGCCCCGCCCCTCCAGGGAGGGCTGCGTACCTGTGGGCTGCTCCCAGGCGGCCGTGAGGCGCTGCAGCTTGTGAAGGCGGCGTTTTTCCTCTCCAGAAGGGAGTTTCTGCCTCTTCTAACTCAGTTAGGATTGTCCATTGTTGCAGGAGTTCCTCTTATCCAGTTTTCAGTTCTGTCTCAGGGGTAATTTTTCCACGAGTAGTTGTAAATTGGCTGTGTCTGTGGGAGGAGGTGAGTTCAGAGTCTGCCTGCTCTGCCATCTTGACTTCCTCCCCTCTGAATAACTTTTTATTGTATGTATATACCACATCTTCTTTATCCATTCACCTGTTGATAGACAGTTAGGTTCTTTCCAATAGTAGGCTATTGTGAGTAATGCTGCAATGAACATACAGGTGCATAAATATTTTTGAATTACTGATTTAATATTCTTTGGATAAGTACCCAGTAGTGGGATAGCTGGATCATATGGTATTTCCTTTTTTTAATTTTTTGAGAACTCTCATTACTGTTTTCAATAGTGGCTGCACCAGTTCGCATTCCCACCAGCAGTGTATGAGGGTTCCCTTTTCTCCATATCCTCTCCAACTTTTCTTGTTTTTTGTTTTGGCAATTATAGCCATTCTAACAGGAGTAAGGTGATATCTCATTGTTGTTTACTTGCATTTCCTTAATAATTAGTGATGCTGAACATCTTTTCATGTGCCTGTTGGCCATCTGTATGTCTTCTTTGGAAAGATGTCTGTTCATATCCTCTGCTCATTTTTTGGTTGGCTTGTTTGTTTTTTTGTTGTTGAGTTGTATGAGTTCTACTCAGGCAAGGGAAACAAAAGAAAAGACAAACAAATCAGACTCCATCAGACTAAAAATCTTTTGCATGGCAAAGGAAACCATCAACAAAATGAGAAGAAAACCTACCAAATGGGACAAGATATTTGCAAATCATCTGTAAGACTTTTGCAACAATATGCATAGATACAATAACTAACTGATGGTGTCTGTATTGAGACTAAATTAAATTTATAAATTAGATTAAGGACAATTGATTTTTTAAATATATTGAGTTTTTCTACCCAAGAACATGATGTGATTTTCCATTGTTTATGTCTATTTAAATGTATTTCAGGAATTTTCTATCATTTTTCTTGTATACTCTTTACATCTTTTGTTGGATTTTTTTCTAGATGGTTTATTTTAACTTATTTATTTTATTCTTTTGTAACTGCATCACCAATCTGCAGTTGTAACGTGAGGATTAACAATGACTCTATTTTGAATAGAAGATCTTCCCAGGGAAGTGCATAATCCAATGAGACACATGTGTTTCTTTGCCAGTTCCTCCTGGGTCAGAAGTCAACATATCCTGTTTTGTCCATGTGAGCCCCTGTCTGCCTCCAAGCTTCACAGAACAGAAGGAGCCTCTCTCAAGCACTCCAAGAGTCTCATTAGCGATGCTAGCTAGAAGCTTCTAATCATTTCTAGGAATTGAAAACTGGGACAATATTTTTAAGTATTATTCTCAGCTCCCCCATCATGAATCATTACTGTGAGTACAGGTGAAATGGTAATTGCAGTCTCAAGGGAGGGTAAGATCACAGAATCTTTACCCTGTACACCAGGGTCTGCCTGCCTCCCTCTCACACATACTGGGTGTCATGACCATCACACTGAGCTCACCATCCTGGCAGCAGGAAGAAGTCAGGTGAGAATTTTTTATTTCCAGCTAAGTGGAAGTCTCTATAAAGGAAGGAGATGAATCGTGAATCGGGGTAGGAGTTCATGTCTGAAAAAGCAATTCTTTGGGGGTAAAAATTGATCCAGTTCCAAAGTCGCCCAGGAAGGAGAATAATTCCTGAGGCATGAGCCAAGCTTGTGGAGAGGGACTAGAGGCCAAAGGTCCTACACCAGCATCCCCAGATGGCAGCTAATGTAATTTAATGAAATTCTCACTGAAAATGACTCTTGGTATTTGACCAAGTGGTATTTAAATCCTTATTTTAAGATAGTCCAAGATTGTAACTTGGAAATTAATGTAATATTTAATATGATGTGCAACATTCACAGGAAATATTTCAGAAGTAGTACAGTTATTTCAGTAAAAGCTCTGTGTATATGATAATAAGTATGATGCAGCTAATTGAATTGTTTTGTTCTCAACAGAATCAGTTAGATTGAGTTGCAATTGCTGAAATATGTTTTTTTGTAATTTGTGTGTGATGTCCTTAATGGAGATGGTAAGTGTGTCTTCACTGAAAATATCTGTGGTCTTTTGATTACAGTGAGACTATTTTTCTGACTGAAATTAGCGAAGGTGCTTTAAGGAAAAGTTAATGTCATAACTGAGGGTTTTGGACAGCAGAGAAAAATTCAGGACATCATCAGTTTTAAATTTCAAATGTTTCTTTTGACACTTTTTCTAGTTTAAATCATTCCAATGTTATTGCCAGACTCTCTACTCTTCTCTCTCCCATGTCAGTGTTTTCAATGCAAAATGTTTCATTCCTCCAAATCCAATCTAGCATATATCTTTTGCATTTTTTGTGTTTGGATTTTAGTATCTTTCCAAAGTCAAATACTAGAATCTGTTAGTTTTTCTAAAATTATATGCTTATAGTCCCTTACACTCTGAGTATTAATTTGTACCTGAAAATGCTTTTATTTATGTTTTACATTCCATAATTTAGGGCACAATATAATTTTGTACAATAATTTCTGAGATTATTGCATTGTACTTCTGTTCCAGGCAATAAATGAAGTGAATCTTTCTGTTACCATTCATAGATTGCCTCATCTTCAATAAGTCCAATTAAGTCATGGAAAATTATTCAATGCATTAACATTTAATTGAGATCTCCAAATCTTCATTAAAAAGTATATTAAAATATGAAATAAATATATAGGCAAAATAGGAAACTATTACAACAAAATATATAAAATTAAAGAAATTTAAAATTTGACTACATATATCTATGACTATAATTTACTAATATTATATATGTATTTATCTCTATATATCATATTATTATTATTTAAAAAACTAAATCAGGTAGATATGAGAGTACAGTACAATGGTAACATTAGTGTGCTTGCAACCAGGCTACTGAGGTTCATTCCCTGACTATACTACTATTTAAATGAGTCTCAACTTTCCTGTAGCTAAATTCTCCTTGTCTGTAAAAGGGAAATAATATCAGTTCCTAACTCACAAATTTGTGAATATTAAATATTAGAATATGTAAAGCATTGATAACAGTGATCCATATAAAGTGCTATAATGAGAAATGAATCAAACTTGGGAAATCTCTTAGCAAAGAAAATATATTAAATAAATTAGTTCTTGGGGGAAGTAGTGGGAAGTGGAGATTTCTGGATTTCTTTTTCTATGAAAAATGTAGCCCACAACTCATGTTTCTATGCAGAAACTTGTGAATCAGTGTCCCATCCTGGAAAATGAGAGAATGGCTTGTATGGATTTGGAATTTTGAAAGATTTTATATTTCAGATAATCATTGGAATTTTGGGGAATTTTTCACTTTTATGTCATTATATGGCCCTTTACTTCAGTGGATTCAGGCCAAGGGCCATAGATTTGATTCTCAGGCACCAGATAGCAGCAAACTCCTTGGTCATTCTGTCTAGAGGATTCCCAGGGAATCCTTTTGGGTTGGCAGCTTTTGGGTTAAGATATTTCCTCAACTATTTTGGATCCAAACTTGTTTTATACATTCATACAATGGCCATGAGTGTGTCCATTGTCACCACCTGTCACCTGTGTGTCTTCCAGGCCATAACTATGAGCCCCAGGAACTCCAGGTGGGCAGAGCTTAAAATGAAAGCTCTCAAGTACATTGCTTTCTCCAATATCTTCTGCTAGACTCTCCACATGCTGGTAAATTTCATTTTTCCTATGTTTGTGATGGCAAATGGAGCAACAATGCATCCCAAAGAAAAAAAGATTTTGGATACTGTTCTGCTGTACTTCATGACAAAGCCACAGACTCAGTATATGCAGCATTAATATATTTTTATGATGTTTGCATTTGGGACTCATGTCCTGGGCCAGTGGATGCAAGGCTTTCATCCTGTACAGGCACAAGCAGCAGGTCCAACACATTCATAGGACCAAAGTTTCCCCATTAACCTCCCCTGAGACCAGAGCCACCCAAAGCATCCTTGTCCTGGTGAGCACCTTTGTATCTTTTTATATCCTCTCCTCCATGTTTTATGTTTATTTGGCACTTTTTGATAATCCAAGTTGGTGGATGGTGAATACCTCTGTACTAATTGCTGCTTGTTTTCCTACTGTCAGCCCCTTTGTTCTCATGAGCTGTGACCCCAGTGCATACAGGCTCTGCTCTTTATGCTGTGGAAGAAATACAGAATTTCCTAATCTCATCAGAAAAATACAAATGGTCTGTTTGGGGCTCTTTGGTCATTGATGAACTTATCTCCCACAATCCCTTGTGCACAATTACAAACCAGCTTCATTGTAGATAGAGCAATGAGTAAGACAGACTGAGATTCTGCCCTAATAATAAAAAGTAAATAACCATGATGATAGTAACTTTCATTAACGGTTGCAGTGGAGAACTTCAGAGTCCATGCAATAATAAAATTATCGTGAAATAATGTGACATACTAAAAATGCCTTAGAGCGTGTAATTTTCAATCTATTAAATTTTCCCATAATTTAACTAGGAAGAGAATTCGAAGGACAGTGTCTTACAAAAGGAATTGTATGGGGGATGTTCCATCAACAAACTGTGAGATGTGGTCAGTGGCCTGCATGTTAAAGCTAATGGCCTGGGGTGAAGCAGGAAAAAAAGTTACATTTCAGCTATTGCAGAAATTAAAAGCCACATTTTGAACTTTTCCCCTTATCTCCTAAGATATATGGTGGTCATTTGAAATATCATGCTTATGGAGATAGATTAGCATATTAAAATATTTTCAGGTAAACACTAGAAGAATGAGCTGTAGGGTCACTAAGAACTTCTTAGGAAGATGTATCAGCTGAAGTTTAAAAAGACTGCAGGTGAGGGCAACACTTAAATAGAGATTTGTTGTTTGGGAAGAATGAATGGATTTTTAGGATCTGTAGAAGGAAGATTTTTCTGTGTTAAGCCTTGAAGTCAGTTGGTTATGTTGACAAGAAAGAGGTTTCATGATGGACTTCTGAATTTCAGATCTGAGGAAACAGAGTTATTGAGGAGATTTAATATTTTTTATAATTTTTAATTAATTAAATTGTGGTCAGAGTTGTTTAAGACTTGAATGTAAGACTTGCAACCATAAAAATCCTAGAAGAAAACATAGGATGTATGCTCTTTGACATCAGTCTTAGCAGTATCTTTTTGAATATCATGTTTCCTCAGGCAAGGGAAACAAAAGAAAAAACAAACAAATGGAACTACATCAAACCAAAAAGGTTCTGTAGAGGAAACCATCAACAAATGAAAAGACAGCCCACTAGCTGGGAGGAGATTTTCTTTAAGCTTGGAGCAATAGAGAAGGCAAAGATATGAATCTGTTTTGTTTATTGAGGAGTTTGTTTTTAAAATCAACAAGGAGTTATACCTTCAAGAGAAAAAAAAGCTGTAAACTCAGAGGAAATATTTTAATATAGCTATCTGTAATTAAGTTATAAACATTTGCAATGATTTTGAAGTAAATCTTTTATATTGAAATAATTTTAATCTGTAGAAATGTTGCAAAGATACTACAGAGAGGTCCCAAGTACCTCTCATCTAGTTTTCTCTAATGTTACCATTGGACATTACCATGGTGCATTTGTTAAATCTAGGAAACCAACATTGGTGCTGTCAGGGTAAGAGGAAGAATCTCCCTCTGCCCTTTCCCTTAAGGTTCTTCTGGCTGGCCAAATAATTAACAAGACAGGTTAGCAGGAGAAAAGAATATCAAGTTTAATAACATGTATACATGGGAGAAAGCAGGGACACTGTGTTTCTCAACACAATAGCAGAAATTCTCGTCTTAAATACCATGTTAAGCCAACGACAAAGGAGGATGTTGGGGGTGGGGGGAGTCAGTTACAGGAGATTACCACTAAAGCACAGTAAACAAGAGTAAGGATATTATGCAGATTTAAGGCCTCACCTTTCACATTGATAAGACTCTAGAAATGAGGCCATCCCCCCCTCTTCCCAAAACAGAGAGGGAGATACCTTTACAAATGGAGATTTCCCTTATAAATATAAATGATTGTCTGGCAACTCCTTGCAGGGCCATCCAGAGAATGTGGCCAGAGAGACAGAACTTCGGATAAGATGGGCTTGTTGGTGCCTTTCCTATTGTAACATTTATCCTACATTATCTTTACAGCCATCATGATAGATCTGTTCCAGGAAGGAGCCACCATGTCAAATTCTTTAGGCAGTTAGTGGGGGAGGTCAAATGTCCCTAGAGAAAACAGCCAAGGTAAAGAGATAGATTTCAGGGTGGCCAAATCTTTTTTTAAAGATTTTTTTTTTAATTCATTTTTCCCCCCCAAAGCCCCAGTAGACAGTTGTATGTCATAGGTTCACATCCTTCTAGTTGCTGTACGCGGGACTCGGCCTTGGGTTGGACGGAGATGTGGTGCCTCGGGGCGCGCCCGGGATCCGAACCCGGGCCACCAGCATCAGAGCGCGCGCACTCAACCGCCAAGCCACGGAGCCGGCCCCAGGGTGGCCAAATCTTGATCTCCCACGGTGCATTACTGTTAGCTAACCTCCAGACTTTATTTACATTTCACCAGATTTAACCCTCTGTCTTTTTTTTCTCTGCCAGGATCCAATCCAGAAAAGCACAGAAAGTTTAGTCTTCTTGTCTCCCCAGTCTCCTCTGCTCTAGGACACTCTCTCATTCTTTCCTTGATTTTCATGACCTTGACAGATTTGAGGAATATTGGTGAGGCATTTTTTAGAATATCCCTCAAGTTGGCCTTGTGTTATGTTTTCTTCATGATTAGACTGGATTTAGGTATTTTAGAGAAGGATACCACATCTCATCATGTCATATCATTTGATAATATGATTTATTATTAAGATGGTATTCCCCTCAATCTCTTGTTTAAAGTATTTACCAGGTTTCCCCACTGTGAAGTTACTATGTTGTTTTTTCGCCATAGTCTATTCTTTGTAAGGATATCATTAATTGCAGCTCATACTCAAGGAGCAGGTGGGTGGAAGAAGTAAGCTCCCCACTTTAAGGAAGGAGTATATACCTATATTATTCAGCATTCTTCTCAAAGGAATATATTTCTCTTCTGCTTTATTAATATATTTAGTTATTTTTCTCACTTCAGTGTGGACTTGTGTATTTTATACTTTCTGTTATAATTCAATACTATGCTCTTTACTTTGTTGTTCAAGTTGATTCAAGTTTGGGAACTTTTTCAGGTTGGCCTCTCTGTCCCTTTGATGTGTCCCCAAACTTTTGATTTGAGCACTTACTGCCCTACAAGATTTACCAGTCTCTTGTATATTCCATGTGCTGGCTTAGAATCAGCCATCTCTAAGGAACCATTATTAGAGAATGGTATTTGAAATCAAGATCTAGGTGTTGGGTGTGCTCATTGCTACAGAAGTATCACTGCTGCTTGGCCTTCTAAGCATAAAGTAAGAAATATATGTTTACACATATATCTACAAATATTTTTGTATCTCTCTATATCTGTATAGCTAAATATGGGTTCATGCTGATGTCTCCAATTCTAACCCAATACGTAGGGTGTGTTCTCGCCTTTCTTCTTGCTTCTGTTAATACAATCAAGTATTATGACTTTGCATGCCTTTGAAGGGTTTTTAATTGCCATAACAGCTGTATTTTTTTCTCTCAGTTTCTGAAAGATTATTATTTGTTGAGTGATGTTTTTGTCAATTGCATGATATCTATGTAATATATGTTGGACAAGGAAAATTCAGAGGTACTTTGAGAAAACAAATGCATTTTTCTTCTTTTCCTCTTGTGAGGGATCAGAATTGGCTACCTCAAAATATGTCTCTTTACTTTGATTATTTTCTCTGAAAGAAACTTTGACCACCCCACACTAACTGCCTAAAAGAATTTAACTCTGGGTATGGATAGACTGGGATGATTGTTGCTAAACCCATTCCAAGTAAAAGTAGAAGTTATCCTTTGTAAGAGACATTTACATTTATAGGGGAAATCTCCATTTGTAAAGGTATCTCCCTGTCTGTACCAGGAAGAAGTGGGGATGACCTTATCTCTAGAAACTCTTATTAGTGCAGAAGATGAGGACTTAAATCTGCATACTGTTGTTTACTGTGCTTCTCTGGTAATCTCCCATAACTTACTCCCCTCATCCCCAATATCTTCTTTTGTCTTTCTATTTAAGAGCAGGACCTCTGCCATTTTGTCAAGATACTCAGTTACCTAGTGGGTCTCTTCCATGTATACATGTTAAAAAGCTTTGATTTTCTCCTGCTATTTGGTCTCATGTCAATTTAATTTGAAGCCCAGTCAGAAAGGACCCAGAGTGGGTAGAGGATAGTATTCCTCCCTTTCAGTTTGGCAACTTGGACAGGATAAAAATTTCACTGGCTGGATGCTCTTTGCTCCTGGACTACTGCAGCTGAGAGTTCCTGGACCCCTGACAAGAACTGGCAGGAGGTAAAGAGTTCTTACCAGATCACTCTCCCAGATCTCTGCCTGCAGGGTCCAGTGAAAGCAAGAGTGGTGATTTTTTTCTTTTCTAAATTTAGATTAGCAGGAGAAAATGTTGGTGAGGCTAGCTTCTTGGACTCAGCAACTCTAGGATCTGGCTGAGCACTCGTTGGTTAATTGATCCTTTTCCTCCCAGAAATAGTTACTCTGTCTCCTTGTCTCTGTCTTTTTGTGTCATTTGTCATAAGACACAGGCATCTCTATAAGCCTGTTGTCTGGGAATATGGGCATGAAGTGAAAAGCTTTGCTAAGGGCATCTTGGAAGCCAAAAAGGCCACAAATTTGGTGGGAGTGGGTCAAGCAGTTAAGAGCCATTAGGGCAATTGCTACCTCAAGAAATCTCCCATGAAATGATGAGTTGGGTCACAGAATGGGGTAGATGACACAGGTCCCCCACTAACTTCAAGAAAATGTCCATGCAATGACGAGGTACCTTGTAAAGCACACACAATCCCCAACCCCGTGGTACCTCTCCCCTAGGTATTATTCTTGCTCCAAGAGACCCAAGATTTAGCTAAAGCTGTTAAGGTACATAGCAGATGAGGTTTTTTCTTTTTTCTTGTTCTATGTCTTGAGAGCTTTGCTTTGTGATCTTTCTCACCTCTGCTATCCAGAGGATATATGTACTGGCATACATCTTGGTGGCCAGTTGAGTAGACTGGGGTTCTGGGGGACACTCTCTTTGTCTGGCTGTGCCTGCTCTCAGGGAAGTTTGTCATAAGGGGTCCCATTTGCTTTCATAAGGGGCCTCTGTCATTTCAACCTTTGTTTCTTATTGTGCTTTCTTATTTTTGGGAGTGAATTCTCTGGATCTCTTTTGAAGACATCTCTTGTGTCCATGGTTAAGCTTTGGTATGAGTTGCTGCTAAGATCCTACTCACCAATGTGGCCAGATGATGGATCATTTAAATCAGAAAAACTTCTAAATTGTGCAAAAAAATTGTGAGAGCTCTCACCATAAGTGTTTTATTGGTACCTACGAAAAGGCCAGATTAAAAAAAGAAAAAAAAAATTGACTAGCCTTAAGACCCTGAATCAGGTTACAATTAAATTGAAAAAATGTAAAAGTGTAAGTGTTGATAAGTTTATAAAGGTTGGAAAGTTTGAGCTAATTTTATATAAAGAGGTTATATCAACTTTGGCTGAGTATGTTTTAAATGTCTGACTGGGAATGCTTCCCTTGTCCAAAATGATAAGACCAAGACCTATTGATAAAGAACTAATGAAAACTATGATTAGAGGTATAAGAGTTGATGGAATTCAGATGAAATCTTGTAGAAAAACTGATATATTTATGGGCTTTATGTGAAGTAATTGTATCTTTTTTTTTTTGCTTGATTGTATTATAAATTATATTGTGGGAATAAACATTGTAACTCACTGGAGAATGTTTCCCCTGCCTGATTGTAAGACAGCATATAAATCTGCCCTTCAGATAGTGTTAATTAAACCTACAAAAAGGAAGTCACTAGGGTGGGCTGAGCCCACACTGTATGAGATAAAAACTAGAGGCTAATATCAGGATAATAAAAGCCCCCCCCAAAGTAAATTGGTCTAGGGTTAAATTGTACACTTAGAAAAAAGGCATTGGTTAAATACTTTGTACAGACTTTTAAAGGTGTGGTACATTGTCCTGAAGTTTTAAAACATACAAATCTTTAATTCACCTCTTAAGTTAAAATTTTCCCTGTTATAAAAACAAAGGCAATTAAAAAAATGTAGCTAGAAGGGTAGATCAACTTCTTTTGTCATTCAAACTGTAATCCAGTTCTTTGGGGAACTGGAAGCAACCATCTTTTTCTTACAAATCTCTGCAAGGCCAGAGGTACGGCTTTAGAAAGCAGTTCAGAGTTCACCTGTCTTTTCTCAATCCCAAAGCCTCCCCTGTTATTGAGACAAAAGATTGAGACATTAGATAAGGCAACCACGCCCCAGGAACTCCATCTTGGAGAAAATTGAGTGGGTTCTCTCTGCCTTTATGGGGTAGATTTCCTGCTCCCATCTTCTCTAGGAACTGAGAGCCATGCTTCGAAATGCAAATGTTTCTCAGAAACTGGTGGGTTTTGTATTACAGCTGATTCATAACAAAAGTTCAATGTCTATGTCTACCACTCTGTATGTGTGTCTACATGTATATACATGTGTGATATTTTACCTCCAGGTGGTATAGCCAAAATTAAGAGCTCTGTTTAATTGGCTTAAAGTAAGCACTTACATGTCTTTCAAGTTAACATGATATGAAATAATCTTTGGTAAATGAAAGCTGATTTAAATTTGTTGATTTAGCTGAAATAGGCATGTCCTCAGAGTTGTCAGTATTTGGGTGTGGCGCAGACATGCAGCCTGGGTTTACTAGTCAAATAAGCTCATGTCGTCTGTTACCAATTCATCAGTGACATAATAGCTTTAAAAGATAGCTAATTTTGTCTAATATCTCATGAAGTTTTCAGGAGTAATCTAAACATAATTGTTGGAAAAAAGTGATTTATATAAATGAAAATGGGTAAGAGTTTTTGGGTACTGTGGGAGATCAAGATTTGGCCACTCTGAAATCTATCTCTTTACCTTGATTGTTTTCTCTGAGGGACACTTGACCTCCCCCACTACCTGCCAAAAGAATTTGACATAGTAACTCCTTCCCGGAACAGATCTTCTATCTGATGGCTGTAATATAATGTAAAATAGATGTTACAATAGAAAAGGCATCAACAAGCCCATCTTATCAGAAGTTCTGTCTCTCTGGCCACATTCTTTGGACCGCCCTGCAAGGAGTTGCCAGACACACATTTACATTTATAAGGGAAATCTCCATTTGTAAAGGTATCTCCCTCTCTGTTTTGGGAAGAGGGGGGATGGCCTCATTTCTAGAGACTTATCAATGTGGAAGGTGAGGCCTTAAATCTGCACAATAACCTTACTCTTGTTTACTGTGCTTTAGTGATAATCTCCTGTAACTGACACCCCCCACCCCCAAAATCCTCCTTTGTCATTGGCTGAAGATGGTATTTAAGCTGAGAATTTCTGCTATTGTGTTGAGAAACGCAGTGTCCCTGTTTTCTCCCATGTATACATGTTATTAAACTTGGTATTATTTTCTCCTGCTAACCTGTCTTGTTAATTATTTGGCCAGCCATAAGAACCTTAAGGAAAAGGGCAGAGGGAGATTCTCCCTCTCTCCCGACAGTAAAATAATTATGTTTTATGGTATGTATACTTGAAAAAACAGCTTCTAAATTCCTTTTGGTAACTTAAGACTTTAGAGTTTTGCTAAATTAAATTAATGATAAAAGTTTGTTGAGTATCTGGGTCATTTTCAAATAAGATAAAATACTGAAACATTATTGCTAAACATATCTAAACTTATCTACTTTTGGCTTCTTCTTACAGAGAAACTAAAAGGTGTTTTGTGTCTATCAGTAAACATGTCTTGTGTTTTATTAAGATTGTACTATAAAGTAACATGTTTCCAGAAATTGTGAAAAGCATTTGTAGGTTCATCAGGCCAGGGAATGCTAATGTAAAGGAAAGTTTATAATTGCTTACTTCTTAGTTTTTACTTAAAAATTAAGGTTTATAAGGGTTAAAATTCTAATATGTGATTAAGGCTACTAGAAATTAATAAGGAAAATATGTTTGTATTCAAGGAAAGTAAGATATATGTTTTCAGTAAAAAAGATGTAAGGAAAGGGAATATTTTTGTTTGTTTTGTTAAAAAAAGATAAATTTGTCCTAAAGTAATAGAAAAGGAAAAAACTTGGGACAAATTCTGAATGTATACAGTAAGTGACAGAATGTTTGTAAAAGTAAAACCCTGAGGAGTTTTATGCCTGATCAAGTTGGCTGGGATTAAAGTAAATCCAATTAAGTAAATAATTAGTTTTAGTGTCAAAAAGTGAACTGGTACAAAATTAGAATTTTGTTCTCTCTCTCTTAAAGGATAATTTTCTTGAATTTTAGTCTGCTTTTGGTAGAGAAATTATAAAAGGTTTTCTTTACTTTTGAGTGAGACTTTGGTTAAATGGATAGCTAAGCATTGTTTCATGGGGACCTATGATATTGTGTTTGTGAATATTATTGATATAGATGTTTTGAAATTGTATAATATTACTAAAATTCTAACCTGTCCTGGTTATCAGTCATAATTCTGGTTATTTTAAAGTGTTGTACATCACAAAAGTAACCAAATTTCTTTGTCAATTGCCATTTTGGGGTCTTTTGTTATTTACAGACAGTTATTTCTTTGCTCTGATGCTTTTACAAAATATGTTTCGTCTTCAGAAAAATTCATGGAAAGGACTCTGGCATTTACTCTAAAATACAGGTTTCTTATAAACTTTCAGATTGTAAAACTAAACTAGGTAGGAAACTACAGTGCTCTAATGGAGAAGCTGATGGCTTCATGAAACTGCTAACACAAGATTAAGATCAATAATCAATTACACTGGACTGAATGAACTGATGAGGATGATTATAACTTTTATAACTTTTGTTTGAAATGTTGATTTTTTAAATGCTTTGTTTTTTCAGATTTGAGGAAAACTTTCTCTTTTCTCTTAAGCTAGCTGTAACTTATAGCAATTTGGTAAATTATACCTTTGTAAGTAGGATTGAAACACTTATCTTTTTCTTTTTACCTGATCGCTCTAGAATTTGGAAACTTTTAGTAAGTGAATATTCTTATTTCATGGCAATATAGTTATTTGCATAAGTTCGATAAGAATCTGTTCTCCTTATAACAGGACACAATTGGAAACATTGGTTATATTACCAAGGCTTTGACTGGAATATCATATTTTGAGAGAAACATATAGACTCAGCTATGACAAGACAGCTTTTGAGAGACAAACATCGGACTTTGTGGAATAAAGCCACATGGAAATATTGGCCTGGTACCTTATGTAAAGCACTCTAAGCAACACTTACCGGATAAGTAAGGAATGTCACTTATGAGGCAGTTGCAAGGAACCACAAAATATTCTGTGGGACCTCAAAAAGAGAGGAATTCACCCAAATCTGTAGGTATTGCAGGGGAAGTCTAACGACAAAATCCTTGGCTTGGTTTTCCTGGCCTCAAGAGGCCTTTAAAGTTCAATTTGAGATTCCTTATAAAAAGTTCCAGCAAAGCAAATTTAAAAGAGCCTATATGATCAGTTGCTATTCTTGCTGTACATATGTAAATAATTGGGCCAAGTTTATTGATACTAGACTTATTTTGCAAACCAGTTAATCTTAATTTGGTGATCTTTTACAAAGAATGAGGGTGATTTTAAAGAGAAAAATTGTATTTCAGTAAAAACTATAGTACACATTTGTGGATATTAGATCCTAGCTTTGTTAATTGTCTTTGAGGCTTTTGTTTTATATCTGTCAACTGGACTGGATCCTGAATTCTTATAGTCTCCTGAAATATCTGGCTACAAATATCCAGACTAATGTTTTTGATTTTTTTTTCTGTCATTTTCATTTGGAATCACTGAGAACTGAACCAGCCCTTTTTCCTGAAGTCTGGCAAACTGAAGCTGGAGGACAACGTAAACTTAAGAGAGATTAATATCTGTTGTTACGTAAGGTACTCAGAAAGGTACCTGAATACCTGATGTCTTCATCAGAGACATTTTAAACTGCAAAAGCTGCTTTGACACTGACGTCTAGAAATCTTAACTGGCTGTCCTCTGAGCTCAGAAACTGGTTTATAAGTTGCTCCAACCATTAACCTTTTCTTTTGTTTCTATAGAAATGCTTCTTATTAAATACCTGATTGCTTGCTTCCACAATATAGGCCTAACTTTGGGAGCCCCCCTGCATCACCTCCTTCTAAAATGAACTTAACTGGACTGATCTATTATCAAGACTAAGAAATGTGTTCAACAAGATGGAACAATCTACCAACTCAGCTTCTGGACTATGAAACTTCTTTAAGTTTCAAAAGGACTGTGAAACTTCTTAGTTTCAAAGGTGGGACTATGGGGGATCAGAATTGGCCACCTCAAAATATGTCTCTTTACTTTGATTATTTTCTCTGAAAGAAACTTTGACCACTCCCCACTAACTGCCTAAAAGAATTTAACTCTGGGTATGGATAGACTGGGAGGGTCATTGTTAAACCCATTCCAAGTAAAAGTAGAAGTTATCCTTTGTAAGAGACATTTATATTTATAAGGGAAATCTCCAATTGTAAAGGTATCTCCCTCTCTGACCAGGAAGAAGGGGGGATGACTTTATCTCTAGAAACTCTTATGAGTGCAGAAGATGAGGACTTAAATCTGCATACCCTTGTTTACTGTGCTTTTCTGGTACTCTCCCATAGCTGACTCCCCCCACCCCCACCATCCTCCTTTGTCTTTATCTGAGGATAGTATTTAAGATGAGAACCTCTGCCATTTTGTCAAGATACTCAGTTACCCAGTGGGTCTTTCCCATGTATACATGTTAAAAATCTTTATTTGATTTTCTCCTGCTATTTGGTCTCATGTCAATTTAATTTGAAGCCCAGCCAGAAAGGACCCAGAGTGGGTAGAGGATAGTCTTCCTCCTCTTCACCCTTTAACTCCACTTTTTGGGATACAAATCTCCAGAGGACACTTTGTGTTCCATGGTTTATTTGACAACACAAGCAGTATTTAATACACCCATGCCATGTATTTTCAATACAATCCAGCCCCAGCTGATTACTACTGCTGGGCAAGAAAAAAAGGACATTCCTTATATTTCTTCTGATTAAGTCAAGATTTCTGTGCCTGCCAGGATCATGCATCAGGAGTGAGCAGATAAGGGACCCAGGAAGTTTATTTGGGAGTAGTTCATAGAGTAACTATTCTCTGGTCTTGGCAGGTGTTTAAAGCTACAACTTTTTCTCATGAGACAATTTTGGTGCTTGATGATATACAAGTGTCTTAAATTTTTTTTTTTACTCTATAAAGATTTTTGAAAATTGCTGTGGCCTCATTTGAAATTGAAATTAAAATTTTAAAGAGCAAATTATTGCAAAAAATATAATTATCAGAATATAATAAACATTTACACTTTAATATAAAAAAGTTATACCACCAAAGAAAGACCTGTATGAAGTTTTTATTGCATTATAGGGTCATCTCCAAACCTGGAAACTGCCGTTATGTCAAATGGTCGATGGACAGATAAAAAACAGCGGTTCATTGATGCCATGGAATAAGAAGAACCAACCTATTGAGACATGCAAAAACATGAATGAATATCAAAGGCAATATGCTGAGTGAAAGGAACCAGTTTTAGAAAGTTATATACCATATGATTTCATTTACATGACACTCTGAGAAACGTAAATATACAGAGATAGTAATCAGACCAGAGTTTTTTAGGGTGTGAATTGGGAGAAGGTATTGAATTCAAAGAGGCAAGAAGGAAACATTTTGGGTGATGGAAAATTTTGATTCCAAGAATGTGGTTGTGGTTATGTGACTGCACAGTTGTTGAAACTCATAGAACTGAACCACTAACAAATGTGAATTTTACTTTAAGTAATTTATACCTCAATAGACCATACTTAAATACAACTTTTAGATAATTGGGCCTATATGCAATCAAATCAAATGCCGTAGAAATAGGATAATTACCATTACTCACAATAAAATAAACAGGCTTCTCTTTTTAAGAGACTTTTTACATATACTAAATTATTAAATTTAAGATACCATTTTTATATGATATATACTTATTTTATGGCCCTTTCTGTCAGTCAAGGTCCAGTGAAGAAAAATAAGCTACCGTGAGTGAGAATATTACTACTTAGAGGGAATGCTGTGGCAACATAGGGATTGGCACCAGGTGGAAGTTGTTCCTATGCTCCAGGCTGGAGGGATGCAGGGGGAGATGGAGTTCCTGGAGCCCAGCAGCCAGGGCCGTCAGCAGGAAGGAAAACACAGCCCCTGACTGAGATGACATGTGAAGCACAGCAGAATAGGGAAGACACCTTGGCCTCTTCTCACCCTTTCGTCTCTACAGGTGTCTCACTCTGCCTGAACCTGCCCAAAGGCCAGTAGGCTGGGCCCGACCCTGTGTCCACAGGACAGCAGGTGACAGGAGGACAATGGGTCACAGAGCTCTCAGCAGGTGATGGGCAGAGCTTCTGAGAGAAGAGGGAAAAACTGCTGACAGTTAAACCCTCCAGGTGGGCAAGTTGCACATGATATAAGACCAAACCCATGAATCCTCTTTGGTATGATCCATCTCTGTGACTTGGAAGGGTGACACATTCCCTGTTCTGGTAAATCCTGGAACTGCAGTTACGTCCCAAAACTCTGCAGTCAGGCTCTTCTTCAGATGGTCTCTTATTCCAGGGTGGGTAATATTCTCTCGCTCCTTTTCTCTCTCATAAGCTCTGGAGAACAGGATTAAGAAAAGGCACACTTAAACAGGATGTCATTAGTGGCCCAGAATGACTGAGAAAGTTCTGAAAAGAAGAGTAATTAGAAGAGACTGGAGAAGTCAAGATGGCGGTGTAAGCAGACTCGGAACTCACCTCCTCCCATGGACACAGCCAATTTACAACTACTCGTGGAAAAATTACCCCTGAGACAGAACTGAAAACTGGATAAGAGAAACTCCTACAACAACTGACAATCCTAACTGAGGTAGAAGAGGCAGAGACACCTTTCTGGAGAGGAAAAATGCCGCCTTCACAAGCCGCCAGCTTCACGGCCACCGGGAGCAGCTCACAGGTACGCAGCCTCCCTGGAGGCGCGGGGCCCTGAGCCAGGGAGTGCCCCCACTGTGGTCATTTTGTGGACCCAGCACAATCGAGATGAGCGGCATAATATCTGACTGTGCCTGCTACTAAAACATTGCGGAGTACCCCCAGAAAACCCGGTTCACAAAGAAACTAAAACCGGCTCTTAAAGGGCCCATGTGCAAAAATCACCTGTTTCAGAAAGCATCGTAAATCACCAGAAAGAAAGGTGCACAGTGCTGTGGTGAAAAATCACCTAATAGGCCCTGAGTGCATCTCGGTGAGGGGTGAGACCTCTCCAGGGACTGGGACATTGGCGGCGGCCATTGTTGTGTCCTGGTGTGGGCGTGCTGACACAGACGCCATTGGAGTTCTCCCTGAGGCCTGCTAGCCCAGGGTCTGCCCCATCCGCTAGAGCACCGATTTAATCCAGCTGAGCCAGGGCAGGCAGCCCACCCTAGAGACTGGCCCCACCCAACAACAAGCACTCAGGCAACTTGTGGGCCTGCATAGATTGGTGACTGGATCCTAACTGGGGTAGAAGAGGCAGCCTGGCAACTGAGCTGACTTGAGCGGGGCAGGCTGTGCACAAGGAGCGGGTGGAGAGTGTGGGGCGGTGGCGGAGTGTGTGGGGCTCCCGCCATGGAGAGAGTGGGTCCCCTTGGGGAGGTCGGGGTGTGCACATGGGGCAGGACTGTGTTGAATGTGTGTGTGGACCTGTGGGCGGCAGGGCTTGTCAGCTGCAGAAGACTTGTGCTTCTCAAAGACACACATAGGGGGTTTGCCCCACCTTCCAAAGCCTGAAACAATTGGGTGCTCCCGTGCCTGAGGCCAGCCCCACCCAGCTGCAATCCTCAGAGAGCTGACAAGAGACCTAATAGGCTAGAGGCTTACAGCTATTATAAGGCCCTGAGCCTAACAAGCTGCCACGGTGGGGGCCTACTCACTTAAAAGAAATACTGCAACACAAATGTGGTATTAGAACTTGCTGCCAACTGTGCTGGGGCTCCCCACACCTGATAAAGAGACTGAAGGGCCCACAACTACAAGCAGCTGAGCATTACAACAGCTGGCCAGGAGCATAACTCGGCCTCCCTGGGTGCCTACAGGGAGAGCAAACAGGCCACAACAGAAGGACACGCATAGCCCCATAGGGGTCACCCCTGGAACATTGAGAACTGAGGGAAGCACACTGCAGGACTCCTAAGGCATCACTTACATAAGATCACCTATCCAAGAGCAGGAGACGTAGCTGACCTACCTAATATGTAGACACAAGCACAGGGAAAGAGGCAAAATGAGGAGGCAAAAGAATACATTCCAAGTAAGGGAACAGGACAAAACCCCAGAAAAGACACTAAGTGAAACAGAAATGAGCAACATACCTGACAGAGAGTTCAAACTAAAAGTGTTAAGGATGCTCACTGATCTGGGGAGAAGAATAGATGAACTCAGTGAGAATGTCAACAAAGAAATGGAAGATATAAAAAAGAACCAATCAGAAATGAAGAATACAACACTGGAAATGAAAAATTCATTAGAGGGACTCAAAAGCAGAGTAGAGGATACAGAAGAATGGATTTGTGAGCTGGACGAAAGACTAGAAGAAATTACCGAAGCTGAACAGGTAAAAGAGAAAAGAATTAAAGAGTGAGGACAGTCTAAGGGACATCTGGGACAACATCAAGCACACTAACATCCATGCTATAGGTGTTCCGGAAGGAGCAGAGCGAGACAAAGGGGCAGAGAATCTATTTCAAGAAATAATAGATGAAAACTTCCCTAACCTAAGGAAGGAAACAGACATCCAGGTACAGGAAGCACAGAGAGCCTCAAACAAGATAAACCCAAAGAGGCCCACACCAAGACACATCATAATCAAAATGTCCAGAATTAAAGATAAAGAGAGAATCCTAAAAGCCGCAAGAGAATGTCAAGTTACATACAAAGGAAACCCCATAAGGCTATCAGCTGACTTCTCAGCAGAAACCTTACAGACTAGAAGAGAATGGCACGGTATATTTAAAGTGCTAAAAGGAAAAAACTTACAGCCAAGAATACTCTACCCAGCAAGGTTATCATTCAAAATGGAAGGAGAGATCAAAAATTTCCCAGACAAGCAAAAATTAAAGGAGTTTGTCACCAAGAAACCAGTGCTACAAGAAATGTTAAAGGGACAGATTTAAGGGGAAAAGAGAATACCAGAAATAGGAAAAATTATCTTTTTCCATGATAAGAATGTAATGGATACAAATGCACAAAAAAGAGGTTAGATACGATATCAAAATCATAAAAGGAGGGAGGAGGGGAGTTAAAGAGTACAGCTTTCAGATAGAGGTCAAACTAAAGTGACCATCAATTCTGTATAGAAGAAGAAAGGAACAGAGAAGGACTACTAAAACACTGAGAAAAAAAAAAGGTTAAAAAATGGCAGTAAGTACAAACTTATCAATAGCTACTTTAAACGTCAATGGACTAAATGCTCAAATTAAAAGGCATAGGGTGGCGGACTGGATAAAAAACCAAGACCCATATATATGCTGCATACAAGAGACACACTTTAGACCTAAAGACACTCACAGACTGAAAGTGAAGGGATGGAAAAAGATACTCCATGCAAATGGCAATGAAAAGAAAGCTGGGGTAGCAGTACTCATATCAGACAAAATAGACTTTAAAACAAAAACTGTAAAAAGAGACAAAGAAGGGCATTACATAATGATCAAAGGAACAATCCAACAAGAGGATATAACACTTGTAAATATCTACGCTCTCAATGTAGGTGCTCCTAAATATATAAAGCAATTATTAACTGACATAAAAACAGAAATAGACAGTAACACAATAAGAGTAGGGGACTTTAACACTCCACTTACTCCAATGGATAGATCATCCAAACAGAAGATCAATAAGGAAACATTGGCCTTAAACGACACACTAGAACAGATGGACCTAGTAGATATATACAAAGCATTCCATCCAAAAACTGAAGAAACACGTTCTTTTCAAATGCACATGGAACATTCTCCAGGATTGATCACATATTAGGCCACAAAACAAGTCTCCATAAATTTAAGAAGATTGAAATAATACCAAGCATCTTTTCTGACCACTACGGTATGAAACTAGAAATCAAGTATAGGAAGAAAATCAGAAAAACCACAAATACGTGGAGATTACACAAAATGCTACTGAACAATGACTGGGTTGACGAAGAAATCAAAGAACAAATCAAAAACTACCTGGAGACAAATGAAAATGAAAATACGACATGCCAGAATTTATGGGATACAGCAGAAGCAGTTCTAAGAGGGAAGTTTATAGCGACACAGGCCTATCTCAACAAACAAGAAAAATCTCAAATAAACAATCTAACAATGCACCTAAAGGAACTGGACAAAGAAGAAAAAACAAAGCCCAAAATCTGTAGAAGAAGGGAAATCATAAAAATCAGAGCAGAAATAAATGAAATAGAGACCAAAAAAACAAAAGAAAAAATTAATAAAACCAAGAGCTGTCTCTTTGAAAAGATCAACAAAATTGACAAATCTTTAGCTAGACTCACCAAGAAAAAAAAGAGAGGAGGCACAAATAAGTAAAATCAGAAATGAAAGAGTAGAGGTTACAAGAGACACCTCAGAAATACAAAAGATTATAAGAGAATACTATGAAAAGCTATATGCCAACCAATTCAACAATCTGGAAGAAAGGGATAAATTCTTAGAATCATACAACCTTCCAAAACTGGATCAAGAAGAAGTAGAGAATTTGAATAGACAAATCACCAGTAAGGTGATCGAAACAGTAATCATAAAGCTCCCCAAAAATAAAAGTCCAGGACCAGACGGCTTCCCTGGTAAATTCTACCAAACATTCAAAGAAGACTTAATACCTATCCTTCTCAAACTCTTCCAAAAAATTGAAGGGGGGGGGAAGCTCCCTAACTCACTCTATGAAGCTGACATTACCCTGATACCAAAACTAGACAAGGACAACACAAAAAAAGAAAATTATAGGCCAATATCACTGATGAACATTGATGCAAAAATCCTCAACAAAATACTAGCAAATGGCATACAACAATACGTTAAAAAGATTATACACCATGATCAAGTGGGATTTATTCCAGGTATGCAGGCATGGTTTAACATTCGCAAATCAATCAACGTGATACACCACATTAATGAAATGAAGAATAAAAATCACATGATCATCTCAATAGATGCAGAGAAAGCATTTGACACGATACAGCATCCATTTATGATAAAAACTCTGAATAAAATGGGTATAGAAGGAAAGTACCTCAACATAATAAAGACCATATATGAGAAACCCACAGGTAATATCATCCTCAATGGTGAAAAACTGAAAGCTATCCCTCTAAGAACAGGAACCAGACAAGGATGCCCACTGTCACCACTCCTATTTAACATAGTACTGCAAGTCCTAGCCAGAGCAATCAGGCAAGAGAAAGAAATAAAAGGGATCCAAATTGGAAAGGAAGAAGTGAAACTGTCACTATTTGCAGATGACATGATTTTATATATAGAAAACCCTAAAGAATCCACCAGAAAACTGTTAGAAGTAATAAACGAATATGGTAAAGTTGCAGGATACAAAATCAACATACAAAAATCAGTTGCATTTCTGTACACTAACAACGAAGTAGCAGAAAGAGAAATTAAGAATACCATCCCATTTACAATTGCAACAAAAAGAATAAAATACCTAGGAATAAACTTAACCAAAGAGGTGAAAGATCTGTATTTGATATTTTTCTTGTTTGTTGAGATAGGCCTGTATTGCTATAAACTTCCCTCTTAGAACCGCTTCTGCTGTATCCCATAAATTCTGGCATGTCATATTTTCATTTTCATTTGTCTCCAGGTAGTTTTTGATTTGTTCTTTGATTTCTTCATTGACCCAGTCGTTGTTCAGTAGCATTTTGTTTTATCTCCATGTATTTGAGCTTTTCTGACTTTCTTCCTATAGTTGATTTCTAGTTTCATACCATTGTGGTGAGAAATGATGCTTGGTATTATTTCAATCTTCTTAAATTTATGGAGACTTGTTTTGTGGCCTAATATGTGATCAGTCCTGGAGAATGTTCCATGTGCATTTGAAAAGAACGTGTATTCTTCCGTTTTTGGATGGAATGCTCTGTATATATCTACTAGGTCCATCTGTTCTAGTGTATCATTTAAGGCCAATGTTTCCTTATTGATCTTCTGTTAGGATGATCTATCCATTGGTGTAAGTGGAGTGTTAAAGTCCCCTACTTTTATTGTGTTACTATTTCTGTTTTTATGTCTGTTAATAATTGCTTTATATATTTAGGTGCACCTACATTGGGTGCGTAGATATTTACAAGTGTTATATCCTCTTGTTGGATTGTTCCCTTGATCATTATGTAATGCCCTTCTTTGTCTCTTTTTACAGTTTTTGTTTTAAAGTCTATTTTGTCTGATGAGTACTGCTACCCCAGCTTTCTTTTCATTGCCATTTGCGTAGAGTATCTTTTCCCATCCCTTCACTTTCAGTTTGTGAGTGTCTTTAGGTTTGAAGTGTGTCTCTTGTATGCAGCATATATATTGGTCTTGTTTTTTATCCAATCAGCTACCATATGCCTTTTACTTGGAGCATTTAGTCCATTGACGTTTAAAGTAGCTATTGATAAGTATGTACTTACTGCCACTTTTTAACTTTTTTTTTCTCAGTGTTTTAGTAGTCCTTCTCTGTTCCTTTCTTCTTCTATACAGAATTGATGGTCTCTTTAGTTTGACCTCTGTCTGAAAGCTCTACTCTTTAACTTCCCTCCTCCCTCATTTTATGTTTTTGATATCATATCTAACCTCTTTTTTGTGCATTTGTATCCATTACCCTCTTATCATGGAAATAGATAATTTTTCCTATTTGTGGTCTTCTCTTTCCCCCTTAAATCAGTCCCTTTAACATTTCTTGTAGCACTGGTTTCTTGGTGACAAACTCCTTTAATTTTTGCTTGTCTGGGAAATTTTTGATCTCTCCTTCCATTTTGAATGATAACCTTGCTGGGTAGAGTATTCTTGGCTGTAAGTTTTTTCCTTTTAGCACTTTAAATATATTATGCCATTCTCTTCTAGCCTGTAAGGTTTCTGCTGAGAAGTCAGCTGATAGCCTTATGGGGTTTCCTTAATAGGTAACTTGACATTCTCTTGCGGCTTTTAGGATTCTCTCTTTATCTTTAATTCTGGACATTTTGATTATGATGTGTCTTGGTGTGGGCCTCTTTGGGTGTATCTTGTTTGGGGCTCTCTGTGCTTCCTGTACCTGGATGTCTGTTTCCTTCCTTAGGTTAGGGAAGTTTTCATCTATTATTTCTTGAAATAGATTCTCTGCCCCTTTGTCTCGCTCTTCTCCTTCCGGGACACCTATAACATGGATGTTAGTGCGCTTGATGTTGTCCCAGAGGTCCCTTAGACTGTCCTCACTCTTTTTAATTCTTTTCTCTTTTACCTGTTCAGCTTGGGTAATTTCTTCTAGTCTTTCGTCCAGCTCACAGATCCATTCTTCTGTATCCTCTACTCTGCTTTTGAGTCCCTCTAGTGAATTTTTCATTTCCAGTATTGTATTCTTCATTTCTGATTGGTTCTTTTTTATATCTTCCATTTCTTTGTTGACATTCTTACTGAGTTCATCTATTCTTTACCCCAGATCAGTGAGCATCCTTACCACTCTTTGTTTGAACTCTCTGTCAGGTATGTTGCTCATTTCTGTTTCACTTAGTGTCTTTTCTGGGGTTTTGTCCTGTTCCCTTACTTGGAGTGTATTCTTTTGCCTCCTCATTTTGCCTCTTTCCCTGCTCTTGTGTCTACATATTAGGTAGGTCAGCTATGTCCCCTGCTCTTGGATAGGTGATCTTATGTAAGTGATGGCTTAGGAAGCCTGCAGTGTGCTTCCCTCAGTTCTCAATGTTCCAGGGGTGACCCCTATGTGGGCTACCTGTGTCCTTCTGTTGTGGCCTGTTTGCTCTCCCTGTAGGTGCCCAGGGAGGCTGAGTTATGCTCCTGGCCAGCTGTTGTAACGCTCAGCTTCTTGTAGTTGTTGTGGGCCCTTCAGTCTCTTTATCAGGTGTGGGGAGCCCCAGCACAGTTGGCTTCAAGTTCTAATACCACATTTGTGTTGCAGTATTTCTTTTAAGTGAGTAGGTTGTTAGGCTCAAGGCCTTACAATTGCTATAAGCCTCCAGCCTTTAGGTCTCTTGTCAGCTCTCTGAGGATTGCAGCTGGGTGGGGCTGGCCTCGGGCACAGGAGCACCCAATTGTTTCAGGCTTTGGAAGGTGAGGCAAACCCCCTATGTGGGTTTTTGAGAAGCACAAGTCTTCTGCAGCTGACAAGCCCTGCCACCCATAGGTCCAAACACATTCAACATAGTCCTGCCCCGTGTGCATGCCCTGATGTCCCAAAGCGGACCCAGTCTCTCCACGGCGGGAGCCCCACACTCTCCACCTGCTCCTTGTGCACACCCTGCCCCACTGAATTTGGCTCAGTTGCCAGGCTGCAGAGAATCCAGTCACCAATCTATGCAGGCCCCCAAGTTGCCTGAGGGCTTGTTGTTGGGTGGGGCCAGTCTCTAGGGTGGGCTGCCTGCCCTGGCTGAGCTGGATTAAATCGGTGCTCTAGCGGGTGGGACAGACCCTGGGCTTGCAGGCCTCAGGGAGAACTCCAAGGGCATCTGTGTCAGCACGCCCACACCAGGACACAACTGTGGCTGCTGCCAATGTCTCAGTCCTTGGAGAGGTCTCACCTCTCAGGGCCTATCAGGCAAGTCTCTTTTCACCAAAGCACTGTGCATCTTTTTTCTGGTGATTTTAGGTTCCTTTCTGAAATGGGTGAGTTTGCACATGGGCCGTTGAAGAGCCGGTTTTACTTTCTTTGTGAACCAGCTTTTCTGGGGGTATTCCCCAATGTTTTAGTAGCAGGCAAAGTCAGATATTATGCCACTCGTCTCGATTGTGCTGGGTCCACAAAAAGCCCACTGAGGGGGCGCTCCCCAGCTCAGGGCCCCGCTCCTCCAGGGAGGGCTGCGTACCTTTGTGCTGCTCCCGGGCGGTCGTGAGGTGCTGTGGCTCAAGAAGGTGGTGTTTTTCCTCTCCAGAAGGGAGTTTCTACCTCTTCTACTTCAGTTAGGATTCTCCATTGTTGCAGGAGTTCCTCTTATCCAGTTTTCAGTTCTGTCTCAGGGGTAATTTTTCCACGAGTAGTTGTAAATTGGCTGTGTCTGTGGGAGGAGGTGAGTTCAGAGCCTGCCTATGCCGCCATCTTGACGTCCTCTCAGGAAAATACTGTTTTAAATGCACAAGGACCAAGCCAGCAGGTCACCGGGTGTCAGGACAGAGATATCACTAACTGTTCATCATTCCTGCACATTTCCTATTTTTTATCATGTTTTTCACCCCTTCCCACAATTACCTACACTTTTTATTTTTGCAGCTAAAATCAGTCCAATATTCTGTAACAATATTTCACCTTGTTCATAAAACCCAGGATGAAAGAAGGAGAATAAATGGGCTTTCTATGTACTGGTTACTTTTGAAACTAGTCTGGATGGAATGATCACTTGTTCCAGAAGTTGGCATAGGCAGTGTTAATTAGCAATTAGAAGAGGGACCCCTGCCAAGGGGAGGGACTCTCTGAGGAGGTCAGCTATCCCATATATATGGGAAACCCTAAGCCAGGATCAGTGTCAACCACAACTGTTTTCAGCTCTGACCATGCAGAACTCTGGTTGCGTGTCTGGGAAAAGAGCAAAACTTTGGGAGAGTCAGACCAGGACATTCCTAGAATTCATGCATTTACCCAGGGAGCACTCCTGGTGTCTGAATTATGTGCAAGACACTGTGCTAAGGGCAATCGAAGTTGAATCAAAATAAGTTGTCATACCTGCCTTTCAGGAAACATATTCTATTTGGATGCTCTGAACTCCTGTATTTGACAGCAACCAACATATAAGCATGTTTAGAGAAAGGAGAGGTGACAGTGGGTGAGGAAGGTGAGATGAGGGGCCGGGCTGAGTCGATGGGGTACTTGCCACTGGTGGTGGCCTGGAAGAATGGCTGGGTTTGGCCATGTGGAGACAGAAGGATCCCCACAGAGGAGCATGATGAGGAAGGGCAGGTAGGCAGGGGGCATATGCAGGAAGAGGGAGGAGTTTGCTGCAGTGGGGAAAGTCAAGGTGGGAACCAGAGTGTGGGGCCTCTGTGGTCAAGTAGGGACTGTGGGCTGGAGTTGGTTGGGGCTGCACAGTTGGGGAGGGTCTTGTGAGCAGGAGAGTGGATAGCTCAGTGCTGTAGTTTAGGAGGGTTCCATGGCAGTGGTATGTTTGATGATTGGAACTAAAAGTGTCACATAAATTAGTCTTTCCATATAATTCCATCCAAGCCTTGAACCCTGAATTCTGAGCCCTCTACCTCTTGTGAAGTGAGAAAGAGATGGTCTCTTTTACACTTTCAGCTCTGACTCCTTTATGTCCTGACATAGATTTGAGCTCTGCATGGGTTTGGGAAGGTGTTCAAAGTCAAGACATCTCAGAACTTGAAGTCATCTTCTTCTTCTTGCTTCCTGGTGATTTTCTGGGTTTTTTTGTATTCCTCTTCATACCTGTTCAAAGATTTCATGAATAAGTTTCTGCTGAGAGTATAGCTGTAGGTATTATCTTTCAATATGATCACTGGGGACTCCATCACTTCCTTTATCAGAAGGACATGAAAACATTCTTACCTGAAAGGTAGGTAGGTGAGACCACTGTCTAAGGGGGGCAGCCACACCCTGATCCCACTGAGGGGGCTGGAACCTGGCATTTGGCTAAACCTAGAGCTGCTGAGTGGGTTTCCTTTTACAATAACAGTCCTAGGTTAATTTTGCAACCTTTCTGATCATACAAAGAACACATACATTTTGTAGAACAACTGGAAAACACACACGAGAGCGGTTTCTGCTTGTTGTGATAAGAGTTTCAATTTCCTGTCCACTGTCACAATCCTGTCCTTGACTTTTACCTACATTATCCCATCAAACCCCCCAATGTCCCAAGGCCCAGACATTTCCCTCTTTCCTAGGTGAGGAGACCCAGGCTCAGGGGGTGACTCATTTGCCTCATTATACTTACGAATCGAAGTACTGCAATCAATTGGCAGCGCAATTCCATTTCTGTGGATGTTCCTTACAGAATCAGTTGTACAAAGGCACAAAGTTACTAGGAAGTTCACAGAGAACTATTTCTCATATTAAGAAACTAAAACCAATCTTAAAAATCCAATCAATTGGAGGATAGTTAAATCATTATGAAGCATCCATATGAATGAATTCTAAATGGTCATTTAAAATAGAAATATATCTGCAGTTATAGAACAATTTGCATAGTATTTTCCAATCTTTATGTAAAAAGCATCATGTATGTGCACATATCCATATACAGTCATGTGCCACGTAACAAGGTTTTGGTCAATGACAGACCACATACATGATGATGATCCCACAAGGTTAGCACCACACAGCCTAGGTGTGTAGTAGGCAATACCACCTAGGCTTGTGTAAGTACACTCTATGATGTTTACACAATGACAAAATCCCCTAATGATGCATTTCTCAGAAAGGATCCCTGTGGTAAAGTGATGCATAAATATATAAATGTATATGTCCATAAGAAAAAAGAGTTGGGCAGCAATAGGGGGAAATTTCTACATGTTTGTATTGGGTGACTTTATTTTCTTTAACAGAGAGCATGCATGTTTAAATTTTTAAAAGGTGGGGGAGGACCCACACTCTTGACTTTTGAACTACAAGGCCTTGAAGCCCCCTCCATAAGCTTTTTAGATGAAAGTCCTCCCTGGGAGCTGCTGAGCTGGCTGAGAGCAGAGCAGCAAAGGAACACACCATTCTCCAAAGTTAGAGCAAGAGTTTCATCTTGAGCTTCCTGGGCACACCCCTGGGCTCCTAAGCAGGCTGACTCTGACCTTAAATATGGATTCCAGGCCATCCCCTTCTGTCTTTTGGGATCTGGTCAGCTTACCTGGATTTCCTGTTCTTGACAAAATCTTTGGTCTTTTCATGTGAAACTTCAGTGCTTGCTCATGGCTTTGCTGCCTTAGTTGCTCCAACAGCTTATGAAGGTGGGCCTCCTGGGCCAGTGTGATTTCACACTTGTTAAGTCACTGTGAATCTCTGAGTGAAGGCATCTCAGGCATTCTATTCAGTGAGTTCCTCCCCAGTGTGAGATTTCTGCTGACGGAAGGAGATAAGAGACATTTAAAGGACTGCCCACACACATTCATTCATTCTTTTCTCTATATATGAATTCTAGGCTAATCAGTCTGTCATAGTTCTTGGTTAAAAACCTTTCCCCTCTAAGTTATATACATTGGTGTGTGACTCTCTTGCATGCAGACATTTCTTCTTTGTAACATCTCCACTGTATAGTTGATTTATTTTGTAACTTCATTGTATTTCAAAGACTAGGTATACAAGCTATGCTTATGTAATTGTTCTTTTATAAGAACTCAGGTTATAGCTCTGAGCTCAGGTTAACTTTTTGCCTAAAATCAAAATATGCAAAACTTTCTGCTGGGACAGCACTTACTCCCAACTCTAATTATAGTCATGTTATCGTGCTGTACTAATAACCATCCCATTCCCAGTTCTCTAATGTAGTGGACCCGGGTTCACCCCCTTGAAACTTAACCATTGGCATGCAGTGAGATGGGTTCTTCCTGCAGGTATCTGGTATAGGTATCATGTCTTGGTTGTAAAGGTGACTTCTCCTGCCTAAAAAGTAATTAAAAAAAATAAATTTCTAGAGAGGCACTAGAGAACCAAAATGTTATGAAGCACACAAGGCAAACATTGACCCTTATACAGGGACAGAATGTGAGATGGAGGAATGCGCCAGTGAGTAGAAACACGTTTTAGGGCGCTGTCAGTTACAAAATGTTTTCAAGATTAAAGAGAAAATTAAGACGGGATTTTGGTAAGGTTATGAGAGAAGAAATCATCAAAGGGAAGGGACCAGGGCAAAGTTCACAACACAAAACTTCCACTCCAATGAGGACATAAACTCTAAATATAGATAAATTGATAAATGCTAGTAATAATGACACCATTGAGAATTTTTTCCCCACCGGCTTCTCATACTTTCCTGAAAAGACCATTGACTTAAGGAAATTTGCAGTTGGCATTGCCAAGGTCCTGTTCCCTCACTGTCCAGGCTTCTCCTCATATTGAACACACATGCCTGGAGCTTACTCAGCCTCAGGCCTTAGAGGAATCCTCTTTCTTCCCTCCACAACTCCTCTCCTTGCTCCAATGGCAAATTATATCTGATTTGCAGAGATGACACTCTGTTTGTGGGGAAAAGGTACAGGAATTTTGAACTCTGTGTTAGGAACCATACATATTCTTCAAGTCCAGGACAGGATACTAATGAACAACAAAGTGAGCATTGAAGAAAACCTCATAGGTCCTTGAGCAGAGCAGGAAGGACACTCTGACACCAAGCCCAAAGCACAGAGGACCTCATGCTGTGGATGTGCATGAGCAAGCTCACAGACAGAGTAAAGATTCTCAGTGTTCTCAACAAGGGAGGAATTAAATGTTTCTAGTTAGTGTTTCTTCATATAAAATTTTATTTTCAAATGTAATCCAATAAATAGAAGCTCCACCAGAATAATCTAAGTTTATGTTGCCTGCTATTTTTTCTACTGTGGTCTCAAACTTTAGGCTTAGTGCTTAGAACACAATAATTACTTAGCAAATGTTTAATCTTATTGTTTAGTCATTAAAAAAATATTCATTGAGTTTCTGGCACTGTTTGGGTGCTGGCGATAGAGCAGCAACAAAGACATGAAATTGTGGTCAGGAAGACTATATTCCAGTGGAGGGACAAAGTACATGTCAGTAAATCAATAAACAGATTACCTTCACATAGTTATAAATGCTATGAAAGAATATGAATGAGACATGAGAAGGGAGTGTGATATGTGGAAACTGCTCTGGATACTTATTGAATAAATAAATCAGTGTTGACCAACTCACCCACAGAGACAAGATGACTGTTCTCTAGCATCACATCTCTGTGCAGCTTCCTCTGGGATGTGTCCACCAAAGCCCACTCTTCCTGGGGGAAGTCCACAACCACACCCTTGAAGGTCACTGATTCCTAAAACATCATGGACATTCTGATTCAGAGAGGACCAGATCTATCAAGGTTCCAGGACAGATAGTTGATAGGAGAGTGCTGGGGAAAGGGGGCTGTAGGTGTAGAAAGCTCAAACCCTGTTTGGGGTTCCAGTCAAATGCTTCCCTGTGCTGATCTGGAATGTGCTGTTCATGCATACCCACAAAGATATACACAGTATGTACACAGCCTTAATACATATTAGCTTCATTATAAAGGAATATCACATGACGTGCAGTGTGAAATAACCTGGACATTTCCCCAAAACGTGGTAAATCTCTCTTCCAGACTGGTATACATAATATAGTATATTGTTATAAGTTTTTATCTTGAGAATACATAACTAGACTCTCCTTCTTAACAATTCAAGTAAATCACAGACTCATCACAAAACAAGCAACACCCACTGCCTGTGACAAATAACTGATTATGTGTAAACATTGCCTCTTTATGAACCTTACATTTCTCCTTTGTGAAATGGTTTAACAACCTGTTACAAAAAACTACCTGTACAGGTTTAACAACCTGTACAAACCTGTTACAAAAAAACTGAGAGATCCAATGAGCGAATTTGCAAAGCACTTCCTTTATAACACTCAATACACATAAGTAGTGTATTATTATTTAAAGGTGGAGAATGATGAAGCGATGCTGACTGTTCTGCAGAACTGAAAAGACAACAGAGAACATTGATCAGCAGGTGCTGCCTCTCTCTCTTATCTCTATACGTTTCCTGTGTTCACTGCGAGGTAGAAGGACAGATGGTCCAGAAACACAATGCAAGGGTCCCTGATCATTCTACACGGAAGGATGGCGCTAGCCTGACCTATCCCACAGTGAGGTTTCCACTGCCAATTTTCTCTGGGACCTCCAGGCAGCAGTTATTGTCTCTCTTGTAGTTTAATCCTATCCATCTGCTAATGTGTAATAGAAGCCTCTCAGTTGTATGTGGTCACTCCAGTCCCCCCAAAATGGCCACAGAATCTGATATTTTATTGTATCTTCTATACTCCTTCTCCTCAACACACAGCCAAAATTAAGAAAATACTCTCCACACACTATGTTCAGTTTTCAAGTTTGATCACAAGTTAATGACAAAGAGACAAACTGGGTTTTAGGAAGCGGGGTAAGGAGAATTTTAGTTATCCTTTTTTTAAGTCATAAAAATGTTCAAGTATTTTTTATAAAACTTGAGTAAATTTAAAATTGGTGAAAATAAAGAAATGATTCCTTATTGCTCTCTCTGGTCCAACCCTATCTTCACCCCACCACCTCAGTGCTGCAGAGCCTCCACTTCAGCCCCTGTGACACTGGATTGATTGAACTCACTTGATGGACTACCACCCCCTACTGGAACAGAACCTTTACTCTTACCCATCTCTATGCCTGTGTTAACCACATGCCTAAGGCCACTGTAGCCACTAACACGGATAATGAGTGCACTGCACGTCATGTGATATTCCTTTATAATGAAGCACCCCACCAAAGCTATGGGGTGAATTTGAAAAAAAAACAAGCATTCACATCTCTTCTCTGCAAGGACATCCTTAACGGAGAATTGACTAAGTCAGTGTAAAGGTAGGAAGAAGATTATTTATTGATCAGTCCTGGACCTGCCATAAGCCTCCCAGAATCCTAGTGGAACATAACACACCAATATTTCCTGGGTGCACTTAGAAGATCAGGCCAACAGGAGAAACCTACCCATCTGCTGGTAACAGAAGTGTCAAGTCTGGAGTTAAGAGCCAGTTCCTCCTCACCTGTGGTTGCATTCTCAAGAACTCACCTGCCCCTTGTCTTTAGTAGTATTCTCATCATGGGACAGTCTGATAACTAAGCAGACAAAGCTGAGGAAAGAAAAAGAAGCCACGAGACTCCAGTCTTTTCCACTACTTGTACATACACCGGTCATGAGATCCTAAACCTTCACGTGGTGGTGAATCTGCCCACTCAAACCACAGTTGCATGAAGAATGACCTAAGACAAACCGGCAAGCAGTCTCTTTCCCTAGGGTCACAGTGAGAAGGCTTTAGCTACTATGATCATAAGGAAGATACTAATATCCTCGTTTTACAGATAAAACATTGAAAGCCAATAGCGTTTTATGGCTTTATACTTTCATTAGACCTGGTAGAGGTTTTATTTAATTTCTTCCCTGATGCCAAATCCTAGAAGAACCTGACTTATGTTACATGGAGATTCTTGTATCCACAGCCAAGGGCACCATTATAGGATTTCTGATATAATACCTCTTGACAAGGTGCATTAGCATTTCTTCTACAATACCAACACTAGCCCCTAGTGGCCCACACCCTCCCTCTGTACTCTGTCACCACCCTCTGCATACACTTGCCCTCAATCATTGTGGCTCCTCCACATGGGGATTCAGGCAACATCACTGGAAACCTAGCTCTAGCCTCCACATCCCTGGATATGTGACCAGGCTACTTTGGAGACTGTTGAATGGCAGTGTGCAATGATTCAAAGATTCTTCTGTTATTGGAGGGTTCAATGACTTTCATCATGTAAATATAGCACTAAAATTCCCTTGTACAGGACAGAAGCCACAGTACATACATGGTAATACTACTCTTGTGTCCCATGCTGCCCACAGGGCAGGAAGTCTCATAAGTCATAGAGTGAAGGAATTTAGTTGAGCATTTCAGATACTGTAGTGAAATGGCAGCTGGAGCTCTGCCCTAGTAATTGTCATCAACAGGAGCATCCCTTCATGTCATAATTGACGTCTATGGAGGCATCCTCCAACTGTCAAGTATTACTCAAAACACTGTTAATAAACGTATGGCAGGGACAAATTATGACAATATGTTATGAACAAGGTTAGGATCACAACTCTTTGAGCTTGAGGTCTGGAGTAGAGAAAACATGATCTGATAAATAAATTGAGACCCAGCAACTGCAATTACATAGATTTGCTTGTTTAATCCCCTTAATAATGCTACTGATTATGGGTTAGTTACCTATTTACAAATGACATCAACTGGTTCAGAAACCTTAATGATACGGCAAAATCACATGACTACAAAATGACAGAGCTGGAATTTCAGCTCTGCCTGTCTCTGAATCTCAAATAATTAAACGTGCTCATCTTGAGGAGTTTTACCTACACCCAGACCCAGGTTTTACCTGGATATGTCACCTCCCAGGTCAATGACCAGAAACCTCTCCCTCCCCTCACAACCCTTCTCCTTTCAGCCTGTTCACAGAGTTACTCCCCATGCCAGGTCCTCTCACTGTGGTAACCTCCACTGACCACCTTCTCAAACAGCCCCCACTTTTCCTCAGTTTTACTGACCCTGTTTAACCCATACTTATTCATTTCAACATATTTGTGCCAAAATTAGCAGATCTCATGCCACCTGACTTTTCACATCTGATCGAGACCCCAATCCCAGATGACTCTAGGTATCTCCCTTTCCCCCGGCTGCATCTGTCACAGCACAGGATTAGGATACTGACCCAGTCTAACTGCAGTGTCCTAAATCTCCCAATGGCTTTTTATAAATATCTCATGTCCTACTATATCTTGATAATTCTTCCATGACTCGTAAATGTTCAGGCCTCACTCATGCCTTAAGTGTCATAAATTCTCACCTTTCCTTTCAGTTTCTACATCTCCTACTATACAGATGAATTAGATCATTTGAAGATACATTTCAGTTCTCTGCCATGAAATCCACATATCTTCTTGAATTTCTACCCACTGGTGACCCCTTTTCAATAAAATTGCAAGTTCATCTCTATCTCTGGCTGAGCCGATGTGAACATAGTTTTCATTTCTCTGAGATAAATGCCCAGGAGTTGATATTGCTGGGTTGTATGGTAATTACAAGTTTAGTTTTAGAATACCCTGCCAAACTTTTTTCCAGAATGGCTGTACCATTTTAAATTCCCACCGGCAATGTAGGGGAGATCCAGTTCCTCCACATTCTCACCATCATTTGCTATTATCACTCTTCTCTTACCTCAGCTATCCTGATAGGTGTGTAGTGATATCTCATGTGGTTTTCACTTACATTTCCTGAATGACTAATGATGTTGAACATCTTTTCATCCACTTATCTGCCACCTGTATCTCCTCTTTGGTGAAATGTCTCTTTTGTCCAGTTTCTAGTCGAATTATTTATTTTTACTGTTGAGTTTTAATAGTTCTTCATATATTCCATTACCAGTCCTTTCTTAGATATGTGATTTGCAAATACTTCTCCCAGTCTGTAGCTTGTCTTTTCATGCTCTTAACAGGTTCTTTTGCAGAGAAAAACTTTTTAATTTGGGGGAAGTCCAATTTATCAATTTTCCTCTTATAGATGACATTTGGTGTCAAGTCCAAGAATTCTTTGCCCAGTCCTTGCCATAAAATGCAAACATTTCTCTGCTTTTTTCCTAAGTTTTATAGTTTTCCAATTTAGATTTGTGTTTGTGACCCATTCTGAGTTAATTTTTTTTATAAGTTGTGAGATTTAGACGGAGGTTCATTTTTTGCTTAGGGATGTTTGATTGTTCCAGCACCATTTGTTGGAAAGCCTATACTTTCTCCATTGAATTGCCTTTGCAATTCTCAAAATCATTTGAGAAAATAATTTCATTTCTGTGCTTCTCTATACTATTTTCTATAGTGAGTTCCCTATACTGTTCCACTGAGCTCTGTGTCTATCCTTCCAACAATACCACATAGTCTTCTTACTGTGGCTACAAAATAAGACTTGAAATTGAGCAGATTGATTCCTCTCACTTTATTCTTCCTTTTCAACATTGTTTTAGCTAGTCTAGTTCCTTTGTTTTCTTATTTATTTTAGAATCCTCTTATATACATATCTACAAAAAGTTTTGCTAGATTTTAATATAAATTTCATTAAACCTGCATAATAATTTGGGGAAAATTGACATCTTTACTACGTTGAGTTTTCCAATACATGAACGAGGTGTTTTAAAAACCTTGAAAAATACCAACCTGATACACAAGTAACTTATCTTCCTGAAAGAACAAAGTCCAATGCTCTTTAAAGAAAAAAGTGACAAAACCTAGACATTTACTGTCATAGTCACAATGTCTACCATTCAATTAAAAGTTAGTGGACCTACCAAAAAGCAAGAAAATAAGACTAAAAACAAGGAAAAAGGTAGTCAGTAGGAAAAGACCCTGAAAGGCAGATATCATGAACCATCCAAATAAGGATTTTAAGACAACTGTTCTAAATATGTTCAAGTATTTAAAAGACAACATGAATACAGCAGGAGATAAACAAAAGGTCTAACAAAGAACCAGATGGAACTTCTAGAAGTGATGTAAATACATATATGTTGGAAATGAAAAATTCAATAAATGAGATTAACAGATGATTAGATGTGCAGAAGAAAAGGAACTGGAGAGCACAAAAATAGAAATACCTAAATTGAAGCACAGAGTGATAAAAGACTGAGAAAACAAGGCTCAGTGAACTGAAACCAGGTGAGTAATCACCAAAAGAGTAATAAAAAAATAAACCTCCTGGGATTGGCCCGGTGGTGTAGTGGTTAAGTTTGTGTGCTCTGCTTCAGTGGCCTGGGGTTTGCAGGTTTGGATCCCAGGCATGGACTTACGTACTGCTCATCAAGCTATGCTGTGGTGGCATCCCATATACAAAAATAGAGGAAGATGGGCACGGATGTTAGCTCTGGGCTAATTTTCCTCAGCAAAAGAGGAAAATTCACAACAGATGTTAGCCCAGGGCCAATCTTCCTCACCAAAAACAAAAGAAAACAAAACAAAAAACCCTCCCTACTAAAATAGATAGGGACAATCCACCGTTGTTGTCAGTGATGGAGATAAAATGGAATGCTAAAAAACACAGAACTAATAAAAAAGAAAGAGGAACAAATAATAGAAAAAAAAAAAACAACCAAGTAGCAAGACAGTAGAGATAAACCCAAGTATATTAATAATTACAATAAATGGAAATGGTCAAAACATTCCAATTAAAAGGCAAAGACAGGGTAAAAACATGACCTAACACTGTGCTGTCTACAATAAAACCTACTTTAAATATAAAGACAAAAATAGGTTAAAAGAAAAAGAATGGAAAAAGATAAACCATGCAAACACTAACCAGAGACAAAGAAGGATATTTGATAGTGATAAAAATGTCAATCTATTAAAAAGACATACCAATCCTACATGTGTGTGCAGAAAATAAATGACAGAATTAAAAGTAGAAATAAGACAACACTCCCCTCTCTGAACTAGATAAATTAAGCAGACAGGAAATCAGTAAGAGAACAGAAGAAGACTTGATTAATACCATCAATCAATTTGTCCTAACTGAAACTTTTACAACACTCCAGCCAATATCTGAAGAATACAAACTAATTTCAAGTGAACATGGAAAAGTTTAAAATCATACAAAATATTGTCTGACTACAAAAAATTAAATTAGAAATTAGCAACAGGGAGGTATCTATAAAAACCCTACATAACTGTAAATCAAAAGACATATTTTTAAGAGACACATGGGGCAAAGAAGATATCACAAGGAATTTTAGAAACTATTTTAAACTGACTGAAAATGAACATGCAAGAGCGCAAAATACGTGGGATGGTCATAAACTCCAAGGGGCAATGGAAAATAATACAGTCAATCTGGAAAATCATTGGGCAGTTTCTAGCTAAATTTGCAACCACCGCATGACCCAGAAATTGCACTCTTGGACATTTGTCCCAGAGAATAAAATTGTATGTTCACAGAAAACCCTGTACGTGAATGTTAATAGCAGCTTTACTCTTAGTAGCAGTACTGGAAGCCATCCAAATGCCCTTCAATGAGTGAGTGTTTGAACAAACTCTGGTACATCCATACAAGGGAATACTACTCAGCAATACAAAGGAATGGACTATTGGCGCAGGCAGCAACCTAAAGGTACCTCAAGAACATCACGTTTAGGGAAAAAACCTAATCCCCAAAGGTTGCATACTATATGATTCCACTTATATAATGTTCCCCAAATGGCAAACCTAGAGAGATGGAGAGCAGGTCAGCAGTTTTCAAGGGTCAGAGACGGGGTGGGATGGAGAACAGGTGTGAACACAAAGGCAGCACAAGCAGTTCTTTTGTGGTGATAAACAATTTTGTATCTTGACTGTTCTGGAGGGGGTTACACAAATGTATACCTGGAACAAAACTGCACAGAACTGTATACACACATACACACACACACACACACACACACAGAAATATGCAGGTTAAAAATATGACGAAAGCTGAATAACGCCTGTGTTCTAGTTAACAGTATATCAATGTCAATATACAATGTCAAGTCCCTGAATTTGGTATTGTACTACAGTTATCTAAGATGCTGCACTGGGGGAAAGTGGCTGAAGAGCACTCAAGATTCTTTATGTTATTTTTGCAACTTCCTGTGAGTCTATAATTATTTCAAAATAAAAAGTTTAAAAAATATGATACACCTAAAGCTGGTCTTAGAGGGAAATTTGTAGATCTAAATGCTAATATCAGAAGAGAAAAGAAGTCCAAAATCAATTATCTTAGCTTCTAGCTTAAGAAATTAGAAAAAAACCCAGCAGAGTATATCCCAAGTAAGTAGAAGGAAGAAAATAATAAAGTTAAGAATAAAACTCAATAAAAGAAAAACAGAAAAAACAATAGAGAAAAAGCAATGAAAGCAAAATCTATATATTTGAAAAAGTCAATAAAATTGACAAACCACTAGCTAGACTGATCAAGAAAAAAGAGAAAAGAGACAAGGTACAAATCTCATTAGTGAAGGGAGAGACATCATTAGAGATCTTAAAATAATGAAAAGGATAATGATGCAGTATAGATAGAAACTTTATATTACTGAACTTGATAACTTAGAAAAAAATCAATACCTTACAAAACATAAATTACTAAAATTGACTTAGGACACAAAAATATGAAAAGTTTTAAAAAAATAAATTCTTAATTAAAATTCTTCCCACAAGGAATACTTGAGGCCTGAATGAAATCTATCCAAAATTTAAGAAAAAAAAGAATATAATCTGACACACACTCTTTCATAACTTGGAGGAGGAAACAGGGCCCAATACACTTATTCCATCACAAAACCAAGCTATAAGAAAAGACAACTAAGACTATAAGAAAAGACAACTATTGAACAATTTCCCTTGTGATCATAGATGTAAAACTCCTTTAAAAAGTGACTGCATGTCAAACTCAGGAAGATAAATAGATAGATAGAGGAAAAAGATAATCCATTTAGGATCAAGTGGGGTTCAACCTAGGAATGCAAGTTTGGTTTAACATTCAAAATTCAATAAGTGCAATTCAAAATATTAACAGAACAAAGGAAAAATAACCTATCATTACCTCAACAAATGCAGAAAATCATTTGACAAAATTCAACACACATTCATGATAAACTTAAAATTTAGAAAACAAGAGGGGCCAGCCCCATGGCATAGTGGTTAAGTTCATGCACTCCACTTTGGTGGCCCAGGGTTCAAGGGTTTGGATCCCAGACACCGACCTACATACTGCTCATCAAGCCATGCTGTGGCAGCATCCCACGCACAAAGCAGAGGAAGACTGGCACAGATGTTAGCTCAGGGACACTCGTCCTCAAAAAAAAATTTAGAAAACAAGAAAAAGGAGGAAATTTCCACAAGCTGATAAAGGGATCTATGAAAAATGTACAGTTAACGCTATAAGTAGTGATGAATGACTGAACGCTTTCCTCTGAAAATAAAAAACAGGGCAAGAAGATCCACTCTCACCACTTCTAATCAATATTATAGTGGAGGTCCCAGAAAATAAGGTGGGAAAAACAAATAAAAGGCATACATGTTGGAAAGGAGTAAGCAAAACCATCCTCATTTGCAGATGACAAGATCATGGGGAAAGATGTTCTTAAAACTACTAAGTAACTTTAGCTAAGTTGAACATATAAGTTCAGTATGCAAAAATAAACTTTACTACTATATACCGGCTAAAAATTAGAAATGAAAATATTTTAAAACTATTATTTATAATAGCATCCAAAAACATGAAACATTTGAGGAGATAAATTTAACAAAATATGTGTAAGATATGTGATTCCACTTCAAGGAGCTAAAAAAAAGAGCAAAGTAAACCCAAAGGAAGTTGAAGGAAACAAATAAGAAGGAGCAGAAATCAACAACATTTAAAAGAGACACGGAGAAAAATAATCAAGCTAAAAGAGGTTCCTTGAAAAGATCAACAACATGCGCAAATGTATAAACTCATATCCAGAATGATCAAGATAAAAAAATAAAGAGGGCATAAATCATAAATATTAAGGATGAAAGAGGAATTATCTCTACAGGTCTTACAGAAAATAAAAGTATAATAAGAGAATATCCCACACAACTTTAGCCAACAAATTCAACAACTTGGAAGAACTGGTAAAATTCCTTGAAAGACAACTCCCAAAGCTCATTCAAGAAGAAACAGATAACCTGCATAGGCCCATATCTATTACATAAATTGAGTTCCTAGTTAAAAACTCTAAGCTCAGAGAGTTACACTGGTAAATTCTACCAAACATTTAAGAAAGAAATAATACTGATTCTACAAAATGAGGTCTCATTTTATGAGACCATTTTATGATTTTTATACCAAAACCTGATGAAGACATTATAAGAAAACAAACCTATAGACCAATATCCCTCATGTAACTAGGCACTAAAATCCTTAAACCATGCTCAAATCAAACCCAGAAATATTTTAAAAGAATAAACATCACAACCAAATGAGGTTTATCACAAGAATGCCAGGTTGGTTTAACATTCAAGATCATTCAATATAATTAACCATATTAACAGAATAAAATAGAAAAACCAGATGATCTTCTCCACAGAGGCAGAAAAACATTTGACAAAATTCAGCACCCACTGCTAATAAAAATTCTCAGCAAACTAGGAACAGACACGAATTTTCTCAACCTAATCAAGGGCACCTACAAAAGATCTTTAGCTAACTTCACGCTTAAGGTGAAATATTGAACACATTTCTCCCAAGACCAGCAACAGGCAAGGATGTCCACTCTCACCATTGCTATTCAAGATTGTGCTGATACTCACAACACGGATGAATCTCAAAATTATCACACTGAGGGAAAGAAGACAGAGAGAAAAAGAGCACACAGGGCATGACTACATTAATACAAAATGCAAACTACTCTAAAATGACAAAAATATGTCTGTGTTTTCCTGAAGCCCAGAGGAAGAGCAAGGAATGGACTGCAAAGGGACACAAGGAATTTTTTGGGGGGTGATGGAAATGCTCTGTCTCACGGCTGTACACAACTGTCAAACTCATCAAATCGTACACCTTAAATGGATGTCATTTATTTTATGTAAATAATTCCTCAATAAGTTTGATAAGAAAGAATGATCAATACGTTTAAAAACAGGAAGAGAAATTAATGGATGAAAACATGAAAAATTTCAACAGTCTTGGAATCTGTAGAAAAGTAATCAAATGGACATTCTATCACTGAAAAATATAATCTCTGCAATTAAGAAGTTATTGGGGGTCAGCCCTGGGGGTCTAGTGGTTAAGTTATGTGTGCTCCACTCCAGTGGCCGGGGGTATGGTTCCTGGGTGCAGACCCACACCACTGTCTGTCAGTGGCCCTGCTGGGGCAGCAGCTCACATAAAAAGAAAAAAAGAGGAAGATTGGTAACAGATGTTAGCTCAGGGCAAATCTTCCTCAGCAAAAAAAAAAGTTACTGGGTGCCTTAAAAGTAAAGCAGCCAGATGTGAAGAAATAATTAGAAAAACTCAGACAGGTCCAATACAAAATATCCAAACTTTCAGATATTTGGATCTGAAATTGAAGTTCAGAGAGAAGAAAATATAAAAAAAGAATGAAAACAAAGTACAGAGCACAAGAAAGATGTGGGATACGGTCAACAAGTCTCACATCTGTGTAACCAGAAAGACAGGGAAAAAGAACGGGGCAATAGCAGCATTTGAATGAATAACAGCTGAGAATTTCCCAAACCTGATGAAAGCCTCAATGCACCATTCAAAAAGTTCTCTGAGTCTCCAGTAGGACAGATAGAAAACACACGCACGTGCACGTCTGCATGCACGGGCACAGGTACCGAGGCAGAACATCTTAAAATCGCGCAAAGTAAAGCACATGACTTACGGGAACAACAAAAAACCAAAAGGCTGACTTTCCAACAACTTTTTGACCCTGGACTCCAGCCCAAGCCCACGGCCCCTGCCCTGACCCCCCATCCGAAGCCTGGCCCCCATCTCAGCTCCACCCCTGACCCCCGCCCCGTCCCCAGCCCCGCCCCCAACCACTCACCTGTCCCGTGGCAGAGGGCGTGCCCTCGGGGGGCCGGCGGGAGGCCGGAGCGGAGCTGATGGGGTGGGGACGGGGCAGTGGGGTTGGCAGCTGCAGAGTCCGACGCCATCGAGATAGCAGCGGAGCCCGAGAAGACGGAGTCTGAGGCACTGACGCGACTGAGGCGGTGGCTGCGGCTCCCCAGGCGCGAGCCCGCCCCCTCTGCGCTGTTGACCAATCCCGCGGCGCACAGAGCTTCTGGCCCCGCCCCCGCTCAATCAGAAAGAAACCAATGAGCGTCAAGGGGGCGGGGGCGGGGAGGTACCAAAGGGGATCCGGGGCGGGACTGACAATTGTGGCGGGGAGGAGGCGGGGTCTTCAGCGGGTTGGTCGGTGGCCCTCAGAGGGCCATGGGATGGTCACTGGTCGTAGGTGGGGCCAGTGCAGGGGCGGAGCCCAAGGCGTGGCGCGGCCGTAAATAGAACGGGGGGCTGGGGGCGGGGGTTCACTGGAGGGGGCGTGGCCTGGTGTGGGACGGCTCTGGCGGAGGTGGCCGGGCCATGAATGGGGGCGGGGCTCTGGCCGTGGCGTGGCAGGCCCGGGGGGGGGCGGGGGAGGAGGCCGGCCACAGGTGGGGCAGGGGCGGGTGTCTGGCCGAGGCGTGGCCTGAGCGGCCCCACCCTTTTCCTCTCCTCGTGGACCGGGTCCTGCAGTGGTCGATAAAGCGGGCAGTCCTCCCGAATTTCGCGGCCTAGTCCCGAGACCCCGCCCTGCCCCGGTCCTCGGCCCCCTTCCCCAGCCCGGCCCCGTCGTCCTCCCGCCTGCCGAGCGGCTCCCGCCCCTCCCGCGGCTGGGCTCCGAGGTCCCCCCACAGCGAGCCCGGCCCTCTACCTGTCCTGGCCCCTTAGCAGGTGTCCCCTTTTTTCTCCGCACCGCGGAATCCGTGTGTGTGGGGGTCCATGCCCCTCTGCCCGCCCTGGCCAACTCAGGGAACAGTGGGCTTGTGTATCCGCCTTCCTGGGTGCCTATTCGAAACAACTGTCCGCAGTGGCTTATTCTTCCTCCTCTGTGTCGCTGAGTGACCGTTCTCTTTGAGAAGAACAGGCTCTGATTAACAAATCAATCTTCTGTGATTACATATAAATATAAAATCATTGACTCTTTACAGAAAAAATTTTACCTATGAGGAAACTGAGGCACAAAGATGTTGACAAAGCTTGCCAACATAGTAAACGGCAAACCCAGAGTTGCAGGAGGCGTTCTGTCTCCAGGTCTCCTGCTCTAAGCTCCTATGCTGTATGGCCAGAATTCTAGACTGGTTCTTCATGCCCTGCCACTGTATACATGGCCCCTCCTGGGGCCACAACATTTTTGAACTAGTATATAGGATTCTCAGAATCTTACTGCATTTGATCATTCTTTAATTTTTAACAGCATGCTTTCTCGTTTTACAAGACACGGTACAAACATGTTGAGGGAGTCTCTGTCCATACCTAAACTTGACCACTCTTTCTTTGGTATACCTAATCTAGTCTATACACACTTCTATCATAGCCACAGGTGCAGGGTTTGGACACATCCCAGTGTATCCCTGGGATGCCAGCTGAATCAGTGCTTAGAGGGAAAGTTATAGCCTTCAATGAATAAATTAGAATAGAAGAAAGACTGATATCATTAATCTCAGCTTCCTTCCCAAGAACTAAAAAAGAACCATCAAACTGGAAGAATATAAGATTAAGGCAACAGTAAAATTAAGAGCAGAAATCGATGGCATAGAAAAATACAATAGTAGAAAATCAACAAGGCTAAAAGTTGTTTTGTTGACATTAATAAAATTAATAACCCCCTAGCAAAACAGATAAAAAAAAAAAGAAAAAGAAGAAACTAAATTACCAGTATCAGGAATCAAAACATAGGCATCCTCTATAGGACCCACAGTCATTAACAAGACAGTAAGCAGATTTTATGAAATATTTAGGTTAAAAATTTCACAACATAGATCAAAATGGATCACATTTAAAAAAAATAACATCAAAACTGACACACACAGAAAAAACAAAATGGGAAAACTTTTCTATCTATTGAATAAAGTGGATTAATTATTTAAAAACCAAATTGACGTGACATCAGCATCATGGCGGAGTGAGCTTTCCCGTGAACTCTTCGCCCGCAAGATACAACAAAAGCAACAGCCACAGACCAACAACGGAATCCCAGACAGTGAAAACCTAGAGCGGAGGGATCCACACTGCCTCACATCTGAGAGCGGAACGTGCCGGGCCCCCGGAGGAAGTGGGGAGAGGTAAGGAGAACTCCTCTCCCTCCCCATCAGATCAGTGATCCCGGGTCCGCGCGGCTCCCAGAGAGGGGGGAGGGGCGGCCCTCAGCGGGGAAACCGTGGCTCTTCGGACTCTCTCAGCCAGTGGGAAACTCCCGCACAGAGGACTCAGAGGAGCCACAGGGCTACCATCAACATCTGAGCACCCCAGAGAGCGGATAAAGAGGGGCAAACGAGAAGACCCCCACGGCAGGGACCCAGAGGGCAAAAGAGAGAGCCCCCCCCTCCCCACAACCTGGAGTCTGCAGCTCGACCAGACCAGACCTAGCGATCCGAGGCAGACCTGATCCAACCGGACTGGACCCGTGGATGGCAGCGGGGAAAAAAAAAAAACCAAAACTGCGGATCGCAGCAGAAAAACCGGGGCAGAGCGCAGGGGGCTTAGACTACACAGCCCTTTACCACCAAACAGTGGCGGCAGGTGGAAATTGCAACCAGAGACTTCCAAGATGAGGAAAAACAAAACCAACACAGGAACCACAATGCAAAAATATATGAAATCACCAGACCAGAAACAAAATGACAAGCACCCAGAAATCAACCCCGAAGACACAGAAATCCATAAACTAAATGACAGAGATTTCAAAATAGCTATCATAAGAACACTCAATGAAATACGAGACAACACAGACAAACAATTCAATGAGATTAGGAGTTTCTTCACAAAAGAGATTGAAATCATAAAGAAAAACCAATCAGTGCTGATGGAGATGAAGAACACAATGGAGGAGATAAAGGAGAATCTGGAATCTTTAAAGAACAGAGCTGACAATATGGAGGAAAGAATTAGTACTTTAGAGGATAGGAATACAGATATACTCCAGATGGAAGAGGAGAGAGAACTAAGACTAAAAAGAAATGAAGAAAGACTCCGAGAAATATCTGACTCTATTAGAAAATGTAACAAAAGAATTATAGGTATTCCTGAGGGAGAGGAGAGGGAAAGAGGAACAGAGAGCCTATTCAAGGAAACAATAGCTGAGAATTTTCCAAATCTGGGGAAGGAGCAGGAAATACCAGTAAGCGAAGCCAACAGGACACCTATATATATTAACAGACAAAGGCCTTCACCACGACACCTAGTGGTAAGGCTAGCCAGGGTCAACGACAAAGAAACAATATTAAGGGCAGCTAGACAAAAACAAAAAATAATGTACAAAGGAACTCCCATCAGGCTCTCAGCGGATTTCTCAACAGAAACTTTTCAGGCTAGAAGAGACTGGAATGATATATTCAAAATACTGAAAGACAAAAACTTTCAGCCAAGAATACTCTATCCAGCAAAAATATCCTTCAAATATGATGGAGAAATAGTAACTCTCCCAGATAAACAAAAGCTAAGGGAGTTCATGGCCACGAGACCCCCACTACAAGAAATACTCAAGAAGGCCCTCAGGCCTGAAAAAAAGAAGAGAAAGGGAACACAAAGCTTGGAGGAAGGAGAAAAGTAGGTAGACAAAATCAGAGAAATAGTAGATCTTTACCGGAATAGATTAGCAACCACTTAAATACTAAACTCAAAGATCAAAGGAAGAAATTCACCAAAAATAAATTTAACCTCATCACTGTAAAACACACAGCCACAACACAAGATAGAATAAGGTATAACAAGAGCAACTTAGAAGGGGAAGAGGAAAGTGACTGAATTGACTTAGTATAAGGAAATAGGAGGCTATCAGATAATGGACTATCTCATACCCAAGATTTTTTGCCCAAACCTCAAGGTAACCACTAAACAAATAATCAAGGCAAAACCACATATGATAAACAAAGAGAAAACTAGAAGAATCATAAGACAGAACAACCAAACTGAATTGGCAGTCCAAAACAAATGGGACAAGAAACAAAGGAAATGCAAAAGAACCAGAAAATAAGTGACAAAACAGCAACATTAAGCCCTCATATATCAATAATTACCCTAAATGTAAATGGATTGAACTCTCCAATCAAAAGATACAGAGTGGCAGGATGGATTAAAAAGCAAGACCCAACAATATGCTGCCTTCAGGAAACACATCTTAGCACTAAAGACAAGCACAGGCTCAGAGTGAAAGGATGAAAGACAATACTCCAAGCTAATGGCAAACAAAAGAAAGCAGGTGTTGCCATACTCATATCAGACAAAGTAGACTTCAAGATAAAACAGGTTAAGAAAGACAAAGAAGGGAAATATATAATGATAAAAGGGACACTCCATCAAGAAGACATATCACTTATAAATATATATGCACCCAACATAGGAGCACCAATGTACTTAAAGCAACTATTAACAAACCTAAAAGGAGAAATCAACAACAACACAATAATAGTAGGGGATCTTAACACCCCACTTACAGCAATGGATAGATCATCCAGACAAAAAGTTAATAAAGAAATATTAGACTTAAATGAAAAACTGGACGAGATGGACCTAGTAGACATATACAGAGCATTCCATCCAAAAACTGCTGACTACACATTCTTCTCAAGCACGCATGGAACATTCTCTAGGATAGACCATATGTTGGGAAACAAAGCAAGCCTCAATAAATTTAAGAAGATTGAAATCATAACAAGCATCTTTTCAGACCATAAGGCTATGAAACTGAAAATGAACCAGGAAAAAAAAACTGGGAAAGTGACAAAAATGTGGAGATTAAGCGACATACTACTGAACAACCAATGGATCATTGATGAAATTAAAGGAGAAATCAAAAAATATCTGGAAACAAACGAAAATGATAACATGCCATATCAAACCATATGGGATGCAGCAAAAGCGGTCCTGAGAGGGAAACTCATAGTGATACAAGCCCACCTTAACAAACAAGAAAAAGCCCTAATAGGCAACCTTAAACTACACCTAACAGAACTAGAAAAAGAAGAACAAACAAAGCCCAAAGCCAGCAGAAGGAGAGAAATAATAAAAATCAGAGCAGAAATAAATGATATTGAGACCAAAAAAACAGTAGAAAGGATTAATGAAACAAAGAGTTGGTTCTTTGAGAAGATAAACAAAATAGACAAACCCTTAGCCAGGCTTACTAAGAAAAAAAGAGAAAAGGCTCAAGTAAATAAAATTAGAAATGAAAGAGGAGAAATGACAATGGATACCATGGAAATACAGAGGATTATAAGAGAATACTATGAGAAATTATATGCCAACAAATTGGACAATCTAGAAGAAATGGATAAATTCTTAGACTTATACAACCTCCCAAAATTGAACCAAGAAGAAATGGAGAATCTGAATAGACCAATAACAGGTAAAGAGATTGAAATAGTAATCAAAACCTCTCAAAAAATAGAAGTCCAGGACCAGATGGCTTCTCCGGTGAATTTTACCAAACATTCAAAGAAGATTTAATACCCATCCTCCTCAAACTATTCCAAAAAATAGAGGAAGATGGAACACTTCCTAAATCATTCTATGAGGCCAACATCACCCTGATACCAAAACCAGACAAAGACAATACAAAGAAAGAAAATTACAGGCCAATATCGCTGATGAACACTGATGCAAAAATCCTCAACAAAATATTGGCAAACCGAATACAACAATACATTAAAAAGATCATACACCATGATCAAGTGGGATTTATACCAGAGACGCAGGGATGGTTCAACATCCGCAAATCAATCAACGTGATACATCACATCAACAAAACAAAGAATAAAAACCACATGATCATCTCAATAGACGCAGAGAAGGCATTTGACAAGATACAACATCCATTTATGATAAAAACTCTCAATAAAATGGGAATAGAAGGAAAGTACCTCAACATAATAAAGGCCATATATGACAAACCCACAGCTAACATCATACTCAACGGGGAAAGACTGAAAGCCATTCCTCTGAGAACAGGAACGAGGCAGGGCTGCCCACTCTCACCACTCCTGTTCAACATAGTACTGGAGGTTTTGGCCAGAGCAATTAGGCGAGAAAAAGGAATAAAAGGAATCCAAATAGGTAACGAAGAAGTGAAACTCTCACTATCTGCAGATGACATGATTGTATATATAGAAAACCCTAAAGAATCTGTTGGAAAACTATTAGAAACAATCAACAACTACAGCAACGTTGCAGGGTACAAAATCAATCTACAAAAATCAGTTGCATTTCTATATGCTAATAATGAACTAACAGAAAGAGAGCTCAAAAAGATAATACCATTCACAGTTGCATCAAAAAGAATAAAGTACCTAGGAATAAATCTTACCAAGGAGGTGAAGGACCTATACAATGAGAACTACAAGACATTATTGAGGGAAATCCATGATGACATAAAGAAATGGAAAGATATCCCATGCACGTGGATTGGAAGAATAAACATAGTTAAAATGTCTATATTACCTAAAGCAATCTACAGATTCAATGCAATCCCAATCAGAATCCCAATGACATTCTTCACAGAAATATAAAAAAGAATACTAAAATTTATATGGGGCAACAAAAGACCCCGAATAGCTAAAGAAATCCTAAAGAAAAAGAACAAAGCAGGAGGTATCACAATTCCTGACTTCAAAACATACTACAAAGCAATAGTAATCAAAACAGCATGGTACTGGTACAAAAACAGACACACAGATCAATGGAACAGAATTGAAAGCCCAGAAATAAAACCACACATATACGGACAGCTAATTTTCGACAAAGGTGCTAAGAACATGCAATGGAGAAAGGAAAGTCTCTTCAATAAATGGTGTTGGGAAAACTGGAAAGCCACATGCAAAAGAATGAAAGTGGACCATGTGCTATCGCCATTCACAAAAATTAACTCAAAATGGATCAAAGACCTGAAGGTGAGACCTGAAACTATAAAACTCATAGAAGAAAATATAGGCAACACACTATTTGACATTGGTCATAAAGGAATCTTTTCGGATGACATGCCTACCCAGACTAGGGAAACTAAAGAAAAAACAAACAAGTGGGACTTTATCAGATTAAAGAGCTTTTATAAGACAAATGAAACCAGAATCAAGATGAACAAACAACCAACCAGCTGGGAGAGAATATTTGCAAAACATACATCTGACAAGGGGTTGATCTCCATAATATATAAAGAACTCACACAATTGAACAACAAAAAAACAAACAACCTGATCAAAAAATGGGCAGAGGAAATGAACAGACACTTCTCCAAGGAAGATATACAGATGGCCAATAGGCACATGAAAAGATGCTCAACATCACTAATCATCAGGGAAATGCAAATCAAAACAACACTAAGATACCACCTCACACCTGTTAGAATGGCTATAATCACCAAGACAAAAAAACAACAAATGTTGGAGAGGATGTGGAGAAACAGGAACCCTCATACACAGCTGGTGGGAATGCAAATTGGTGTAGCCTCTATGGAAAACGGTATGGAGATTCCTCAAAGAATTAAAAATAGAGATGCCCTATGATCCAGCCATCCCACTACTGGGAATCTATCCAATGCACCTGAAATCAACAATCCAAAGAGGCTTATGTACCCCTATGTTCATTGCAGCATTATTCACCATAGCCAAGAAGTGGAAGCAACCTAAGTGTCCCTTGACTGATGATTGGATTAAGAAAATGTGGTATATATATACAATGGAATACTACTCAGCCATTAAAAAAGACAAAATCGTCCCATTTGCAACAACATGGATGGGCCGGGAGCGTATTATGTTAAGTGAAATAAGCCAGGAAGAGAAAGACAAACACTGTATGATCTCACTCATATGTGGAATATAAACCAACACATGGACAGAGAAAACTGGACTGTGGTTACCAGGGCAGTGGGGGTGGGGGGTGGGCACAAGGGGTGAAGGGAGTCATATATGTGGTGATGGACAAACAAAAATGTACAACCCAAAATTTCACAATGTTAGAAACCATTAAAACATCAATAATAAAAAAAAAAAACAAATTGACAACTAATCAACAACAACAACAAAAACTTTCAAGGAAAACTCCAGACCAAGACTATTGAAAGATTCCAAACATAAGGAAGAAAACAAAATCACCTAAATTTTCCAAACTCTCCCAAAGAGGAGGAAAAGAGGAAATACTTTTCAGTTTATTTTATGAGGCCAGCATAAAATTGATACCACAATTTGACCAGATCATTAGGAGAAAATAAAATTATAGATCATCTCTTTCATAAAAACAGATATAAATATTCTAAGCAAAATATTATTCTATGAATTCAACATCTATGAAAATAGAATACATCAGTACTAAGTGGGATACACTAAAAAATACAAGCATGATTTAGCATTCAAAATTAGATTGCATAAACTCTCCCATTAGCAGAAAAGTGAAAGAGAAAATTATATCACCATTTAGAATAAAATTCAATGTTTTAAAAAAACTCTTAACAAGATGGTAAAAGTAGGCAACTTCTTTAATCTGATTAAGTTTGTTTAAAATGAACCTACAGCAAACATCATACTTAATACAGAATTATTGAAAGCTTTTTCCCCTGGGATGAAAACCAGAGAAAGATACCTGCTGTCACTAACTTATTCAACATGCGGTTGGAAGGGGAGTGAGAGCATTAACACAGTAAAAAGAAATAAAAGGCATAAGGGTCAACAAGCAAGAAATCAAACTGCCGGTAGATATAGATTGTAACATTGCATGAATGGGAAATTCACAATCATCTACCAATTACTACAACGAAGAAGTGAATCTTAGTAAGGTTGCTGGATATAAACTTGATATTGAGAATTAACTTATTCATATATATCAACAACCTAAAAATAGAAAATAAAATACAAGGGCCAGGATGGGAGGAAATATTTACCATAGATAGGAACCAATAAAGGATTACTTTATAGAATATCTAAAAAAAAAACTTCAAATCTGTAAGAAAACACAAAAGACCCAACAGAAAAGTGAGCAGAGTGAGTATAAAGAAATAGAAGGGGCCGCTGCCTATCCATATTTAGGAAATATTTAGGAAACTGGATTAGGAAAGCATGTAGGAAACTGTAACTCAACGGAAGCAGTGAACTGCACTGTCCGGGTGACAGGATCCAAGCGGGGATACTGATTCCATCTAGTCAGAAAGGAGTAGCAACTCTTCTAGTCTTATTGGTAAGACATTGTGTGTCAGAAGGTAGGAAATAAACTCAACAAAAATTCAGGGGCCACCCCCTCAGTGAAATTTCTAGGAGTCCAGTGGTGTTGGGCATGTTAAGATATCACTTTTAAGGTGAAGGATAAGTTGTGCAATCTGGCCGCTTCCCTCCTATGAACAAAAAAGAGGCATAATGCCTGGTGGGACTCTTTGTATTTTGGAGACAACAAGAATCCTTACTAAGGTGGGTGACTCAAGCTCATTGACTGAGTGACCCAAAAAGCTGCTCATCTTGAGCAGGGCCCAGAACAAGATACGACTCTGCAACAGGTCCAAGCTGCTGGGTAGGCTGCTCTGCCGTTTGGGCCATATGATCCAGCAGACCCCATGGTGCTTGAAGTGGCCCTGCATGTGGAGATGTTGCATGGTGCCATTAGCAGGCCTCAATCGAGGAATCACAATGCAGACCGTTAGGACTTGGGAGCAAAGTCCTGATCACTGCAGATAATCCCCTCCCTTGGAGAAACAGCCTTTTACTTGCTACAGGGCCTTAGTAGAGACTGAATGCATAACTACAGCCACCAAGTGACCATGTGACCTTGGCTGTCCGTGTTGAACTGGGTGTTACCCTATCTACCAAACCAGAACATTCGGTGTGCACAGCAGTGCTTCATCCTCAAAAGGAAGTGGTGTCTACAAGATCAGGCTGAAGTGGGCACTGAAAGCATTATGAAGTTACATGAGGATATAACCGAAATGTCCATGGTCCCCGCTCTGGCTACATTACTTTCATTCTCCCAGACCGCACCTATAGCCTTACAGGGAAAATCCTACAGTAAGTTGACAGAGGAAGAGAAATTGCTGCCCAAAAGGAATTGTATACAGAAGGGCAGGGATACTAGAAATTCTAGTTCACAGGGAGCAGTGATGTTTATGGAAGGGAGCCCAGCTGTAGCCCTAAAATCTGCATCACTAATCTTTCCCCTGGACATGAAACAAGCAGGAAAAGGAATTCTGAGGTCATGGACAAAGATCTCAGGAGGATTACCATCTAGGTCAAGGGTGATCATGGAGCCCCTGGAGGGCAACTGAGGAGGGAGAATCCTGCCTGCCCTTAGTCCATCTGCAAATGACCTTCCTCTGGCCTAGTTCTTTGCACATGCAAAATTTTTTGCTTGTTTATATGTTTTTTCCCCACATAATGCTGCTGCAATCTAGAGATTGATTAGAAAACTGCAAGTTTCAATATTTGATCAAAAGAAACCACAACAAGAGAAGCAGAAATCATTCCTCTCCCCCTAAAGCTGTATAAAGGCAGTCACTGTCCTATGATAGAACATGGTCCTGGCTGGTGCTATATGAAAGACACCCACAATTCAGTGTTTGTTCCTCTGCCTGTGAAAGTCTCTTCAATCTGTAAATTCTGGGAGTTCTGAAAGGCTGTCTCTGCTCCTGGTGAACCTGGTCCTGCCCAGTAGAACCACGCTGACATTAACCTGTTCTCTGAGGAAGGGGATCTTGGGGGTGTCCTTCAGCACCCAGGGAGGAGGGCTGGCCCTTCTTCATTCAAGGAGGGATGTGAGATTCTGTGTCTCATTTACAGGAGCACAGGAAGTGAAAGAACCACATCACTACTCCCAGGCTGTAAAAGAAACAGGATTTTAATATAGTATTGAAATCTAATGTTTAATATGAACAATAAACAAATATTGCCCCTCCCCTGTAGGTAAAGAGGTGCTGTAGGTAAAGAGGTGCTGGGGTTGTCCCTTCTCTCTTGGGCTTCCTGTACCGAAGGAAAAGGCTGACAATGTTTTCCTGCTTGTCAGGGTTGGGGGAGCTGGCCTAGTAAACCCTGAGTGTCCCTGCTGTGTTTGATGCTGAGTAAGAGGCTGCCCTCGATTTGGTTTCAGGAATATGATCTGTCTCTGGTACTGGCTCTGTGCTGGGGGTCTGGTGACTGAATAGAAGAGACTGATTATTGGGGGGCCTCCCCAATATCATGACCCACTGCCTTGCCTCCACTGCACTGTGTGCTCTAAACCCTGTGCTGAGAGTTCAGTAAACAGCACCCCATTTGTCCCTGACATGGGAGCTGTTGTTAGCATCACCCATTTCACAGAGGAGGAAACTGAGTCCCAGGAAGGTGAGGGGAATCACCCATCACAGGACTGCTCAGCAGTGGAGCTGGGGTCCCAGCGCTGGGTGTCTGACTTCCCAGGCCCACGCTTAGCCCAAAGCTTTACTGATCCCCTGGATCAAGTCACTGCCAGTCCAGACACTCGCTCAGCCCTGAGCTGGAAGATGGCGGGTTCTTCTTGGCCTTGTAGAATATTTGCACCTTGCTGGCCCACTGGAATGGGGGTTCCAGCTGGCAGGACAGGCTGTACCTACAGGACAGAGTGGAGCTGTGAGCCACCAGGAGCCACACCTCAGGTGTCCCTCCCAGAGCCTGCCAGCAGCTAGAGTCCCGGTGCTCCAGGCGTCACCATGCAACAAGGTCTGCGGCTGACCATGGAGTCAAAGCCACGGGCTCTGAAGCTGGCCATCAGAAACAGTCCATCCTGCCCTCATCCCAATCCTGCCCTGCCTCACCTCTCATCCTCACTAAGGGGCTCCACGGCCCGGAACCAGGCCCCAAATTGCTCCTTGGGTTGGAGGTTGTATTAATTTGCAGCCTCCTGGAGCAGCGGGATGTCTTCAATTACCTTGGATTGCTGGGACAGAGGAAGGACAGGATGCAGACAGGGCCTGTGTGGGGGACCCTGCAGGAGCCTTGCTGGGGGTGAGAGAGAGGCAAGGAGCTGGTCTGGGGTCTTTCCTTATGTGGGAACCCTCCTCCCCTCCAATTCCATCCAGGACTTGCCTGTTCTCACAGTTGGGTTGAAATAGCTCCTCCTCTAGGAAGGAGTCCTTGATGCCAGCCCCTTCCCCCACCTACCAATGTGATGAGGATCCCCAGTTCTGTGTATCTAATGCTCCCAATTAATGTAAGGCCCAAGGGATGGATCCATAGAGGGTCTTGCTCAGGGGAGTCTCTGATTTCCACACCCCAACCCTCCCCACAGTGAATTTACAGCTGCTTACTCCACCCCATTTCTGGAAGTTGATCACATTGTTCTAGAAGGCAGACAGCCAAAGTCCTGAGCAGGGGGGACAGGAGAGCTGAGGCCAGAGACCTTGTAGCCCAACCCTCTCTGATGACAGTTGGGGAGACTGAGACCCACTTGGAAAGTTGTCCCCATGTCTTCTTCAGATGGTGAATTGAAGGGATCTGCAGAGCAGAGACTACTGCATGAGGAGAACTTCCTGAGGACTCTGCACTCTTGGGGAAGGGAAGAGAATGAGCTGTGAGGGGGAGCTGGAGCCCTGCTCCCTCTGGTTTCTGTCCCCTCATGGACTTCTGTCCTGGATGAGACAGATGCTTAGGAAACCCGGGGAGGGCACAACAGGGACCCAATGAATAACACTCCCAGGCAGGAGGATTTTAGCTCAACCCAAGGAAGGAGCCCAGGAAGGAAGTGTGCTTGCCAGCACTGGGACTGGGAGTCAAGGTCAGGGTGGCCCTGGCAGGAGGGCCCTAGGGACTGTGCAGGGGCTCAGACCACAGCTTCAATCCTGAGAGCTGAGAAAAGAGAAGAGGCAGTTCCCATGAATATAGAGAGGGACTCCCTGGGCCTCCCATGATTCACCTGGGCCACCTGGATCCAGAGGCCCACCACCCTGGCCCTGTCCTGGGCCATCATGCTCGGGTCCCCGAGGCAGGTGGCAATGATGTAGTTGCCCCAGTGTTGAAGTGTGTGATGGTGGCATGGATGGTGAGCACCAGGTACTCATTTCCCCTGATGTCCCACCAGAGGCAGATGATGTGAAAGGCAGTGGCAGGGCATCACATTCTTGAATAGCTCCTGAGAGGTTGGAGAGTGTCACCCAGACCTGCCACACTCCAGCTCAGAGCCCAAGTCCCCCACAGACCCAAGAAGGGTCAGTGGTCCGATCTAGAGCTCAGAAATCTGAGGATGTGGCCTGAAGCTTGTGGGTGTCCCTGAGTTTTGTGTATGTCCACTGAGGGTGCCCAGCACAGGATTACCCAGGACACAATACTGTGAGGAATGGAGGTGGCATTTACTCCCAGCCCAGCCTCACATCCTCCAAGCACCAGAACCCAGCTCTCACCTGCCCAACTCAAGGGACATCTTCCCCCCATTCTGATCACCCTTGGGTCCGATTCCCCTTTTAGATGCACATACCCCTAAGGCAGCAACAACCACGGGCTCTGTTTGTTTGTCTCCCAGGTAGTCAAGTACACATCAGGTGACTAATAAGTGCTGAGACTGTTGAGGCCTCCTGGGCAAATGGGTGATCCATCCATGGATTTGGCAGCACTTCAGTGAGCTCCCCTCCCCTGCCAAAATGCCAAACTCTGTGCAACTTCCTCTGTTCTATCTTACTCATCTGTACCACCATTCTGTGTAGCAGGTGCTCTCAGTGTCCATCTCTACTGTCCACGTGGGGACAGCGAAGGCTTGGGGGTTAAGAAAATTGCCCAGGTCACAGGGTTGGTAAGTGGGGGAGCCGGGATTTGGACTCAGATCATTGAACTCCAGATTGGGGAATGGCAGGTCTGGAGATCTGATGGCACAGGGAAGGCCAGCCCCAACCTCCCTGAGAGCTTCCCTGCTCACCGCAACCATCAGTGTCAACTATTCTGCCACCAGCTGAGGAGGGAACTCTGAGATTAGGCTTCTACTCCCTCAGCAGGTTCTCGGTGGCTACAGCCCAGAGGCAGGCAAAGATCTAGGGTTGGGTCTGGCTCTGTTGTTATTTCTTCAGCTGGAGGTAGAATTCACATTAGAGTCCACGGTCCATCTGGTTCCAATTCAGGAGCTGGCACTGGGGCTGAATGAGGTTGGCACTTGGTCCAGCTCTGAAGGGGCTGATGGAGGTGATTCTGGCTCCAGCTCTAGCACAGGTGTTGGAACTAGAGCTGGAGCTGGCTCTAGCCCAGGAGCTGGCCCTTGCTCTGGAATGTGGAGCTGGTGGGAGCCCTGGAGCCAGTGCTGGAGCAGGATAAAGAGAAGTTTCACCCACGTACCTGACTTTTCCTGTGCCTTTCCAAAGATAGTAATGACTCCACTGCCTTGAAGGGAACTCCAGCCCATGAACCCCAGAAGAGATAGTCTTCCCAGAGTGCAGTCCCCTCACCTTCCAGTTCTGCCTCAATGGGCTCTAGATGCCCCAGCTGAACCTGGAGATGTTGGCATGGCCCTCCAGGTCTGAGCCAGGCAAACTGACGTGTACATAGGTCAGATTCAGCATGAAACAGGGAAATTGCAGGGTCTCCCAGAAATCCTGCACATAGTCCAGCCAGGTTCCCACCATAGACAAGATGGCACTAGGGGGAGGCAGTTGGGCTACAGAGTTGGAGGCTTGGCCTTTCCTTCCACACTGCCCTCCCAAGGCACTCTTGTTTGGGTCAGGCCCCTATGCTTGCCCCTTCTCATCCAGGGAAGAGCCCCATCTCAGCCCCAAACCCTGTGTGACTGTCCTGGCAGTGGCAGACCTACTCACCCAGCAAACTGAACATAGATTCTGTGTGAGTCTTTTCTTCCCACTGACACTCTTCTCTTGAAGGATCTGGACCCAGCCCAATCCAGCCCTCATGTACTTGGGACTGAGGACTAAGGAAGATTTGTGAGAAGGTTGCTTACACGCCTCCTGTTATGGGCCTGGTCGCGGTGGTCAGAAGGGGTAGATATGGAAAAGGGGATGTAGCTCAAGATGGGACTGTGGTGGGGACGGATCCCTAGGGGACAACTCATCTCAGCCTCCCTGCTGGTTCCCAGGGGGCCTGGAACCCCATCCACAGCTCTTTTTGACTCCTGTCCTCCTGGAGTGGAAGCCACTAGACCTCAGCCCTCTCATTGGAATCAAAAGATGAGTTAGATACATGGTTCTGCCAAGCCCACCCCAGCCATAGCCCTTCTACTCTCCTCCTACCCTGTTCTGTAGAGACATGAGGCCCTCCTTCTGGACCCAAACACCACTCACTTTTTTTTTTTGAGAACGATTCACCCTGAGCTAACATCTGTTGCCAATGTTCCTCTTTTTTTTTTGCTTGAGTAAGATCAGCCCTGAGCTAACATCTGTGCCAATCTTTCTCCACTTTATATGTGGGTCACTGCTACAGCATTGTTGACAAGTGGTGTAAGACTGTACCCTGGATCTGAACCTGTGAACCCGGGCTGCTGAAGCAGAGTGTGCTGAACTTAACCACTAGGCCACGGGTCCAGCCCCAACACTCACTTATGTAAGTGGTCCTGTGGCCCATCATCCTAGTCAGAGTACTGGAAGACCCCTCCATATGTTAAAGAAGCTACAAGGGCATCCCATAGAATGTATGATGGACAGGATGTGTGAATGAGGTTGAGTGTGACTGTCTGACTCTCAGACTAGAAATGAGGTGCAGGGATGGTGTCTGCTTCATTCATTGTGTTATGCTAAGTGTCTCCAAAAGTCCTGCATGGAGTAGGAGCTTAATATACATGGTTGAATGAATGAACTCCAACGAGAAACATTCCAGATACCTGAGTGGGCCTGGGGCCCCTCTGCTGCCCAGAGCTCCCTAATGGCTACACCAAGGACAAGGACCAGGACCAGCTGGATGGAATCTCAAACTCCTTGACAGGGTGCTTTCCATGTGCTTTTCAAACTCAGGGAGGCCACGTCCCAGTGATGGGTGAGGCTGACTACTTTTCATGGAGGAGGGAGAAATAATCACCATGGACAACCACAGCAGGTCCCATAGCCTTTTCTGCAGAGCCAGGCACCAGGTAAGCACCTGCTTTGGCTGATCCCATTAGTCCCTGAGAGAACCCTGTGAAGTTTATCTTCTCCCATTCCACTTTTCAGAGGAGCAAACTGAGGCTCAGAAAGATACAGTGACATTCCCAAGACACACAGCTGGCAGTGGGCAGTCACCACTGTGCTGAGGAGGGGGCAGACACCTATCTAGTAAACAGCTGGTCCAGAACCTGGTGGGATGTGCTGAAGGCCGAGTAGTTGAACATGAAGGTGGTGATATTGGAGATGTTTCTACCTGGGAAGGCTGGTACCATGGACTCTGTCAGCTCCTCCATCATGCCTGCCTGGAGGGCGCACACCCTGCAGACCTCACTTAAATTCACAGTTGACTCATCTTCACACTGAGCAATACAAAGAGGGACATACAGTCAGCAACATCACTGTGAACCACCAGGAGGATAGAGGTCTGGAGCTCACCCAGGAACTTCAGCCCCTCAGGGCCGTGTGCAAGAGGAGGGACAGGAGTTCCCACATGGAACAAGGTTCTGGACTTTAACAGTGCAATCTGAGTTTGGGCGGGGGAAGGACTATACAATTGGTTCCTTTAAGGCCCTTTGTTAGCTGAGAAACAGCAGACCTCTCTGTATGAAGAGCACCATCCCAGTGAATCCTCAACAAACAGCCCCACAACAGACATGAGAACACAAGGCTTAGGGATGCTCAAGGTCATGCAGGTCAGAACTGAGAACTGCCCAAGCTAGGGCTGAATGACATTCCCTCTAAACTGCCTAAGGCTTCATCTGCCCTTGACATGGAGGGAAATGTTCTGGGGGAAACTCACCCCTCCCCAGTTTGGAGACAGTGTACAGGGCAGATACATCCTATGAGAATCCTGTTGACTTCCAAAAAAGACATTCATTTTTCTTTCTTTTACATTAAAGGGAGTTTTGAGAACCTTATTATGAAGACCCCAGATTCAGAAAAAGACAAAATTCAAAGATACTCATGGTTTAGTGAGAAGTGAAAACAACATAAATTTTTCTCTAATACTCCTAGAAATATGCAAAGAGTTGACTTTCTACCCTCCTACATAGCTGGTGGCAAGGAGTGGAAGTCCAGATTTCTTTGGGAGTGGGACTGTGGGACACTCTAGTGGGAAAGCTCTGGGAGGGTCCCAGGCAGTCTCAGATTTGAATCTGGATTCTGGGCCTGCCCTGGTCATCGCAAGGTCCTGGGTTTGGAGACCCCTCCATGCCCACTCTCACCTGAGACCAGCCCTGGTCATTGTTGGTGGCCTGGTGCATCTTCCCCCGTCCAGAGAGCTGGAGTAGTTGAACTCATTCACCAGCTCCATGACCATCTCCTTTATGGAGCTTTGCAAGGACAGTACCTCATAGCCAGGCCAGCAAGTATCAGGGACCTGCCTGGACTTGGCCTCAGGAGAAATCCCACCACAGATCAGGCACAGAGGGGCATCTACATAGACCTCCAGCCTGGGGGGGAATAAGATGACAATTCAAGGGCTTGGTATTAACATTTGGGTAGAGGAGCTTTGTCTCCAGCATTCACCTTCCCACCCTGCCAGCCATGACCTGGGGTATGAACAGGACACACAGCCAGGCTTCCAACACCTAACAACCTGATCCTTCCCAGGATGGGTCCCCCCTCATCCCTGCCTTGCCTCACTCCACTCCCCCCACAGACAGTGAGGTTTAAGTGGTGTGGGGCTGTCCAAGTGGGATTACAGTTGTACCCTGACCTCAAATGGCCTGCTCTGGGCTGCCCTGTGTTACCTGACAGTTCCTCCTGCCAAATGGCTAGAGGTGTTGGAAGTGAGGGCTAAGCCAATGTCTACAGTGACTGAAACAACTCTCATTCTCACCTTTCCAGAAGCTAGAGCCTCAAAAAGTTAGGATACAACATGAGAACATCCTGCCATATTGAGCCTCTATGCTCAAATGAACTGGATAGGAGGCTGTGTCTAGAACGTGGATGCCTGGTGACCAGAGTGCTAAGTTCTGTTGGAGTCTGTCACAAAGAAAGTGAGGTTACTTCTCCAAGTTTCCATTACGTGGGCCCCTTCCTTCAACAAGACCCACCCAAATCCCCCTCTGGGCTGTTGACTGCTCACCGTCCTTGCCCATGTCATCTCTACAACAGTACACAAATACCCATCACAACTCTGCCCACAGCTACTTGGGAATGAAGCCAGGGCTCCAGCTTTGAGGAGATAGAGCTGAGTTTGGACCTCTTTTTTCCTACCAGTTCTGTGTCCTGGAAAAGCCATTGTGCCTCTCAGGGCCTCCCCATTCTCCCAAACTGCACAACGGGGATGTTGCTAGAAACAGTTGCCTAGGGACATGGTCAGGTGAATATGAGATAACATCTACAACATCTGTGGGCTAGTGTCACATGTGTCTGATGCCCAAACTTAGAGATGGAAGAACTACAAGAAAGGGGACATAGCATGGAATACCTATCAAAACAGGCCTGGGTTCCAGCTGTGTGAGCTTGGGAAAGTCACTGCCCTTCTGGGCCTCATTTTCAGGTCTGCACCTTTAAGGGCTTGAAATTAGGTGAAATTCAGATATTGTCATCCACTGTCATAACACCTTCCATGGTCTCATGTTTTATTTAAAATCAGACCCAAGTGCCTCATGCTGGCCTATGTGTTGGCAGCCTCCACAATGGCTCCCAGTGCCCCCCACCTCCTGGAGTGCACATCCTTGTGTAACCATGATGTGGTTAGTAGCTGGCTTCTGAACAACAGAATACAGCCACGGTGATGGGATCGAGTTTTCATTACAAAAATGCTGTCACTTCCCTCTTACTTGCTTTCTTCAGTTCCCTCTCTCCCTCCCCCTCTCTGTTTCCCTCTCTCTCTCTGTGTCATATCTCTATGACTGGAAAAGCAAGTACCCATGTTTTCAGTAGCCCTATGTAGAGGCACCACAGGAGAGAACTGAGTGAGTGCCCAGCCAACAGAAGGATAGGAGCTCAGACTCTCAGTCCAAATGAGTCCTGACAACACCCATGTGAGTGAATTTGGGAGCAAATTCTCCCCCAGTTGAGCCTCAGTAGAGAGTGCAGCCCCGGCTTCATAGAGACCTTGAGGCAGAGGCACCCAGCTAAGCTGTGCCTGGCCCACAGATATTATAAGATGTTAAATATTTGTGCTTTATAGGTGAAAGATTTTAGAGCCATGTTTTCAAAGTGGAACAAGAAATAACAGTCTACCGGGTCCCAGGATCTGGCCCTGTCATCCTCCCTTGTCCCCTCCTCTCTCTTCTTAGGATCCCTCCAGCCACATCGGCTACCTTTCTGACCTTCTGGTCAAACTCACTTCTTCCTATGAGTTTCTGTACCAGTGGTGCCTTCTCCCTGACAAACTAACTGTTCCCAGACATAGGCAGGGGTGGCTTACACTTGTCATTCTGGCCACAGCAAATGTCACCTCAGTGTGGCTTTTCAGAACCTTCTAGACACAGTCCCTACCATCACACTTCTCACATCCAGAACAGCATTAAATTATTTCCTCCTTCTTTGCCTCATTTCGATAAAGTAAGGAAGGACTGTCTGCTTTGGCTGAAGCAGATGCAACTCCTTCTGGGTACACCAGGCACACAATTATCTCTTCCAGGCCCAAGTTTTTTCACCCCAAGTCCATTGTGAAAGGAAACCATCATTACTTCTCTTTCATGGGTCTGATTTCCCCAAGAACACAGTGAGCCATCCCGTCTCCCTGTAATGTAGCACCTGCCCCTAAACCCACAGCTAGAAAATGAGCACCAGGTTGAAACTCCACCAGATCCTGAATTCAGTTACTTCTGAGACCCTCTTATCCATTTTGTAATTCAATGGTAACTCCTGAGGTCACCTGAGGTCACCCTGAGACCCAACTTCCAGCCTGCCCTTGGCTTATATGAGTAACAATGTCATTTCCTCAGAGCCCTCCCAGCCTGGGCAAGAAATGTTTTGAAATGTTCTCTGTATTAACTGTCAGGGACAGGGGATATTAGTGGAAGCAATTTGAGTGTGTATGTTCAATAGTTTCTATGCAGGTATTATATTTTTCAAATACAGATACAACAGTGGGGCTATTGAATACACCAAGAAAATGGATAAGCTGATCAAATTTTTTCATTGTGCAAAGTCTTTAGTGTTGAAATATCATGATTAGGAGCATAGAAAATGGAGCAAACATCTCATGTTCAAATTCCAGCTCAGTCACTTACCGGATATTTGTATAGGGAAAGTTACTTACCTTGTTGGTGCCTCATCTGTCAGTTGGCAATAATGATAAAAATACCTACTTTGTAAGGTCATGGAGAGTATTAAAGGAGTTAATATTTGAAAAATGCTTCGAACACCTGGCATATCACAAGCACTGTATCTGTGTATTATAAATAAAATTTAAAAAATCTTCTGACACTGTTCATAATCTCCAGAGGAGGAGACTAGTGCCTGGATGGATGTAGAAAGCACTCCATGACATACGATGAAAAAATGAGTGAGCAACACTGTTGAATGCATTAACAATGTCACATACGTCATCCTACAGGCATTCCCAAGCAGAATCACACCCAAATATCCCTGGTCTGTCCTGCATCCTCTCCTTTGATTCTATCCAGGAATCACTGGGGCTTCTTGGACCCTGGTAACCATGCCCGCTAAATGTTCTCTTCTCTCTGTCACAAACCCCAGTCCTTGTGCTAGTTGCTGCAGCTCACGAGGTCTGCACTCTGATCCTTTTCTTCACACAAGGGAGAAGTGTCATCCCTAGAACTGGGCACACACAGAGCTTGAGCCTTGGAGAAAATGTTTCCCTGGTCTGTGGCAGTGGAAGAGGGCAGTGACAGAGCGGGACTTGTGGAAAATCCTCCAGGTGTTGTTAGAAGGGGAGGAAGCAGGGGATTTGTCAGCAAGGACTGGTCTGGTTGGTGGGCCTTTATGGTTAAATAGTAGGGGGGCAGCATGTTTCACAGGTCCTAGCATAATACAATCAATATGATGGTCATGAATCAGAATTAGCCTAATGAGGTCCAAATTAATCCAATGTCATCTGTTCCCTGACTGACTCACTAATCCAATAGTGATTTATAATAATGATATTTGTGTTCTATCATCTCATTTTCATTGATTGGCTAGTGTAATTATTCAATTATTCTTTACATATCTTGTATATGTTTACATAGTAAAGAAAAAGTGAATTTTAAGACAACTCTCCTTGAAAGAGTCTCCCTAGCATATTGAATTAATAACAGAAGCCATCGATGAAAAATTTACAGAAAAATGTGACCCTCAGTCTCTGGTTTTAGATCTTCCTAATTGGTAAATTATCCTGACTTCTGACTTCTTTCTTGAGATTAGCCCACTTAGGACTATGTAGGAGTGCAACGTCACGCCACTTGAGAAGTAGTGGTGGGACTCTAGGATGATGTTTGTTTCATTTTCTAAGTGTGTGTGTGTGTGCGCATGACAGTGTTTACTGTATCTTGCAGTGTGGGCCAGGACAGACTCCTTTTCTTGGGAAAAATGTTCCCTAACCACTTTCTCTGGGCTTTATTTGTACCAGTGCTGTCCAATAGTAGCATTGAGCACTCTATAATATGAAATCAAAACTTTTTAGTAGCCACATTAAAAAAAATAGAAACAAATGGGTGAAACTAATTTTAATAGTATATTTTAACCCATTATAACAAGATATTATCATTTGTGCACGAAATCTATATAAAAATTAATAATGAGATAGTTTAAATTCTGTTTTTTTTTTTTACTGGGTTCCACAAAGCCAGTTTGTACCTTCCAGTTATAGCATAATCTCCATTTGTAACTTGAATTTTTTTCAGATACACATTCTCTGTATTGAGGTATTATAATGTCCACGGTTGTAACATAAGATTCACATTTCTAAGTTGTTGCAAATATACTTAAAAGATTTCCATTTAGAGATCATGTAGGATGAATAATGAAAACTTTCACTTGGGTCTAGTAAGAAAAGAGGCAGTGTGGCCTTACCAAGGGAAGCACCACCGAATGGTGAGGGCAGATGGAGTCTGAGGAGGTGGTGGGAGGTGAGACAACAGAGATACATAATGTAGATGACCTTTTCTTGATGGTTTACAACTACACAGAAGGAGTTATAGACAGCAATTTCTCTGTGAAATATGAGGCAAGTTAAGTGACCTTGAATATGTATGAAGGAAAAAGGAATGTGAGGACTATTAAAAACAGGCTTTGTGGAAAATCAAGGAATAAATATACTGACACATGAAAAGAAAGTAAAATTTCCAGGCATTATGGATGCTTCCCAGTTGAGGCAGATGATTTTGGATTCACAGCATTACCAACACATGTTGTGTGCTTTTCCTCAGCAGTTATCGTAAGACCAGCAGTAGCTAAGGCATGGCAGATAATCAAGATCTTCCAGGTTTGAAGTTTTACAAGGCAGATATGATTAGCAGTAAAAAATTTTGGATGATTCCAAAGGAATTATTGAGATTATATAGACCATGGAATCCAGGAACAATAGGAAGAGGAGAAGAGAAATGGAGGTGAGGATATGGTGATCTGGCATTACTTCCGATCTTGAGGAATGGGTGTCTATCATATGAGTGTTTGAGTAAAAACTGGAAATCAGGAATTCGTGGTGGGTGATTATGTTTTATGAATTATTTATTTTTGCACATGACCATTTGGGTTGATGGAAACATCTGGGATGTGGGAGTGAGTCCCCAAGAGTAGGATGGATGATAATTTCATTATTAATTTAAGCTCTAAAGGAGCTATGAGTACCGAGTGGTCAATGGAGAAAATATTTGCAAAACATATTCCTAGCAAAGCACGTGTATTTATAACATACAAAGACCTCTTACAACCCAATAGTAAGAAGACAAGCAACACTTCCCTGCTTACCAGGAGACAGCAGAGCAGGCATGTGATGAGCACCATGAGTCCTGCCACGCAAATGAGAGTGATGGTCCAGAAGGGGAGGTATGGGCAGAAACTTGCTGGTGTGAGCCACCTCCTGTCATTGCCCCAGGGCTACTTCTGTCCCCTCACTGTGTTCCTTGACGTGGGTTGGCCAACTTTCATCATCTTCCAAGACCCTGTGTGCATGGCTATCTTTGATGAGGCACAGCATCAAGATATTCCCTCCCCACCCTGGGTTGGGGCTTCCTTTAGGCTTACCAGAATTCTCAGTGAAGGCATCATTTCTGTTGGGAGAATACTCTGGAAGTGAATGAAATGGAGAATTCGCGTGAGTGTGTTTTACTTTTTTAAATAAAACTTTTCAAACATACAGAAAAGTAGAACAATATCAGAAACATCCATCATCTATATTTAACAATGTATATTTTAACCAATTAAAACAATATTTCTTCCAATGTGTAAATTATTAACACTTGCCACCCTTGCTTACTTCCATATTTTCACTGAAATATTAAAGTCAAGTAGGCCTCATGACGTTTCACCCCATTTCAGTTTGCATCTCTGAAAAATTAGGACAGTTTGCTACATAATCCAAGGCCATTATCATACTATGAATGTAACACATTAAATCAAATTTATACCTCTGGGCATGGAGGACTGAAATTGGGCTGGGCCGTCTTATGATGGTCAGAGGGAGAATGGGTCATCACAGTTGGCAAGCCCACGGGATCTCTCTAAATTTGTAAATTCCCACTCAAATGCTGTCTTCTCTGCCTAGAAACACATTCACCCCCTTCTCCTTTACTGATTTGTTTTATACTCATTTTTCAGGATTCCCTTACAATGTAATTTCCTCCAGGAAGCCTTCTCGGATTACCACTCCCAATTATGGATTGGTTCACATCACATAATTTATAATTTTCAATCGCCTATCCTTGTTATTACCAACTACAACATAAACTCCAGGAGGGTAGGGACACACAGTGCCCAATGGGCATGGGGGGAGGGTTGCAGGTCCCCCTACTTGTGCAACCTCTCCCCAGCCAACTTCTTATAGATGTGCTATCTAATATGGAGAAGCAACAATTGCCTTTTTAAATTAAAATTAATTTTAATAAAATAAAATAAAAAATCTAGTACCTCAGTAAGTTTAAAAATCAGTAACCATAAAACCTAGTCACAATACCATAATTCCAAGTACTTCATAGCCGCAGGTGGCTATGCACTGGAGAGCACAGATATACAACATTTTCATCATTGCAGAAAGCTCTAGCTCTAGCACCACAGGTGCTGATCTAGAGCAGGACTTCACAAACTACAGCCTGTGGGCCAAGTCAGACCCATTCCCATTTTGATACAGCCTCTGGATGAGAAAACAGGTCCATCCTGCCACACTCGTCAATGCCGGTTCACACTCAGCTGGAGGCCCTCACTGACCATCTGGCCAAGTGGCTTTCAGTGCAGAGATAAGGACACAGAAGTCCAGAGAGGGGAAGTGACTAGCCTGAGCTCACAGAGCTGGCTGGGAGAAAGCAAGTGCCTCCTATATCCCACTGGGTGTCCTTTTCTCTCCCTCAGTGGTGGATGAAGCCTGGGGCACTATGCTATCTCCTGCCAGCCTGAGAAAGTTCAATGCTCTCTCAGTCCCAGGCTTCCAGATCCGCAGGAAAGACCCCACGTGTGGATGTTGGAACCCCATTCCTGCCACAGTGACCAGGGAGCTTTGCCATCCGCAGGGACACTGTTCCTGTCCAGGGCAAAGCTCTGCAGCTGGGGACCATTCTGGGTCAGCCACAGGATTCCTCACAGAGGTGACTCTGTCCAGTCTCCATGCCAATGGTGAGAAGTTGCACAGGGAGTCCCCCCAGTGTGGTTACTGTGGGGACAGACCTGGAAGGGCACAAGGGATGAGCAAGGGTGTCTAGAATTCTACCTTGATACTAGATTCCCTGCTTCTAGGTCCTGTTCAAGAGAATTTTCTGCAAGGATCTAAACATTTGTGTCTGTCCTACCCAATACAGGCATTATTAGTCCTATGTTGTTATCGAGCAGTTAAAATGTGCCTACTGGGTGTGAGTGAGGAACTGAACTTCTCATGTATTTTAATTTAATGTAATTGGTTTATAAATAAATAGTCACAGGGAAATGTTGGAGAAAGGATTTATTGAAATCCATAAAAACAATGATAATACTAGTAAAAATGGTCAAAATCAACTTTTTCAGAAGTCTAGAAATTAACCAAAGGCTTGCAACAATCTGAGGAGTGTTTAGTTAAGAATAATGGTTGAATCCTGGCAAAGGGGGTAAGCTCTGTGGCAATATAACGTGCACTATGCCCATCCTACTCTCACAATATCCTCAGTAACTTTGAAAACCATCAGCCTGAGAACCATGGTAGCTCTGAAAACCAGCAGCCTAGCAGCCATATTGGGTTGGGATCTCCCAAAAGACCCCTCCCCATTGAATTGTCACTATCTGACCAGTCTGGCAGCTCCTTGAGAAAGCCTCATTTTCAGGGCTTCTCTTTATCTGACTCAGAGCTTGCTCAGTGAGGAAAGCTTTTCCCCAGGTGACTTGCAAAAATAATCAGTGGTAATTGTTTTACGTTGTAGAGGCCTGAGTGAGCTATACCAGTTGAGGCAGGCAAGAGGTGAGCACAAGCGTAAAAGAAAAACTGGGGGAATGAAATGTCCACAGGGGGCTTTGAAAAGCTCCAATGTATTTGTGGGCATCTAGGAGGCCACAGTGTGCAGGGCTGTGTGCACGCCCAGGAAAGACTTGAGAAGGTCCTAATCTCTCACCTCTAGCTGAAAGCTTGGCTTCATATCTGAAAAATTGATTAACATAATACACAAATATTAATAGAATAAAGGACAAATACCACATAATCTCAATACACACAGAAAATAGAATTTCACAAAATACAAACCCACCCTTCAGCATTAAAAAAGAAATAACACATTAGGAAGACAAAGAAACTTTCTCAACCTGACAAATAGCATCCTTGAAAAACCTACAGCTAACAACATACTCAATGGTGAAAGACTGACAATTTCCCCTTAAGACCAGGGACAAGACAATGATGTCTGCCCTCATCTCATATGGTAATCACATTGTACTTGTGGTTCTAATTAGGGCAATTAAGCACGAAAAAGAAATAAAAGGCATCCAGGTTAGAAAGGAAAATGTAAAACTATTTCTTTTTGCAGATGACATGATATTATATATAGAAAACCTAAGAAATAAGCACATGTACACACGGTATCTGAATCCTATCCCAACAGGTGTATAAAAACTTAAATTGCCTCATGTGGTTAGTGGCTACACTATTGGACAGCACAGTTAAACTGCTGGATTCTAAGTCAACTGGTGCTAGCCCCTCATCTTCCATGAATCTTGACTTCAGAGGCTGATTTCTTAAGGCATGATTCCTACACACCGTATTCCACGACTCCCAGCACCAGGCACCTCCATGTCTTCTGAGTTTACACAAGCTCTCTTGAGGTTCTGAAACAGTTGGACTCACTGGTTTAGGAAGAAGCTGGATTTTAGGTAACAGCTCTATATTCCAAGGGTTCTCTTCCATAACAGCTGGAACTGAGAGACTATAGAATGGGGGTACTTTTACCTAAAGGAGAACTTTCCAGAGTCATTAGGTCCTGAGTTGAAACTCACCCAAATGCTAAAACTTGACAGTCAAATAATAACTCCTGATGCTCCTATTTCAGAAGAGCTGGTGGAGCTGAAAGACAGGGCAATATTTCTGAGATCAGAATCCCAGGCTCAGTGGCCTCCAAGAGTTTTAAGCTACTGAGTGAACTTCTCCATTTATTTTTTCTTGTTTCAACGAACACTAGACGAGGTATGTGTACCAAAGGATGTCTTGTTCCAGGGTATGACTTACTATGTGACCCTGGGCCAGCTACTCAATCTCTCAGTGCCTATTTCTTATTTTGTAAAATGGAAATAAGAACCTGTCTTCATGAATTGTTATGAAAAGTCACCCACTGACCATCCCATGTCCATAGGTCAGTCGCTACATGGGAACAGAGTGGACACACAATCCTATTTTTACCGCATCCTTGATACTTCTCTTGTTCCACTGGTGTTTGGTGGTGCTTGTCTGGGCTGTGTCCTGGGAATAGAGTAGGGTGGTGACAGTGAAATTCAGCTGGAAGTGCTGGGGTCTGGGACTGCTTGTTGGCTTGTCTGCCAGTAGATGAAATGGTGGCTCCATTCCTAGAAGAAAGAGAAAGTATAAAAGTCCCCTATCAGGGAAAGGTCTTAACAAAGAAGTCATTCCAGCCAGTCTACTTATTCTTGGCAATGTGACCTGAGCTGGGTTTTTAAAGGTGGGCTACAGAAGACCCTTCATCTCCCTGTCCACGCTGAAACCATTCATGTGTCTACCTGTCCAACTCCCCACCAAGCACTAGGAGAATTCACTAGGATGGGGGAAGAGGAGTTGGGCCTCTCGGGGGCATAGTCAGCAAGTGCCGGTGCTGACAACGCCAGTGGGCATCTGTCACACACCTTTGCTGACCTTGGTTCCTAACGGGTCTTCCTGCCTCTGTCCATCTTCCTCTTCCCAATCCGTTCTCCAAACATCACCTAGAAGATGAGATTTCTAAAGCAGAACTCTGAGTGTGTCATGTTATATGTTTCAGTGACACCAAACTTCTTATACTTTCCTCAAATATGCCCTGATCTTTCTCTCTTCTAGGTTATAGACACATGTAGCACCACTTGCCATCTCTTTGCCCTGGGTAGGCCCTGTTCTCCACCACATCTCAGTTTCTTCATTGCTTCCTCCAGAAAACTTTCCAAGACAGGGCTGTGTGTCCGTTGTTGAGGTTCCCACAGGATCTTGAAATTCCCTGGTTATAGCAATCATCAAAATGTATCATCAGTGTCTATTTACTCCCATTAAGTATTTGTTGAGTAAACGAATGGATGAACGAATGAATGAATCAATGCATGATTCATAACTAGAGGCCTAAGAAGTCAACTCGAGATCCTTCACATTTTGGGTTGAAAAAATTGACATGTAAAAATAACCATTCCCTTGGGTGCAATTGCTGCATGTTCTCTTCCTGCCTCCTGTTGGATGGCACACTTCCATGGGTCATCAACATGGGTGTCTAGAAAGCCCCCCTTTTGCCTCCAGAGTCTCCATCCATTACACTGCTACTGAGAAGACCCATCCTTCCTCACAGCCCCATCTCACCAAGCCATGAAACCAGCCCCCCATCTTGCATCTGTCACATGCACATCAACCAACAGTTAGGGGGCACCCAGGCCGTGGGATGAGGCATTCAGGGTGTTGTCTAAAAGCACTTGCTTCACCATGATGTGGTCCAGATTGGAGGAAGACAGTGCCTTGATGGTGGCCAAAATAGAGTTCAAACTAGAGACAGAGACTGAGGGAATTCAGCTAGTGCCCCACACTAGCTATGTTTCCTGAGATCCTGCTTTATACAGCCAGAGACCTAGGGGCAAGCAGTGGGAGCTTATCTGGCCGCCTCTTCCCCCAGGCTAGGGAAGATATCCTGACCAAAAAGAAAAGGCTTCCTGGAGTTGGGAATAGAAGCAATAACAGTGACAATAATGAACATCTATTGTGTACTACTAAGAAGTGACTTACACATTCCTTCCCCATTACTGTGTTAGAAGGTATTATAATTATCCCCATGTTAAAGAGAAAGGAACTGAAGTTTAGAAGTATTCAAAGATAGCACTGTGTCCCATGATCCCCTCTTCCCCTGTGTAGAGGTCCTAGTTTCTCCACCCATCCCTCAGAGACCTGGATTCAAACCCATGTGCAATTCTTGGGCTGTTCACTTCACTTCTCTGAGCCTAAGTTTTCCCATCTGAACAATGGTGATGATCATTGTATCCACCTCATGGGGGCGGCTGTGAGAATTAAATGAGATGATCATGCATGAAAGTGCTCAGCAGGGAGCCTGGCCATGGTCAATGTCATTATTGGGCTGATATTTGTTGAAAGTGTCCAGAAGAGGAGAAGGAGGTGGATGCTGGGGTTTGGTGGCCCCATGATGTTAATGCTTTTCCTATCCCTGAGAACTATGGAAGGAGATGATAAGATTAGTTGACAGGGATGTGGGGAAAATGGACACTGTGTCAGTGAATTCAGATCAAGGATGTGTCACAGGAGCTCACAGCCACCAGCCACCAGCTCAGCCAATGTTTCCAATCTCCTTAACTTACATCAAGTTGGTGACCAGGCAGGAGCAGAATATGTCTCATAGCTGGCTGCCTCTGTAGAGCTTGGTGACCTAGAACAAAGCATAAGGAGAGTGGGTGAGATGGAGGTCTTCTGGGGCTGGATGGAGCCACTGGAGCCAGTGAAAGAACACAGCCCTTGGAGCAAGGGAGACCTGAGTTCAAATCCTGGCTCTGACCCTAAGTCGCTGTGTGACCTTAGGCACACTGCTCCCCTTTCTGAGCCTCAGTTTGCCCATCTGAGAAATGAGGAAGGCAGCTAAGGCACCACCTCTGGAAACTGAGGGAACCCAGAACTCATAGGGAAAGTGAAGGGTTGAAACAATCGCTTAATAGATGTAAGTCAGATGGAGGGAGGAGCAAGAGCAAGGAGAGATGGGAGGAAGGAGAGAGACTCCACCTTGTCCTGCATGTCCCTCAGCAGGGTGGTGTACTCTGAGGATGTGGGTTCCTGAGGTTCCAGTTGATGATGTGGAAATGTAGCTGGTACTCGCTCTGGAGAGAGAAACTCGGTGCATAGCCTGGAGCCACCAAGAGAAGAAAAGATGGATGGAGACTCTCAGCTTTCAGCACAGAGGCATGTTGGCCCAGGGGCCCCTGCCTACTGTCAGAATCCACCAAAATCAGGCCCACATGCTGGGGGCTGATGGGGCTCTGAAATGGAAAGTCATCCCAAAGATGGGGAAACTGGAATTTTACAAGGATTCTCCTGAGCTGAGATTTTCCACTTGTGCTGATGCAGTTCCTGCTTCCTAGAATGCTCCTCTGCATTGTCTTTTCCTGGAAAACTCCTATTCATGCTTCAGGAGCCCAATGAGATGGATCTCCAGGAGCAGGGATCCATCTATCTTGTTCATGCCATGTACCAGTTCCTAGCACAGTGCTGGGCACATAATATCCTCTTCCAGGAAGCCCTACTTTGGGCCGGCCCCGTGGCTTAGTGGTTGAATGCGCGCACTCCGCTGCCGGCGGCCCAGGTTCAGATCCCTGGCGCGCACCGAGGCACCGCTTCTCTGGCCATGCTGAGGCTGCGTCCCACATACAGCAACTAGAAGGATGTGCAGCTATGGCATACAACTTTCTACTGGGGCTTTGGGGGAAAAATAAAAAAAAAAAAAAAGAAAGGAAACCCTCCTTGACTTATCCATCCTCTACACTCCCACAGCACCCAATTAATAAAGGTGTCTCTGCCTTTTTTGTCCCTGTGTAATCTTTAGTTCACTTGACTGTGAGTTTTTCAGGAACAGAGAAACTCTTCTATCTCGATACCCAGTACATGGCTTGGAACAGATTGGTCACAAGTATGTGTTTGTTGAATGAATGAAGGTGAGCTGTGGTGGATCCCCAAATATGGGGGGCTGAGATACTCATCTCTCATCTGTTCATTCGTTCAGTCATTCACTCACTTAGTATTACAATGTACCAACATATTAAGAGCTGAGGATACAGTGCCTCACTAGACAAACCCTAACTTCATCGAGCTCAGAGTATAAGGGGGGAGTAGGATAATTAAACAAGTACTTCTGGTAAAGTGTGATGAGTGTTGGTCTGGTGCCTATCTAGGAACTGTGGGACCATGTACAGCAGTGTTTCTCATCCTCAGAGCTACCGACATTTGGGGCTGTACAATTCTTGGTGGTGAGGGTCTCCTGTGCATCAGATGATATTAGCAACACCCCTGGCCTCTATCCACTAGAAGCCAGGAGCTCCCTCCCCCAGGCCTTACAATAAAAAATGTAGATATCCCAGATATTAAGTGTCTCCTGTGGGGGAGAATTGTCCCTGGGTGAGGACTACTGGCCTGGAGGAACCTCACCTAGAAGAACTCCTGTCTCAAGAGATCCCATATTTCAGATATTTCAATTTTGAATCAAAATTCATTATATTAATTCAGTCAAAGAATTTCATGCTATTAACCTCAAACAGAGGAGACACCCTCCATATGGAGGTTTGAGGAGGGTGTTCCCCAACTAGAACTTGGGCTGACTTGTTAAAGAGGATATAAAATAGAACAGGGACAAGTAATGATCACTGTAAATCCCTCCTTAGCATGGACACCCGCCACTGATGAAGAGGCTGTCCCTGATGAGGGTGTAGAGGCCCATCTTGGGTCATCTGGTTCAGCTCCTAGTAAAGCCACTCTCTGTCACAAGGGGTCTCTGTCACACTCTCTGCCATGGCCCACGGGGTCAGGGTGAGAGGTGCACATGGCATCCACACTGGTGGCTGCCCCATCCTTCTCAGGCCTTGGGACAGAGGGATGTAGGAGCTCTAGAGAGAGGTCCTGAGACCCCTGGGGGTGGGGTCCAGAAGGAGAGAGGAGCAAATGAGAGGACAGTGGGGAGACTGAGAAAGGGGTGGTCATCAAAATTGGTCATTACTGGCAAATGGCCAGGAAAAGGTCTTACCTGAGGGAGATCAGTCTGCAACTTGAGTGGAAGGAGTCTGAGCTGCTCTTCTCAATCAAAGATCCAAGCTGGGGAGGAAGGAGAAGGAGGAGGAGTAAGAAGGACAGGGGCTGGGGAGCAGCTGGCTGAGATTTATCCCACCAGGAGCTGCTGTTACTGGGGTCTCACCACGCACTGCAGGACCCTGTCAAGGGAGTTGAATTTGGCTGAGTCATTTTTCATGTCTGTTGAATACTGGATGTTGGAGATGGTGAAGTTGAATGTGAAGGTCTTCCGGTTGTGTCCCATAGCTACAAGAAGAGAGAGGGAGAGATGGCTATCACTGAGAGCTGGTCTGAGACCAGATCAGAATCCTGCATTCATTATAATCTGTTGTCTTCTCTCCCAGTGGCACCACCACCTACCAATGTGGTTACCCAAGACAAAACCAGCATACCTGCTCAGCTCCTCCTCCCTCACTTCCAAGTAACAACAATTTCACTTGCAGAGTGGTCCTCACATACATTCCCTCCCTCCATCTCTGTCCCAGCTCAGGTCTTTTCTTCTCTTACCTGAACCAACCCTAGAAGACTCACTGGATGTCCTCTCTAAAGGATGTTCTCTACTTTGAACACCAGAAGAATTTTTCTGAAATTAAATCTCACTAGGAGCACTCCTGGTCTAGTACCACCATGGCTCCCTAAGACCTTCAACATTATGTTCAAGCTTCTTGACCTGGCACTCAAGGCCCTTCCCAATCTGGCTCCTGTTGACTTTTAAGCCTTATATATCCATCCAATCTGAGTTAAGCTTTGTGCTTCTGGAAAACCAAATTCCTCTCAATTCTCCCCATTCACTGTGCTATTTGTGCCTACTGGAACTTTGCTCATGAAAACCGCTCTGCCAAGAACACTCTCCATACCCTTTCTGCCTGAGTCACTCCACTCACTCTTAAAGTCTCCATTTGAGTGAAACTTTCTCCAGAAAGTTCTTCCCCTCCAAACTATGCCAGGTGCCTCTCTCCAAAATATCCCCCATTGTGTTATAATGGTCTGTTAATTTCACAAGCCTAGGGGCTCTCTGAGGGCTGGCATGAGATCAAATTGTTGGTATGATGTTTGTGATCAGTATGGTTGCCCTAAAACCAGAATTTTCACACCTTGGTTTCCCAGCTCCTGTGTTATGATTGGCTGGTGGAGGTGTGGGGTTGGAAAGTTTCTCTTGAGAAGAAAAGGAGCCCCCAGGATACCTGTGGTGGCCTCTGGATCCACAGCTGATGATGAAATAGGAAAGAATGTGGTGGTTGGCTTGGGAGCTGTGGAAAGGGCTGCCATCAGGGAGGGACAGAGCCTCACCACAGATTGGGAGGAGGACCCCAGGATCACCTGGGCTCCAGCAGCGTCTGTCCCAGGACAACCATTTCACAGGTGAACTATAAATGCATGTGAGGGAAGGAGTGATTGTGTGAATAGAGGGATGAGCAAGCCTGTGAATAAAATGAACCCAAAAAAGTGAGAGTGGGTGAACAAGAGAGAGACTGAACAAAGAGGACAGGTAGATGGATGCACAGGAAAATGGAAAGAAAGATGGGATACATGGATGGACAGAGGAATAATGAACAATGGAGGGTCAAAGAGAAAGCAAGAAGAATAAAGACAAGGAAGAGAAGTTGGGGATATGGGAGGAAAAAGGATGGAAGGGCAAACAGGTGAACAGGCAGAAGGATGGTTGGACAGATAGATGATGGATGGATGGATGAAAGGAAGGAAGGAAGGAATAAAGGAAGGAAGCATGGCAGGCAGGAAGGAAGGAACAAAGGAGCCTGAGAGAAGGAATAACTGGGAGGATAGAAGAATGGATGCATTAAAAGATGTTGAAGGGACTATTGGATGAGTGAATGAGCAAATTTGGCCAAACCACTGAGTTGCCACCAGATTTTGCACCTTGACACTGAGGCCCCTTCTGTGGCCCCTGTAGAAGATTTTGTTTTCAGGAGGCATGGACTAGAAGTTCATTATCTGACCTCATCCCTTATTCCTACAGGGAATGCTTGTTTAAATTTGTTCTTCCAACACAGAAGGATGTGGAAAATTCAGAAAGCCAATACCATGGCTGTAGGTCCAAACAGAGACCAAGGACTCAGCATTCTTCCTCCCACTGGCACCCCAGTCCCACTCAGGACACTGGCCTCAGTTTGGAGCATGCTCCCTTTGTTAGTAAGGAGAAAGGCTTGGCTCAAGACCCGTGGAGGCTGAAATGGGCACTGGCTGCAAAGATATATACTTGTAGGAAGCTCATCTGGACCACGTTATTATAACCTGGAAACAAAGCCTCACACATTAAGGGGAAGTGGCGGAACAATCTCAAATGTTCTATGCCTTTGTCTGATTGGGCTCTTGCTCAGATGCCTTTCCCTCTGTGTACCAGGTGAGCATCTATGCATCTTCTAAGATCAGACTCAAATGTCATCTCCACTATAAAGGATTTCCTGATCTTTTGATTAGAAACAACACTTTCCTGATGCAGGGATGGTTCAACATCCAAAAATCAACCAATGTGATGCACCACATTAACAAAATGAAGAATAAAAATCACATGATCATCTCAATAGATGCCGAGATAGCATTCAACCAGATACAGCATCCATTTATGATAAAACTCTGAATAAAATGGGTATAGAAGGAAAGTACCTCCACATAATAAAGGCTATATATGACAAACCCACAGCTAATATCATACTCAATGGTGAAAAACTGAAAGCTATCCCTCTAAGAACAGGAACCAGACAAGGATGCCCACTTTCACCACTCTTATTTAACATAGTATTGGCGGTCCTAGCCAGAGTACTCAGGCAATAAAAAGAAATAAAAGGGATCCAAATTGGAAAGGAAGAAGTAAATCTGCCACTATTTGCGGGTTACATGATTTTCTATATAGAAAATGCTAAAGAATTCACTAAAAATTATTAGAAATAATAAACGAATACAGTAAAGTGGCAGGGTACAAAATCGACATACAAAAATGAATTGCATTTCTATACACTAACAATGAAATAGCAGACAGATTAATTAAGAATACAATCCCATTTACAATCACAACAAAAAGAATAAAATACCTAGGAATAAATTTAACCAAAGAGGTGAAGGACCTGTACACTGAAAACTATAAAACACTGTTGAAAGAAACCGAAGAAGACACAAAGAAATGGAAAAATATTCCATGTTCTTGGATTGGAAGAATTTACATAGTTAAAAAGTCCATCCTTCCTAAAGCAATCTGTAGAGTCAATGCAATCCCTATCAAAGTCCCAATGACATTTTCCATGGAGAACAAATCCTAAAATTTATATAGAACAAAAAAGAACCCAAATAGACAAAGAAATCCTGAGAAAACAGAACAAAGCTGGAGATATCAGACTCCCTGATTTCAAAATATACTACAAAGCTATAGTAAACAAAACAGCATGGTACTGGCACAAAAACAGACATATAGATCAATGGAACATAATTGAGAACCCAGAAATAAAACCACACATCTATGGACAGCTCACTTCTGATAAAGGAACCAAGAACATACAATGGAGAAAGGAAAGTCTCTTCAATAAATGGTGTTGAGAAAACTGGACAGCCACACGCAAGAGAATAAAAGTTGATAATTTTCTTACACCATACACAAAAGTTAACTCCAAGTGGATTAAAGACTTGTATGTAAGACCTGAAACCATAAAACTCCTAGAAGAAAACATAGGCAGTACACTCTTCGACAATGGTCTTAGAAGTATCTTTTTGAATACCATGTATCCCCAGGCAAGTGAAACAAAAGAAAAAATAAACAAATGGGACTACATCAAACTAAAAACTTCTATACAGCAAAGGAAACCATCAATAAAGTGAAAAGACAACCTACCAATAGGGAGAAGATACTTGCAAATCATATATCTGATAAGGAGTTAATATCTGAAATATGTAAGAACTCATACAACTCAACAACAACAAAAGAAACAACCCAAATGAAAAATGGGGAAAGGTTGGGCCGGCTCCGTGGCTTAGCGGTTAAGTGCGCGCGCTCTGATGCTGGCGGCCCGGGTTTGGATCCCGGGCACGCCCCAAGGCACCACTTCTCCGACTAACCCGAGGCCGAGTCCCACGTACAGCAACTAGAAGGATGTGAACCTATGACATACAACTATCTACTGGGGCTTTGGGGGGAAAAATGAATAAATAAAATCTTTAAAAAAAAAATGGGGAAAGGAACTGAACAGACATTTTCACAAAGAAGATATACAGAAGTCTAAGAGGCACATGAAAAATGTTCAACATCACCAGTTATTAGTGAAATGCAAATCAAAACTACAATGAGGGGCTGGCCTGGTGGCGTAGTGGTTAGGTTCACGCACTCCACTTCGGCGGCCTGGGTTCACCAGTTGGGATCCTGGGTGCAGATCTATGCACTGCTTATCAAGCCATGCTGAGGCGGTGTCCCACATAGAGCAACTAGAAGGATGTACAACTATGACATACAGCTATCTACTGGGGCTTTGGGGAGAAAAAAGGAAAAAAGGAGGAAGATTGGCAACAGATGTTAGCTCAGGGTCAATCTACCTCAAAAAAAAAAAAAGCTCAGATAGGTCTTTAAACAAACAAACAAAAAAACTACAATGAGATATGACCTCACACCTGTCAGAATGGCTATAATTGACCAAACAACAAACAACAAGTGTTGGAAAGGGTGTGGAGAAAAGGGAACCCTCATACACTGCTGGTGGGAATGTTAACGGGTGCAGCCCCTATGGAAGACAGTATGGAGATTCCTCAAAAAATTAAGAATAGAACTACCATATGATCCAGCTATTCCACTTCTGGGTATTTATCCAAAGAACAGGAAAACACAAAAGTGAAAAGATATTTGTACCCCTGTGTTCATTGCAGCATTATTCACAACAGCTAAGACTTGGAAACAACCCAAGTGCCAATCAAGGGATGAAGGGATAAAGAAGATGTGATTTATATACACAATGGAATACTACACAGCCATAAAATAAGATGGAGTCTTGCCATTTGCAAAACCATGGATGGTCCTTGAGGGCATTATGCTAAGTGAAATAAGTTAGATGAAGAAAGTCAAAGACTGTATGATTTCACTCATAAGTGGAAGATGAAAACAACAACAAGAAAAAGAAACAAACACATAGATACACAGATTAGATTGGTGATTACCAGAGCGGAAGGGTGGATGGGGGAGAGCAAAAGGGGTAACAGGCCATACGTGAATGGTGATGGATGGGATGGTAATTAGTCTTGGGTGGTGAACATGATGTAGCCTACACAGAATTGAAATATAGTGATGTACAACTGAAATTTATATGTTATAAACCAATGCTGTCTCAATAAGAAAAGAAAACCCCTTTCCATGTGCCTAAGAAGAAGATCTCATCACATTTATATTCACACATTTATCCCCCTACATATCCATTCACCCTACCATCTGCCCTTCCATTCTCCCTCCAATCTATCCCTCCATCAGGTAAATATTTATTGAGAGCTTACAATGTGCTAGGTTCCATTTAGATTTGGGGAATATGGCACTGGACAAAACAGTCTCTGCCCCATTGGAGCTTACATTAGGATTGTTGTGCATGTGGCCTGTGTCTGTCCCTGTGCCAGGCACAAGGTCTGGCTTATAGTACATGCTTGGTAAATACGGAATGAACAAAATGAGGCATGTAAATTGTGTAGTTTGCAAAGGGTAAGTCCTAAACTGGCTCCTGCAATGGCCGAGGTGATGGGAACAGGTCTGAACTCAGAACATCAAGACCCAGACTGACCACAAACCTCCTGTGGGTGTGGGCAGGTGCTTTCTCTTCTCCATACCTCAATTTCCATCTTTGCTAAAATGGGAGTCATAAAGGACCAGGAGGTCTCCCTCCTACCTGATGGGGCAATGGAGATAAGACAGTGTGAGTGGACAAACACCATTCTCAGGTTGGAGACAGAGAGGAGGGAAGCTGAGTTATTCCAATCAACCTCCCCACAGCCATGCTCTGCCTCTCAGAGCCAGTTGAGGGCCACCCTCATAAACACTGTCCCTTCCCGGATTCTAGGCTGAAGCCCAGTGTGTCTGAAGCTTGAACTCCTTAGATGTTCAGAGTGTCTGCCTTCCTTCCTGGCATAGGGGCCCACCAAGGAGAGAAGCCCACCCCTGGTCAAGGGTGAGAAGAAAGCAGGGAGCGGGGAGAGATCGGGGTTTTCCTCCGATCTCTTTTCTGTGGGGAACAGAACAGAACAGAACAGAAAAGACAGAAAGACTCTTCTATGAGTGAAGTGTGTTGAGTGGAGCACCGTGTGGGATGCTGACAACTGGAGCTCAGGCCCTGGCTCCACCACTCCCCAGCTATGTCCATTGGGCAAATTACTTAACCTTCTCGAGCCCCAGTGTCTTCATGTGTAAAGTGAGTTTAATCAAGGGCCAGCCTTGCAGGGTGGCTGTGTGGGGTCAGGGCAGAGTCGAGATTCACATCTGAGTTTGTCCCAAGTTTTCCCCTAGAGAACTGACTGGTAAATGGACATCCTTCTGGGGTTAGAGTGTGACCCTAGTGAGGTGGGCTGAGAACCACTCACTATTGAGGTAGAGGCTGTCCTTGTTCAGGGAATGGGGGCCCAGCTGGTGATGCCACGGGTCTGCCAGCTCAACTCAGGGAACACCAGCTTGGCAGGCACACCCAGGCTGCTGGGGGGCTGCCAGTAGGTGCAGAGGACGTCCACCCCTGTCTTGGCACCATTCTTCACAGACTGGGGAGGGAGAGGTTGACCTTTGGGGGAATGCAGTCCACTTGGTACCTCTCTACCTGTGGTCACTGCACATCTCATATTGTGTGTTCCAGCCTTGTTGAACCACTCACAGATTCTCCACCTGGCTGTGCTCTCTCACCCAGGATCTTTGCACATGCAGTGATTTCTGTCTAGAATCTCTCCCCTTCTCTCCTCACTTGGGTGATTTCCTAGTCATCCTTCAGGTCAGATTAGACACCTCCTCCTCCTTCAAGAACTCTCCCAGCCTGGGTTGGGGACCTCTTCTGGTTCCCACAATACCCAGTTCTTGCCCCATCACAGCCCTGTCACCCTCTGTGTGAGCATGTATTGTTTGTCCCTGTTCCCTGCAGATGGTGACCTCCCTAAAGCCAGTGACTCGGACAGTCTAGTTCACTGTTGTCACGTTGAACTCCCAGCTCTTAGCACACTGCCTGCTCCATGTAAAAACTAAAGTCCTGATGAATGGATAACCAAAATATGATATATACATACAATGAAATATTATTCCTTATTCGGCCTTAAAAAAGGAAAGAAACTCTGACACATGCTGCAACATGGATGAACCTTGAGGACATTATGCTTAGTGAAATAAGCCAGACATGAGAAGACAAATACCATATGATTTCACTTAGATGAAGTCCCCAGAGGAATCGGATTCATAGAGACAGAAAGTAGAATGGTGGTTGCCAAGATCTGGGGGTATAGGGAACAGGGGTGTTGTTGTTTAATGGGTACAGAGTTTCACTTCTTCAAGTTCTTGAGATTGGTAGCACAACAATGTGACTATACTTAACACTACCGAACTTGGCACTTAAAAATCGTTCAGATGGCAAATTTTATGTTATGTGTATTTTACCACAATGAAAAAAAATCAGTTTCCTCCAAGATGCTACCTGGTGTAGAACCTGCTGATATCTTGAATTTCCTCTCCTCCCTCTCTCTCCCTTGTTCTCTCTCTGCTCCAGCCACATGGCCAAGCTTATTCCTTTGCACATGCCTCAGGACCTTTGCACATGCCTCAGGACCTTTGCACATGCTTTCCCCCTGCCTACCACAATTTTCATGGCCAAATCCTTCTTGCCAATTGTGACAGAGCTCAGAAGTCACCTCCACAGGGAGGGTACCCTGTCTCCTGGGTACAGTTGCTTTTCAATTCATTCTATTTATTCACATTCTGCATCACCTTACCACATTTGAAATCACTTTACTTAGATATTTATTTTCCTGCTTAGTATGTTTTCTCCACTAGATGAGGGCAGGGGCAGTGCCGGTCTTGTCACGTGGGACCCACCCTCTGCCTCAGAGGAGCTGTACCAATGGCATCACTTGAATGAAAATAGGAATGGTGAAGAGCTCTGGAAATACCGACGGAACACAAACTGACCCAGAGATAGGAGAGTAATTGCCCGGTGAGTACAGTGTCTGCCTGAGGTGATGGAAAAGCTTTGGAACTAGATAGCAGTGATGGGTGCACAACATTGTGTATGTCATTGATGCCACTGAATTTTACACTGAAAATGGTTAAAATGGCAAAATTTGTGTCTTTTATCACAATTTAAAAAGTTAATAATGTAATATAAAAACTGGATGCAGAAAAGGACCTCCTGAGAATATCTCTCTACAACTGGGAGTGGCCCCACAGTCAGCAGTTCATGTCGTTCGGTGTGGGCCATGGGGGGTGGCAATGTTCCCACCTTAGCAAGATGTCCTTGCAGTCTACATATTGGGGCCCCAGGCTGCTCCTCCAGAACAACAGGCTGAGCTGGAGAGGAAGGAGAATGCCAGCGGTGTTCAGAGGTGGGCAACAGCCCCTAGGATGGGTCCCAGAGGGGAGGTAGGGGACGCAGGCCTCACAGCAGGTGCTGCAGGACGGTGTCCATGATGTTGAACTTGAGGGCACTGGGGTGGCCCATGTGCCGAGTAGAGCAGGCTGTGGACGGCGAAGTTCAGAGTGAATGGCTCCTCATTGACCTCCCCAGCTACGGTAGGTGCAGAGAGAGCTGAGGCTCGCAGGGAGGTCAGGGGGACCACTGTCCACCCCAGGGTGGGGCTTCACAGGGCCCATGTCCTTGTCCTGATAAGCTTGAGGGTCATTTGTTAATGGAGACAACTCTAGCAGCAAGTAAGGGCAGGCTGAATTGTTTGAGGGGGTTGAGATGGACATTTCCACCCAGATGCAGGAGTGGAGGGCTCTGTGAAAACACTGGTGGCTTTGTCCTTTCCCAGGAGGAAAAGGTCCAACTTGCCAGGCTGATGCAGAACTGGTGACCCCAGATATTTACATCCACATTCTCTGCTCCCATCTCTATCCCTTTGTTGCTCTGTGCCTCTGTCTCTTTCTCTCCCTCTCCTTCTCTTGATAGATAGATAGATAATAGACAGATAGATAGATCTCTATCTCTATCTCTATCTCTATCTCTATCTCTATCTATCTCTATCTCTATCTCTATCTGTATCTCTATCTCTATCTATCTCTATCTCTATCTCTATCTCTGTCTCTATCTGTATCTGTATCTGTATCTCTATCTCTATCTCTATCTCTATCTCTATCTCTATCTCTATCTCTATCTCTATCTCTATCTCTATCCAAATCTACATCTATATCTACAACTGCTAGGATTGTTGTCTTTTTAATCCACTGCATAGAAAATTGGTATACCTGTTGGTAAGGGCAGGAGAGCAAGCTATCTATCTATCTATCTATCTATCTATCTATCTATCTATCTATCTATCTATCTATCGTCATCATCATCATCATCCTCATCAATCTGCCATGCCCTTATAACCAGCTATGCCAATCATCTATGCATTGGATTAAAAAAGCCTGAACATTTAGCCAATGCATTGCTTATCTATTCTAGAATCAGGACACGGGGCCTCTGATCTCACCTGCATCACATGTTCATTTATTCTTCTGGGGTCTACACAGGTCAGCCCAACTACACGGGTCACCCCAACAATCCTAGCAGCTATAACCAACCTCTCTGCACCTTGATTTCCTCATCTGTAAGTTAAGAATGATTCCTACTTCAAAGATTGTTATGAGGTTTAAACAAGGTAATTTTTGTAATGTGCTAAGCACAGTGCTGGGCACAGAGTAAACACTATGTAAGGATTTATTACATAAAATAAGTAAGTAAATGTTTTCCAATCACTTACTATGTGCAGAGCTTTTTACATGGATAAATATATGCTGGGTACTGGAATTACCCACATGAAACACAGGAGGAAACCAAAGTACAGAAATGGTCAGCTGCCCAGGGTCACATAGCTGGAGAGAGGGACAGTCTGGTTGGACACAGGTTCTCTGACCACTGAGTCCTTTCTTGTGACCTTCTCTGCTATGCTCTTGTTCAGACTCATGCTTCTGGTGTAGTGCTCAATAGTTGGGATGACCTGTGTAGACCCCAACTATTCTGTGTAGAGAATATTGTAGTTCTCTATCTAGAGAACTATTCTATTCTATGTAGAGAAATAGAATAAATGATGCAGATGAGACAAGAGGCCCTGTGGCCTGACTCTAGAATAGACAAGTGATGCAGGGGCTAAGTATTTAAGACAAAACTCAGGAAGAAAAACTTACCTCCCATCTTCCTTCCCTCTCTCTGTTCAGCACTCCTTCTAAGTGTCCTTCTGTCCATCATTCCTTCCATCTTGCCTTTCTTTTCTCCTTCCTTCTTCCTTTCCACCCATCCATCTTTTCTTCTTCCTCCCTCCATCCCTTCCTTCTTTGCTTCCACCATCTATCTATCCATTCATCCATCTATCCATCCATCCATCCCCCCACCCATCATTCCTTCATACCTCACTCCTTCCCTTCTTTCCTTCTTCCCATTCATACTTCCTTCCATGCACCCTTCTGTCCATCCTTCCTTCCATCCCCCTTTCTTCCACCTGTCCATCTCTCCTTGCATCCTCCCTCCATCCTTTCCTTTCTTCCATCCCTCCATCCATCTTTCCTTCCTCCCATCCCTCTTTTCTTCCTTCCATATATTTATATATCTTTCCTCCCTCTCTCCTCTTTGTTTCTTCCATTCATCTTTCCTCCTTTCCATCTGCTCATCCATCTTCTCTCTCTCCTCCCATTCATCACTTCTTCCTTCCTTCCATCCATTCATCTTGCCTTCCCTCCATAGACACTGAATTGGTCCGATTATGCTCCAGGAACTATTCCAAGGACTGGATAGTGATAAGCAAGACACTGTCAATGGAGCTGACTTTAACTTATTTTTCCTCCTTTCCTTTGGGAAAAGATGGTTCTTACTGGACTTCAGGAGCCCAGAGCCCTGCCATGGTTGGAAGGAGTGAGGGAGGATGCTTTCGTGTAAAAGACCAGTGACAGATCCAAGGATAGTTTGAGGGGGTTGAGAAAACTTACCCCTACTGCAAGGGCAATTAATACTTGAAAACCTACAAGGTTCTTATCACAGGGTTTGCTGGGGATGCAAAGGGAGTTTGGCCCATGAACTTGAACATAATAGGTGTATACCAAAAATCAGTATGTCTTTTGGAATAAATTAACTGCTGGTGAACAGCATTGAGAGTGGGACCATGAGTTTTGGAGTGATAGGAACTCCGGGTTCTATTATTTATTTGCTGTGTGGCTTGGTAGCCTCTCGAGTCTGACTTTCCTCTTCTGTAAAATGGAGCTAAGTCAGATTGTTGTAGTGAGAATTAAAGGATAGAGTGTATGTGTTTTGGGGTGGATTGTGTCCCCCCTAAAAGTCATATGCTGAGGTTCTCATCCCCAGTACCTCAGAATGTAAATTTCTTTGGAGATAGGGCCTTTAAAGAGATAAGTAAGTTACAATGAGCCCATGGGGTGGGCACTAATCCAATCTGACTGACGTCCTTTTGAGAAGAGGAGACTAGGACACACAGACACCAGGAATGCGTGTGCAGAGGGACAACCATCTGAAGAGGCAGCAAGAGGGCGGTCATCTGCAATCCAAGGAGAGAGGCCTCAGAGTAAATCAACCCTAGCTGCACCTGGATCCTGGACTTCCAGCCTCCAGGACTGTGAGGAAATAAATATCTGTTGTTTGAGCCATGCAGTCTATGGTATTTTGTTACAACAGCCCTAGCAAACTAATACAGTATGTAACTTAGCATGGCACCTGGAAGGTAGTCAGTTTCAATAAATGTTCACTGAAAATCCAACAACTGGTGCAATGCTGATGTTGAGAGAGGGTTTGAATCCCGGCTCCACCACTAGGCAGCTATTGACTCTGGGAAAGCCCCTTAATGTCTCTGCGCCTTGATGTTTCGTGGTAAAATGAGGATATTAATGGTGATGTTGAAAGAGTTTAGGGAGGTGAGGTATGGGAATCATTTATCTGTCTCCTTGGATTTTCACTCCCAGGGGATATTTGCCAATGTCTGGAGACAGTTTTTGTTGTCACAACTTTGGGGGGTTGGGGTACTGCGGGCACCTAGTGGGTAGAGGCCAAGATGCTGACAAATATCCTAGAGTGCAGAGGACTGCCACCCACAGCTAGATTTATCCAGCCCAGAATGTCAACAGTGACCATGTGTCGAGCACCCCAACGTCTGACAAAGACTAAGTGCTGGCTGTATGTCAGCCTTCAGAAATGTTGACATGCAGTGTGGAGTTGGAGGCATGGCAGGCTGTGGGTGTATCCTTTGTGAAGGATTAGGGTTCATCCTTTATGAAAGAATTTGTTGCATACTTTTGAGTTGCTATGTTTTGTCATTTTGTTGCTAGTAAATATTGTGTGGGAGATTTGAGGCTCAGGATGATGGGAAGGTCCAGATCAGGACCTGTGGACCAGGATCCCCTGGGACAGTGGTTGTTCCAGGTGGGGAGCTGGAAACGGCAGAGTTGAAAAGGAGGACCCAGCCATAGTGGACTGTGGGTAAAAAACTCCACTATGCCTTACTGGGCCATCTTCTCTGGATGTCTCACCTGAGTGAGGTCAGTCTGAGACAGGCCAACACTGGTGTTCTTGAATGAGGGTCTGAGCTACTGAAGAAGGAGAGGAAGGTGAGTAGAAGGACTGAGCAGGACAGGGGCAGGGCTGGGATGAGGTGGGTAGGGTGGGCATCAGTTGGGAGGCAGGGAGAGGTGAGCTAGGCAGGGGAGAGGTGGGAAGGGCTGGCATCATGGGTGGTGCAGGAATGAGGTGGGTGGGGCTCTCACAAGGCACTGCAAGATCTTCTTTATTTTGTTGAATTTCTCTGAGCCCAGAGGCTGCATGTTCTCTCTGTAGCGCAGGTTGTGATGGTGAAGTTAAGGGTGAATGGACAGGGCAGGGCCACAGACTGCAGTGAGGCTGGGAGAGAAGCCACACCCTGTGCCACTGTCTGAGTGAGAATTAGGGGTCATGGGGGAGAGTCTGGATCCACATCCCTGTTGCCCAGTGTATTCACATCTGGTGCAAGAGTTCAGAATGTCTCCTCCAAGAATGGGAAACTTGACTGTATTATTAAGAGTAATGTTAACAACCATGACAATAAAAATGGCAGCGATAATAACAGCTGATGTTGGGTAGGAGCTTACTCCATGCTGCACTCTGTGCTGAGCACTTCCCATCCAGGATCTCATGTAGTCCTCACACAATCCCAGGAGGGGAGTCCTGTTACTTAGCCCCAACTGACAGAGGATGAAAATGAGTCTCAGCGAGGTTAAGTCACTTCTCCAAGGCCACACAGCCATTTTAGGGCAGAAGTTCAGACTCTAGAGTTTGAATGACTTAGAGTTGAGTCCTGTGCTTCTGCTGGCTGTGTGACCTGAGAAAATCAGTGAGGTCCCCAATAACCAGTCTATGCCTCTCTTAAATGGAGAAATAGCAGTGTGTACCTACACAGGCTGAAGGTCATACGTGTAATGCAGGGTCCCCATTACATGACAATCAGTGAAGGCTGCTGTCATTGCTTTGCTGTCACTGTTGTTATTATCATGTCTGCTTTCTCTGCTCACCTCTTTAGTCTCTGCCCTTTGGGAATTAGTCCTGGATTTGCCTTTGACTATTTCCATTCCATTCTAGAAAAAGGTGAAGCTTTGGGAATTGTTCTAGAATGTAGCACTGGATCTGATCTCACTAACTGACCCCTTCAGGCCCCCTAAGGCCAACATGGTCACAAGCTGGTGCTTGGCAGGTCACCTGGGGTAGATTGTAATATGGCCAGAAATTCTTCACCTCCCTGCATCTACACCCTTCCAATGTGGTATTGCAGCCCCTTCCACCAAGGGGAGAGTCTATTTCTCCACCTCTCAACTCCGGTTTTGCCATGACTTGCTTTGGTCAAAGGGACAAGAGAAACATGATGCCAGCAGATGCTGGAAAAGCACTTGCACACTGAAGCTTGCTCTCTCTCAGTGCTGGGAGCTCTGTAACCACCACATGAATGAGCAGGGGCTAGTTGGTTGGATGATGAGATCATGTGAAGGAGAACTGAGGCACCCACCCATCAGTCAGGCATCCTCCAGAAGCATCCACACCTAGCTAACCTGCAGGTGACTGTGGATGCATGAGGAATCCTAGTTGAAACCAGAGAAACTGCCCAGCTGACCTATATACTAAAGAGTAGTAATCAGTGATTGAGGTTTTAATCCAGTAAATCTAGGGGTTGTTTATTATGTAGTAAAACCAACTGATATAAAATCTTGACAGAAGGCAAATGGTGGATTAAAAAGAGGCATTGCTTCAGTTTGGGATTGATAACCTGGAGTCACTGGGGCTGGCCCCGTGGCCTAGTAGTTAAGCTCAGCATGCTTTGCTTTGGTGGCCTGGGTTTGGTTCATGGGCGTGGGCCTACACCACTCATCAGTGGCCATGCTATGGTGTGACCCACATACAAAATAGAGGAAGATTGGAAACAGATGTTAGCTCAGGGCTAATCTTCCTCAGGCAAAAAGAGGAAGATTGGTGATAGATGTTAGCTCACGGTGAATCTTCCTTAGCAAAAAAAAAAAGAAAGAAAACTTGGAGTCATAGAGCTCTCCAAACCCAGGCATGGAGCTGTACTGGTCTGTGGCGAGGGTGTAGCCCCTAAGATTCATCCTCCTCACACTGTCCCCTTGCCTTGGCCTGCCTGTGCATACTCTCTTGTCCTTCTCATTGCTAAGCATGGAGGTGGGCATGAAGGAGACAGGGAGAAAAGGCTCTTACTTGTAGAGGTGGGAAGAATATTGGAGTCACTGAGGTTCTCAGGGAGGGGGTAGAAGTCACAGAAACTGAAGAGGAAGCATCAGAAATGAGATTGGTGCAGCCTCATCACCTTGGAGATGCCAGAGACAGGTGGTGTTGATGCCCAGCCTGAGTCACAGAAGGTAGAGGTGGGGGTAGGTGGGTAACCAGGGCCCTAAGGCTTCCTTCCTCCATGAGGCCCTGGAGTTTGGGAGGAGGAACCAGTTGCCCCCAAAGGCACTGTATGGTCCTGGGGCCATCTAGGGTTTTAAAACTTACCACCGGAGCGTGCACACTCTGCTGCAGCGGCCTGGGTTCAGATCCCGGGCGTGCGCCAATGCACCGCTTCTCTGGCCATGCTGAGGCAGTGTCCCACATACAGCAACTAGAAGGATGTGCAACTATAACATAGAACTATCTACTGGGGCTTTGGGGAAAAAAAAGGAGGAGGATTGGCAATAGATGTTAGCTCAGAGCCGGTCTTCCTCAGCAAAAAGAGGAGGATTAGCAATAGATGTTAGCTCAGGGCTGATCTTCCTCACACACACACACACACACACACAAAATTAATTAATTAATTAATTGCTTAATTAAACAAATGTTTACAGAGAACCCAGAGTCCCTAGTCCCTAGCTGGACAGCAGCTCTGAACAGAGACTCATTAGCTCTCAGAAAGCTGATCCAACCCAATTTTTTGACCTAAGCATCTGAGCATGAGAGACTGCATAGCAGAGACCCCCACCTGTTGCATTACCAGCTCTCTGGGGCAGCAGGAGAAACTAGGCCTGAAGGGATAACCTGGGATCTGGCAGGTTGTACTGCCAGGGAGAATTATTGGGGAGAAATGGAGTCTCTCTTGCACCTCAGCAGGATGGAAGTGGCCTTGAGCTAAGCTGCTTCTAGCTCTGGTCTCCTAGATTCTTGATAAAGGTGCAATGTCAGTTGTGTTGCCTAGTGATGCTGCTTATGGTGAAAATGACCCCTGGTTGATGACCTGTATCTTTCCTGGGAGGACCATAAATGGACATCAATACCTGGCAGGAAGCCTTGGGGGGTTCCTTGGGTGTGTGGTGACCCTGTTAACTGGGCAGGACTGTTACAAGAGATTGGTTTCCCTTTGGGACATCAGACATCTAACCCACAGTGGCTCTCCATTGAGGTTTCATTGCCTTGCACATGGACAGTCACATGAAAGGCCAAAAGAATAGCCCTTGGACTGCCAAGAGGGTTCTTGCAAAAAAGAAAAGCCCAGGGCTGCCCTGCTGGCATGCTGTTTCTTATCCACATCCTTCTAGGTGAAACCGAAGTCACCTCTGGCCTATTCAGGTTTGCAAGTCTGACTGGTTGGATTTTGGATGACTTAGAGAGGGCAGTGCACAGGACTACCACCAGGGCTGGAAATAGCATGAGGTAAGCAAGGACCTAGGTACGACATTTAAGGAGTGCTCCCTCTCAGGGCTGTGCAAGTATAGGGTGAGCACCTCCTGAAATACATTTGTGCTCTAGGCACCTCACTTGCCCACCCTGGTCTGGGCCAGGCCAGCCCAACCAGCTCACACCTTGCTACACCTCCTAGGGCCAGACAAAGAGGAGGTCTTACCCGGTGTGGTGGGTCTGCAGCCAGTGCAGAGGGAGCCAATGCTACTGGAGGTGAACAAGTGCTGGAGCTGAGGAGGGGGAGGGCAAATGAAAAAGAAACATACAAGTCATCGTCATAAGTATGAACTCATTTGAACTTTCCACACCTTTTGACAAGGGCCATATCAAAAATGTTTTGCTCTGGGTGGAAAGCAGCCCTGCTGTGGGACATGGCATTTCCTGTGCTCATAAGAAAGGAAGAGATAAGGATTTTCTGCAAGAACTGGGGTAGGTTGTGGGTGGGGGTGGGAGGGAGGCAGGTAATACAGCTATTATTGAAGTGAATGTGGACACAGACAATAGATTGAGATGATGCTTTGACATTATTGATTTTATCTCCTTGATCCTAGCAGTCATTGCTCAGAGGGGAGTAAAAAGCTCCAAGCTCACAGAGAAAATATTCCTCAGCCCTAAATATGTTAACATGATCATTTGTTGATGTCTAAAAATACTTACCGAACATTAGATTATCTGGTGGTTTTAAAATATGTCCACACATACTTGGCATTCCTCCCTTTAAGAGATGGAATCTGTTCCCCTTTCCTTGGGTGTGGGCTAGACTTAGTGGCTGGCTTCAAGCAAAATAAAGTACAGTGGTGGGTGTGGCTTTGGAGGCTAGGTCATAAAAAGGCCCTGCGGTTTCTGTGTTGGTTGCTTCTCTCTTGGATCACTTGTTCTGGGAGAAGTCAGCCATCACATCGTAAGGGGAGTCCACATGACAAAGGACTGAGGCCTCTAGCTAATGGCCATGTGAGGGAGCCTCCTTGGAAGCAGTTCCTCCAGTCCCAGTCACGTCTTCAGATGACTGCAGGCCCAGCTGACATCTCAACTGTTACCTCAGGAGAGACCCTGAACCACAGCCTCCCAGCTCAACTCACCTCCCGGTTCCCTAACTGACAGAAACTGAGTTTACATTTGCAGGTAATTTTGCATCACAAAATCTCATTTATCCCTAATTATACTATTAGTAGAGCTTGGCCTTCTGGGTATATTTTATATAAAATGAACAAAGAGAGTAGAGGCAATTCAAACATTTGAATGTAAATTGCTATGGGAAGATTAGTGACTTGTTAGAAAGTGATGGAGCAAACATAACGCCTACTAAGTTTCATGGTTTTTCTGCCAGAATACTGAGATGGATAACCGTGAAGTCTAGTTTCTACGTGAGTGTCTTCTAGTGATAAAATCAATTTCCCTACAAAACAAAGAATAAGTCTCATTCAAGAAACCTTAAAAATATGATCTGCTTTCTGGCTAAAAGAAAGCAAGGCAGACTGAGCAAATATCAGTGGAACAAATTCTGTACACAGACCTTATGGCAGCATTGTTTATAACAGTGAAACTAGAAATAGTCTCAGAGTCTATCCAAGAAGGAATAGTTAAACCATGGTATGCCCATTCTTTGATATACCTTTAAGACATTGAAAATATCAAGTTAGAATTATGTGCACTGATATAGCAAGACATCCATGGTGTATAGTATGGGAAATAGCAAATTGCAAAACAATTGTGTGATGAAATTTACATTATGAAGACAGTTTATGTGTATATAGTAATTCATAGAAAATGTCCAGAAGAATAAACTCCAACCTGTTAACAATAGCTCCTTCTAAGAAGGGGAGTGAGTCCAGAGGGAAGGAGATGAAAGGGGAGACTTTCACTTTACTCTATGTAGATCTGAATAACTTGACTTTTTTTGTGTGTGTGTGAGGAAGAGCAGCCCTGAGCTAACATCTGATGCCAATTCTCCTCTTTTTGCCAAGGAAGGCTGGCCCTGGGCTAACATCTGTGCCCATCTTCCTCTACTTTATATGGGACCCCACCACAGCATGACTTGATGAGCAGTGGGTCAGTGCACGCCTGGGATCTGAACCTGTGAACCCTAGGCTGCAGAAGCAGAGCGCGTGAACTTAACCGCTGTGCCACCAGGCCGGCCCCGTAACTTGACTGTTTTTTTACAGTATGTATTTCTTTTATAATTAGAGAAAGAAAAAATAATGAGTGTTGTTGCCATTTGGCAGCAGGGCACAGTATTCTCTCATCGGTATCTATACTGCATGTTAGTGCACAGGATGGATCTGTAGGAGACAGCCCAGAAGGAGAAATGCAGACAAAGAAGAAATGACACTTGCAAAAAGTTAGTGGAATATTTTTACCTAGCAAACTTTCCAGCTGAGAAATGGTCAGTATCTACCACTGCTCTAGCTCAGTCAATAAACCTAAAACCATCTGAGAGTAAGCGAGAGGATGTGGAAGCCCACACTCTACTAGTCCACTCCCCTGCCCAGGGCCTGTTTGTGCAGGGTGATTATCATCAAGCAGAAAATGGGCTCAGGTCAGGGCGTGTGCCTCTGGGGATGCTGGCAGAGAGCCATAAAGTCGAACACTAGGTAAGTGCACACACCCAAGAGGCAGAGTTCCAGGTGGAGATTCAAAATATGCCAAGAACTTGTGCAAAGTTAAGAAAGCTACTCAACTTCTCTGAGCCTCAGTTTCCTCCCCTGTAAAATGGGGATCACAGGACTACTTCACTTCACAGGGTAAGACATGTAAAAGTGCCCGAGACAGCCAGTGTCCATGTTATTAACAATGTAGTATCAGACTTCAAAATCAATGAAAAGAATAATATCAATGAGACCAAAGATGAGATGCCCAGCTTTGTAAGCAGCCCCAGCAGCATGAGAATGGGAGGAGCTGCAAGTACCTAGGGTTCTTCACAGCTCCACTGGAGAGGATGAGCCTGGAGCTACAACAAGATCAGGAAGAGCCTGTTGTACAGTAACTTGTGTAGTGAGGGCGGAATCCCTAAAGACACAGCAAAACACAGTTATACACAAACAGCTCCTAGGAAACCATGGTGACTGGAACAAAGCAATCAACCCAGTAGATAGGAATGGGAATGGGGTGAGCAGAGGCCACAAAATCTAACAGAAGACACAGAACCATGACCACCTGGCTCTGTGAACAGCTGCTGTGGTTGTACCAGGAGACCAACCTTTTGAGACAGCCATTGTGGGGCCTGCTGGGAGCACAGCGGTCACTGCTGCCACACACCCAACAGTAGTGTATGTGATTGCACAGAATCTAAGACCTCCCTCTCTATCAATTGTCTTAGGATGACAGATACCCTCATGTTACAACAGCCCCATCCAACACTTGTGGACAAGTATAATCCAAATCCCCCTAAAGTGGGCACAAGATAGAGGAGGATCAGAACACTGAGGGGTGGGGAGCTGCACTTGACCACACAGACTATCACCCAAGCCCTATTTAACACAAGAGAAGAACCCTAGGACTGTGATGTGGTCTAACTACCTCATCTTGCCACGTTCATAGACATCACACATTTTTTTCTTCCTTTCTTTACAAAGGTGTGATGAATTTGTGCATAATTAGTTCATGAAGAGGGAAATTCTTGACAAAGTAATAGGGTCCAGCTTCCGGGACCAGGTTTCTCAGTCCCTTCCTACACTCAGGAATCAGAAATGCAAGCTCTTAGAATGTGTAATATAAAAAAGGTCTTATTTTCACGTAGATCAACACCTAGGTTTTTAAACACAAGATAAATCATGACAGCTGCTAACTATTCCTCCACAGGTTTCAACAAGTCACTTAAATCTCTTTCATTAACTTACCAATCTCAGGAAAAAGAGAAATTTGACAATTCAAGTTTTTTTTGTTTTTGCATTCAAATGCACAGTACAGGGAAGAGAATGAGCAAAAAAATTTCAATGAGAAGGTCTTGCTTACCTTTTATCTTTGCAAATGAGCAGTATATCTTATGTCCTGTTCCTTTCACTATTCTAATTACTTTTTAAGGATATATGGTACAATTGAATATCCATAGATGTGTTTATTTTGGTACCACACTGCAATCAAAGGAACTCTCCCTTAGGGCATAATGAAGTTAGGGACATCAATTATTAAGAAGATAAGTAGAAGCAGAAGTGCTCCTGAATATTTCCATTTCCAGACAGAATACTTCAACAGATCAGACCAGGCAAGTTAAGGTCCACATTGCTGACTGCTGTCTGTGATGAACTTTCCTCCAAAGCAGAGATGTTCAACCTGACAGGTTTCAAAGGCTGCCCAGGTGCTCCACACCTTGAACAAGGCTCTCCCAAAGCTCTAACACTGTCTGTTCCTGAGGGATCAGGGTCACCACTTGTGTCTCTAAGAAACTGGCCAGTCAGGTCTGAGTTGAGATTAAGCTCATCAATGTAAAGTGTAAATCTTCCTAAGGTTGAGTTGTTTTCGGAGGCCTTTGCATTAGAATAGGTTGGTGAAAATGGCCCACTAGACACTTGACTGGGAATTGGGGTTGTTCTCCTCTACTCTCAGCAGATCCTGGGGAAACCAATGGTTAGCCTCACCAATTCCTCAACTCTCACATCTGTGAAAAAGGCACCCCTGAAGGTGACATTTTCAGGAAGCAACAGCCAATGTGACCACTCCTGTAAACTCTTAAGCTGTTCAGGGCCACAAGGGCGAATTTCTCCCCAAAGCTGCTGAAATAGCCCACTTCAGCTAGAGGAAGCAGAGGACAGCAGGCAAAGCTGAAAGTTCTTGGGATGTCAAACTACTTTTCACAAGCAGTTTAGAGAAGCAAGCAGCTTCCTGCGCCTGGACTAGGCGTGGCGCTGCAGAAAGATCCACAGGCACACTGGTGGGAGGAGGAATCAAACTTCGGAGGGAAGCAGTGGAGTGATGGGGGAGGAGGCTGGAGTTCACACTTGATTCAGGGCAAAAGCAAACTGCCTGTGGCAGGCCAGCCACTGCACATTGCAGCCGTCACACCCGGCTGACTCTCTAGTTCGGGTCCTCCCCTCACATCTCTCTCAGTGAGTCAGTCCACGTGGGAGGGCTGCAACACCAGGGTCAACAGTCGGGGGCTTTGGACCTCGGCCAGGCCCCCACCACTCTGCCCCACCCTCCGAGGGCTGAGCCGCCCAGAGCCCAGCACATCCTGGGAGATGTAGTCCTGCAGTCCCTGCATATGCAGCGAGGCACCCCGCCTCCTGCCCCGCCCCTCCTCTCCACACTCAGAGGGTGGTCCCAGCATGCTCAGTGGAGTGTGCATCTCCCCAAACTCCCTACTCCTTGAGAAACTGGACTTCCCTCAGACCTGCGAGTGCTGTGGCACCTCTCGAAGCTTGCATGAGTGGCCATGGATACAACCGGTCCTCCACAAGGGCAGCATGCCTGCCTCGCACCTCTCCCCACCATGCCCCTGCCCCTCCTTGCCCACCCCTCCACCACTCCCACTCTCCACCACGTGCCCCCACGGGCATGCGCAATGCTGCCACAGCATGTTGAGGCCAGCACTCAGGTGGACGTGCAGCTGAGTGGCCTGGCCATTGCTGAGGCTGCTCGGAGCCCCAACAGAAGCTCTTTGGCTGGTATTTGAAACCAGAAGTTTGCTGGTTAAAATGGAAAATACCAGGTACCTGGAAACCTGGAACTTGCTTTCTCAAAGCCACCTTTCTTGGCAACCCCTCCATCCCTCTGGGCTGCCATGATTCTCCCTCTGGACCCCATGGTCAGGCTCACTACAAAGTGCCCCTTGGACCCTGCCCAGCTGAAGGGCCCATACATTGGTCAGGCCTCTTAGAAGGACTGCCCCAAGCCATGTTATAAAAAGAAGAAAACATCACAGTGAACAGCCCCCATTCTTGCATTATACAGACAGGGAACTCAGGCGCACAGGTAAGTGACTCCCAGGCCCCTTCTCTGAGGCCCCACACGGTTGGTTCACTGGGTTTCCCTATCCCAGTGTGGTGTCTTGGCCTAATGAACACAGGCAACAGGACCAGAATTTCCCAGTGGTCTTTCCCAAATGTGAGGGAAGTTTGTGTAGGAAGGGAATTCACAATTTCAGCATTTCTGCCCTACAGTACAGCTCCTTTGGAACCACTTTTAATAATTTGTTGCTGTCGGGGGTTACACTGATAGTTCTCTTAAGTCATCCTCCTGTTTAGTTTCTCTGATAATTCCAAGTTCTACATTACTACCTACTTGTCAAATGAGTATTGGCAGCCCCATTTCTATGCAGGGAGGATGCGAAACAGCAGAGTATCTGTGGTACAACTTTCTGGAGCATAAGTTTTACAACAAGATTTAGAAGAAATGAAGTTAAGTAATTTCCAAGGTAATTAAATCTTTAAAACTAAAACAAGACTGGGAAGTCATCTGCTGTTAATAACTGTCTGTAATTTGTGCCTGAGATGTCAGACTTTCTCTGAGGTAAAACTAAGGAGAACCTATTTCCCATTATTTTAAATAGCAAAAGTTATAAGACATAGCAAGTCCTGGAAAAACCCACCAATTTCCTCAGTCACAGTATGGCGCCTAGATGAAAGTTGCAAATAACGTGTTAGGATGTAAAATGTTTAAAACATGGCTTCTTGGTCTCCTACCAGTCAATATGGTTGTTAACACACCACTGCTTTGTGCAGTAGCAGTGGCCTCTCTTAGGCCAGCAATGTCAGATATTGTCCAACTTGTCCACACTGCAAAGTGTCACAAAGTGACTAGCATGATTGATGGTCTGCCAATTGTATTTAGAAGCAACATGAAGCTTTTCTAGCAAACCATTTAGTTTAAAATGTGTTTTTTGAAAACTGCATGTAAAGTTTATATAAATATCCCCTGAAAAATGCATTGAGTGATGAATAGCTGCTATGCAGTTTGGGTATTAAAAACATATGGTTTCTTCCAGGAAAACGTTAATTGGGGTTATGTTCTGTGAAGTATACCTGTTTTAGGAGATAGATGGCGAAAATCCTGTTAATTTTAAAGATTAAAGTTGTCAGTGAGTAAACTTGGGCTGAGAAGTCCTGGGTCTGAAGTGATTCCTGGCCAGCACCCGCTTACAAATCTGCCCTAATGCTGTGTGTTAAACAAACAGACCCCTGTGACCCCAGATTCCTCTCCATTCTGCTGCTCTGCTCCATTCAAGCTGCCCCTCTTCACTTCACGTTTTCTCCTGAACTGATTCCATTCCAGTTTTCTCCTTACCACGTCGCTGGAATGGCTTTTATCCAGGTCACCAGTGATTTCCATTTTGCTAAATTCAAGGTTAAGTTTTTGTTCTTATCTCACTCAACCTTTCAGCTGCATTTGACACAGATGACACAATTGAGCACTTCCTCCATCTTGAAACACTTTCCTCTGGATTTCCTCCCCCTTCACTCTACTTCCTCCTCCTGTTCCTTCTCCACCAGATCTCTAGGAATCTTCACCCCCTTCTCTTTCCTGTGTGTTTTCTATTCTCAGAGAAATCCCATTCAGTCTCCCAGCTTTGAATACCATCTGCTGATCACCCCCAGGCCTAGGTCCTCTTGTCTGAGGGGAGCACCCAGGAGTCATCTTTGACTCTTTCCTTCTCCACCACATGCAATCTCACAGCATGTCCTGGTGGCTTTGCCTGCAACATGCATCCTGATTGTAGCCTCCAGATTCAGCCGCCTTCTTCTCTTACTGGTCTACTGCCAAAGAAATCCTCCTAACCCTCTCCCTGCTTCCTGTCTTGCCCTCTTACAGTCCATTCTCTGCTCAGCATCCAGAGTGATCTCTTGAAAATGTGAAGAACATGATATATGCCACCCCATTTAAACTCTGCCACTGCTTCTCATTGCAATAGAATAAGAGCTTAGATAACCTGGACCCTGCCTACTTCTTCAGCCTCCTCTCCTACCTTGCTTGTTCAGACTATTGTGTGTCAGATTTTCTGGTATCTAGAACTGAAAGCAATCTTAACTCACAAACAGATATTAGATCATAGAATCTAGAGCATAGGACATGGAAGGAAAAGTCTAAGAGAGAATGCAGGGCCAAAATGTTTTTTTAAAGCACAAGAAACAATGAAAATATAACTGACCTGTGTCAATATTCCCAAAAGAATGTAGTAACTAATTAAAAAAAAATGAACCAACAGACTTGCAAAGAAATAGAAATACCTTTGACCGTAATCTGAAAACAAAAAGCTATACTTCGTAAATATAAAAGGACAAAAATTTCACTCTTTACATTTATGGGCCATAATGCAATAAAATTAGAAATAACAGAAATGAAGAATTTAAAGATGTTCAAGCCCTTGGGGCCAGCTTGGTGGCGCAAGAAGTTAAGTGCGCACGTTCCCCTGCGGCGGCCCAGGGTTGGCTGGTTCAGATCCCAGGCGCACACTGACGCACCACTTGTCAAGCCATGCTGTGGCAGCGTCCCATATAAAGTAGAAGAAGATGGGCACAGATGTTAGGCCAGGGCCAGTCTTCCTCAGCCAAAAGAGGAGGATTGGCAGATGTTAGCTCAGGGCTGATCTTCCTCACACACAATAATCAAAAAACAACAAGATGTTCAAGCCCTTGAGAATGTTAAAACATTGTTTTAAATAAATTCATGCCTGGGTCAGCGTTCATATACAAAATGCACTTGCAATACCTATAAACACACGTGCTTGCTAATATAGCACATCGAGATGTGTGCAGTGGTGGTGAAAGGAGAGAGCTCTCTGACCCAGAAACTCCTGGAGTGACAGGGTTCTGTTCTCAGAACCCTAGCAACACCCTAGGGTCATTTCACATCTCATGACAGGTGGGAGTAGCAGTGGAGGCTGTGCTGGGATCTGTAACTGTTGCAGATACTGGTAATAAACCCGAGGCCCCCTCCTGCTGAGCCTGAGCTGGACCTGAGGGTCCTTTCCAGCGCAGGGTTCTAGGCAGCCACCACGAGTGGATCTGTGCTGACGTACAGGGTCACAATTGTCTGCTGATGGCTGCAGGGTGGAAACTGGCACCAGCAGCTGCCATGGAAAGAATTGATGGCCTCAGGAGACTATATGGTCCACCCTTGGGAGGGCTCGGGACCCCAGCGCTTCTCCTGGTCAGGACTCAGAGCCAGGCTGCTTCACCTCCTCTCCCCTCAGCTGCTCTGCCTCTGGCTGCCGTGGAAATCGGGGAAGCACACATCGTGAAAAATGGCAGCTGTGTGGCTGTGTCAGCATGTGGAGGTGTACAAATGAATGAAGATTTTAAAAGCAGAACACAAAACAGTTTGTGCAGTCTGATTAAAGTGCGGTCACATACATTCATAAACAAGTTTAGGAGAGAATTTGGAAGTGGCTGAAAGTTTTATAGTTCATTCTTTCAGTTTGTTTAAATTTAAAAACATATGTTTAGAAATAAATTTGACACAAAAAAAATTTAAACCTTAGCTATCCAGAAACTTCAAATATCTAGAATGAGGCATTTCCCAAAGGTCTGTGTAACTCAGACTTTACTGTAGCTTGAAAACTGTTAATGAATAATGCAGCTGATGAAATAATATCCATTCACAGAGAAATAAGCAATTGCTATAATACATGTATACATTATATATAATAATACAGTATATAATAATAATACATAGCAATTGCAATAATATATAACAACAATATATATATAATATTGAACATATATAATGAGTCAGGCACTGCCATAAGCACTTTATATTCATTACCTCACAAGAATTCTCTCTGAGATAGCTTTTGCTATCTTCAATTTAGAGGCTAATTAGTAAACAATACATAAAATTGAATAAGAAACTATTTGGAACATGCAAGGCTGTCAGAAATACAATGTTGAATGAAAAATGCAAGTTACAGAGTATATATAGCACATTTATAGAAGTTTAAAACTTAAAAAGGTAAACAAGGTTTACAGATACATACATATGGAGTGAAACTATAATGAAAGTCAAAGGAACAATGTATTTTTTTAAAACATCAGATGAATGATTTTCCTGGGTGAGGAGGCAGAGGGTAATATTTCAGAAGGGCCATGCAGACAGCTTTAAAGGTAGAGATAAAGTTTTATTTATTAAGCAGGTGATAGGTACAGGGTGTTTATCTTTCTTCATGTCATATATATATATAATTTTGTATATATAAATTGTTCATAATAATTTTCTTATTTTAAACAACTTTATTGAGATAAAATTCACATACATTACCATTTGTTCATTTAAAATGTACAATTCAGTGGGTATTCATTTACTCGTGTGTATGCGCAGCCAACACCACAATCAGTCTTGGAACATTTTTATCACCTCAGAAAGGAACCTCATCCCCTTTAGCTATCACCCTCCCATCACCACCCCCCCCAGACCTAAGCAACCACTAATCTACTTTCTGTCTCTATAGATTCTCCTGAACTGGACATTTTATATAAATGGAATCATATAATACATGGGCTTTTGTGATTGGCTTCTTTCACTCAGCATAGTGTGTTCAAGGTCCATCCAAGTTGTAGTATGTCAGTACTTCATTCCTTTTTATGACTATCAATAATTTTAAAAAAATTATCATTGATAAATAAATGGCAAGCAATAGGATATATTAGAGCATATGAGGAAGCCATTTGGTGTAAAACTAACTCATCTTGAGCTTGTTTTTCCAAAAGGGCCTGTGGCCTTTGAACATGCATTGTATATCTGCTTTAAGCAATTAACATGTCCCAAAGACAAGAACAAATGCCCTTAAGGTAAGGATGCAACTTCCCCCACACTGGCATTTCCTTAAGGGTAAGCATTTCTCCCTAGGCTAGGATTTGATTGCTGTGCTCATCCTGTGACCACCCAACTCAAGACAGCAGACCTGCTACCTGTTGTGTGCATCAATCGCTGTGCCGACAGGGCAATCTGAGAGAGCAATCTTGTGACTATTGTAAAAGGGACATTGCAATCGTATGTGATACATGCTCTTTGACAGTATATAACTGCTCTGTACACCCCACTTCTTTGGTGCTCTTCCTTCCTTGGGGAAAGAAGAACCCAGGCTATATGGTCCTCAAATTTGGCTCATAATAAACTCATCCCAATTTTTATTTATAGATTGATTATTGATTATTTGCTTTGACATCATGAATGCTGGTGCTTGAGGAGAAATATTTTAATTAGAACGAAGTGAGAAAGAAAGATTTCTCTGGAGATCCTAAAGAATCTTCAACTACTTCCAAGTTCTCTGGAGGTGGGTGGTAGGTTTCTCATTCCAGAATATGACTGAATTTTTCCAAAGCTGGGAATACTAAGCTGTGGGGTGAATTTTTGGTTCCCAAGTTAATGTGTATGAAGCAGAGAGTAAAAGAATAGTTATTTTACTGAGGAAAAGGGACAAAAACTGGTGAAAGAAAGAGCTACAGCAGGAGTGACGGAGGGTGGGAGGGAGGGAGGAGGTCTGCATGGAGCAGGGTTAACAGAGTTGGGAGCAGTGAAGGCAGAATAAGAAGGGCAAGCACAGCTTGGGGACAGACTCAGGGGAAGAAAGAAAGGGAAGAGGTAAGAACATCAGGTCATAAATCTCCGAATTTTCCAACCACCAGAGTCACTGGCCCCGGGGGTCTGGTTATCACCTCCCTGACAGGGAGCTGGGGCTGGGGGGGGGGCGCAAAGGAAGGAGGTCCATGTACAGGTGGCATCAATGTGTGTGTGGAAGTCCACAGTGTGAGGTGTGGAAATTTAGGGAGAACCTATATTTGGCATTCATACCAATTTAAGCACGACTCACGTGCCTGCGTGTCTCTGTGCATGTTTGTGTAACTCAAGAGATGAAACTTTAGATAAGGGGAAGAGGAAATCAGCGTCTATGGGGTGCCTACTCTTTGCCAGGTAACTTGTAATTAGCATGTCATTGAATCCTGGCATCCCGTGTGCACTGGGTGTATGTATTAGTTAGCTGTTGCTGGATAACAAGCTGCCCCAAAACTTATTTAGCTCATGATTGAGCTGGTCAGCAGTTTAGGCTGGGCTCAGCTGGGCTACTCTTCTGGCCTCAGCTGGGATCCCTCATGTGCCCACTGTTGACTGGGCACCTTGGTTCTCCTCCCCAGGGTATCTCATTCTCCAGCAGGCTAACATGGGCTTGTTCTCATGGAGATGGCAGGGTTCTGAAAGGAAAAGCAGAAACATTCAAGACCTTTTGAGCCTAGGCCTGAAACTGGCACACTGTCATACCCACTGCATTCTATTGGCCAGGGCAAATACGGCCGGCTCTGATGCAAGGTCTGGGGAGCAGATTCTGCCTCTCGATGGGAGCAGCTGTAAAACCACATTGCAAAGAGCATGGATGCAGGGAGAGATGGAGAATCACTGCTGTTTTTGCAATCAATGTCATATGCCTTTTCTTGCAGATGAGGTTTATATAACTATTCCCAGTCAAGGAACTTGTCCAAAGCCCCACAGCTACTAAGTGGCCGGACTGGGCCACAGTATCACAGTGTCAACTCTGCCTGACTCTAGAGCCACCCACAGCCACTAGACCACACTCCTCCTGCAGCTTCCCTAGTCACCCCAGGTTCTGGAGAGGGACACCTGTAAGAGAAGCAGGGTTCCTTTGAGATTCACATCCATCTAGTGCTCTTCACCGTTAGGAATTATCCCCTTGAAAGAATGCTGAAGCATTTTGGAAAGATTTGTGATAGTTTAGGGAAATGGCTGAGGGCTGAGTTTAGGATATCAAAGCCCAACGTTATGTATATTTTATTTATAATTATTGGAGAAATTTGAAAACACATCTGTTACACTCCACGTGTTTGCAAATTCTTTTCATCCTTTTGTAGTATTTGTAGGCTATTCATGATTTTCAACACAGACTAAATCAAACTACTGTGCCTGAAATAAGCTCTTACTCTGAGAGCAAGAGCCCTAAAGATAGATCTGCTGAGGAGATGTTTGCTCCTGCTGCAGTTTAGCCAGACAGCTGAGTAAGTTCTGAAGCAGTCCTTTGATTTCGACAAGGTGAAGCTGGTTTCTAAGACTGCAAACTGAGGCACTGTGATGGGGCAAGTCCCATAGCACTCACAGAAATACTTACAGCTAATGCCCCCCAACCCTAAGTCAGTGGTCCTTGCCCCCAACTGCACATGAGAATCACCTGGGGGGCTTTTAAAGTTTCCCCAAACCCACGGTGCAGCAGATCAATTAAGTCAGAATCCCTGGAGTGGGGCCTGGGTATCACTATTTTCAAAGCTCTCCAGGTGATTTCAGTGTGCGGCCGAGGCTGGAAAGCACTGCATTAAGTCTACAAGGTTTTGATTTGGTGATCTCGTTACAAATGGTTCCTCAAATAAATGTAAAAACATTTGTCGCTGAGCCGTAGCCTTTCAGTCTCACCTGCATTACCTACTTACTACTCTTTGCATGAACCAACGCTTGCCCTTCCTTATGTTCCTGATTCAACGCAGTCTTGAGTGCATGCTGTGCACATGGCACTGTGCTAAGTGTCGAGGCCTTGGTGAGCATCATCGTCAGGGTGGACTTTGCCGGAAAAAGATTGCATCATAAAAAATCAAAACCATGCCACTTACCAAATTGAGGCAAAAATGGAAAGACCTAGGAGGTCACACAGGGGTGAGGACATTAATAGATACTTTGGAATATTAAAATCCATCTGATGATGCCATGAGTGAATGTGTTCCACTTTAAAACAAACACTACTGTTATTCTGAAATGTTGCGCTTAGGATCTTTGTGCAAATACATAGGATTTAAATTTTTTATTGATATATATCCTTTCATACAGAAATATGTGCAGAAATCATTTATGTAAAGCTAGATGAATTATTAGAGTGAATACAATTGTGTAACCTAGAACTAGAACCAGCTTTGCTCATGCCCCCCACAATCACTTTCTCTCTGCCTCCTCCCCAAAGGTAACCAATATTTTACCAGCTAACTGTAGATCAGTTTTCTTTTTATAAAAGTGTTTTATTACAGCAAATTTTGAACATATACATAATAAACAAAATAGCACAGTAGACCTGTCACTCAGCTTCAACAACTACTAATTATCTGCCATTTCTGTTTCAGCTCTAATTCAGCCCATTCCCCATCACTCACGTTACTGTGCATTTAGTTTTTTTGTGTGTGTGGGGTAAGATGTACATACATTGAAAGGCACAAATTTCAACCATACAGTTTTGACAAACAAATATACCATATAACCTTCACCCCTTTTAAGAATAAAATATTTCCATTACCCCAGAAAATTCCCTCATGCTTCTTCCCAGGCAATTTTTCCCTCCCCCAGAGGCAACCACTGCTCTGACTTTTTTCACCATGTGTTCATTTAGGCTGAAGTCATACAGTGTGTATTATTTTCTGTCCAGCTTGCCTCCCTCGGCATCACGTTTATGAGACTCGCCCACTGTGTGTGTGTCAGCATTCACTCCTCGGCACGGCTGAGGGCCGTTCTGCTGTGTGAAGGCCCCACGACTCTCCTGTGGATGGACACGTGGGTTATTCCCTTTATGAACAGCGTTGTACAAATACTTTTTTGTATTCTATTTAATTTCTTTATTAGCATTTAAGTGACACTCCTTTGCATATTTTTAATGGTTGCTCAAGGAATTACAATATGCATTTTTAACATATCACAATCTACTTAGAGCTAATGTGTACCAGTTTCATCAATGTTAATATGAAAAGCCCTGCTACAGAACAGGTCCATTTACCTCCATCTACCCCTTGTGCTGTTGTTGGCATAAAGTTTACATCTACCCATGTTACAGACCCCACACTACAGTGTTCAGATTTTGCTTTAGTCATAGGTCTTTTAAAGAAAGTAAGAGAAAAAAGTTATTAATAAATACTTGGAGGGAGATACTTTGAGGCCCTGCAAATATACTGTTTCTCTTTTAAATTTCACCATTTTTGCATTTTTCAATGAATCTTGCCTAGGATAGGGCACGTGACATTTTAAAAATCAGTATACTACAGTCATTGAAAAATATGGTACCAGGTGGTCTACCCCGAATTATGAAAGAGTTACCTTTTGTCAATCTGTTTATGAGTTGGTTGGCAGCCACACATTTTTTTAAATAGAAACAATGTTTAGCAGAGTATTTGGAAATAGATGAGGCCATAGTGTAAGTGAAACAGTACTGTTCCCCCAGGACCTGCCCACAGCATAGAACAGGACCATTCTGGAAAGATAGGTTCAGACCTTGCAACCCTGATGGCAGCACTAGGGAATTCCCCTCCCTCTAAATTCTCAGCCAGGGCACTTGCTCTGTTCAAGGTGAATTTCAACATGGCTGCCCTCCACAGCAAGAGTTGGCTGGGGAAGTTTTATAAGGTCCTGTCTGGGGCAACAGTGCAGAAAGAAGAGCTCTGTAGCACAGAAAGGGGTTCATTTGCAGGAAGTAAACTTCTCCATGATTGGTTCACAGCAGAAGATTCTAGGCCACAGAGTTGCAGTGGAAAGATGTTCACCAGAATGGTTCACAAGTCGTCATTGGTACTACAAAAAGATTCTTAATTCATCATGTGCCATGATATCTTGAAAGCCAAAAGGGATAAAATATGAGGCACCAGGACACCATAAGTACACTGCCATCATTTATGGTTCAAAATTAGCAAGTAACTCTGATGAAAAGATGTAGACTTAGTATATGTCACAGGAGTGGTGGACCAGAGGGACCAACTTAGGACTCTGAGGCAGAGATTGCCCATTGTAATATGGGAGCTTTCAGAACAGAGCTCACCCAGAACCTGAGTCTCCTGGATCTCCAGCTGTGAATCTTTCATGACATGATATTGCCAATGAAGAGGCTGATTCAAGGCTCCTACTATGTTTAAAAAAAAGAAGAAAAAGCCTCCTTCCTTTTATATTATTCAATTATTATGTCCATCTTGCATCCCTCAGCATCTCGTCTATGAAATTCAACCATGATGTGTGTATCAGCATTTGCTCCTTAGCACAACTGAGGAGCGTTCTGCTGTGTGAATGCCCCACAACTTTCCTATTGATAGACACGTGGGTTATTTCCTTTATGAACTTTGGTTCACTTTAGGCCAGAGCAATGGGATCACAGAATGCTAACATCATTGCCAAAGTTCCACTCCTGTGTGTGAGTGAAGAGGGGCGGTTCTCAAAGACAAGAGGTTAGGGTTAAATAGACTGGCACTTCCTAAATAGCTATCAGTGCTTTACTCCTTATTGAGACTCTGTTTTCAGAGGATCTAGGCTAAGAAAATTTATGCAAGAAATGGTTACATAAAACTGAACCTAGGAGTTCAGTTTTATGTTCAGTACAAAAGAGTATTTTGGAATTGGGTTTCTCACTTGTGTGAAAACAATTGCTTGTGATAAGTCAGCTGTGCCAAGAGTTGTGTACACACTGCCGCCTTATCTCATAGAGCACCCACCTCCACCTGCTTCTGTCCAGTCAACTTTGTCATGTAGTGTTGAGGCTTCCCAATCTCACCAAAACACACCGTGTCCCTGGAGCTTACCTTGTCCACATCATTGGATAAGATGTGGTCTACAAATCATGTCACTCAGGAATGGAAGAAGATGAGTAGACTGACACTGTGTAGCCATGGGTGGTTGGTAGTCTTCACTCATTGATAGCTCAGTGCTGAGGCAGCTTCTACTGTCTCTCTGGCCCTAGAAATAAAAGGTCCATCTTTCCACTCTTCACTTAATTGACATCTGTTGGGGACTGCTTCTGGCCTTGTCTCTTCTATCATGATTACTCTTTTTCTCCTTTCTGAGAAGAAGTTTGTAAGTATGCTTCTTATTATGAGTATACATAGAACCTAAATTCCCTTTGCAACCAATGAGACAAATAAAATGGTATATGAATCTTGTTTTCTAAGATATGACCTGTAATGAATGTTGAAATTAAAGTTGCTTTTATGGCCATTCATCACTGAATGTTAGCAACTGAATTGACACACCACTGTCAATAGGGAATATATAAATATATATAGCCTATATATGTAGTATGTATATATGCTACAGGATATGGAGATTCTGCTGCTAAATTGCAAATTTTCAATGTGCTTCTTCAACTTCTTGGCTTCAGACAGTGCAATATTCTTAGAGTTCTCTCAAAATTTCCAAAGCTCATTCAACCCTATCCTGTGTTTCCCGATGGAAGGAGAAGCCATTTCTTCTGGTTTGGAGTTTTTTCCGTAGATTTTTCCTTCCACTTTGAACATATTAAAGAGGATGCCAAATCAGTTTTTAGATTTTGATATAGGAAATACTCTATGTACCATCCATGATGAAAGAAAATTAGAGCTAATGACTAGCTTATCTGTTCTACCTCTTCTGCATTAGTACACAGAATGTGAAAAGGAAGGGCATCTAGTTATTGGATGCCTCCCTGCTGCTGACAGTATTAAGCCAGCACTTGAAAAATAATGTTGAAATTCATTGCAATCAGAAATGTCTACACTTCTGAACTGTTTCCAAGTCTGGGCATATAAGTGTGGCAGTATCTACCTACGGAACACTACTCTTACTCATTACGGAAATTCCAAGTAAATGATACCACTACCTAGATATGGATAGGTTCCAGAACCTTAGCACAAAGAAAGAGAGAGAGAGAAGGAGAAAGAGAGAAAGAGAGGGAGATGGAAGGAGAGGGAGGGAGAAGGAGAGGGGAGGAGAGAATAGAAGAGAAAGGAAAATAAAGCCAAAGTCTAAATCTGGAGATACCGCTCATGTTTTTCAAAGAACTAATCTGCTCTCTGAGGCTACGGTTTTCTCTCTGTCACCTTACTGCTTCACTGCCTGGGTCCACGATAACTGATCCAGGTGGTGCCCCTTAAGTATCTTCCATGGGCCACCTGAAGGCACGTGACACTACCGTTGAAACTTACACCTGTTTTTATATATTCTCATTAGGGGTAGGGTTGGACCTTGGCTGGTGTCATTTCCCTTCTAGGGAATATTTTTTTTACCCTCTCTCAGCTTGCCTTCAGCTTCTGCCTCCTTTCCTTCCTTGATCAGCCTTAATAACTAAAAGAAGTTGTGGGGAGAGGGGGAGCAATCATAGTATAATTACACTTAGATAAAGCAATTTACTTGGAAAAGCTTGAGTCTGAAACTGATCCAAAAAACATTTGAACTCATTTCCAGATTCCATAGATTTACAGGTTGTAAAGAACTTTTGCTCCCTAGAACTGCCCTCCAACTGTCTACTCACAAAATTCCCATTTGAAGGCATTTATCCATCCTGCCACAGTCCCTAACTTGTTTGTTTTGGTTTGGCCTAGAGTGCTCAAGTACAGAGTTGTCTGACTCTGATACTTCTGTATCTAGCAAGAACTCTATAAGACAGCTGGGTCACTGACCTGATGCTGGAGTAGGGTTTTGATTATGGTTTCTTCCAGTAAAAGGGGAAATAAGTATCCTGATGCTGAGATGCAGTCATCAGGCCAACTGGAGGTATTTTCTGACCCCTCCAGGTTACCTGCCATCAGACTCGCTTCTTTTTTAAAGGATGCATCAGGAAGAAAAACTGATCACTTTTATTGTACCCCAGTCTAGTTCCCAACAAACTCTCTGTCAATAGGCTAGCACACATAGTAGATCATTAATTGCAAAGAAACCATTCCCTTTGGTGCAGTCTTCCTAACAGGATTTTAATGAAGTTTTCCACATCCTATAGATTATTTTCACAGCTGGTCATTTTTCCTATCACCAGACATTTGAGTATCAGGTCGATCTTTATCCCTATGCAATATTCCTCTACCAACTTGGTGCTAAAGAAGCAGGAGAGGGATATTAGTTCTAGCTTAGAGGTCCTATTATGCTTGTGAAGTAACTCAGGTTTCACTCAGGATTTACCACATTGAAAGGTGGGCAGATGTGTAAATCACTGATGGAGAAGATGGAAAGATAGACCAAAAGAGACAGAGCTGACAGCTTTTATCTGAATAATGGCAAGGTTATATGTGTATTATGGAAAGGACCCCAAAACTAATGGGGATGATGCTGACTCGGCTTCTAGAATATTTCTCAGTCAACTCTGCAGTTAGGACAAGGCTTTCTGTTCATGCACCCTGTGCAGGTGGGTTTACTTTCTCCCACATTTTCTAAACAGTACATAAGGTAGAATTTAGTACCAAGTCATCCTTCCTCTGGGAGAATGGACAAGCTCTGAGACCCCTGTGGAGTCTGCCCATGTGGATTACCCTCTGCTCTGCCCCTACACTGTGGGACTCCATCCTGGCAATGGGGTTCTGCAGTCCTCCTTCCCCTTCCCCAGTGGTTAGATGAGATTGTCTCCTAGTGTACTGCCTGGCAGTGCTTATAGCCCGCTAGCTGAGACTGACATGCTTTTGTCAGGCCCAGCTCTGCTATCAGCAAGTCCAGGGGTGAACAATGTCACCTGGGAAAAACATTCTCAGATGATCATGTTAGCCCACCTGGATTACAGGCACCACTGTGATGTGCAGGTGTGACGGTTAATTTTATGTGGTAATATGACTGGGCTAAGGGATGCCCACATAGCTGGTAAAACATTATTTCTAGGTGTGTCTTTGAGGGTGTTTCCAGAAGAGATTAGTATTTCAGTTGGTCGAGTAAAGAGGACCACCCTCACCAATGTGGACGGGCATCATCCAATCTGTGGAGGGCCTGAATAGAACAGAAGGGAAGAGGAAGGGCAAATTGTTCTCTGCTTGAGCTGGGAACACCATCTTCTCCTGTCCTTGGACATTGGCGCTCCTGGCTCTTGGACCTTCGAGTTTAGACTAGAATTATATCACAGGCTTTCCCAGGGACTTTGCAGCCTGCATAACCACGGGAGCCAATCCCTCATGATAAGTTTCTTTATATTTATATATGATATGGTTCTGTTTCTCTGGAGAAGCCTGACTAATACAGCGTGTACATGTTTAACAATCAGCTCTGGAGCAGGGCTAGGGGGAGGGGAACATCGTGACTTGTAGTATAAACCGATTTCTGTAAATATGCCTGCTATGGCCAGTTTCAAGCTACCAGTGCATCATTCCTGAACGCAGAGTCAGAAGAGACATACACTATTGGCTGGTGTGAGCAGGCAGAACCAGCTCCAGCACACCTATCTAGATTACCCATGATTCTTTTCTTCCTACTCCATTTCTTCATCTTGGAACCTCTTTGCCAGTTATTGTACCTGAACTATAAACGTGGATAACTTGTAGATTGTGGGATCCACCCCATCCCACCCCCAACAGAATGTGTGTGTGTAAGCAAACTTCCCTCTTCAAGCAGAACATCCACGTCGCCACACCTGTTCTTATTATCTGCTCAACCGAACCCCCTTACCTACGGGTTTAGTGCCAGACCCTGATCCTCATTATCCCGCCAATATATCACCAAAGAACCCTGAAAAATGACAGGACAAAAATCAAGTTTGCTAGAATATGTTCAGAGTCTGTTTGTATTTTAGGTGAATTAACTTCAAATTAAGTTGATTACCTGCTACTGCTTAATTGTTTCATATTAATAGAGTGAAAACAAATAACTTAATGTCATTAAACTAGCAGAAGTACTCATATGAAAGAGGTTACAGGGTTTCAAATTTTTTGGCTACCATTAGTCATTAAATAGCAAGTGGTCTTATTTCTGAGCTTTGCAATGAGGAGCCTAAATGAGGCCTCAGCTGTTCTTGTGTAATTTTTCACTGACCTTTTCTGAGTATATACTGAGTGCTGAGTTTCTTTTCTCTGATACTATCTAAATTAGAAGTAAATCAAGGAAAGAACATGTGAGCTGGTTAGCTAGTAGGTTTAGTGGAATTTTAAATCAACTAATAAAAACAGATGGAAGCCACCTGGTAAAACAAAAATTTAATAAAGAAAAGTGGTTCAGATCTAGATTTCTTGAGTTAGAAATCCATATTTCAGTCCCCACCTTTGTGCATATTAGCTGCATGATATTGAACAAATCTCTGAACATCTTTTGGCAGAGGCTGCTAGCTGATCATCATAACTTTTACTTCTCCCAGGTTCCTGGCTAGACTCTCTCTTCCAACCTTTCTTGCAGTTAATTGTTGCCATCTGACCAGTTCTTGCCAGTGGAACATGAACAGAAAAGCAATGGATGCTACTTGGGGCTAAGGATTTTAAGAAGCCAATATTCATCCTCCAGTCTCCTTTTTTAATACAGACTGGATTCAGATGACAACAAAGACTCTAAGGGATGATGGGGCAACAAACTGAAAGAAGCCTTGTTCCTTGAATCAACACAAGAAGAGTCTCCTGCTGACTAAGGCCATCTCTTTGATTTTACTTGTGTGCATTGTCCTGGAAGTTCAGCCAGCCTGTTACATCAGTTTAGCCTACTCTAATGAATACAACGTGGCTTTAAATGAAAGTATAATCATAACACTATAGCTGCCTTAATTAACATTCTCTTGGTTGGGAGTAGCAAATCTCCACTCAAGCTAGTCTAAGCTAAGTGGAGAAATTTTCCATAATGAAGTGGTGGCCCAGGAATACACCTGGGCCTCAAGAAGCAATAGAGACAACAGGAAAGCCGTCTAAAACCTAAGAAGCCACTTTTTAAATCTCTCCCTCTCACCTCTGGCCCAATAACCTCTGGCCACTATTTTTTCTCTGTACACCCTCCTTATTTTATCTTTCTTTCCATATAAATGCCACTCCACAATTTCTGATTTTACTTACTCCATGTTCAAGAAAGTAACATCTCTCAATTGCACTTCCAAATCAAGGGCAAAGAATCTATTTGACCAGCCTTAGGCCAAGTGTTCACCGTTGGTCCTCTTTAGGCCAGAGCAATGGGATCATAAAACACTAACATCATTGCAAAGGCCCACTTGTGTGTGTGTGAGTGAGGAGCAGTGGTTCTCAAGGACAACAGGTTAGGTTAGACTTCTCAGAATGGGTCAAGTACACTACCTCATGAATTATCATGAAAATTAAGTGAAGTGCTCATAAAATCCTGAGCAAAGTTCTTAACACAATTAGAATTCCATGTTACTTGTCATGATTATTATTATTAGACATTATATTAGTTTTCTGTTGCCATAACAAATTATCACAATCTTAGTAGCCTAAACATTTATCATCTCACAGTTTCCATGGGTCAGAAGTCTGGGCACAGGGTGGCTAAGCTGGTTCCTCTGGTCCAGGTCTCACAAGAACCAAATCAAGGTGTCGGCAGGTCTGTGTTCCTTTCTAGAGGCAGATTCTTGCAGGCACTTCAGAGCTCATTTAGGTTGTTGCAGAGTTCAGTTCCTTGCACTTGTAGGAAGAAGGTCCCTGATTCCTTATTGACTGCCGGCTGTGGGCTGTCTTTGTCTCCTAGAGGCCTCTTTCTGGTCCTTGCGGTTGGCCCCCTGTGTCTCAGAACCAGCAATGGGGCGTCGAATCCTTCTCGCTCAGAATCACTGTGCCTTCCCCTCTGCAGCATCTTTCCTGCCTTCTCTTCCACCACCTCTCTGACCCCAGCCAGAGAAAATTACCTGCTTTTTTTTTTTTTTCACTTGAGGAAGATCAGCCCTGAGCTAACATCCATGGTAATCCTCTTCTTTTTGCTGAGGAAGACTGGCTTTGAGCTAACATCTATTGCCAATCCTCCTCCTTTTTTTTCCCTCAAAGCCCCAGTAGATAGTTGTACGTCATAGTTGCACATCCTTCTAGTTGCTGTATGTGGGACGCGGCCTCAGTATGGTGGGAGAAGCAGTGCATCGGTGCACGCCTGGGATCCGAACCCGGGCTGCCAGCAGTGGTGTGCGCGCACTTAACCGCTAAGTCACGGGGCCGGCCCGAAAATTACCTGCTTTTAAGGCTCATGTGATTAATTTGGACCCACCCAGATAATCCAGAATAATATCCCTATTTTAAGGTTTGTAACCTTAATTACATTGGCAAACTCCCTTCTGACATGAAACATAACATTTTCATAGTTTCCAGTGATTAGAGCGTGGACATTTTTAGGGTGTTATTCTGCCTACCACGGACAGATATTAAAAGTCACTACTCCAGGCTTCTCTAATTTAGAAAACATGACAAACATACATGACTTAACTATCACTTTTGAATAGTTCTGAAAGAATTTTGAAGCAAGTCATGGTATCAACATGATTGTAATGATTATACATGCAATTTGTATTTGCCTTTACATAATCTATTCATATATTTTGAAATTTATAATTATTCTGTTTACTAATATATACCCTCTGATTTATTTATTCATTTCACACATACTTGTTGTATATCTTCACAATTTCAGGTGCTGGAGATAGTCCTACTCAGCACAGTTGAGGGTCATGCACCATGAAGGAGCCTACATACTAGTACTGGGAGAAATGCAATAAGCAAATTAACACATAAAAAATCAAGGTCATTTCAGATGGTGACAAAGCAGGGTCATGTGATCAAGAGAGCCTAAATGGCTGGGTGCACAATCATTCTATTTTAGATTTGCTGGTTAGGGTAGGTCTCTCTCAAGAGATAAGATTTGAGCTTTCCAGATAGAAGGTACAGTATTAGAATGTATCCGTGGGGGTAGGAACCAATTTGAAGTGCCGTGGCAACCAGCTTGTGAAAAAAGTGACCAATGGAGAGAAAGTAATTAGGTGAGTTCAGAGAGGGGTGCAGTAGCTAGATCATTTGCCTAACACCTTTTTTTTTTTTTAAAGAAGAAGCATGGGGAGTGTTTTTTTTTTTCATTTTTATACTTGTATTTATTTATTTTTTCCCCCAAAGCCCCAGTAGATAGTTGTGTGTCATAGCTGCACATCCTTCTAGTTGCTGTATGTGGGACACAGCCTCAGCATGGCAGGAGAAGCGGTGACGTCGGTGCACGCCCGGGATCTGAACCAGGGCTGCAAGCAGCCGAGTGCGCACACTTAACCGCTAAGCCATGGGGCCAGCCCTGCCTAACACTTTTAAAGTCTAATTTTCAATATAGGTACTTAAAAATCATGATCTGAGTTTAAAACTATAAAGCACACAAATGATCAGTTCAAACTGAACTTCACCAAATTGGTCTCTTGGGCACAACATTTTTCATCAAATATAAAATTGTAGTTAAATAAAAAAGAAACTTACAATGGGTAATTTCATCCAGATGTTCCCAACTACGCCAGTCCTATAAAATCACTCTTCTCCTTTGAGTGTAAATAGAACACATATTCTTTCATTAAAAAATGTCCATGTCCCATCTGTGATGGAAAAACCTCAAATCCTCCCTTTTCGTCATGCCCTTTCCTGAGAATCATTAGTTTATGTTTCTTCATGTCAGTTTGCCCTAATTTACTGCTTCTGCTAATTTTAATCTCACTTATATCTTTCCCCTGACTGCTTTTACTTTATTTCCTTTGCAATGAGAAAAAAAGCCCCTTTCCTTAATTTTTTCAAATGCAGTCCCACCACTCCCCCCCAACAGGTCTGTGTAATTGTAATAGGCTGGTTATTGGCGGGAAAGAGACAGGAGGTATATTACAGCTACTTCAAACTTATTAATCGTCACCCCTGTTCCAAACGACATTGGCCCTGCCCTCCTGGGGCGGGGTGCACACTGTCCTCTCAGCCTTCCGCAGCGTTGCTGTCTCTGACTCCTTCACTCCTCTTCTCTCTACCACCTGAGCCCCTCCCTCAAGATGGTCGTAGGAAACTCCAAGTCAGCCATCCCCATAGCTGCCATGGCACAAGAGTACCTCAGGCTTTTCCTCAAATGATATTTCTGTCTTGACAGGAATTCTGCCGTTGGATTAAATTTTTTTCTCCTTGACTTATAAACTCTGAAGACTTTTAAAAGACATAGCTAATTTATTTTTCCTTTAGGCACTAACTCTGCATTATGTGGCACACATGCTTTCAGAGAAAATGTGTTCTGTAAATGCAAAATGACAATGATAATTATTATTAGTCATGATTTCTTGTGCTGTACTAGAATTCATCTGTGAAATGATCTGTTGCTGAGAGATAAAATGAGAAATATTTATACCCGTAGGAGGAAAAAAGATCAAGTTGAAATATGTAAAAGTCTTATTTTATTCAGTTACTCAACTTAGAAATGACCTTGTTAAAAAGACTTTATTCAAATTTTTAGTGAATAGAGATCTAAATTTAATTAATCTTTTGGCTTGAAAACTTTTGGAAACTTTTTTCATTCTAGCAGAGTCCTAAAATATTGTCTATAAGCAGCCCTTGACTTTTTTGTACAGTAGAATCATACGGCTCTTGTTCAGACTGTCACTTTTTAGCATTATATATTCTAATGCCTTAAATACCTTGAAAAACCCCCCAGAATTCTGACTCTTATAAGTCAGATGATAAACATCTCAAGTTGTTAAATGATGCTTCTGTTTGCCAATCAACATCTGAATCTAAGTGCTGTGACCATTTTTCAGAGAAATGTATGTGTATTTGGTGGAATTTTGGCATCATTTTGACAAGAGACAGTATAAGTTAAGGCCCAGCTCTGGCTGGGTGTCAATTCCAGCTTGCAATTTACTAGCGAGTTACTGTACTTTTCTGTGCTTCCGTCTCCTCATCTGTAACATGAGCAACGACTCATCCAGTTGTATCAGAATTAAAGGAATGAATACAGGTAAGGTTCTTAGATCAATGCCTGGCATGTAATGAATATTTAAAAAGGATTAGCTATGAAATATAAGACTATATTATTAAGAAACTGTTGGGGGAACAGGGGGAATCTCCCTCTGCCCTTTTCCTTAAGGTTCTTATGGCTGGCCAAATAATTAACAAGACAGGTTAACAGGAGAAAATAATACCAAGTTTAATAACATGTATACATGGGAGAAAGCAGGGACACTGCGTTTCTCAACACAATAGCAGAAATTCTCGTCTTAAATACCATGTCCAACCAAAGACAAGGAGGATGTTGGGGGTGGGGGTGTCAGTTACAGGAGATTATCACTAAAGCACTGTAAATAAGAGTAAGGTTTATTATGCAGTTTTAAGGCCTCACCTTCCACATTGATAAGTCTCTAGAAATGAGGTCATCCCCCCTCTTCCCAATACAGAGAGGGAGATACCTTTACAAATGGAGACTTCCCTTGTAAATGATTGTCTGGTAACTCCTCGCAGGGCCATCCAGAGAATGTGGCCAGAGAGACAGAACTTCCGATAAGATGGGCTTGTTGGTGCCTTTTCTATTGTAACCTCTATCTTACATTATCTTTATAGCAGTCATGATAATAACTCCTTCCTGAAACAGATCTTTTGTTTTAAATTCTTTAGGCAGTTTGGGAGGGGAAACTCAAATATTCTTCCTGTGTTCTCTGAGTCCTTATTGTCTTCAGCTCGAAATAATCCACATACCAGAGTGGTGCTTCCTGGGGTAGCTTGCCCTGAGCGCCTTCAATATAAAGTTATTATATTAAACAACAGAGATGGAGAAGTGAAAGTACTGCTACTCTTGAGAAAACATAAGAACCAGTGGGTTATCCGAAACTTTGTCCTCACTAATCTCAACTGAATGATCGGTTTTGAAGGAAAAAAATGTACAAAATGCTGAGAAAAGTTCATTGTGTCTAAATTATTTTATGACACTGTTAGCTCTAAGGAGACAGACTCAAGCCACCACTCATATCATGTAAATTTCTTAACAATACTAAATAAAAAGAATTTGTAAGTTACTTGCTTCTTAATTCACCTAGTTTTCTTTCCTTATGCTTATTTCATCATCAAGGTATTCTATAAAATAAAATGAAGAATTTTTTACATGCTCATATCAAAATGCATTAGTAAGATACTCTTGTAATTCACAATTTTTAGAGATTTTCCTCCTCCAGAGATTCCCAAGTGTCAGCGATATCTTTTTCTTTCTTCAGGTATAAAATAAATTTCATTATTTTTACTTAAGGGTGAATTTGCCTGCCTTTCACAAGTTATAATCTATAATACAACTCTGTTTTAAAGTTGTGCTACAATTTAGGAAATTCTGATGGTTGATTTTTTTGCGACATTATTTTGGTTTTTAAATATACTGGCCTTTTTTCTCAGATTGTCCGTGATTGTCAGTGGAGATTTAGAGAGATTAAAATTTTAAAAGGATGAAAGCTATCCAATGAGCTAAAGGGCTGTGGCCCTAGAGCTACAAGGTGAAGAGTGATGGGACCTATGCCAGTCATCCATTCTCTCCCCACAGTCCCCGCCCCACAGCAGAGTGTGAGGCAAGAGTGAACCTCATGAACTGTTAGAACAGGGGAGGACTTGCTCACCCCCGTGCTTTCTGCACAGGTGAGGGTCCCCTGCTGAAAGAGAAAGTGTGACTAGTTCAAGTGTGTGAGTGAGTCTCAGGCTTTTCCCATCTGGAGATCCCTTCACAAAACAGGAGATCCTTTACTGTTCTCCCTCGCCACCATAAAGAGAAAACCTATGTGAGTACCTCCTGGGCAAAGAGGTGTTGCTGAATCATGATTTTGTTTCTCCTTTCTTTTTTCCTTTGTGCCTGCCTTTCCTCTGTGTCTGTTCACATACATCCCACATTTATGTAACTCTAAATAGACACTTGCCGTTAAAAGTCACATCACTTTTAAATGCTGTGTTACCTCTTCCTCCCTTTGTTTGGCACTGGTTTTATCACCATCTGAAATTACCTTGCTCTTTTTTGTGTTAAGGTGTTTATATTTTCTCTTCTCCCTCTTCCTGTCACACAATCTCTCTCCAAAGACTTTACTAGCATGAGTCATTCCATGTTTTTCTCTTGTGGGAATAAGCAAACTGTGGGGAGAGAGGGAGAATCTCCCTCTGCCCTTTTCCTTAAGGTTCTTATGGCTGGCCAAATAATTAACAAGACAGGTTAGCAGGAGAAAATAATACCGAGTTTAATAACATGTATACATGGGAGAAAGCAGGGACACTGCGTTTCTCAACACAATAGCAGAAATTCTCAGCTTAAATACCATGTTCAGCCAATGACAAAAGAGGATGTTGGGGGGGGAGTCAGTTACAGGAGATTACCACTAAAGCACTGTAAACAAGAGTAAGGTTATAATGCAGATTTAAGGCCTCACCTTCCATATTGATAAGCCTCTAGAAATGAGGCCATCCCCCCTTTTCCCAAAACAGAGAGAGAGATACCTTTACAAATGGAGATTTCCCTTATAAATATAAATGTTTGTCTGGCAACTCCTCACAGGGCCATCCAGAGAATGTGGCCAGAGAGACATAAGATGAGCTTGTTGATGCCTTTTCTATTGTAACATCTATTTTACATTATATTACAGCCATCAGATAGAAGATCTGTTCCAGGAAGGAGTTACTATGTCAAATTCTTTAGGCAGTTAGTGGGGGAGGTCAAATGTCCTCAGAGAAAACGACCAAGGTAAAGAGATAGATATCAGGGTGACCAAATCTTGATCTCCCACAGGACACAGCATGAACACAAAGTACAGACATGGGTGTGTGTAAGCACATGTGATTTCTCTGTCATTTAAAGTTCAGTAAAACTCAGCGGTGAGCCTACCTAGCCATTTTGTTGGTTGATCTTGCATCACCTTTCCATTTTTTTCCAGGTTAATTTATTCACTGAAGTATTCTATGTCTTTTTGGTCAATTTTGGCATTTTTTACTTTGCTGGGCAGTCATCCATTTCTTCTAGTTTATAAAACAGATTTGCCTGTAGTAGCCTCTTCTAATTCTTTTCATCTTCTCTGTGTTTGGGTTATACTTTTCTTCTCATTCTTAAAGTTCCTCATTTCTTTCATATTTGATTAATCAAATAAACAAGCGTTTTGTTTTGGTTATGGGTCTTTTAAAATAATCAGATTTGCATTATTTAATATCTCGCTGTCTGTAAGATTTTTTAAAATTCATATTGGCTTCTATCCAAGTTAGTTAAAAATAATCAATATTTTAGAAAAAAGTCACACACATATATAATGTATTTTGTAAGGTAGGCACTTCAGAATCCATTAAGAATGTCAGCTTTAGCAGGATATTGTGGGAGATCAAGATTTGGCCATCCTAAAATATATCTCTTTACCTTGATTGTTTTCTCTGAGGGACATTTGACCTCCCCCACTAACTGCCTAAAGAATTTGACATAGTGGCTCCTTCCTGGAACAGATCTATCATGATGGCTGTAAAGATAATGTAGGATAAATGTTACAATAGGAAAGGCACCAGCAAGCCCATCTTATCGGAAGTTCTCTCTCTCTGGCCACATTCTCTGGATGGCCCTGTGAGGAGTTGCCAGACAATCATTTACATTTATAAGGGAAATCTCCATTTGTAAAGGTATCTCCCTCTCTGTTTTGGGAAGGGGGGGTGGCCTCATTTCTAGAGGCTTATCAATGTGGAAAGTGAGGCCTTAAATCTGCATAATAACCTTACTCTTGTTTCCTGTGCTTTAGTGATAATCTCCTGTAACTGACTCCCCCCACCCCCAACATCCTCCTTTGTTGTTGGCTGAGCATGGTATTTAAGACGAGAATTTCTGCTATTGTGTTGAGAAACGCAGTGTCCCTGCTTTCTCCCATGTATACATGTTACTAAACTTGGTATTATTTTCTCCTGCTAACCTGTCTTGTTAATTATTTGGCCAGCCATAAGAACCTTAAGGAAAAGGGCAGAGGGAGATTCCTCCTCTTCCCTCAACAATATCTAATGTATGATTGCATTTTACCAAAACATAGATACATATTTGTGCAAATTATTAAACAAAAAATCTTTAAGAATATACGTGTTTGTGTCTCTTACAATTATTATTTTGTTTTACCATAAAATTATGCTTTAATGTCAATCATTTGAGATTAAGAGAAACATAAACTTAAAATGATTAAATCTAAATATTTCAGAAGATTTTTATATCCAAGATAAAGTAATTTACCATGTTCAACATTCATGACTTTTTCAAGATCAGTCATGCTTTAAATGGTTTTTAATTATTAGTTTTGAATTATAAACAACTAGGAGTCATTTTCTGTCTTTTCTACATAAGGATATGGCATAAAATGGAGTATTTAAAAAGCCATCAGTTTTCTTTAGAATAAAATTATGGTATCTGTTGTAGTTCATAATACTGAGTTTTACTTATATATCTGTTGTTTATATAAGATCTGTTGTCATTTAATCTTTATGATAATTCAGAAGACCAAGTAAATGGCAAGACAGTTTTATATTCTCAATGTATGGAAGGTCACGATTAAAAGATGAATAAATAAATTCAGGGAATACAAATAAACCATGAAGATAGTATAACAATTCAAAAAATAGATTAAAAATTCACTATGAAGTGAGAAATTAAACATATTCAAGACTTATCACGTAAACCTACAAACTCTGAGAATCACAATGAACTTTCATATGAGAAGCAAAAGGGAGAAGAAAATAACCACCAACTCTTAAAATAAGAATTGAACTTGTACAATTTTCCAAAAAATAAAACCTGGATTTTCTAAAAAACCTAAGATTACATACCTTGATTAGGTGTAAACCTGAAATACTGTTATTCTTTTTTTTTTTTTTGTGAGGAAGATCAGCCCCGAGCTAACATCCATGCCAATCCTCCTCTTTTTGCTGAGGAAGACCGGCTCTGAGCTAACATCTATTGCCAATCCTCCTCCTTTTTTTCCCCCAAAGCCCCAGTAGATAGTTGTATGTCATAGTTGCACATCCTTCTAGTTGCTGTATGTGGGACGCGGCCTCAGCATGGCCCGAGAAGTGGTGCGTTGGTGCGCACCCAGGATCCGAACCTGGGCTGCCAGTAGAGGAGCGCGCGCACTTAACCACTAAGCCATGGGGCCGGCCTGAAATACTGTTATTCTTGACTGTATTTGTGTTCACCTTTATGATTGGATGACTTCCTAAATGGCTTAAGGTGTTGAACTGTAGGCCCTTCACAAAGAGGATAAGATGATCCACCTGAAGTTCTGTATCCTGGTCAGTACAAGACCGATGATGTCACCTCTCGTGAAAGGTCTCCCATGTCAGCAATTTATGAGAGCAGTTGCAGAAGAAATGTATGTAAGAAATACCAGGAGTCAAAGGGACTAGTTTATCTTTTAAGGAAAGAAAACTAATTCGTGACCCCCCCCATTTTTTTTTAACAATAATAAAAAACCAATCCTGCCAGTCTTCTAAGGCAATTAATGTGTATTTTAATACTTAATTTCTTTTTAAAAAAATCTAATCTGCCTTTGTTATTAATATGTAATTAGAAACACTTAAGTATCTGCTCATAAGCCAGTTCTGATGTCAGCTACGGGTTCTGTTCTCCATTTAAAACAAACAGAAGGAAGGAAGGGAGGAAATGAGGGAGGGAGGGAGAGGAACAGGAAGGAAGAGAGGAAGAGAATAAAAGAGGCACAAGTGACTTTGAACTTTGAATTGTGCCTTAATCATCTGAAGCAAAGATCATGTCATCAGGACATTAAGGTGACTTTCCTCAGAAGCAGTATTAAAGCTTCAGAAATCAGCATGGTGTGAATCATCTTGGATTGAGGAAAAGCATTCTCCTTAAATAGGAAGATTATAAGGAATTTATAGCATCTTTGATCTCAAAAGATTGAGCAAGAAAAGATCAAAGGGTGATTTTTACCGACAGCATTTGAAACCTCAGTTTTGGTAAATCTTGGAAGGGCAAATTGGGAACAAGAAATCTGAAGCAGCTGTTTTTAAAATTTTGCTACAGCCCCTATTGAAACAATACGACTTCTCATCAGAATGATTTCTTCTCAGAACCTAAGTCCTTATTTTTTTATGGTAGCCACTAGCCATGTGTGACTCTGAGCACTTGAAAGGTGGCTGGTGAAACTGAGGAACTGAATTGTTGTATTTCATTTTAATTATTTCAAAGTTAAATAGTCCCATGAGTTTAGTGGCTACTGTATTGGGCCGTGCAGGTGTAGAGGGTAAGAATGCAGTCTCTGGGGTAGACCACCATGTTTCCCACCCTGCTTCCTAGCTGTAAGACCTTGGGCCAGTTACTCAACTGCTGTGGGCCTCAGCTTCCTCATCTGTAAAATAGGGATATTGTAGTACTGACTTCCTAGGGTGGCTGTGAGGATTAAATGAGTCAATCTATATAAAGTGCCCCATTTTAGAAGCGCTTAAGGAATGTTAGCCATTATTACTGCTCTCTTTAGCATGACCGTGCCTCCCATATTGCGGGCCTCTGTCTGCTCCTGCTCTGAATTTCTCACAGGCCCCAGCCCAGGGCAGAGCAGCCAGAGGAGGCCAGGGAGTGAAGGAGACTCGGAATGCCTCGAGGAGGATAGGGACAGGCAACACCCAAGCTGACAGTCCAGGCTGCCCCTCTTCCCACGGCAGTGTGGGCCTGTCACCCTTCTTCAGAAGGGGTGGGCTGCGGGAGGCAGGCTCATCCTCTGGTCCTGGGGCATTTGGGGCATGACAGCCTGAACGAGGGTGTTCAGATGGGCTTGGGGCTCAGGGCTTTCTCCATTCCAGTCTCCCAGCCAGGGATCTGTAGGAGCCTTGTTGTGTCCCCTCTACCCTGTTTCCAAACATTTCCAAACTTAGAGATGATCTGATCCACCTGCAGAAGTCAGCCATGAAGCCAGAGGAGGCCAGAAGCCAGGAGAGCTCTCCCAGAAAGCAGTGGGCTTCTAAGAAATGGAAGATCTGGGTCTAGTCTTGGAGAAGTAGCCTTATGTAAGAGATGCCTTATGAGGCCCAGCAGTGTGCTTCCCTATTGTCACCAGTTCCAAATGTTCCAGGAGTGTCCCCTGTGTGGATTACATGTGTCCTTCTGTTGTGGCGGGGTTGCTCTTACTGCAGGTGCATGCGTAGGCTAATCTGTCCCCCTGGCTGGCTGGTTGTAATGCTCAGCTGCATGCAGCTGCTATGGTCCCTTCAGTCACTTTATTGGGTGGGGGGAGCCCCAGCCCAGTTGGCTGCAAGGTCTAAAAGCACATTCCTGCTGCAGTTTTTCTGTTGAGTGAGTAGGCCCCCAGTGTGGCTGGTTGCTAGGCTCAGGGGCTCACAATTGCTGTAGGCCTCCAGCCTGCAAGGCTGTTGTCAGCTCTCTCAGGAGTGCAGCTGGCTGGGGCCTGCCCCAGGCATGGCAGCAAACAGTTGTTTCAGGCATTGCAAGGTGGGGCAGATCTCTTGTATGGCTTAAGATTGCTCCCAGCCATGAGGTGCCATGAAACCATGTCTAGAATGTGGCCTTTTCCTCTCCAGAAAGGTATTTCTGCCTCTTCCACCTCAGTCAGCACTGTCCCTTGTTGTGGGGGTTCTTTTTATCCAGTTTCCAGTTCTCTCTCAGGGGTAATTGTTCCAAGGGTAGTTGTAAATTTGTTGTGTCTGTGGCAGGAAGTGAGTTCTGAGTCCTCCTATGCCACCATCTTCCCAGCAATCCTCTGTGCATCTTTCTTAGCTTTACACCTAAAGGACTTCAATCTCTGCTGTTCACTTAATTTTTGTTGTTGATGTTGCCGTTGTTGTTGTTCTTTGTATGTTTTTAAGGGCACACTTTAATCACCCACCTGTGTGTGCACACACACCACTGAAGTAAATTTTAGCCAGCAGAATTGTTCTTCAACAATTTTCCAGACAAAAGGAGTATTATACACGGGTATATACAAAGAAGTGAATAACACCAACAATGTAAAAATGAAGATAAAAATAACAAATGCTGGATTTTTCATTTTAATTGCTTTAAAAAATAAATGACTAAGTAAAACTTTGCTGATGCATTATGGGTTTAAACCATACATAAAAGTAAACTTTATTACAAAAATAGCACAAAGAATGGGATAGAAGAATTGGGCCTTTATGACTCTAAGGTTCTTAAATTAAAAGTTATGCTGTATGCTATTTTAGGTCTACTGTGATATACTAAACATGCATATTATAATTCCTATGGTCACCATTGAGAAGAGAGAAGATACATTACCAATATCAGAAATGAAAGAGGGATATCACTTGGTCCCCACAAATGTTAAAAGGATAATAATACAATATTATAAACAACTCTTTTCTAATAATGTTGATAAACTAAATGTACAGCTGCTTAAAGATGTTCACATCAGAAGAAATGAGTGACCTGAATAGTCCTGAATCTATTAAATAAATTGAATTATTCCTTAAAAGCCATCTGTATGAACAAAAATTTGGGAATTGTTTTTCCAGTGTGAAAATCTCACCTTTCTCTGAGACTGGAATGTGCACAGAGTGTTAGATGAACCCTCTTCAATGATGCTGAAGAGGACATCTGGGAGATAACAGATCAACAACATAGAAGAAACCTAGGTCCCAGAATTACCTTGTGAGAACGAGCCATCCACAAACCCTAGTCAGTTAAACTCTGCAAGATTATGACCAAGAATACTTTTTTCTTTGTTTGAACTATTCTGTTTCTGAATCCCTTTGTTACACCAGGGTAGCCTGTACTCTGAGTAATACAGATTCTTTTCCCAACACCATTCCATCTTCTGATAAATTGTTCTTTCTTTTACAGAATTATTCTTTCTGTAAATAGAACTGTACTTATATGTTTGAAATATTTAGCTAGTATTGCCAAAATCACACTGTTGAAAGCAACATGCAGCTTTCATCAGCCCCAGGTATTTTATTTAATGCTTTCTTTAATATAATAATGAATTCCATTTTTTTAAACTCTGATAATAGTAGTGTCATTTTTTAGGAAAAAACCCGATCATAGAGTGGTGATGAAGAGTGTGAACTGTAGAGTTAGACTGTCTGGGTTCAAATGTGAGCTTGTTCTTTAACTAGTGGAGTGACCATGAACCAGTTGTTTAATCTCTCTACCCCAGTTTCATCATCCGTGAAATTCAGCCTTCAGACACATTTATTGAGACAATGTTCTAGGTGCTGGGGATACAATTTTGAAAGAAGTAAGCAAAAATGCTGGACTCATTGAGCATACATGGAGGTGGTAGACAAGAAAAAAAAGGCATGAACTAAATATATAAAATGTTAGATGAAGATAATAGTTATGGAAAATCAAGCATGAAAGAGGGACAAGGAATAGGCACGATTTTAAATAAGGTGGTAAGGATGTTCTTATTAAGAAGAGGATAAGAAAAAAGCATGCAGTTATGTACAAAAAGGAAGTTTCAGAATGAAGAAGAGAAAATGCAAACATTCCAGGCAGTATCAGGATTAACCCGTACAGAAAGATTTAGGAGGTCATGTGTCAAAACAAAGTGAGTGTGATGAACATAATAAGGAATGAAGGCATACAGGTGAGGAGTGGGGACATGGTCCCTTTGGACCAGTGGGCTCTTGTAAACACTTTGGTTTTTACTCTGATGAGAAGCCTTTTAGGATTTTTGAAGAAAGTGATCTGATCCAACTCACTGTTTAACAGAATCACTCTGGCTCTTACATTGAGATTAAATTCAAGAAGGATAAGGCCAAAACAGAAAGACAAGCTAGGAGGCTGCAGCAATAATTTTGAGACTGAGATAATGGTTTCTTGGGCTAGGGTGGTAGCAGAGAAAGTGTTGAGAAGTAGTTAGATTCCAAATATATTCTGTATGTAGAGTCAACATAATATGCTGGTGGATTGGATGTGAGGTGTATGAGATAAAGAGAAAATTCCAGAATCATTCTTATGTCTTTGCCTGAACAAGTAGAAAGATGGCTTTCCATTACATGAGATTAACATGTGGATATTGCTAGTACCTACTTGAAAGTTACCTTGTGTAGATAAACTATGTTAATTATAAATCTAAAGCCCTTTGAATATTGTCTGGCACATGGTAAGTGCTCAGCAAAATAAGTTATTACCATTATGTCTGTCAATTATTTGGAGCAAACACAGCTGTTCATATTTTTGGCATGCTCTATTGTTGTCTTATTTTCTTTATTGTATTTATATTAAATAGCATTTTTATATGGCACCATAAATAGGAAGATTATGTCTTATGTTACTTCAGACTACGTCTTGCATAAAATATGATGTGCACTAATATAACAAGGAAATTACAGGGCAAATGCAAATAGTCTAAATCTTTCATATTGCCGTAGACTATGTTACTTGTATGTAATAACATTATATATAGGCTTTCTAAACTATGTTATAAAGAGTATAAGTTAGTCTTAATTTAATTAGAATTTAATTTAATTACCATTTCAACATTTCCTCAACTTGAGTATTGTCTCCAAAATCATAGAATCTGTTGACCATTTTTGCTAACACTAACCAACAGAATAAAAATTCCCTAGTTATAGAAATAGATATGAATAAAAGCAAGGTGAAAACTTAGTTTATAAAAAAGACCAGGAAAATGAAAAGAGCCCAAAAATATATGATGACATAATGCTTATACAAGATAAAATGTGAGCCAAAAAAGCATATTATTAAACAATAAATGTTTATCAAATACTTATCCAAAACAAATAGCAATAGCTGTAAATATAGAGTCTGGACAACAACGGATATCAAAGCAAAAACAAATCATAGCTTAAAATGGCATTGATACATAAGGAAAATTTTAAAATAAATTAAGTAGAGGAAAATAAAGCATATTTTAAAAATTGAATGTTAGTTGACAGTTTTGAATTAGTAAAAATTTTTAAAACTTTTAACTCCTAAAAGAGAGCTTGCAATTCATTTTAAACATTTAAAAAATATTTAGGAAAATAATAAAATATAATTTGCAAAGAAAGCAATACAAATTTCAAAAAAATAAAAATTTTATAGTCATTATTGCTTGAATGAAAACAATCTATTTAGTTACAAAAGTTTACAGAATAAAATCAAATACTTGGAAAATGGAGAAATACATTCTTAAATAACCCATAAATAGTAGAGAAAACTAAAACTGCAATTCTAGATTAAGTAGAGAAAATATTTAAAAATAAAGGAAATTTTAGCACTTTACCTGACTACAGCTTATAGGTTGCCACAAAATCTGAATTCATTGTTAATTCTTAGCTTTACAACTTGTCTCTGTTAAAAATTTTAAAACAAATGAGTCAAGCATCTAATTCAAGAATTTATTTTTAATGACCGTAGCAAACCTATAGAAATCGAGAGAAAGGCAATGATTTTTTAAAATACACAGAATTACCACACAGAAACAATTTACTGATGCTTGTTGACACATCATAGAAAAGCAGAGTTTTAAAATGTTTAGCAAATAACCACTGAAGAGGTATCACTGCATGAGATTTTTAACTTGAGGAATTTACAACATTTCAGGTCCAAAGCATTGCAAGATGAGAGTCTTGATTTTTCCGATGTACGAATAACACGTCCATCTCACAGGTTTCAATGACAGATATTATCAAAGGTTAAACTTGTAAGTGTATACAGAAAGCTGCAAAAATATACATGGAAAACAACAGGAATTTTGCTTGTGATGGTGCTCAGGGCAAGCTGCCCCAGGAAGCACCACTCTGGTATGCAGATTATTTCGAGCTGAAGACAATAAGGACTCAGAGAGCTCAGGAAAAATATTTGAGTTTCCCCTCCCAAACTGCCTAAAGAATTTAAAACCAAAAAATCTGTTTTAGGAAGGGGTTATTATCATGACTGCTATAAAAGATAATTTAGGATAGAGGTTACAATAGAAAAGGCACCAACAAGCCCATCTTATCAGGAGTTCTGTCTCTCTGGCCACATTCTTTGGATGGCCCTGCGAGGAGTTGTCAGACAATCATTTACAAGGGAAGTCTCCATTTGTAAAGGTATCTCCCTCTCTGTATTGGGAAAAGGGGGGGGTGAGCTCATTTCTAGTAACTTATCAATGTGGAAGGTGAGGCCTTGGGGCTGTATAATAACCTTACTCTTGTTTACTGTGCTTTAGTGGTAATCTCCTGTAACTGACTCCCCCCACCCCCAAAATCCTCCTTTGTCATTGGCTGAAAATGATATTTAAGACGAGAATTTCTGCTATTGTGTTGAGAAACGCAGTGTCCCTGCTTTCTCCCATGTATACATGTTATTAAACTTGGTATTATTTTCTCCTGCTAACCTGTCTTGTTGATTATTTGGCCAGCCAGAAGAACCTTAAGGGAAAGGGCAGAGGGAGATTCTCCCTCTTCCCCCGACACTTGTATGTGTAATATATGCACATACATTCATAACTATCGATCTAGAACACAAAATTAATAATTGTTCCAGAGATTTTTCTTAATTTTTTCAATATTACCCAAATTTTCTCCAATGTTAATGTACACCATTCTAAATCCAAAATGTGAAGTGCTGTTTTTCCTTAGCTGTTTGTGTATTTGTCAATTAAATTAACCAAAAGGAATTAATAAAACACAAGTGAATATTCTTTAAGAAAACGCCACTGTTGGGCCAGCCCGGTGGCACAAGCAGTTAAGTGCGTGTGCTCCGCTGCGGCAGCCCAGGGTTCGCTGGTTCAGATCCCAGGCGTGCACCGACGCACCGCTTGTCAAGCCATGCTGTGGCGGCGTCCCATATAAAGTGGAGGAAGATGGGCATGGGTGTTAGCCCAGGGCGAGTCTTCCTCAGCAAAAAGAGGAAGATTGGCAGATGTTAGCTCAGGGCTGATCTTCCTCACAAAAAAAAAAAAAGAAAAAAAGCCACTGTGCACTAAAAATATTGCAGGAATGGAAGTCTTCTAATGATAATGGCCAGCATTCATTAGTGCTGCCTTAGATGCTTTACAACCACCATCTTGTTTAATCTTTACAATAACTCTATGGGCCTGGAGTTATTATTTATCTTGCGCAGTTGAGGAAACTGAGGCTTAAAGTTTCAGTGACTTACTAAGGGTTCTACAGCTAAAAGGGTAGAATCTAAATCCTGGAATGTTTGGTGCCAAAGAAAGTACTTGTAATCACTCTGCTATATTTCTTCTCTATACAATAAAAAAATGATCTCATTGTGCCCAAAATGGAGCTCTTTTTCATAATAAAATTCTCTGAAGTTGAAGTATGCATGGGAATTTATTTGATATAGCTTAAAAGATGACAACTCTTTGTATGTCAATTGCCCTTAAAAACACATATATTTAGACCATAGATTTAATATATATTTCAGGATTTCCAATTACAATATGAATTTCTAAAGACATATTCCTGGAAATGTCCAAGATCATATCTGGTTAAGTAAAGGATGGTTCAACAGAAATACAAACAAATTAAAGAATTCAATTGTTTTTGGAAAGACACCAAGGAAATACCCTATAGGGAAGGAAGAGAAGATGAGCTTAAAAGTTTAGCATCGCTATTATATTAATTGCCTGGAGCCCTCTCTTTTCTGCATGACTCTAACGAGAATGCTTTTCACTTCTTTATTCCTAATTCTATAAATGAATGGATTCAGCATGGAGATCACAATAGTATAAAAAACAGGAGCCACTTGTTCCTTTCCCAATGGGTAGGATTTACTCAGTTTTAAATAAGTAAAAATCATAGTGCCATAGAAGATGGTGACTCCCAGGAGATGGGAGGCACAAGGGGAGAAGGCTTTTTGCTTTCCTGAAGTTGAAGTAATTTTCAGGACAGTAGACACAATGGACAAATAAGACACAGATATTATAAGAGACACCATTAAGGTGGAGCCAGTGACAATGAATGTCATGAATTCACTGTCATATGTGTCAGTGCAGGACTGGGCTAAAATTGAGGATGTGTCACAGAAAAAGCCATTGATTACATTGGAGTTGCAGAAATTCCATCTGCTCATGCAAAGTATATTGACAAAGTAGTCTGTAAAGCCAATCAAATAGGACCCAAAGATGAGGGAGCTGCAGAGTCTTGTAGACGTAACAACTGGGTAGTGTAGAGGGTTGCAGATAGACACATAGTGATCATAGGCCAATAAGGAGACAGGAAACATCCAGTGGCACCTGAGAAGGCAAAACAGTACGTCTGGGTGAAGCAGCTCATGGATGAAATATATCTGTTGGAAGTCACTATGTTCTCTAAGGTTTTAGGTGTGATGACGGTTGAGTAACTGAGATTGAGAAATGACAGGTGACTGAGGAAAAAATACATGGGAGTGTGTAGCTGGAGATCCAGGCGGATTATCAGTATCATCCCCACATTCCTCAGCACAGTAATCAGGTGTATCAGGAGAAATAGCATAAAGAGGACCAGCTGGATCTCTTCAGAATCTGTCAATCCCATAAGGATGAAGTCAGGCATGTCTGTATTGTTCTTTCTATCCATTGTGTTCAACTGCTTTAAACTGTTGAGAAATCAAAGTTGATACTTAGCAGGAATGACTTCAAAAGATTTATATTTGTATGAATGACCTGGCATAGTTATATAAGTTTAGCATTTTTAGAAATTGATAATAATGAGTGGTTTACAGAATATGATGGAAAAATTCTATTTTCAACCAAATATAGAAATAAGTATAAATTGACATTTGGACATGATGTAATAAAAGCTAACATACTGCATAATTAGAATAAGCCTGATACTGCTCTAAATTCTTCTCTTTATTAACGCATTTAATCCACATGAGAATTTTATACCATAGTTGCTACCATTAGCCACAATTTTTAGAAGAGAAAAAGCACGCAGACAGTTTAAGTAACTTAACCGGAGTCAGAGCTATTTAATGTTAGTTCTGTGATTCTACCAAGATAGATTGACTCCAGCAAGCATAGTCATAACACTATATGCCCGTTTATAACTAACTTCAGCAAACCTGAGAAAAATGCTAGACATATACTAAACAATGATGGAAAACAGTTTTAACTCTTTATTTACTGTCCTTTTGTTTCCAACATTATTTAATACTAATGACAAATAAGTTTCAACCTTAGAGGACTTTAGTAGGATGTGATAAAATTATAAGCCACATATTAGTATTAATTTTCAAAAAATATAATGGTTTTCCTAACTTGACCATTCAAAACCAAACTTCTACCAAAAATCGTATTTCTAAAATATGTACATTGCTGTAGACTCCGATTCTATCAACTCTCTATTTCTGTTTCCACAAATCCTGACATGACTTAGGGTACGGTCTAAATGATATGTGTATGCATACTCTTCTGATAATGCCCCCATTTTATTTGATCCTGACTAAAACCCTCTAACTTTGAGAATAATACTTGCTGTGAGCCAAAGTTCATGGAAAATACCTGTCTTCCAGTGTTATCTGTCTAGATATTTGTCAACCTCACAAATAAAATATAAAAACCATTTGAGTCAAAAAATTCTGTAATATAATATTTTGTTTTTTTGAGATAAGTTCTTTTCAAATTTTAGTGCATTCATTTCTGTTTTATTCTGAGGCAAAAATAGATCAACCTAGAAACTTTTTTCAGGTCCCAGTCAAGTGGAAGTTTTGCCAGGAAGTTATGTCTGAAAAGAATATCAGGAGCTACTGTGAACATAAGCAGAGCAGAGTGTGCCTTGCCTCTCACAGTCATAATTCCAGGGCCCCTCATATACGGGGGATTGATGATACTGCAACATTTTGTCATCCCTGGGGACCAATTTCAAAGGAAGATTGCTTGGCATGTTTCTGAGAACACAAGTTCAAGGACTAACTGCAGATATGTTAGGTTTTGAGAAAATAGTTGTCTTTTCCCTTACAAACCACACAATGAAGGGCCTGATGAATTGGTCTTCCTTTGGATGCTCTAAATTTTTGCCTGAGGTGCTGGAGATGCTATTTCTAGAAAAATACTTAATTACTCTATGACTGAAACTATCAGGAATGGAAGGATACATTTTTCACAGTGAGACATTTTTATATTTAAATAAGCAATACTATTGTGGGAGATCAAGTTTGGCCACCCTGAAATCTATCTGTTTACCTTGGTTGTTTTCTCTAGGGACATTTGACCTCCCCCACTAACTGCCTAAAGAATTTGACATGGTGGCTCCTTCCTGGAACAGATCTATCATGATGGCTGTAAAGATAATGTAGGATAGAGGTTACAATAAGAAAGGCACCAACAAGCCCCTCTTATCAGAAGTTCTGTCTCTCTGGCTACATTCTCTGGATGCCTCTGCGAGGAGTTGCCAGACAATCATTTACATTTATAAGGGAAATCTCCATTTGTAAATGTATCTCCCTCTCTGTTTTGGGAAGAGGGGGGATGGCCTCATTTCTAGAGGCTTATCAATGTGGAAGGTGAGGCTTTAAATCTGCATAATAACCTTACTCTTGTTTCCTGTGCTTTAGTGGTAATCTCCTGTAACTGACTCCCCCCACCCCCAACATCCTCCTTTGTCACTGGCTGATCATGGTATTTAAGACGAGAATTTCTGCTATTGTGTTGAGAAACGCTGTGTCCCTGCTTTCTCCCATGTACACATGTTATTAAACTTGGTATTATTTTCTCCTGCTAACCTGTCTTGTTAATTATTTGGCCAGCCATAAGAACCTTAAGGGAAAGGGCAGAGGGAGATTCTCCCTCTTCCCGCAACACTATCATAGGAGTATACATGTTCATTAGGAAAAAAATAAAATATGACAAAATTTAAAGAACAAATTGAAAACAAGTCAAAACTGTTGGAATATTTTGATGAATTTCTCCCAATTATTTTCTTTTGTTCATATAATGCTTATTTCTGTACCTATAGATTTGCGTAATTGTTGTTATTGTGAGAGATCAAGATTTGGCCACCCTGAAATCTATCTCTTTACTTTGGTTGTTTTCTCTAGGGACATTTGACCTCCCCCACTAACTGCCTAAAGAATTTGACATGGTGGCTCCTTCCCGGAACAGATCTATCATGATGGCTATAAAGATAATGTAGGATAGAGATTACAATAGGAAAGGCACCAACAAGCCCATCTTATCAGAAGTTCTGTCTCTCTGGCCACATTCTCTAGATGACCCTGTGAGGAGTTGCCAGACAATCATTTACATTTACAAGGGAAGTCTCCATTTGTAAAGGTATCTCCCTCTCTGTATTGGGAAGAGGGGGGATGAGCTCATTTCTAGAGACTTATCAATGTGGAAGGTGAGGCCTTGGGGCTACATAATATACCTTACTCTTGTTTAGTGTGCTTTAGTGGTAATCTCCTGTAACTGACTCCCCTCACCCCCAAAATCCTCCTTTGTCATTGGCTGAACATGGTATTTAAGATGAGAATTTCTGCTATTGTGTTGAGAAACGCTGTGTCCCTGCTTTCTCCCATGTATACATGTTATTAAACTTGGTATTATTTTCTCCTGCTAACCTGTCTTGTTGATTATTTGGCCAGCCATAAGAACCTTAAGGAAAAGGGCAGAGGGAGATTCTCCCTCTTCCCCCTACATTATACTGTATATTCAGTATCCAATCCTCATCTTATGATTAAAATTTCATAGTATATCATGACCAATGTTGTATTATCCTTTGCTAAAACCCACAATTTATCTTTTATGCATTGAATGGCACTCCATAATTAACTTCCCTCTAGAAGTGTTCGTTAGGTGATAAATAGATATTTTGAGTCATCACAAGGAAAATGTGGTGCAGGCTCTCCATTCTGGTTTGCAGTCACCTAATTTGTCCACATGGCAAAATTTGTACAATTTGTTTTACTCTTTTAGTGTACTTGTTTTTTATTTTATAAAAGAAAAAGGAGGGCAGGAGGCAAAATCAGCACTGAGACTAGTAAACATTTCATAGTTAATTAGTGGCCCAAAGCTCACTTCCTCTGTCCATGTTCAGGTCAAAGACTTTCTTAAATAAGAATGAAAAGAAATTAAAATATGAAAAGAAACCTGCAATATTTTATTGAGGATTATTTGTCCAAGATGAGGAAGCAAAGGAAGAATCTGAAAAGGGATAGACTGAGAATCAGATTAAAATATTCTTGTGAATCTTGTATTAATTCATGGTAATGTCATCAACTAGGTGCCTCGAGAAACTCCAAGGTGGGTTTGGAAGCAATTAACTGTTTTTTCAAGTTGCTTCTTTTCCTTTTGTATGTTAAATAGATGTAACCACCAGCCATCCTGAAACTGCCCAAGCCTCACCACCAGAGCTACTCCCATGACCTTTGCCTTATTTTTAATGCTCCTCCAGGAGGAGCTTAGGCCTCGTTATGTGGAAACATGTTCTCCAACTGAGCCTGTGCCAGTGAATACTCAGCTTTCCCTTTTGAATATTCCTTTCCCAACCAAATAAAAGTTCCTGCTTCCCTTTGTTCAGAGGTGCCTTGACTTTGGAAGTGATTCCTCATGGCCTCCTATTTGCTGCAAATACACTTTACTTTGTGAGACAACTTCCTTGTGTAGAGTCTTATTTAATTCAGCAGGAGGTGAGCCCACTTGGTTCAGTAATAGTAATGAAATCAGTTTTCATGTAGATTTAAAAGTGCCTCTTACAGGAAAGCCTGCTCGTACTCCAGAATTTCAGGAGATAATTTGTTGGTGTGAATAAAGGAGCTACTTTTGTATGTATTATATCTTCGATGAACTTCTGAGGAGAATTCTTCCAGTCATCAAAAGTTTAGTGCTGCTAAAGCAGGGTTATTTGGAGATTAAAAATCCAGCATAAACCTATTTGACAATAGGTAACCTTGGGAGTTAAGCCAAATGAGAGACTAATGGTAATTCTCAGTGTAAATGCCGCCTCAGTAGGTATGGTGATTGCAAAATGACCAGGAGCAAGGTTTTCTTGCTCAATATTTTCCCAACATTGAAACCATTTTGTTCACGTTTAGTGTTGCTTATGATTTCAGGCCTATTCTTGTACCATTTATTGTGTCATGGCAGAAACCAATGTCTGATGAGAGATTTTAAATCTCTTGATTTAATGATGATGTAGTTTCATTCCCTGGCTCATTACAGCTTAAGCTATGCTTCTTATATATATTTTTTTCTCTCTCTCGCCTGGATTATTCTAGCTATTGTCTTCCTTCCTTCCTTCCTTCCTTCGTTCCTTCGTTCCTTCCTTCCTTCCTTCCTCCCTCCCTCCCTTCCTTCCCTTCCTCCCTTCCTCCCTCCCTCTCCCTTCTTTGACTCATGAAAGAATGGCTCCTTTTTCTTTTTGGAATAAATGCAGTTCAATATTTTTCTTGCTCTCTGATTTATTAATTCTTATCTAAATTTCATCATTTTATTTCCCCTTCTTTATTAGGTTTGTGGGGGAGGAAAAATAAAAAATGTTCCTCTACTCTTCCACGTTCTTGGCTGAGACCCCCTTGTGATAAAAGGCAGATTAACTGGAGAAAAACAAGCAGAAGTTTAATAGCATGTATGCCCTCCTGTATACATGGAAGACACCCAGGAAAACTGAGTAACTCCCCAAAATGACCCAACCCACCATCTTAAATATCATCTCCACCTAAAGACAAAAGAAGATGATGGGGGAGTGGGGGCCAGTTATGGGAGGCCACCAGGTAAAGCACAGGAAACAAGGGCATAGTCTTTATGCAGATTTAAGTCCCTGTCTTCTCCACTGATAGGAGTTGCTAGAGATTTAGTCATCCTCTTTTTCCTGGTACTGAGGGGGAGATGGCCTTACAATGGAGATTTCCCTTATAAATGTCTCTTACAAAAGGGTAACTTCTACTAGATTCTCAGAGCTTCTCCTGTGTCTATTGTTTCTTAAAAATAACCAGCACAAGATAATCCAAAGAGGTATATTTTGGGAGAGCAAATTCTGCTCCCTTTCAGGTTGAAGTCATTGTTTTCTTCTCTAGCACCTAGTAATAAATGTTTATTTACTTTCTGTTACCTGTTTAATAATACAGGAATTTAATATTTGCATTATTTATCTGAGTGTTGCTTTACTTTTAACTTATGTGTAGTTATATTAATTATTCTTATTGTGGCACATTATATAGATAATCTAAAGTTATTTTTTTAATTTCCTATTTGATTAAAAATAATTTAAGATTATTTTTAAAATAACATTACTTTTTATCTTTTAAATTTTAATTTTAAATTGCATTGCATTGTAGTCAGAAAATGTGACTCCTTTAAGTTAAATTTTATAAATTTATGGATTAATTGTAATCAACTAATATAAACAATTCATAGATGCTGGGAAAGAAAGATTCAAATGTCGATAATCAAGTTTGGCCTTATCAATTATAGTATTTATAGATTATAAATTCGCAGCAGGAGGAAAGAGAAAAAAATACAAAAATTACTGCTACAACATGTTAGAAGATGAAAAGTACTATAAGAAAAGAAATAAAATGTAAACGAGTATAGGGGATGGGGGTGTTATGGAAGCAGGCTCACTTTGCCTGCTGAACAGTATGCCAATCACTAAGATGACCGGTTTTGCAGCAGAGAAAGTGTTTATTTGAGTGGCAGCCAAGTGAGAACATGGTAGAACAAGGCTCAAATCCACCTCCCCTAAAATGAGGGTTAAGGATATTTATGGGATAAAGGGGCAGGGTGGTCTGAAGTGTGGAGATAATGATTGGAGGTGAGGAGCAGTAAGGTAATTGGTTATCTGCACAAGCCCAGTCAAGCTTCATTGCTCTTCATAGGATGCATGTCCACAAAATGGTGGCATGAACATGATCTGAGGGTGGAGTTTTTGGTCCCCTGACATCAAAGGATCACCTATTGGACACAAAGTTGATGAGTTAGTGGTCTCAACTGGCCTGAACTGGACAAGGAGTTGACTCTCAGTTCCTGAAAAACAACTGAAGCACCTGTTACCATGGTAACCCAAGCATGTCAGACACGTTATCAATAAGGAACCTGGTGGGAGTCTGAAAATACATTGCTTATCTATATGACTTTTAAGAATAATCATAAATGGCTATCTGGCCAACAGTTTCAGGGGGTTCTGGAATAGGAGCATGAGGAAGTAATCAGAAATAGTATGGTCAAGGTAATAGTATGGTCAAGGTACTACAGTTTTTTTTTAAAGGCATTTTTCTTTCTTATTTGTTACTTTTAGTTACTTTTAGCTACTTTCTCTACTCATCCTCCCATCTCCATATTTTGAACAGCAAATATCCTTTGCAAAACCCTAACTTACTCTGTACTAATTTCTCCAATTATCAGATAATGATCTGGAATTAATTTCTGAATGGGCCTCTAATCTTTGTGTATAGGCATAAGAGTGAGTCTGACTCTACATGATATCAAAAAGTCAATTTCATTCAGTTTATTTTATTTTCATTGAATATTTTTTCTGAAGGAATTCCTGCAATACTTCTTGAAATAAAACAAATTAAGAAAAATAACCTTTTTAAAATTTTGATAGAAAAGGTATCTTAAAGGTGGTGAAATAGAACATAAATTCAAGGACTACAAATGGTTCACAGGAACATTACAAAGGCATCACAGATTAACAGACCATAAAATAACTCAGTGTCTTTATTTTGGAGCCCAATACACCGAATATATTTTAAAGTGAATGTCTTGTTACATTGTAATAAAAAAAAGAAGATGTCTGGCAAATTTCACATGCTATGATCACTTCTAGGACATAGACCTAAATATTATGAAGTTGATCATCTGAATCTGCTAAGAGCAAGAGTCCTGGGAGAGTGCATTAGAAAGAAAGAAGAGAAGACAAAGGTATGCGTGGCCCATTCTGGAAAGATGTGTATCACAGAGTCTAGAGGGAAAGTACAGAAAGAGCAGCTAGAAGAGAGAATGATGGGAGGTATGGTATGCCAGGGACAAATATGAAGAGCATATAGAAAATTATATATGGACATTTAATCATAACTTTGGACAAATAAAACATATTACTACTTCTTATGATGAGCAAGAAAAGTGTGGCACATCTTTGTTCCTGGAGAGAGACCAGCAAGAAAACATTAATAACTTAAAAAGAACAATTAGGGGCTGACCCTGTGGTGTAGTGGTTAAGTGCGTGCACTCCACTGCCGGCGGCCCGGGTTCGGATCAGGGCATGCACCGACACACCGCTTGTCCATGCTGTGGTGGTGTCTCACATAAAGTGGAGGAAGACTGGCACGGATGTTAGCTCAGGGCCAGTCTTCCTCAGCAAAAAGAGGAGGATTGGCATGGAAGTTAGCTCAGGGCTGATCTTCCTCACACACACACACACACACACACACACACAAAGAACAATTAGATACATAATTTTATTAATACTAAATAAATATTAATTTTTGAAATTATCTATAGAAGAATACATATTCAATGCAAGTGAAAATAAAAATAATACAATTAGAGCAAGTGTAAATATAAATAAGGTGCAGAAGCCATGATGTTTCACACAATTATAGAAAATTGAGCATTGTATTTAGAATGCATAAATGAAAATCCTTGGGAAAAAAAGAAAAAGAAGTGAAATAAAATCAGTTTAATAGTTCTCAATGATGATGATCAGAAATATTCAGAGCAACCAGTCTGAATCAGACACTGTGCTTAGAAGGAAAAATATCTCATGAAAGCTTAATAAAAGGGAATGAGTGATGAGATAGATAGATAGTAGCCTCAATGTGTCCCTGAAATAAAGCATAGTATGTTTCATAAGTTATCACTTATAATAGTTTATAATGTAAAATATTACACTCTAAAATGAAGTTTGCAGGAGCCAGACCTCAGTAATATAGATCAGAGAAGAAAATTAAAAATCCAAAGACCAAGTATATACATTTGTACACACAGATCTCTTCACATAAGTTACCTTCAGCCACTCCCAAGACTGAAGACTGATTCTCTTTATGGGAGATTTGTTTGTGATGTATGAGATATGAGAATGCCTAACCAGTTGAGTCCAATTATTTAAAATCATATATACAAAGTATAATTCTGTGTATACTTATTTCCATATCCTAATCATTCAGGAAAAAATCATTTGTAAAAGAATATATCTGTTAATTACTCTGCCATTTCTAATATATAAGTAAGAAATATTTTTGAAAGAATTCTAGAATTTTCAGCTAAACTATTATACCCTTTTTAATGATGTCATAATAGTTTATAACATTGTGAACTTTCAGTTGTACATTACTGTTTGTCAGTCACCATATAAATGCCTCCTTTCACTCCTCGTGCCCACCCCCCAACCCCCTTCCCCCTGGTAACCACCAAACTCTTCTCTCTGTCTGTGTGTTAGTTTATCTTCCACAAATGAGTGAAATCATGTGGCGTTTGTCTTTCTCTGTCTGGCTTATTTCGCTTAACATAATACCCTCCAGGTCCATCCATGTTGTTGCAAATGGGATGATTTTGTCTTTTTTTATGGCTGAGTAGTATTCCATTGTATATATATATCACATCTTCTTTATCCAATCATCATAAAGTAATATTTTTTAATGTCAGCATGCACAAAATTGTCCAATACCAAAGAAAGATTACAAACATGAGTAAGGTAGAATCCTTGATCTTAATGAATTCATTACTGTGCTTCCACAAGCAAGGAAAATATTTTCTTACATATTTTGTATGCAATATATTTGCTAGATGTTGTGGAGAGCACAAATATGAATAAGTAAACTCCTCGCGAAAAGCTTACAATCTTGTTGGAGAAAGAGAAATATAAACACACATTTACTTTTAAGAGCACCTCATCAAATTAGTCTTCAGTTCCTTTCAACACATATTTTAAATGTGGTTGCCTAACTCCTTTGACTTCTGCTCAGTGATTGATGCACAGTAAAGCCTGTACTGAGGGACAGATACACCTTTTCCAGTGGTCATTTTGTAACAATGCCTAGGAGAGTTTATTAAACGGAGTTTACCTTAAAGTCTCTTTTCAAAGAAAAATAAAACAAAAACCCAGTTTCTCCTTTTAATACTGTAGAATTAACAAAGTCTTTCTGCTTGATTTGGAGAAATGAGAGTCTCTATATATGCCTTCAAAATGTCTCAGGAATTAGCGGATAACGAGGGGCAAATGAGAAGCCCCCCGCCAGGGACCCAGAGGGCAAAAGAGAGAGCCTCCCCCCCCGCAAACCGGACCCTGCAGCTCAGCCGACCAGACCAGACCAAGCAATCTGTGGCAGACCAGATCAAGCGATCCGACCCGCGGATCACAGCGGAAAAACCGCAGCAGAGTGCAGGGGGCTTAGATTACACAGACCTTTACCACCACACAGTGGTGGTGGGTGGAAATTGCAACCAGAAATTTCCAGGATGAGGGAAAACAAATCCAACACAGGAACCACAATGCAAAGATATATGAAATCACCAGACCAGAAGGAAAATGACAAGAACCCAGAAACCAACCCTGAAGACACAGAAATCCATAATCTAAATGACAGAGATTTCAAAGTAGCTATCATAAAAACACTCAACGAAATATGAGACAACACAGACAAACAATTCAATGAGATTAGGAGTTTCTTCACAAAAGCGATTGAAATCATCAAAAAAAATCAATCAGTGTTGATGGAGATGAAGAACACAATGGAGGAGATAAAGGAGAATCTGGAATCTTTAAAGAACAGAGCTGACAATATGGAGGAAAGAATTAGCATTTTAGAGGATAGGAATACAGATATGCTCCAGATGGAAGAGGAGAGAGAACTAAGACTAAAAAGAAATGAAGAAAGTCTCCGAGAAATATCTGACTCTATTAGGAAATGTAACATGAGAATTATAGGTATTCCAGAGGGAGAAGAAAGGGAAAGAGGAACAGAGAGCCTATTCAAGGAAATAATAGCTGAGAATTTCCCAAATCTGGGGAAGGAGCAGGAAATACTAGTAAGCGAAGCCAACAGGTCACCTAAATATATTAACAGACAAAGGCCCTCTCCATGACACCTAGTGGTTAGGCTGGCCTCAATGACAAAGAAACAATATTGAGGACAGCTAGACAAAAACAAAAAATAACGTACAAAGGAACTCCCATCAGGCTCTCAGCGGATTTCTCAACAGAAACTTTACAGGCTAGGAGAGACTGGAATGATATATTCAAAATATTGAAAGACAAAAACTTTCAGCCAAGAATACTCTATCCAGTGAAAATATCCTTCAAATATGATGGAGAAATAGTAACTCTCCCAGATAAACAAAAGCTAAGGGAGTTGATGGCCACGAGACCCCCCACTACAAGAAGGCCCTCAGGCCTGAAAAAAGAAGAGAATGGGAATACAAAGCTTGGAGCAAGGAGAAAAATAGGTAGATAAACTCAGAAAAATAGTAGATCTTTACCAGAATAGGTTAGCAACCACTTAAATACTAAAATCAAAGATCAAAGGAAGGAATTCACCAAAAATAAATTTAACCTCATCACTGTAAACACACAGCCACAACACAAGATAGAATAAGGTATAACAAGAACGACTTAGAAGGGAAAGAGGAAAGTGATTGAACTGACTTAGTATAAGGAAATAGGAGGCCATCAGATAATGGAATATCTCATACACAAGATTTTTTACACAAACCTCAAGGTAACCACTAAACAAATAATCAAGGCAAAACCACATATGATAAACAAAGAGAAAACTAGAAGAATCATAAGACAGAACAACCAAACCGAATTGGCAGTCCAAAACAAATGGGGCAAGAAACAAAGGAAACGCAAAAGAACCAGAAAATAAGTGAGAAAACAGCAATATTAAGCCCTCATATATCAATAATTACCCTAAATGTAAATGGATTGAACTCTCCAATCCAAAAGATTCTGTATCCAAAAGATACAGAGTGGCAGGATGGATTAAAAAGCAAGACCCAACAATATGCTGCCTCCAGGAAACACATCTCAGCACTAAAGACAAGCACAGGCTCAGAGTGAAAGAATGGAAGACAATACTCCAAGCTAATGGCAAACAAAAGAAAGCAGGTGTTGCCATACTCATATCAGACAAAGTAGACTTCAAGATAAAACAGGTTAAGAAAGACAAAGAAGGGAAATATATAATGATAAAAGGGACACTACATCAAGAAGACATATCACTTGTAAATATATATGCACCCAACATAGGAGCACCAATGTACATAAGGCAACTATTAACAAACCTAAAAGGAGACATTAACAACAACACAATAATAGTAGGGGATCTTAATACCCCACTTACATCAATGGATAGATCATCCAGACAAAAAGTCAATAAAGAAATAGTAGACTTAAATGAAAAACTGGAAGAGATGGACCTAGTAAACATACACAGAGCACTCCATCCAAAAACAGCTGACTACACATTCTTCTCAAGCGCGCATGGAACATTCTCAAGGATAGACCATATGTTGGGAAACAAAGCAAGCCTCAATAAATTTAAGAAGATTGAAATCATAACAAGTATCTTTTCAGACAATAATGCTATGAAACTGGAAATGAACCATGAAAAAAAAAACTGTGAAAGTGACAAAAATGTGGAGATTAAACAACATGCCACTGAACAACCAATGGATCATTGACGAAATTAAAGGAGAAATCAAAAACTATCTGGAAACAAACGAAAATGAAAATATGCCATACCAAACCATATGGGATGCAGCAAAAGTGGTCCTGAGAGGGAAACTCATAACGATACAAGCCCACCTTAACAAACGAGAAAAAGCCCAAATAGGCAACCTTAAATTATACCTAACAGAACTAGAAAAAGAACAAACAATCCCAAAGTCAGCAGAAGGAGAGAAATAATAAAAATCAGAGCAGAAATCAATGAAATTAAGACCAAAAAACAGTAGAAAGGATTAATGAAACAAAGAGTTTGTTCTTTGAGAAGATAAACAAAATCGACAAAACCTTAGCCAGGCTTACTAAGAAAAAAAGAGAAAAGGCTCAAGTAAATAAAATTAGAAATGAAAGAGGAGAAATTACAATGGATACCACGGAAATACAGAGGATTATAAGCGAATACTATGAGAAATTATATGCCAACAAATTGGACAGTCTAGAAGAAATAGATAAATTCTTAGACTCATACAACCTCCCAAAATTGAACCAAGAAGAAATGGAGAATCTGAATAGACAAATCACAAGTAAAGAGATTGAAATAATAATCAAAAACCTCCCAAAAAATAAAAGTCCAGGACCAGATGGCTTCTCCGGTGAATTTTATCAAACATTCAAAGACGATTTAATACCCATCCTTCTCAAACTATTCCAAAAAATAGAGAAAGGTGGAAAACTTCCTAAATCATTCTATGAGGCCAACATCACCCTGATACCAAAGCCAGACAAAGACAATACAAAGAAAGAAAATTACAGGCCAATATCGCTGATGAACATAGATGCAAAAATCCTCAACAAAATATTGGCAAACCGAATACAGCAATACATTAAAAAGATCATACACCATGATCAAGTGGGATTTATACCAGGGATGCAGGGATGGTTCATCATCCACAAATCAATCAGCGTGATACATCACATCAACAAAACAAAGAATAAAAACCACATGGTCATCTCAATAAATGCAGAGAAGGCATTTGACAAGATACAACATCCATTTATGATAAAAACTCTCAACAAAATGGGAATAGAAGGAAAGTACCTCAACATAATAAAGGCCATATATGACAAACCCACAGCTAACATCATACTCAACGGGGAAAGACTGAAAGCCATTCCTCTGAGAACAGGAACGAGGCAGGTCTGCTCACTCTCATCACTCCTGTTCAACATAGTACTGGAGGTTTTGGCCAGAGCAATTAGTCAAGAAAAAGGAATAAAAAGAATCCAAATAGGTAACAAAGAAGTGAAACTCTCACTATTTGCAGGTGACATGATTTTATATATAGAAAATCCTAAAGAATCTGTTGGAAAACTATTAGAAATAATCAACAACTACAGCAAAGTCGCAGGGTACAAAATCAATCTACAAAAATCAGTTGCATTTCTGTATGCTAATAATGAAATAACAGGAAGAGAGCTCAAAAAGATAATACCATTTACAATTGCATCAAAGAGAATAAAATACCTAGGAATAAATCTTACCAAGGAGGTGAAGTACCCATACAATGAGAACTACAAGACATTATTGAAAGAAATCCATGATGACATAAAGAAATGGAAAGATATCTCACGCACGTGGATTGGAAGAATAAACATAATTAAAATGTCTATATTACCTAAAGAAATCTACAGATTCAATGCAATCCCAATCAGAAACCCAATGACATTCTTCACAGAAATAGAAAAAAGAATACTAAAATTTATATGGGGCAACAAAAGACCCCGAATAGCTAAAGAAATCCGAAGAAAAAAGAACAAAGCAGGAGGCATCACAATCCCTGACTTCAAAACATACTACAAAGCAATAGTAATCAAAACAGCATGGTACTGGTACAAAAACAGACACACAGATCAATGGAACAGAATTGAAAGCCCAGAAATAAAACCACACACATACGGACAGCTAATTTTCAACAAAGGAGCTAAGAACATAGAATGGAGAAAGGAAAGTCTCTTCAATAAATGGTGTTGGGAAAACTGGACAGCCACGTGCAAAAGAATGAAAGTGGACCATCTGCTATCGCCATTCACAAAAATTAACTCAAAATGGATCAAAAACCTGAAGGTGAGACCTGAAACTATAAAACTCATAGAAGAAAATATAGGCAACACACTATTTGACGTTGGTCATAAAGGAATCTTTTTGGATGACATGCCTACCCAGACTAGGGAAACTAAAGAAAAAATAAACAAGTGGGACTTTATCAGATTAAAGAGCTTTTATAAGACAAATGAAACCAGAATCAAGATGAACAGACAACCCACCAGCTGGGAGAGAATATTTGCAAAACATACATCTGACAAGGGGTTGATCTCCATAATATATAAAGAACTCACACAATTGAACAACAAAAAAACAAACAACCCGATCAAAAAATGGGCAGAGGAAATGAACAGACACTTCTCCAAGGAAGATATACAGATGGCCAATAGGCACACGAAAAGATGTTCAACATCACTAATCATCAGGGAAATGCAAATCAAAACAACACTAAGATACCACCTCACGCCTGTTAGAATGGCTATAATCACCAAGACAAAAAACAACAAATGTTGGAGAGGATGTGGGGAAACAGGAACCCTCATACACAGCTGGTGGGAATGCAAACTGGTGCAGCCTCTATAGAAAACGGTATGGAGATTCCTCAAAGAATTAAAAATAGAGATGCCCTATGACCCAGCCATCCCACTACTGGGAATCTATCCAATGCACCTGAAATCAACAATCCAAAGAGGCTTATGTACCCCTATGTTCATTGCAGCATTATTCATCATAGCCAAGAAGTGGAAGCAACCTAAGTGTCCCTCGACTGATGATTGGATCAAGAAGATGTGGTATATATATATATATACAATGGAATACTACTCAGCCATAAAAAAAGACAAAATCGTCCCATTTGCAACAACATGGATGGGCCTGGAGCGTATTATGTTAAGTGAAATAAGCCAGAAAGAGAAAGACAAACACTGTATGATCTCACTCATATGTGGAATACAAACCAACACATGGACAGAGAAAACTGTACTGTGGTTACCAGGGGCAGTGGGTGTAGGGGGTGGAGGGTGGGCACAAGGGGTGAAGGGAATCATTTATATGGTGATGGACAAACAAAAATGTATAACCTAAAATTTCACAATGTTAAAAACCATTAAAACATCAAAAAAAAAAAGTCTCAGGAATTAAACTACAGGTAGTGCTTCATTTCCCTACACACACACACCCCCAAACACACACGCACACACACCTTTAAAAGTTTTTGAGGTCTTTGAAATTAGGGAGGCACATTATGGTTATTTAGAAATTGAACTGCTGATTTTGATGGAGAACATATTCCACTTCATAAATACATCACTTTTGTATGTAATCAAAGATCACATTTGACAAATAAATGATCAAAATTTTATCTGTTATGGCAAAAGGAATCCACATTATTGAGATTTCTCTATATGATTTCATGTCTGTTGCCATATTAGTGTTTGCACCTCACTGAACTGACCTAGTCCACCCTCCCTCCTGTGGCTTATATTTCTTATGTTAATTCTGTACTCTTTCCTTTGCTCTCAGGCTATCAGCTATCATTTCTTGTTGTTAATAACACTTAAGAGTTACCATCTCTTAATCTACTAATTTTCTATTCTCAATTTTTTGATGGCTGAGAAAACAGGATGTCAAACCATATGAAAAGTCAATTTAATAATTGTTTAAGATGCTTCAGTGTGATGGCACACTCACACATGGATGTTCAGGGTGGATTCAGTCACTCATCAGACACTTCTTTACTTACTTGTGCGTGTCTACATCTGAATAATTTATGTATTGATTTGAACTCCTAATACGATGATTCAGTAGTCCATATAATCAAATAAAGAAATAATTCACCTCCCAAATTTCAAGACTCTATGTTATCATTTAGTTTGTGTTATGCCTTTTGAGGTTACTCTACTATTTTACTAATTGTTCGAGCAATTGAATGCCTGAAACCATCCAGGTTTGTTTTCACTGTAACATGCATAGATTCGTCACGGAAAAGGTTTTCTGTGTCTGACTCTCAGGAGAGCATTTTTTATGTCTTTGTTCCTCAGACTAAAGACTAGTGGATTCAGCATTGGAATGACAATGGTATAGAATACAGGTGCCACCTGTGCCTGGGTCAGGTGTTATCAGGCTGCAAATATGTGAAAATCAGGGACCCATAGAAGAGAGTTACACCCATGAGGTGGGACACGTAGGTGGAAAGGCCTTCTGTCTCCTGCAGACTGGATCCTCAGGGTGGCTGAGATGATGGCAGTGTAAGTGACAGTGATGATGTGGAGAGAATTAAGAAGAGTGAACTCAGCCAGAAGAAAGAGCACCATTTCTGTGCTGGATGTGTCTACACAGGACAGGGCCAAAAGATCTGTGGTGTCACAGGAAAAATGATTGATGCTGGAATCACAGAATGACAAACTGCTTATCACACAGATGGATATCAGAGAATTTGTGAAGCATATGGTATATGACATTACTCCCAGCCAGTTACATACTTTCTGGGACATAACCATAGAATACAATAGGGGATTGCAGATTGCTATGTAGTGGTCACAGGCTGTTGACCCCAGAAGAAAACACTGGCTATACAACAAACCCACAAAAAAGTACATTTGAACAAAGCAGCTGACAAAGGAGATGATTTTCTGTTTGGATTGGAAATTTATCAATGCCTTGGGTGTTACAGTAGAGGAATAAAATATGTCAACAATGCTAAATCACTAAGAAAATAAGTACATAGTATCTGGCCCTGAGAGTCAATTTTGATTAACACAATTAGTCCGGGGTTCACCAAAACAGTGAACAGATAAATAAAGAGAGACATTAAGAAAAGGCTGACTTGTAGCTCAGGGTGATTGGTAAATCCAGAGAGGATGAAGAGAGTCACCTCAGTGAAATTGTTCTCAGCCATTTTTATCAACTCAGGCCTTTGACTTACTTGGATAACAATAACAAAAGTTAGAGAAGGATTCACATCTAAAGAGCTAATACTCAAAGTTGACTTAGACTCCAATAATGAGATAGCAACAGATAGAAAGCAAATATGCAATTTCAAACTTATATACAATTTTCATCTTTTTTTATAGAACTGACAGACACTAATAAAAAAATTCATAGTTCACAATTGTGTGGAGTTGATAGCACTCTAAAAGATATCTATCTGGAATGATTTTTGAATAGATTCCTCCTGAGATATACCATCCTCTACACCAGTCTATCATTGGGCCCAAAATCATATACTTAGAAATTTATCTACTGGAATTAATTATACAATACACTTAGAAAATATAAAGATAATTTAGGAAAAGAGGTTCTATAATTTGTGAATTTAATGATACGTTTGTGTGGCAGTCTTAGTTTTTCAACACCTGACAGCTACTTTGCAGGGTTGTTTTAGGAACTTAATAAGATCTTAGATGGACACAGCTAATAGCTCCTTGGACTCAATAAAGCTTTGCTAAATTTTGTAGGGAAAAAAAATATATGTGCATATATATAGAGAGAGAGAGACAGAGAGAGGCAGAGAGAGAGAGAGAAACATCCTGCTTACTTTACATGTTAATGCTAAAATTCTTTACACTTTTTTTTTCTATCACCTACCCTTCCTTTCTATTGGTGAGCCAAGACCAAATGAGGAACTTACTTAATCTATCACACAGTCTAATTGTTTCCTGTGTGTAGTTAGTGAACATGTTTGTTTCCCATAAAAAGTGCACGGTTATCTACAACATCAGGTGATATAGCCAATTCATTGGCAAGCAGTAGTTTTCAAGTCAATGATAAAAAGGTTACAAACAGTAAAATAAGTGATTTGTTATAATTAAATTAAAGAATTAAAAAATAAGGTGATCTCACTAGAAATTAGAGAACTTATTGCTTAATTCAATTGACATAAGTATGTGATAAATAACTAAAACTGAAACTAATATGATATTAATGTAAGTTTGATTCATATATTTAACTCCCTACTTGAGTAACCCAAAGAACCTTGAAGTTATATTGAGTATACTTCATCATTTAGTGTCTCCTGTGATCACAAGTGTTCCTATTTATTTACCCATTCACTTGTTTAACAAACATTTAGTCGATGAAGGCATTTTATCTTGCCTGTCATTAAAGGCATTTTCCTTAAGGCTTACCAGAAGATGCAGGCATGTGAAAAGAAAAAGTTTCTCAGTGTGAGAAGCACACAAACACACATAACCGAGTTACGGGAAGAAGACGATGATAAAACTAGACTTAGCTGGGATTTAGTCATCCGAAGGAAATGCTCTGTGTTTTCAGCTATCTTCTACCTATTTTCAGGTTTATTATCAGACAACAAGAAGAGAAAATATTGTGCAATATTCACTAAAATCACCATTAATTTTTGGCATACAATTACATTTGCCTCATCTACAATTCTGAATCCTATGAAATGGCAATATAATGGCTTGAATCTGTTGTTGTTGTTGCTGCTGCTGCTATTATTAGCATAGAGCTCTATTTCCTGTATAATGGACCCCTATTAATCTTATGAAGTTGATGAAAGAGATATTGGTGGTTTTGATGACAATATTGGATATTGTGTATATTACATTCCATTGATAATATAAAAGTAAGAACCAAATTAACAAAGTAATTGTTTACGTGCCTTCTTGAGAATTAAAATCTAATTTTTTAGCTCAACCCTAGATTCATATTTAGGATTAGTTTTTTTCTTAGTGTATTTCTAAAGTAGTCCCATGACAAAGGATTGTCTTCTGAAATCTAGTGTGTTAAACAGTCTTCTTATACCAGCATCTCATCCTCAAACTCTCAAACTTATAGCATGAAGGAATTGGTTAATTAGTATCCTAGATCTCTTGAGATTTGTATCTTACTTGTACCCCAAGGTCTATTCTTAATTCACCTGGAACACATCTCCAATAGAACACTGCAGAAATACATATTCCTTACTTTTGTATATTTCAGTTTAAATAGCCATGGACATACTGAAAATGTAATTGACGTAGTTTAAAAATCATGTTTATTTTGATATTATTAGTGGGTGTGTATATATATATACACACATGTATATACACGTGTATATATATAAAACCTTTATATATATAGAAAACCTTTTCTAAAACATTATGAAAACACATGGCATACATGATGTTAGAGAAGCCTCTCAGCAAAAAAAAGTGCGATTTCCTATCTACTGATTTAATAGTGTTAATATACCATGAAATCATGTTACCATCCATGTCAACAAATCATGTGTGTATTTATTTTTAATGCAGGCATTCAGTGATTTTTAATCGACTGTGCTCAGTGGTACATACACAAAATCATTGGCTGAGAAGAAGTATGCCATTTAGGAAAATGAACTAGAAACCTTAAGGAAAAATCAGACTCATGCTCTCGGTTTCATGCTCAGCTGATAGGTCAGTACTTCTAAAAACTCAACTCACATTATTATTCCATTTGTTGTTTGTTTATTTATTTATTTATTTTTTGATGAGGAAGATTGGCCCTGAGCTAACAGCTGTTGTCAGTCTTCCTCTAATTTGTTTGTGGGTCACCGCTACAGCATGGCTTGATGAGTGGCGTAGGTCTGCACCAGGCATTCAAACCTGTGAACCTGGGCCAACAAAGTGGATCATACTGAACTTAAGCATCAAGCCACTGGGCTGCCCCTGTTTATTTCTTTAAAGCAGCTTCCTAGGCCACACCCTATAAAGATTCTAAGTAGATCTGAGATTGACACACAAAAGTGAATTTTTCAAAGTGCCCCAGGTCCATGGACTATTGACAAGCACTCTGACAAACACTAGCTTGGAAGGATCTCACAGATTTGTCTAATTAAATTATTTCTCTACTGTGATTGTTACATTCTCTTATTTTACTTATCTTTAAAAGGAATTTAGTATTACAAGGATGAAACAAGACATTCTTCATTGGGGAATAAAAAACACATCTCTAGGTCTACTTGTCACATTAGCAATTTTAAAAAAGGAATAAAATCTATTATAGAGGTGCCATATTACCTACCGATGATCAGCATATTCAGATATCAGGACAAAACAAACAGTACTACATTTTTTTTCCCATTCTAGTATGTGTCTTGAGAAAATAAAATTTTAAAATAATTGGGTTGTATACCCGAAATCTTAAATTTCCATCCATTCTCTCACTCATTCTTTCAATACATTTATTAAGCAGCTATTAAATAACAGATACTATGTGTGGGACTACAAAGATGAGAATGATGTTGTCTCTACTTTCACAGTATTTAGAGTTAATTGCCTCTTTCAAGATTCAAAATTTGTCTCAATTCTTTAATATTCTGGTATTTGGTGAGAAAATAGGTACAGTGGCTACCAATATGTAATTGGTATAGAGACTGTCGTTGACCATGCTCTAGGCTCAATGCTTGCTCAATTGAATTAATGTTTGCTTATAAAGTCATTGTGAATTCTAGTTAATCAGATTTTTAAAAAACTTTTTATGTAGATATTTTTAGACTTACAGACTTTCTATATGTGCTTCACCCAGCTTCAATGAATATTAACGTCTTACATAATCATAGTACAATTACTAACACTAAGAAATTTACATTGATACAATAGTATTAACTAAACTACAAATTTTATTCAATTTCACCAGTTTTTCCAAAAAGTCCTTTTTCTGTTCTAGGATCTAATCCAGATCATCATCCTGCAATTAGCGTCACGTTGCCTTAGTCTCCTGAAATCGGTGACTGCCCAATTTTCTTTCCTTTTCTTTCATGACCGTGATACTTGTCAAGATTCTTGGTCAAGTATGTTGTAGAAAGTCCCTCAATTTAAGCTTGCCTGCTGTTTTCTCATGATTAAATTGAGGTTATTCATTATGGGGAAAAGCACCAGAGAGGTGACATGTGTGCCCTGTTCGTCTTATCAGAGGATGCATGATGTCCATTAGTGACATTACGAGTGATGTTAAACTTGATCACTTAAAGTAGTGTCTGCCAGGCTTCTTCACTGCAAAGTCACGGTTCTTTTCTTTGTAATTTATATAAATAAATAAATAAATTTGGGGAAGATAATTAAGACTATTTAAATATTTCATTTATACTTTTTGGCATCCTATCAATATGTTGCCTCTACCCATTATTACTGTGGTATTTTGTTAGCAAATTCTCATTTCCCTTATTCTTTTGACATATTTTAATTGGAATTATTCTCTAAGAAAGAGTTGTTCTTTCTTCTCTATGTATTTAGTTAGTTATATACCAATATGCACTTATTGATAATTATTTTGTTCTTTGGGTTATTATCCAATACTACCATCATTTATTTTGTTGCTCAAGTTGTTCTAGCTTTGCTAATGGAACCATCATCAGATTAGCTCCTGTGTGTTTTGCTCTTTGGACAAGCTACTGTGTTTTTTTCCACTTCTTACATTCTGGCAGCACAATATGCTTCTGGCTCATCTTATCTTTTCCTGGACTCAGCTCTAGAAACAACCACTTCGCCAAGGATCCCTGCTATCTTCTATGGGAGGATGGCACCTGGAAACTAGGATCTGGACAACATGTTCTATTTTTATGTGTGCACTTATATTTTTCCCTCGAGAATATATCACTCATATATATATGTAGTTTTTTTCCCCAAAGCCCCAGTAGATAGTTGTATGTCGTAGTTGCACATCCTTCTAGTTGCTGTATGTGGGACTCGGCCTCAGGATGGCTGGAGAAGCGGTGCATTGGTGTGCACCCGGGATCTGGACCCGGGCCACCAGTAGCGGAGCACGTGCACTCAACCACTAAGCCACGGGGCCGGCCCTGTCACACATATTTTCAATGCTCTTAAATTTCCATGTCTTTGTGATTATAACTTTTTAAATCAAGACTCTATGTTATAGTTGAAAATGTTTAGATTTGGGAACCATAATTCTGAGATTGTGTCCAGAAATATCATTTACTAGCTTTTTGACCATGTGAAAACTTTTTTATCTCTTTGATCCTCAGTGTCTGTGTCTGCAAACTGACAATAGTAGTACATTGATACAGGCTCAAGACAAGGTTGACATGAGGGAATCCATAGTGTAGAAAAGAAACTCTACTGTAACTTTGAATGACCTCTGACTAACTAGCCCAGCTGGATATGCACCCTCCAGGAGATCTAACTGCTATGTTGATTTTATGACCCCTGCTTGTGCATGTACCTCCCAGCTGCAATAAGATGATAACTTTGTTCTTTTGAGTTCCTTAGGAAGGTGATGACCCCCCAACAGAGAATCTATGCTAATAGCCATCATCAATGAAAACTGAAAGATCTGGTGTGGTGACTCCCAGTCTGTGAGACCAGAAGGTCAACATTCCTAACCTCCTCCCCAATAACCCACCAGTCTATATAACTGCTGTAAGACTTTTTCCCTCTTAAGATGGTTCTTTTGGACATGAGTCAGCCATCTTCCCTCTTTCTAGCAAGCTGTAATAAAAAAGTCCTTTTTCTCCTACCACCTTGCCTCTTGACTATTGGCATGTCTTGCAGTGAGCAGAAGGCCCCACATTGGGCGGTAACAGTACCCGCCCCATGTGTTTGTGAAGATGAAATTCAATAATACATATAAAACATCTTGCATGATATTGAGAATGTAGTATGTATTCAATCAATATTTGTTCTATGTCCTTAATATAAATGACTTTATACCTGTAAATACACATTTATTAAACTTTCTTTCACTGTTGGGCATTTGTATTAATCATGATATTTGTTTATTTTTTTAAAAAGTAATGCAGAATACACATTGATTTGTTTCCTTTAGATAAATAACCAGAAGTAGTATTTGCGGGCCCAAACTATAACTTCATGCTACATATTAGCATGAGGCATTCTGCAGTGGTCAAGCAGGTGTTAATTTCCGTGAGCGCTGTCCCTGCCCTCAGTTTCACGGTAACCTTGCCTACATGGACCATTTACCTCTTGTCAACTCCATATTCACTAGAACTCTGACAAATCAAAGGTTATCTTATTAGATATTTGTTTCATTACTCTGCATGGGAAACTACCTCATATCTTTGTTTACAACTTTTATGCTCATCACTTTAAATAAACCTGATTCCAATAAGTGGCTTTTTTTTTACTGTAATAGATGGAAAAACTCCTAATCTTTTGACTGTTTTTATTATTTATTTACTCTTCAGTATCAAATACGCTAGTAAATGATAGGTAAGAAAATCTTATGAAATAATTAACTCACCAAGTTATCAAACAAGTGAGTAAATTGCAAACTTATTATGTGATAATCCCTTTCCCAGTAGTTCTGGAACTATGAAGCTGAACAAGATGCGGTCTTTTCCTTACAGGAATAAACAGCCCAGAAGAGGAGTTAGCAGTGAAAACATAAACTTACAAGCAGACGATCCAGCCGATGATCCTCCTGGGGGAGGGAGGCCGGGCCAGGCAGAGAGCGCGGGCACCCAGCAGCAAGCGCAGTGGGCAGCTGGCGATCCAGGCCCAGGAGGGCATTCGGCCAGCAGCCAAGGCAGTTACAGCAGCGTCCCCGGTAGCCGCCCCCTCCTCTCAGGCTGGGGAGCTGGGGGATGGGGTGGGGAGGGGGGCGGGGCTGCTGTGTACAGCGGAGCCGTCAGGCGGGCTGGGGCTGTACCCCAGGCCAGGGCGGGGGCTGGGTAAGGGAACCTGCCCAGAGGCCATCAGAGTCCAGGTGCGCTGGTGACCAGGTGGGTGGTGGATGGCGACCTGGCATGGGTGAGACATGCATACTCCTGAGCCATGCCAACAACTCCTTCCTGGAGGAGGGAGTGCCCACCTTCTTTCATCACTACACAGTCAGCCTCCTGGGATTCTATGACATAGCCTGACAGGAAGATTGGGATCATCTGAGGCCTTTATCTTATCCAAGACTCATGTCTGCTTTATATGCTTCTTTGGTAAATCCAGCTACATTTCAAAATGTGAGAGAGGAGTGGGTACCAGAATTTCGGGAAGCCTCTAAGGGCACTGCAGTCTTCTTCCCAAACTGCCGCTTGCAGGCTGAGTGGAGAACAGGCGTTCTTCAGTGAATCTGAGGGAATGCCTCTCAGAGAAGGCTGTAGCTGCAGTGTGTCTTGGAAGTTATGTGTAAGAGATCCTTAAGACCTGGAGCAGAGGGAGTTTCTGCAGTGTTAGCTCCAGGTATGGAAGAAAGGGATAGTTTGGCTTGGCTCTACGGATAAGACTCTAAGGGCTCTGCAGTCTTCTCCCCAAACTGCCACTTCATGCTGAGTGCATGAGAGATTTCACACAAACCTGGGAGTGATTTCATACATAACAGTGGATGTCACATCACAGTGAAGAATATGACTGCCATCACACACAGTGGGAGTGATATCACACAATCTGAGAGATGCGACAGGCTATCCTAGTGTTATCACACTCAGGGTGTAGGATGTCACAAAATGGTTGTGATGACACACATAAGGATTGGAGTGATGTCACATACACACTGTTGGAGTGGTGTCAAACACACTATCAGAGTGATGTCACACTCGATTGGTGTGATGTCATATGCAATACTGGCAGTGATACCACACATAATGACGGTTGGGGTATCATATGCTAATTAAGGTTGATGTCACACACAATTGATGTGATGTGACACACAATGAGGATGTTGTCACACACACACATGTGGTGTGATGTCACCCATAACCATGTGTGTCATGTCATGCATAAGGATGGGAGTGATATTACATGCACACAATGGGAGTGATGTCACTATTTAAAATGTGAGTTATGTCACAAGGGACATGTCAACGATGTCACATATAGCAGTGGGAGAGTTGTCAAACAATTCATATGATGTCACACATAATGGGAGTGATGTCACATATAAACATGTGAATAATATAACAAAGGACATGTGATTGATGTCACACATATGTGTGAGACATGTCACACTATTGGTGTAAAGTCATACAACACAACAGGCATGATATCTTATGTAACAGAGAGATGTCAGTCCAAATATATGAGTGAAGTCACAGAAACACTATGGGAGTGATGTCACAACACTAGTAGAGTGATGTCCTCGAGAATTAGTGTGATGTCACATGGAATATTGGGAGTGACATCACACATAACAATAGCGATTTCATATGCTAAATTGGACTGATGTCACACACAATTGGTGTGATGTCAACATATGGAAATGATGTGACACACACCATAGGAGTGATGTCATACACAAAAATTTGAGTTATGTCATAAAAAAATGTGAATGGTGTCACAGATATCAATGAGTGTGTTTTCACACACAAATGTGAGCCCTGTCACACATACACCACTAGTGTGATGTCACACATTGAGTGATGTCAAACACACAATGTCAGTGAAGGCACACATCAACCTTGTGATGTCACAGACAATGAGAGTAGTATTTCTCATGAAAACGAGTGTGCATTCACACATAACAATGAAAGTTAAACAAAACACACGTGGGATTTAAGTCAGAGTAAAATGTGAGAGATTTCACAGAAATGTGGGTATGATTTCATACATAACAGTGGCTGTCACATCACAGTTAAGAGTATGCCTACCGTCACACACAAGGGAGTGATATCACACAATTTGAGAGATATGACAGGCTATACTAGTGTTATCACACTCAAGATGTGTGATGTTTCCAAATGGGTATGATGTCACATATAATGAATGGAGTGATGTTACACATAAATTGTGAGTGATGTCACACACAGCATTGGAGTGATGTCAAACTATCAGAGCGTTGTCATACTCCCTTGGTGTGATGTCATACATAATACTGGGAGTGACACCAACATAATAATGGTTGGGATATCATATGCTAATTAATGTTTATGTCACACATAATTGATGTGACACACAGTGAGGTTGTCACACACACACAAGTGGTGTGATGTCACCCATAACCCTGTGTGTCACGTCACCCATAACAATGGGAGTGATATCACATGTACACAATGGGAGTGATGTCACAGTTTAAAATTTGAGTTATGTCACTACAGACACATCAAGGATGTCACACATAGTGGGAGTGTTGTCACACAATTCATTTGATGTCACACTTAATGGGAGTGATGTCACACATAAACATGAGAGTAATATCACAAAGGGCACGTGAATGATGTCACACATATGTGGGAGTGATGTCACACTATTGGTGTGATGTCATACAACACAACAGGTGTGATATCACATATAATGGAAAGATGTCCCCCAAAATATATGAGTGAAGTCACAGAAACACCATGGGAGTGATGTCACAACACTAGTAGAATTATGTCTTCAAGAATTAGTGTGACATCACATGGAATATTGGGAGTGACATGACACGTAACAATAGCCATTTCATATGCTATATCGGAGGGATGTCACACACAATAGGCATGATGTCATACATAAAAATGTGAGTTATGTCACAAAAAATGTGAATGGTGTCACACGTGTCAATGGGTGTGTTTTCACACACAAATATGAACACTATCACACATACACAATTGGTGTGATGTCACACAGACATTGAGTGATGTCAGACACACAATGTGTGTGAAGGCACACACCATCCCGGTGAAGCTACAGACATTGGGAGTGGTGTCTCTAAGGAAAAACAGTATGCATTCACACATAACAATGAGTGTTACACAAAACAAACAAGTGGGATTTGTCAGAGTAAAATGTGAGAGACTTCACAGAAACCTGGGAGTGATTTCATACGTAACAGTGGATGTCACATCACAGTTAAGAATATGATTGCCATCACACAATGGGAGTGATATCACACAATTTGAGAGATGTGACAGGCTAACCTAGTGTTATCACATTCAAAGTGTGTGATGTCCCAAAATGAGTGTGATGTCACACATAATGATTGGAGTGGTGTCACACACAAAATGTGAGCGATGTCACACACACACCATTTTAGTGATGTCAAACACACTATCAGAGTGTTGTCACACTCAATTGGTGTGATGTCATACATAATACCTGTGAGTGACATCACACATAATAATGGTTGGAATATCATATGCTAATTAAGGTTGATGTCACAAACAATAGATATGAAGTGAAAAAAATGAGGAAGTTCTCACACACACGTGGTGTGATGTCACCCATAACCATGTGTGTCACGTCACGTATAATGAAGGGAGTGATATCACATGCACACAATGGGAGTAAAGTCACACTTTAAAATGTGAGATATATCACAAGGGACACATCAATGATGTCACACATAGCAGTGGGAGTGTTGTCACACAATTCATATGATGTCATACATAAGTGGAGTGAAGTCGCACTGTTGTTCTCATGTCACACAACACAACACGTGTCATATCTCTCATAACTGAGAGATGTCACACAAAATGTGAGTGAAGTCACAGATAAACCATGTGAATGATGTCACACAGGCAGAGTAATGTCCTCGACAAATACTGTGAAGTCACACAGAATATTGAAGCAACATCAAAAGTAAAAATAGCGATTTCTTATGCTAAATTGGATTGATGTCACACATAATTGGTGTGATTTCAGCATATGTGAATGATGTGACACGCACAATAGGAGTGCTTTCATACATAAAAATATGAGTTATGTCGCAAAAATATGTGAATGCTGTCACACATATCAATGGGTGTGTTTTCACACACAACTGAGAGCCTTGTCACACATACACCATTGGTGTGATGTCACAGTCACATTGAGTGATGTCAAACACAAAATGTGAGTGATGGCACACACTAAACTGGTGATGTCACAGACAATGGAAGGGGTGTCTCTCACGGAAATGAGTGTGAATTCACACATAACAATGAGAGCTACAGAAAAACACAAGTGCAATATGTCAGAGTAAAATATGAGACATTTCACAGAAACCTGGGAGTTATTTCATACATAACAGTGGATGTCACATCACAGTTAAGAATATGACTGCTGTCACACACAATGGGAGTGATATCACACAATTTGAGAGATGTGACTGGCGATCCTAGTGTTATCACACTCAAGGTGTGTGATGTCCCAAATTGGGTGTGATGTCACCCATAACAGTGGGAGTGATGTCACAAAATGTGAGCGATGTCACTCACACCATTGGAGTGATGTCAAACACACTATCAGAGTGATTTCACACTCAATTGGTTTGATGTCATACATAATACTGGGAGTGACACCACACATAATGGTTTGATATCATATGACAGTTAAGGTTGATGTCACTCACAATTGATGAGACACACAAGGAGGAGGTTGTCACACACACACAAGGGGTGTGATGTCACCCATAACCATGTGTGTCACATCACACATAAAAAAGTGTGTGATATCACATGCACACAATGGGAGTGATGTCACAAGTTACATGTCACTGTTGTCACAGATAGCAGTGGGATTGATGTCACACTACTTATGTGATGTCACACATAACAATGGGAGTGATGGCACACATAAACATATGAGTAATATCACAAAGGACACATGACTGATATCACACATAAGCTGTTGATAGTCTACACTCAAGCTTTCTGTCCAATATGTTGAAAGAGCACTTCTGCTGAACTCAGCTTGCCAGTAGCTATAGGGAAAATACTCTGAGAGCTTTTATACTTTTCACTACAAATGGTACAGATTTTCTGTAGCATGCATTCAATGAAAGTACAGTGTGAAGAAAAACTCCTTTTTTTATCTATTTATGATCATCTTGAAAAGTGCCTTTTCAAAGGTTGCAGTTCACGTCTTTCATTCAGGCTTTCTCTTATATGGAACGAAAGAATGTACTCATTGAACTTGGTTTGCCAGTAGCTGTTAGGGAGCATCTTCCTATGAGAGGGTTTAAACTTTTCACTATACAAGGAAGAAAATATCTATAAGATCCATTTATGAAAAGCACAGTGTGGAGAAAAACCCTTGCTTGTACCTGTTTAGCATCTGCAATGAAAAGTACTTTTTCAAACATTGCAGCTCACAACCTTTACTCAGACTCTCTCTCACATTAAATGAAACAATGTTCTTACTGAGCAAAGGTTGCTATTAGCTGTAAGTAAGATCTTCCCATGACAGCTTTTAACCTTTTCACTACTGCTGGGAGAAAATATCTATAATACCCATTGAAATAATATACACAGTGGAAAAAAACTCATTTTAGTTATTGAGGATCATCTTGATGAGTGAATTATTTAATCATTGATCTTCATGGCCTGCACTCAGGCTTTCCCTCAAATATAATGAAAGAAGACCCGTTCTGAACTCAAGAGCCCTGTAGCTGTAAGTCACCTCTTCTTTGGAGGGCTTTTAAACTTTTCACTACAGCTGGCAGAGAGTATCTATAACAGCCATAAAATGAAAGTCAAGTGTGGAGAAAATCTCTTCCTTGTATCTATATAGGATCATCTTGCAAATTGCCTTTTCCCCCTTTGCAGTTAATGATCTTCACTCAGGCTCTCTCTCCCAAGTCATGCAAGAAAATGTTTACTGAACTCAGCTTGCTAGTATCTCTGAGGGGGATTTTCCTCTGAGAGCTATTAAACATTTCACTGCATCTGGGAAAGAATATCTCTAATATCCATTCCGTGAACATACTCTGTGCAGAAAAACTCCTCCTTTTAGGTATTAGGATCACATGGTAAATTGCCTTTTCCTCTTTGCTGTTCATTGCCTGCAATGATGTTTCCTGCTGTATGTAGAGACAAAATACCACTGCTCAACCAATTTTGCCAGTAGCTGTTAGGAACATCTTCCTATGTGAGCTTTCAAAGAATTACTACAGGTTTTGCAGATTATATTTAACATCTATTCCATTAAAGTTGACTCTTCAGAGAAACTCCTGCTAGTAGCTGTTTAGGATCATCCTGAGAAGAGACATTTAATACACTGCAGTTCAATCCACTTTCAGGGTCTCACGAACATACCATGACAAACACTATTGCTTAACACAGGTGGCCTATATCTGTAAGTAACATCTTCATCTGAGATGTTTGAAAATTTCAGTACAGATGGGAGAGAGTATCTATAACATCCATAAAATGAAAGTGAAGTGTGGAGAAAATCTGTGGCTTGTCTCTTTATAGGATCCTGCTGCAGATTGCTTTTACATCACTGCAGTTAAAGACCTTCACTCAGGCTCTCTATCCCATGTAATGCAAGAAAGTGTTTCCTGAACTCACCTCGCAGGAATCTTTAAGGACGATCCTCCTCTGAGAGTCGTAAACTTTTCACTGCAGCTAGGAGAACATATCTATTACATCCATTCCATGTAAGTACTCTGTGGAGGAAAACACTTGCTTTTAGCTTCTTTGGATCATATTGTCAATTGCATTCTCATCTTTGCATTTCATTGCCTGCACTCAGGCTTCCTCCCTGATGTAAAGAAAAAACACCACTGCTAAAACTACTCTGCCAGTAGCGGTTAGGAACACCTTCCTATGAGAGTTTAAACTTTTCACCACAGCTCAGAAAGAAGCTCTATCACATCCATTCAATGAAAGTACATCATGAAGATTACTTCTGCTTGTAAATGTTTAGGATCATCTTCCTAAGTGACTTCAAATACACTGCAGTTCAATCTGCACTCAGGGTCTCACTAGCATATCATGACGAACACTATTGCTTAACACAGGTGGCGAATATCTGTTAGGAACATCGTCATTGGAGAGGTTTGAAAATTTCAGTATCTGGGAGAGAGTATATATAACAGCATAAAATGAAAGTCCAGTTTGGAGAAAAATCTCTTGTTTATATCTGTATAAACAGATATAAAATTTTCAGGTTATCCTGAAAATTGCCTTTTACATCACTACTGTTAACGACCTTCACTTAGGAATTCTCTCCTTGTAATGCAAGAAAGTTCTTGATGAACCCAGCTTGCAAGTATCTTTAAGGAGCACCTTCCCCTGAGAGCTTTTAAACTTTCCATTGCAGCTGGGAGAGAATATCTATAACATCCATTCCATGAACGTTCTGTGTGGTGGAAACATCTTCCTTTTAGCTTTTTTGGATCACAATGTGAAGTGCCTTTTCCTCTTTGCCGTTCATTTCCTGCACTGAGGCTTCCTTCTCACAGGAAAGACAAAACACCACTGCTCAACGAAGTTTACCAGTAGCTGTTTGAAACTTTCCTAGGAGAGCTTTCAAATTACCACTACATGTTGTGCACATTATCATTACACTCCATTCAATGAAAGTTGACTCTTAGGGAAACTCTGCTTGTAGCTGTTTAGGATCATCTTGGGAAGAGACTTTGAATACACTGTAGTTCAATTGGCATTCAGCTTCTCAGTAAAATATCATGACGAACACTATTGCTTATCACAGTTGGCCAATATCTGTAAGTAACATCTTCATATGAGAGGTTTTAAAATTTCAGTACGGCTGGGAAAGTGTATCCATAACATCCATAAAATGAAAGTCAAGTGTGGAGAAAATCTTTTGCGTGTATCTGTATAGGACTATTCTGAAAATTGCCTTTTGCAACATTGCAGTTAATGAATTTCACCCAGGCTCTCTCTCCCAAGTCATGCAAAAAATGTTTGCTGAACTCAGCTTCGAAGTATCTTTAAGGAGGGTCTCCCTCTGAGAGCTTTTAAACTTTTCACTGCAGCAGGGAGCGAATATCTGTAACATCCATTTCATGACTGTACTCTGTGGAGAAAAATTCTTCCTTTTAGCTTTTTAGGATCAGATGGTAAAGTGCTTTTTCCTTTTTGTCGTTCATTGCCTGCACTGAGCCTTCCTTCCCAATGGAAATACAAAACATCCCTGCTCATGACTTTTGCCAGTAGCCATCAGGAGCATCTTCCTAGGAGAGCTTTCAAAGGATCACTACAGGTGGTGCAGATTATTGTTATGACGATTCAATGAAAGTTGACTCTTCAGAGAAACTTCAGCTCATGACTGTTAAGGATCACCTTGAGAAGAGACTTTTAATACACTGCAGTTCTAACTGCATTCAGGTTCCCACTAGCATATCATGATGAACCATATTGCTTAACACAGGTGGCCAAAATCAGAAAGAAACATCTTCAAATTAGAGGTTTTAAAATTTCATTACTGCTGTAAGAGAGTACATCCATACTATGAAAGTCAAGTTTGGTGAAAATCTCTTGCTTGTATCTGTGTAGGTTCATCATGCAAATTGCCTTTTCCCTCATAGCATTTAATGGCCTTCACTCAGCTCTCTCTCCAAAGTAAAGCAAGAAAGTGTTTGTTGAACTCAGCTTGCAGGGACCTTTATGTATGATCTTCCTCTGAGAGCTGTTAAACTTTTCACTGCAGCTGAGATGGAATATCTATAACATACATTCCATGCAATTACTCTGTGGAGGAAAATATGTCTTTTTAGCTTTTTAATATCATATTGCAAAGTGCCTTTTCAGTTCTCTGCAGTTCATTGCCTGCATTCAGGCATCCTGCCCAATGTAGAGACAAAACACCTCTGTAAATGTACTTTGCCAGTTGCTGCTAGGAGCACCTTCCTATGAGATTTTAAACTTGTCACCACAGCTGGGAAAGAAACTCTATCACATCCATTCAAGGAAAGTACCGTGTGAAGAATACCTTTTCTTGACGTTTTTTAGAATCGTGTTCTTGAGTGACATTAAATACATCGTAGTTCAGTCTACATTCAAGGCTCACTAGTGTATCACTATCAACACTATTGCTTAACACAGGTTGCAAATATCTGTTAGCAATATCTTCATATGAGAGGTTTTCAAATTTCAGGACAGCTGGGAAATCATGTCTATAACATCCATAAAAAGAAATTCCAGTGTGAAGAAAATCCGTGGCTTGTATCCATATAGGATCATCCAGCAAACTGCCTTTTACATCACTGTTTTTAAAGACTTTCACTCAGGCTCTCTCTCCAATGTAATGCAAGAAGGTATTTACTGAACTCAGGCTGCAAGATTCTTTAAGGAAGATCTTCCTCTGAGAGCTTTTAAACATTGCACCACAGCTGGGAGAGAATATCTACAACATCCATTATGTGTAAGTACACTGTGAAGGATAACACATCATTTTAGCTTTTGAGGATGATATTTTAAAGTGCTTTTTCATCTTTTCAGTTCCTTGCCTGATCTCAGGCATCCTCCGCAGTTCAATCTGTGTTTCAGGATCTCACTAGCATATCATGATGCACACTCTTGCTTCATACAGGTTGTCAACAGCTGTTAGTAACATATTCATATGAGAGGTTTTAAAATTTCAGTAGTGCTATGAGAGTATGTATAGCATCCATAAGATAAAAGTCTAGTTGGAGAAAATCTCTTGCTTGTATCTGTATAGGACTGTCCTGAAAATTGCAGTTCCAGCATGTCAGTCAACGGTGTTCACTTAGGAATTCTCTCCCTTGTAATGCAGGAACGATATTGCTGAACTCTGTTAGCAGTTGCTTTAGGGAGGATCTGCCTCAGAGACCGTTTATGCCTTCCACTGCCGCTGGGAGAGAATATCCCTAACATCCATTCCGTGAAAATACTCTGTGGAGAAAAACTCTTCCTTTTTTCTTTTTAGGATCATATGTTCAGGTGCCTTTTTCTCTTCACTGTTCATTCCTTGCACTGAGGCTTCCTTCTCAATGTGGAAACAAAACACCACTGCTCAACCAAGTTTGCCAGTAGCTTTCAGGAACATCTACCTATGACAGCTATCACTACAGGTGGTGCAGATTATCGTTACCATCCATTCAATGAAAGTTGACTCTTCAGAGAAACTCCTCCTTGTAGCTGTTTAGGATCATCTTGAGAACAGAATTTGAATACACTGCAGTTCAATCTGCACTCAGGGTCTCACTAGCATATCATGACGAACACTTTTGCTTAACACAGGTACCCAATAACTGTAAGTAACATCTTCATATGAGAGGTTTTGAAATTTCAGTACAGCTGAGAGAGAGTGTCTATAACATCTGTGAAATGAAAGGCCAGTGTGGAGATAATATCTTGCTTGCATCTGTAGAGGACTCTCCTGAAAATTGCCTTTCCCAACATTGCTGTTAATGACATTCACTTGAGAATTCTCTCCCCAGGGCCTGCCCAGTGGTGCAAGCAGTTGGGTGTGCATGCTCCATTTCAGTGGCCTGTGGTTTGCAGTTTCTAAACCCCGGGCATGCCCCAACGCACTGCTTGCCAGGGCATGCTGTGGTGGCGTCCCATATAAAGTAGAGGAAAATGGGCACAGATTTTAGCTCAGGGCCAATCTTCCTCAGCAAAAAAGAGGAGGATCAGCATCAGATGTTAACTCAGGGCTGATCTTTCTCACCAAAAAAAAAAAAAATAGAATTCTCTCCCATGTAATGCCGGAAAGTTCTTGCTTAACTCTGCTTTCAAGTAGGTTTGAGGAGGATCTACCCCTGAGAGCTTTTAAACTTTCCACTGCAGCTGGGAGAGAATATCTATAATATCCATCTAATGAACATACTCTGTGGAGAAAAATATTTCCTTTTAGTTTTTGAGGATCATAATGGAAAGTACCTTTTCTTCTTTTTGGTTCGTTGCCTGCACTGAGGCTGCTTCCCAATGGAAAGACAAAATACCACTGCTCAAACACTTTTGCCAGTAGCAAGGAAGGAAAGAACTTCTTGCCCTGTCTCTCTTCCTTTCAGCAAATGAGGTCCACCTTCCTTAACCAGGTTTGGAACATATTGCCATTTCGTGCCTTGAGAAGGAATATCACATTCCTTTGAGAAGGCACTTTCTGATCCTGAGTTCTAAAGAGAGTTCTAGGAACAAGTTTGTAAATGAGTGGCAATGATTACTAGAACTTAGCTAAACTATGTATAACACCCATTGCTGGCAATAACTTCATGCCCAATCTCTCTTCCCTCCATCTCATAAGGATCAGAAACCTAAAACAGGTATGTAACAGAAAGTCATTTCTGGCCTTGAGATTGAATCTCAAATTCCTTTGAGAGGGCACTTTCCGACCCAGGCTTGTAAGTAAATGTCTAGAAATGACTTTTTATATGAGTGGCAATCATTACTACAGCTGAGCTAAACTATGGATAACACCCATTTCTGGAAATATCTTCATGCCCAATCTCTCTTCCTTACAGCTCTGAAGGATTACATTCCTAAACCCAGGTTTTGAACATATTGCTCTTTTGAGCCTTAGGCAGGAATATCACATTCCTTTGAGAAGGCACTTTCTCATCCCAGCGTGTAAGGAGATGTCTAGGAACAGGTTAGTAAATGAGTGGCAATCATCACTACAGCTGAGCTCAACTGTATAAAATACCCATTCCTGGAAGTATCTTTGTGCTCAATCTCTCTTCCTTTCAGCTCATGAGAATCACCTTCCTAAACCAAGTTTAGAACATATGCTATTTCAGTCGTTGAGAACAAATCTCACATTTCTCTGAGAAGACACTTACTGATAACTTCTTGTAAGTAGATGTCTAGGAACAAGTTTATACTGGAGCATCAATCATTACTACAACTGAGTTAAATGATTTATAGTTCCATTCCTTGGAATAACTTCATGTATAAACTCTCTTAATTCTAGCACTAAGCAATACTAAACTAAACCAGTTTTGGACCATATTGCCATGTTGGGCCTTGAGAAGGAATCTCATAATCCTTTGAGAAGGCACTTTCTGATCCCAGATTGTAAGTAGATGTCTAGGAACAAGTTTGTATATGAGTGGCAAGCATTACTACAGCTGAGCTAAGCTATGTATAATACCCATTCCTGGAAATAACTTTGTGCCTCGTCTCTCTTCCTTCCAACTCATAAGGATCACAAAGCTAAACCAGATTTGGAACATATTGCCATTTCATGCCTTGAGAAGAAATCTCACATTCCTTTGAGAAGGCACTTTCTGATTCTGTCCAGAACATTGAAGTCTAGGAACAAGTTTGTATATGAGTGTTAATCATTACTATAGCTGAGCTAAACTGTGTATAACAACAATTCCTGGAAATACTTTGTGCCTCATCTCTCCTCCTTCCATCTCATAAAGATCACAAACATAAACCGGGTTTCCTACATCATGCCATTTCAGGCCATGAGAACGAATCTCACACTTCTTTGAAGCCACTTTTTTTTTTTTATAATTTTTTTTGATTTATTTATTTTTTTCTCCCAAAGCCCCAGTAGATTGTTGTATGTCATAGCTGCACATCCTTCTAGTTGCTGTATGTGGGACACGGCCTCAGCATGGCCGGAGAAGCGGTGCATCGGTGCGCACCCGGGATCCGAACCCGGGCCGCCAGCAGCGGAGCGTGCGTACTTAACCACTAAGCCATAGGGCTGGCCCTGAAGGCACTTTCTGATCCCTGCTTCTAAGTAGATATCCAGGAACAAGATTCTATATAAGTGCCAATCATTACTACAACTGAGCTATTCTATGAATAACATAAATTCCTGGGAAAAAACCTCATGCTCAATCTCTTTTACTTCTAGCTGGTAAGTACCACCTTCTTCAATGAAGTTTGGAACATATTGCTGTTTCAGACCTTGAGAAGGAATATAAAATTCCTGTGAGAAGTCACTTTCTGATCCTGGGGTTATGTAGATGTCTAGGATCAAGTTTGTATATGAGTGGCAATCATTACTACACCTGAGTTAATCTATGTATAAATACATTCATGAAAATATCATCATGCCCCATCTCTCTTCCTTCCATCCAGTAAGGATCACAAACCTAAGCCAGGTTTGGAACATATTGCGATTTTGGGCCCTGAGAAGGAATCTCACATTCTTTTGCAAAGGCACTTTCTGTTCCCGGCCTGTATGTAGATCTCTATGTACAAGTTTGCATATGAGTGGCAATCACGACTACAGGAGCTAAAGTATGTGTAACAGCCATTCCTGGAAATCATTTTGTGCCTAATCTATCTTTCTTCATCTCATCAGGATCAGCTTGCTCAACCATTTTTGGAACATCATGCTATTTCGGGCCTTGAGAAGGAACCTCATAGCGTCCAGCCACATGGCATAGTGGTTAAGTGCACGCCCTCTGCTGGTGGTGGCCCGGGTTTGGATCCTGGCCATGTAACGACACACTGCTTGTCAGGCCATGCTGTGGTGACATCCCACATAAAGTAGAGGAAGATCAGCATGGATATTTGCTCAGGGCCAGTCTTCCTCAGCAAATAGAGGAGGACTGGCATGGATGTTAACTCAGGGCTGATCTTCCTCAAAAAAAAAAAAAAGAGAAGGAAGCTCATATTCCTTTCAGAAGGAGCCTTCTTATCCCAGCTTCTAAGTAGAAGTCTAGGAACAAGTTTGTATATGATTGGCAATCATTACTACAGCTGAGCTAAACTGTGACTAACAGCCATTCCTGTAAATAACTTCGTGCCCAATCTCTCTTCATTCTGGCTCGTAAGGACCACCTTCATCAACCAAGTTTGGAACATACTGCCCTTTCGGGCCTTTAGAAGGAATCTCACATTCTTTTGAGAATGCACTCTCTGATACCGGCTTCTAAGTAGATATCTAGTAACAAGTTTGTATAGGTGTGGCAGTCATTACTACAGCTGACAAACTAGGTATAACATCCATTCCTGGAAATAACTTTGTACCTAATCTCTCTTCCTTCCATCTCTTAAAGATCACAAACCTAAACCAGATTTGGACCATAATGCCATTTCAGTCCTTAAGAAGGAGACTCACATTGCTTTGAGAAGGAAATTTCTGATCCTGGCTTTCATGTAGATGTCTGGGAACAAGTTTGTATATGATTGGCAATCATTACTACAGCTGAGGTAAACTTCGTATAACACCCATTCCTGGAAGTTACTTTGTGCCTAATCTCTCTTTCTTCCATCTCGTAAAGATCACAAACCTAAACCAGATTTCAAACATATTGCCATTTCGCACCTTGAGAACAAATCTCACATTACCTTGAGAAAGCACATTCTAATCCTGACTTCTAAGTAGATGTCTAGGAAAAACTTGGTATATTAGTTTCAATCATTAGTAGAGGTGAGCTATACTATGTATAACACCCACTCCTGGAAAAAACTTTGTGCCTTATCTTGCTCCCTTCAATCATGTAAGGATCACAACACTAAACCAGGTTTGGTAAATAATGCCAATTCGGACATTGAGAATGAATCTCACATTTCTTTGAGACGGCAATTTCTGAACATGGCTTGTAAGTAAATGTCTAGGAGCAAGTTTGAATATGAGTAGCAATCATTACTACAGCTGAGATGAAATATATATCACCTATTCCTGAAAATAACTTGGTGCCTAATCTCTCTTTACTTCCCGCTCATAAGCATCACCTACTTAAACCAGTTTTGGAACATATTGGCATTTCAGAAACTGAGAAGGAATCTCACATTCCTATGAGAAGGCACTTTCTGATCCAGGCCTATATGTACATATGCAGGAACACGATTGCAAATGAGTGAAAATCATTATTAAAGCAGAGTTAAACTATGTATAAGACCTATTCCTGGAAATAACATTGTGCATATTCTCTCTTCCTTCCATGTTGTAAGGATCACCTTCCTCAACCAGGTTTGGAACATAATGCCATTTCTGGACCTGAAAATTAATCTCACTTTCCTTTGAGAAGGAAATTTCTGATGCAGGATTCTAAGTAGAATTCCATGAACGAGTTTGTATATGAGTGGCAATCATTCCAAAAGCTTAGCAGAAGTATGTGTAACGCCCATTCCTGGAAATAAATTTGTGCCTAACCTCTCTTCCTTCCATCTTGTCAGGGGGAAAAACCTGAACCAGGTTTGTAGCATAATACCATTTTGTGCCTTAAGAATGAATCTCGTACTCCTTTGATAAGGCACTTTCTGAACCCCCTTGTAAATAAATGTCTAGGAACCAGTTTCTATATGAGTGGTAATCATTACCACAGCTGAGCTAAGCTACGTATAACACCCATTCCTGGACATGACTTCGTGCACAATCTCCCTTCCTTCCAGCTGCTACAGATCTCCTTCCAAAAGCAGGTTTATAAACAGGGCCATGTAGGGGCTTTAGACAGGATCACTCTCAAATGCCTTGGAGAGCACAATTTCTTCTCCTGGATTGAAGGTAGATGGTATGAAACATCTTTGTATCTGAGAGGCATTCATTACTACAGCTGTGTTTAACTATGTATAACAACCATTCCTGATAGTAATTTCATGCCCAATCTGTCTTCCTTACAGCTCCTAAAGATTGCCTTCCCAAAGCAGGTTTTGCACAGGGCCATGTAGGGCCTTGAGAGAGAATCTCACATACATGCCTTAGAGAAGGCACTTTCTTATCCTGGCTTGTAAGTAGATGGTAAGAAACATCTTTCTATCTGAGTGGCATCACTACTACAGCTGAGTTAAACTATGGATAACACCAGTTCCTGGAACTAAGTTCATGCACAATATCCTATCCTTCTGGTGCCTAAAGATTACCATCCTAAAGCTGGTATGGAACCAGAACCATGTAGTGCCTTGAGACAATCTTGCTCACAATCCATAGAGAGTGTACTTACTGATTCTAAGTAGATGGTTAGGAACATGTTTGTATCTGAATGGCAAGAATTGCTACAGCTGAGCTAAACTAAGTATAACACCCATTTCTGGAAATGACTTTGTGCCCAATCTCTCTTCCTTCCAGCTCCTAAAGATTGCCTTCATAAAGCAGGTTTGGAAACAGGGCTGTGTAGGGCCTTGAGACAGGACCACTCCCAAATGCCTCAGACAACACACTTTCTACTCCCAGCTTGTAAGTAGATGATAAGAAACATCTTTGTGTCTGAGTGGCAGTCATTACTATAGCTGAATTTAACAAAGTATAACACCCATACCTGGAAGTAACTTCTTACACAATCTCCCATCATTCCACCTCCTAAGAATCTCCTTCCCAAAGAAGGTTTTGCACACGTCCATGTAGGGCCTTCAGAGAGAATCTCAGTCACATGCCTTTGAATAGGCACATTCCTATCCTGGCTTGTAAGTAGATGGTAAGAAACATCAGTCTGTCTTTGTGACAATCACTACTAGAGCTGAGTAAAATTATGGTTAACACCCATTCCTGGAAGTAACTTCACGTCCAACCACTTCCTTCCAGGTCCTAAGGATCGCCGTCTCAAAGCAGGTTTGGAAACAGGACCGTGTAGTGCCTTGGGACAGCATCTCACTCACAAGCCATTGAGAGCGCATTTTCTCATACTGGATTCTAAGTAGCTGGTTAGAAACATGTTTGTACCTGAGTGGCAGGCATTACTACAGCTGAGCTAAACTAAGTTTAACTCCCATTCCTGGAAATTACTTTGTGCCCAATCTCCCTTCTTTCTAGCTCCTAAGGATCACCTTCCTAAAGCAGGAATGGAAACAGGGCCATGTAGGGCCTTGACACAGGATCACTCTCAAATGCCTTAGAGAACAGAATTTTTTATCCCGATTTGGAAGTAAATGGTTAGAAACAGCTTTGTTTCTGAGTGGCAATCATTACTACAATTTAGTTAAACTATGTATAAGACCCATTCCTGGAAACAACTTCGTGCCCAAACTTCCTACCTTACAGCTCCTAAGCATCAATTTCCCAAAGAATATTTTCTGCAAAGTCATGTATGGCCTTGAGAGAGATCTCACTCACATGCCTTAGAGAAGCACTTTCTTATCCCGAGTTGTAAGTAGACGGTAAGAAACATCTATGTATCTGAGTGGCAATCAATACTACATCTGAGTTAAACTACATATAAGACCCATTCCTGGAAACAACTTCACTCCCAAACGTCCTTCGATCCAGCTCCTAAGGATCGCCTTCCCAAAGCAGGTTTTACAAAGCGTGATGAAGAGCCTTGAGAGACAATCTCAGCTTCATGACTTAGAGAAGGGATTTTTTTTATCCTGTCTTGTAAGTCGAAGGTAAGAAATATCTTCCTATCTGATAGGCAATCACTACTAGAGCTGAGTTGAAATATAGATAACACCCATTCCTAGAAGTAACTTTATGCCCCATATCCCTTATGTACAGCTCCTAAGGATCATCTTCTTGAGGCAGGTTTGGAAACAGGACCGTGTAGATCCTTGGGAAAGAATCTCACTAACACGCCTTAGAGAATGCACTTTCTTCTGCTGGCTGGTAAGTAGATGGTTAGAAACACCTTTTTTTTTGAGTGGCAATCACTACTACAGCTGAGTGAAATATGTATAAGACCCATTCCTGGAAGTAACTTCATGCCCAGTCTCCCTTCCTTTCAACTCCTAAGGACCGCCTTCCCAAAGCAGGTTTGGAAACAGGACTGAGTAGTGCCTTGAGATAGAATCTCACTCACAAGCCATAAAGAATGCACTTTCTGATACCGGATTCTAAGTAGATTGTTAGGAATGTGTTTGTATGTGGTGTGCAAGCATTACTACAGCTGAGCTAACCTAAATATAACACCCATTCCTGGAAATAACTTTGAGTCCAATCTCTCTTCCTTCCAGCTCCTAAGTATCACCTTCCTAAAGCAGGTTTGGAAACAGGTTTGTGTAGGGCCTTGAGAGAGGCCCACTCTCAAATACCTCAGAGAACACACTTTCATATCCAGAGTTGTAAGTAGATGGTTAGAAACATTTTTGTTTCTCAGAGGCAATCATTACCACAGCTGAGTTAAACTAAGTATTACACCCATTTCTGGCAATATCTTTGTGCCCAAACTCCCTTCCTTCCAGCTCTTAAGGACCACATTCTCAAAGCATGTTTTACTAAGGGCCATCTAGGGCCTTGAGAGAATCTCACTCACCTGCCTTAGAGAGGGCAGGTTCTTATCACGGCTTGTAAGTAGATGGTAAGAAACATCTCTCTATCTGTGTGGCAATCACTACTACAGCTGAGTTCAACAATGGATAACACCCATTTCTGGAAGTAACTTCATGCCCAATAAGCCTTCCCTCCAGCTCCTATGGGTTGCCTTCCCAAAGAAGGTTTTGCACCATTCCATGTAGGGCCTTGAGAGAGAATCTCTCTCACATGCTTAGAGAAGGCACACTCTTATCCTGGCTTGTGTGTAGACGGTAAGAAACATCTTTGTATTTGAGTGGCAATCACTACTACAGCTGAGCAAACTATGGATAACACCCATTCCTGGAAGTATCTTCATGCCCAATCTCCTATCTTTCCAGCTCCTAACGATCAACTTCCCAAAGCATGTTTGGAAATAGGACCATGTAGTGTTTTGAGACAGAATCTTACTCAAAAGCCTAGAGAATGCATTTTTGGATACCAGATTCTAAGTAGATGGTTAGGAACATGTTTGTATCTGATTGGCAAGCATTACTACAGCTGAGCTAAACTAAGCATAAGACCAGTTCCTAGAAATACCTTTTTTCCCAGTCTGCCTTCCTTTTATCTCCTAAGGATAGTCTTCCTAAGGCAGGTTTCAAAACAGGGCCATGTAGGGCATTGAGACAAGACCACTCTCGAATGAGTTAGAGAACACACTCTCTTATCCCGGAATTTAAGTAGACGATTAGAAACATGTTTTTTTTTCCTGAGTAGCAATCATTAGTAAAGCTGAATTAAACTATGTATATGACCTAGTCCTGATATCAACTTCGTGTCCAATCTCCCTTCCTTCATACTCCAAAAGATCACCTTCCCAAACCAGGTATCGCACACGGACGTGAAGGGCCTTGATAGAGAATCTCACTCACATGCCTTAGAGAAGGTCCTTTCTTTTCCTGGCTTGTAAGTAGTTGGTAGGAAACATTTTTGTATCTGAGTGAAAATCACTACTGCAGCTTAGTTAAACGATGGATAACACCCATTCCTGGAAGTAACTTCATGCCCAGTCTCTCTTCCTTCCACCTGTTAAGGATCACCATCCCAAAGCATGTTTGGAAACAGGGCCATGGAGTTCCAAGAGACAGGAACACTCTCAAATTCCTTAGAGAACACAATTTCTTCACTCGGTTTGTAAGTTGACAGAAAGAAACGTCTTTGTATCTGAGTGTGAATCATTACTGGAGTTCAGGTTAAGGTTTAGGTTAGAGTTTGGGTTAAGGTTAGGGTTCGGTTTAGGGTTACGGTTAGGGTTAGGTTTCTTGTTAGGGTTAGCATTACTCTTAGGGTTAGGGTTAGGGTTAGAGGGTTATGGTTCGGGTTTGGGTTTGGGTTAGGGTTAGGGTTACCCTTTAGGGTTAGGGTTAGTGTTCGTGTTAAGGTTATGGTTCGAGTTAGGGTTAGGTTTCTTTTCTTTTTTTTTTTTTTTTTTTGGTGAGGAAGATCAGCCCTGAGCTAACATCCATGCTAATCCTCTTTTTGCTGAGGAAGACCGGCCCTAAGCTAATATCTGTTGCCAATCCTCCTCCTTTTTTTTTTTTTTCCCTTTTTCTCCCCAAAGCCCCAGTAGATAGTTGTATGTCATAGTTGCACATCCTTCTAGTTGCTGTATGTGGGATGCCGCCTCAGCATGGCCAGAAAAGCAGTGCGTCAGTGTTCGCCTGGGATCTGAACCCCAGGCTGCCGGTAGCGGAGTGTGTGCTCTTAACCGCTAAGCCACTGGGAGGACCCCTAGGTTTAGGTTTAGGGTTAGGGTTCGGGTTAGGATTAGAGTTAGGGTTCGGGTTCTGGTTAGGGTTAGGGTTCGGTTAGGGTTAGGGTGCAGATTTGGGTCAGGGTTAGGGTTAGGGTTCAGGATCTGGTTTGGGTTCGGTTTCGGGTTGTGGTTCAGATTAGCATTCGGGTTCATGTTTGGGTTAGAGTTAGTGTTAGGTTTTGGGTTAAGGTTAGGGTTAGGGTTACAATTACTGCTAGGTATAGGGTTAGGGTTATGGTTTTGTTAAGGTTAGGGTTAGGGTTCTGGTTATGGTTCAAGTTAGCATTACAGTTAAGGTTAGCGTTCTGTTTAGGGTTCAGGTTAGGCCTAGGGTTAGGGTTCAGGTTAGGATTAGGGTGAGGGTTGGGTTTAGGGTTGATGTTAAGGTTAGGGTTAGGGTTAGCATTCTGCTTAAGGTTTTGGTTAGGATTAGGGTTAGGGTTAGGGTTCAGGTCAGGGTTAGGGTTATGGTTAAGGTTAGGGTTAGCATTCAGGTTAGGGATAGGGTTAGTGTTCTGGTTAGGTTTAGGTTAGAGTTAGGTAAGGGTTAGGGTTGGGGTTAGGGTTAGTGTTTGGGTTAGGGTTACTGTTCAGGTTAGAGTTAGGGTTGGGGTTAGGTTTAGGGTTGGGCTTAGTGTTGGTGTTAGGTTTCGATTCTGGTTCGTGTTAGTGTTGGGGATAGGTTTCAGGTTAGGGTTAGGGTTAGGGATGGGGTTAGGATTAGGCTTCGGGATTGATTTAGGGTTAGGGTTAGGTTTATGGTTTGGGCTCGGCTTAGAGTTCGGTTACTGGTTTGGGTTAGTGTTCGGTTTCGAGTTAGGGTTCCAGGTAGGCTTGGGGTTCAGTTTAGTTTTAGTGTTAGGGTTCGTGTTCGAGTTGGGGTCCTTGTTAGGTTTCAGGTTAGGGTAAGTGTTAGGTTTAGGTAGGGTTAGGGTTAGTTTTCGGATTAGGGTTAGGGTTAGGTTTCGTGTTTGGGATCACGTTAGCATTAGTCTTAGCATCGGGTTAGGGTTAGGGTTAATGTTAGGATTAGATTTTGGTTTAGTGTTGGGCTTAGCGTTATATTTCGGGTTAGGTTTAGGGTTAGGGTTAGGGCTGGTGTTAGTACTAGGGTTGGGTTCTGGTTCGGGTTCAAGTTAGGTTTAGGGTTAGGGTTAGTGTTAGGTTGCAGGTTAAGTTTAGGTTAGGGTTAGCATTACTGTAATGGTTAAGGTTAGGGTTATGGTTGGATTCTGGTTAGGTTAGGGTTAGGGTTCTGGTTAGGGTTGGGGTTAGGTTTCAGGTATGGGCTTGTTTTAGGGTTAGCATTAGCGTTAGGGTTTATGGTTAGAGTAAGGGTTATTTTTAGGGTTTGTGTTCAGGTTAGGGTTAGGGTTACGTTTAGGTTTCAGATTAGGGTGAGGGTTAGTTTTAGTGTTAGGGTTAGCGTTCGGGTTAGGGTTAGGTTTAGGGTTCTGCTTCGGAATCGGATTAGGTTTAGGTTTAGGGTTAGTGTTAGGGTTCTGTTTAGGTTCTGTTTAGGGTTAGGGTTAGGGTTCAGGTTCGGGTTAGGGTTCGGGTTGAGATTAGTGTTAGAGCTAAGGTTAGGGTTAGTGTTCGGGTTTGGGTTAGATTAAGACTAGGATTTGTGTTAGGGTATGGTTTAGGTTTCGGTTAGGGTTAGGGTTAGGTTTATGTTTAGGGTTAGTGTTTGGATTATGGTTAGGGTTAGGTTTCAGTTTCGGGATGGGTTACGGTTATGGTTAGGGTTAGGGTTATCGTTGGATTAGGCTTTGGTTTATGATTAGGGCTAGGGTTTGTGTTCAGGTTAGGTTTAGGTTTAGGATTAGGGTTTGGGTTAGGGTTCGGGTTAGAGGTAGGAATAGCGTTAGGGTTCAGGTTAGGGTTAGGGTTAGCATAAGGGCTAGGTTTAGGTTTATTTTTGGGTTCAGGTTAGGCTTAGGGTTATGGTTTGGATTAGGGTAAGGTTATTGTTAGTGTTAGGTTTTGGGTTAGGTTTAGGGTTAGGGTTAGCATTACTGTTAAGGCTAGGGTTAAAGTTGGGTTCCGGTTAGGGTTAGGGTTTTTGTTCAGGTTAGGTTTCTGTTTAGGTTATCTTTAGGGTTCTAGTATATGTTCAGTTTAGGGTTAGGTTTAGGTTTAAGGTTAGGGTTAGGTTTCAAGTTCAGGTTCGGGTTAGGGTTCGGGTTAGGGTTATGCTTATGGTTATGGTTAGGGTTAGGTTTAGTGTTAGGATTAGTGTTCAGGTTAGGGTTAGTGTTAGGGTTAGGGTTTGGCATCAGGTTAGGGTTACGGTTAGGGTCGTGTTAGACTTCAGGCTAGCATTAGGGTTAGGGTTCCGTTAAGTTTTGGTTAGAGTTAGTGTTAGGGTTGGGTTTCGGGTTAGGATTAGCGTTAGGGTTACGTTTAGCATTAGCATTAGGTTTAGGGTTATCCTTAGGGTTCGAGTTATATTTAGGGCCACAGTTAGGTTTAGCATTGTGTTCGGGTTAGGGCTATGGGTAGGGTTAGTGCTAGTGTTTGGGTTAGGGTTAGGTTTAGGGTTAGGGTTCGGGTTAGGGTTCTGGTTATGCTTAGATTTAGGGTTACAGTTAGAGTTAGGGTGTGGGTTCTGGGTAGTGTTCGGTTTCGAGATCATGTTAGGGTTACAGTTAGGGTTCGGGTATATGTTAGGGTCCGGGTTAGAGTTAGTGTTTGGGTTACCTTTTGGCTTATGGTACAGGTTAGTGTTAGGTTTAGAGTTCGGGTTTGGGTTCGGGTTCGGGTTAGGTTTAGAGTTAGGGTTCGGGTTCAAGTTAGGGTTAGGTGTAGGGTTCAGTTTAGTGTTAGGGTTAGAGTTGGAATTAGGGTTAGGGTTAGGGTAAGTTTTAGGGGTAGGGTTAGGGTTCGTGTTAGGGTAAGTGTTAGGTTTAGGTTTAGGGTTGGGGTTAGTGTTCTGATTAGAGTTAGGGTTAGGTTTTGGTTTTGGGATCATGTTAGGGTTAGGGTTAGGATTTGGTTTAGGTTTAGGGTTAGGGTTACGGTTACGGTTAGGGTTACAGTTAGGTTTACCGTTAGGGTTCTGGTTATTGTTTGGGTTCAGGTTCGCTTTAGGGTTAAGGTTAGGTTTCTGGTTCATGTTAGGTTCTGGTTTCAGGTTCGAGTTATGTTTAAGGTTAGGGTTATGGTTCTGGTTAGAGTTAGGGTTAGGGCTAGGGATAGGGTTGGGGGTCGGTTTAGGGTTAGTGTTTGGGTTAGGGTCCTATTCAGGCAGGTTAGTGGCCGGGTTAGGGTGAGGTTAAGGGTGAGGGTTACAGTTAGGTTTAGGGTTAGGGTTATGGTTAGGGTTTGGGTACGGGTTTGGCTTCAGTTATGGTTAGGGTTATGCTTGGGGTTAGGTTTAGGGATAGGGTAAGTGTTAGGGTTAGATTAGAGTTAGAGTTATTGTTCATATTAGGGTTAGTGTTAGGTTTCGTGTTCAGGATCTGGTAAGGGTTAGGGTGAGGGTTAGGCTTAGGGTTAGGGTTAGGTTTAGGGTTATGTTTAGCGTTCGGGTTCAGGCTCGAGTTCAGTTTAGGCTTAGGTTTAGGGTTAGGGTTGGTTTCAGGGTTAGGGTTCGAGTTATGGTTAGAGTTTGAGTTAAGTAGGGTTAGGGTTAGGGTTTGGGTTAGGGTTAGGGTTAGAGTTCGGGTTCAGGTTAGTGTTCGGGTTCGGATTCGGTTTAGGGTTAAGGTTACGGTTTGGGTTAGGGTTAGGGTTCTGGTTAGGTTAGTGTTAATGTTCTGGTTAGTGTTCGAGTTCAGTTTTGGGTTATGGTTAGTTTTAGGGTTTGGGTTCCTGTTAGGGTCAGGGTTCACCTTGGAGTTAGGGTTAGGGTTAGGACTAGGGATAGAGTCATGGTTAAGGTTCGGGTGTCACTCTCAGGTTACTGTTAAGTCTCTCACATTTTACTCTGACTTAAATCCCACTTGTGTGTTTTGTGTAACTCTCATTGTTTGTGTGAATTGACACTCATTTTCCTTAGAGACACAACTCCCAAGGTCAGTGACTTCACCAGGTTGGTGTGTGACTTCACATGCATTGTCGGATATGGTTACGGTTAGAAGGTTGAGGTTTAGGTTAGGGTTAGGGTTAGTGTTAGATTTAGCGTTAGGGTTTGGGTTAAGGTTCGCTTTTGGGCTAGGGTTAGGGTTAGGTTTAGGGATTGGGTTAGGGTTAGTGTTAGGGTTAGGGCTAGTGTTTGGGTTTGGGTTTGGGTTAGTGTTAGAGTTAGTTTTAGGTTCAGGGTTATAGTTAGGGTTAGGGTTCAGGTTAGGGTTAGGCTTCGTGTTAAGGTTAGGGTTAGGGTTCGGGTTAGGGTTAGTTTTGGGTTAGGGTTAGGATTAGGTCTGGTTTCAGGTTAGGGTTAGGTTTAGGTTCATGGTTAGAGTTAGGGTTAGGGTTCGGGTTAGAGTTAGGCTTCAGGTTAAGGTTAGGGATAGGGTTCGGCTTAGTTTTGGGTTCAGGTTAGGTTTTGGGAGAAGGTTATGGTTTAGGGTTAGGGTTAGAGTTCGGGTTAGGGTTAAAATTATGTTTAAGGTTATGGGTAGGGTTATGGATAGGCTTAGGATTAGAGGGTTAGGCTTTACATTAGGATTAGGGTTAACATTAGGGTTATGGTTAGGCTTAGGTTTAGGGTTAGGGTTAGCGTTAGCCTTAGGTTTAGGATTGGTGTTATGGTTTCCCTTAGAGTTATGGATAGTTTTGGCGTTTGGTTGGGTGATGTTTTGGGTTACAGTTAGGGTTAGACTACAGGTTAGGTTTAGGGTTCGTCTTAGGGTTAGGGTTAGTGTTAGGGTTCGGATTAGGGTTAAGGTTCTGAATCGAGTTAGCATTAGGGTTAGAGTTAGTGTTAGGGTTAGGGTTAGTGTTAGTGTTAGGGTTAGTTTTAGGTTTAGCGTAAGGGTTTGGGTTGGGTTAGGGTTAGTGTTAGTCTTAGGGTTAGCTTTAGGTTTATTGTTAGTTTTCGGGTTCGGGTTCAGGTTAGGGTTACAGTTCATGTTAAAGTTAGGGTTCGGGTTCGGGTTAGGGTTAGGATTCGGGTTAGGTTTAGGGTTAGGGTTAGGGTTTGTATTGGTGTTCGGGTTAAGGTTAGGGTTAGTGATAGGGTTAGGGTTAGGGTTAGGGTTCTGGTTTGGTTTATGTTTCGTTTTAGAGTTAGGTTAGGGTTCTGGTTCTGGTTAGTGTTTGTGTTTGGTTTAAGGTTAGATTTAGGGTTATGGTGAGGTTTAGTGTCTGGGATATGGTTGGGTTTGGGTTAGGGTTAGGGTTTGGGTTAGGATACGTGATAGGTTACCCTTAGGGTTCAGGTTCACGTTAGAGTTAGGGTTCGTGTTTGCGTTAGGGTTAGGGTTCGTGTTAGCCTTCGAGTTAGGGTTAGTTTTCGGATAGAGTTAGGGTTAGGGTGTGGATTTGCGTTATAGTTAGTGTTAGGGTTAGGATTAGGGTTCAGATTATAGATACGGTTATGGTTAGGTATAAAGTTTGAGGTTTCAGGTTCACTTTAGGGTTAGGGTTAGACTTTTAGGTTAGGGTTAGTGTTAGGTTGAGGGTGAGGGTTCTGGTTCGGATTAGGGTTAGGGTTTGGGTTCTTATTAGGGTAAAGGCGAGGGTTCGTGTTAGGGTTAGGGTTAGGTTTCATGTTAAGGTTAGGGTTAGGGTTAGGGTTAGGGTTTGGGTTAGGGTTTAGGGTTAGGGTTAAGGTTCCGGTTAGGGTTTGGGTTACAGTTAGGGTTAGGGTAAGGGTTAGAGGACTAGGGTTTAAGTTAGGGTTAGGGCAAGGTTAGGATTAGGTTTCGCCTTAGGGTTGGGCTTAGCCTTATCCTTCAGGTTAGGGTTACGGTTAGTGCTGGGGTTAGTGTTAGGGTTGGGTTCGAGTTGGGTTAGGGTTAGGGTTTGCGTTAGTTTGCAGGATAAGCTTAAGGTTAAGTTTAGCATTACTTGAGTGTCAATGTTAGGGTTATGGGTGTATTCTGCTTAGGGTTAGGTTAGGGCTCAGGTTAGGGTTAGGGTTAGGGTTATTGTTAGTGTTAAGGTCAGGGTTACAGTTAGGGTTAGGGTTAGGGTTAGGGTTTGGGTAAGGTTTAAGGTTAGGTTTAGGGTTAGTGTTAGGTTTAAAGTTAGGGTTAGGGTTACAGTTAGGTCTAGCTTTAGGGTTCTGGTTAGTGTTCGGGTTCCGGTCCAGTTTATTGTTAGGGTTGTGGTTTGGGTTCATGTTTGGTTTAGGTTTCAGGTTCAAGTTATGTTTACTGTTAGGGTTAGGGCAGGGTTAGGTTTAGGGATCGTTTATGGTTATGGTTCGGGTTAGGATTTGGCTTATGGCTAGGTTTAGGGTTAGGGGTCGGTTTAGGGTTAGGGTTCTGATTTGGGTTCGGGTTAGTGTTCGGGTTAGGATTAGGTTAAGAGTGAGGGTTAAAGTTAGATTTAGGGTTAGGGTTAGTGTTAGGCTTTCAGTTTGAATTGGGATTCCGTTTATGGTTAGGGTTATGGATTGGGTTAGACTTAAGGATAGGGTAAGGGTTAGGGTTAGGCTTAGGGTTAGGATTAGTATTCGAATAGGGTTAGGGTTATGTTTCGTGTTCAGGATCAGGTTAAGGTTACAGTGAGGGTTATGGTTAGTGTTAAAGGATTAGGGTTTAAGTTAGGGTTAAAGTTAGGATTAGGTTTTGGTTTAGGGTTGGGCCTAGCATTATTTTTCGGGTTAGGGTTAGGGCTGGGGTTAGTCTTAGTGTTGGGTTCGGTTTAGGGTCAGGGTTAGGGTTCAAGTTAGGATTAGGATTAGGGTTAGGTTGCAGTTTAAGTTTAGGGTTAGTGTTAGCGTTACCTAATGGATAAAGTTAGGGTTATGGTTGGATTCCTGTTAGGGTTTGGGTTAGGGTTCGGGTGAGGTTTCAGGTTAGGGTTAGGGCTAGAGTTAGGGTTAGAGTTAGGGTTCAGGTTAGGGTTAGAGTTAGGGTTCTGGTTATGGTCAGGTTAGGTTTAGGGTTAGGGCTGGGTAAGGGTTAGTGTTCTAGGTAGGGTTAGGGTTAGGTTTCATGTACAGGCTCAGTTTAGGGCTCGGGTTAGGTTTAGGGCTTATGGTTAGAGTTAGTGTTAGGGTTTGGGTTAGGGTTAGGGTTAGGGTTAGGGTTTGTGTTAGGGTAAGGATTATGCTTCTGAGTATGTTTAGGGTTAGGTTTACTTTTAGGGTAGCGTCTGGATTATGGTTAGGGTTAGGGTTTGGATTAGTGGTTGGGTTAGTGTTCAAGTTAGGGTTAGCGTTAGGTTTAGGGTTAGGTATTGGGTTAGAGTTAGGGATAGCGTTAGGGTTCTGCTTAGGTTAGGCTTGGTGTTGGGTGAGGGTTAGGTTTAGGCTTGGGTTCAAGTTAGGTTTAGGTTTAGGGTTAGTGTTCAAGTTATGTTAAGGTTAGGGTTAGGGTTAGGTTTCGGGTTTGTTTAGGGTTAGATTTAGAGTTACTGTTGAAGTTAAGATTAGGATTATGGTTGGGTTCCAGTTAGGGTTAGTGTTATGGTTCAGGTTAGGTTTCTGTTTAGGGTTATGGTAGGGTTCGGGTATGGGTTCGGTTTAGGGTTAGGGTTAGAGGTAGGGTTAGGTTTCGAATTTGGGTTCAGGTTAGAGTTCTTGTTAGGGTAATGGTTATGGTTAGGATGAGGGTGAGGTTAGTGTTAGGATTAGTGTTTAGGTTAGGATTAGTGTTAGGGATCAGGTTTGGCATCATGTTAGGGTTAGGGTTAGGGTCGAGTTAGACTTCAGCTTAGTGTTAGGGTTAGGGTTCTGGTTAGATTTTTGGGATAGGGATAGTGTTAGTTTTGTGGTTCGGGTTGGGGTTAGAGTTAGATTTTGTGTTTTCTTTGGGTTAGAATTAGGTTTAGTGTTAGGGTTAGGGTTAGGGCTAGGGTTCAAGTTAGGTTTATGGTTCGAGTTAGAGTTTGGATTCGGGTTCTTGTTTGGGTTGGGGATAGGGTTAGGTTTAGGTTTAGAGTTAGGGATAGGGTTATGGTTAGGCTTCAGGTTCAGGTCGGGGATAGGTTTATGGTTCGGTTTAGTGTTAGAGTTCGTGTTCGGGTTTGCCTTTAGTTTAGGGTTAGGTTTGGGGTTCAGGTTATGGTTCTGGTCAGGATTACGGTTAGGGTTAGTGTTAAGGTTCTGGTTCTGGTTGGGGTTAGGGTTGGGGTTAAGGTTCAGGTTAGGGTTAGGGTTAGTATTCGGGCTCAGATTCAGGTTATGGTTCTGTTTAGGGTTAGGGTTCAGTTTCAGGTTCGGGTTAGTGTTAGGATTAGTTTCAGGGTTTGGGTTCAGGTTAGTGTTAGGGTTGGTTTGGCTTATTGTTAGGGTTACGCTTAGGGTTCAACTTATGGTTAGGGTTAGCGTTAGGGTTCGGCTCAGCTTAGAGTTAGGTTTCTGGTTCAAGTTAGAGTTAGGGTTCTGGTTAGGTCTAGGGTTAGGGTTAGGGTTAGTTTTAGGGTTTGGGTTTGTGTTAGGGTAAGTGTTAGGTTTAGGTTTAGGGTTAGGGCTAGTGTACAGATTAGGGTTAGGTTTAGTTTTCGGGTTCAGTATGGGGTTAGGGTTAGGATTAGGGTAGGGTTAAGGTTAGGGTTAGGTTTTGGTTTAGGGTTGGGCTTAACATTATCGTTCGGTTTAGGTTTAGGGTTTGGGGTAGGGCTGTGGTTAGGGGTAGGTTTCGGTTCGGGTTTGGGTTAGGGTTATGGTTCACGTTAGGGTTATTGTTATGGTTAGGGTTATGTTTCAGTTTATGGTTAGGGTTAGGGTTAGGGTTACCATTAGGGTTAAGGTTGGGGTTATGATTGTGTTCCAGTTAAGGTTAGGATTAGGGCTCAGGTTAGGGTTCGGGTTAGGGTTAGGGTTTGGTTTAGGCTTAGAGTTAGGTTTAATGTTAGGTTTCTGGTTAGGGTTATGGTTAGGGTTCAGGTACGGGTTCGGTTTAGGGTTAGGTTTTGGGTTAGGGTTACTGTTTGATTTTGGTTTCTGGTTAGGTTTAGGGTTAGGCTTAGGGTTAGGGTTAGGTTTAATGTTATTATTTGTGTTCAGGTTAGGGCTAGGTTTAAGCTTTTGGTTCGGGATCGGTTTAGGGTTAGGGTGAGGGTTGTGTTAGACTTTGGGTCAGTGTTAGGGTTAGAGTTCTGGTTATATTTTGGGTTAGGGTTAGGGTTAGGTTTAGGGCTTGAGTTAGGGTTTGGGTTTGGGTTATGGATTGGGTTAGGGTTAGGGTTCAGTTTAGGTTTAGGGTTAGGGTTCCTCTTAGGGCACTGTTAGGGTTTGGGTTAGAGTTAGGTTTCAGGATAAGGTTCGGGTTAATGTTAGGTTTAGGGTTATGGTTCAGGTTAGGTTTAGTGTTAGGGTTGGTGTTAGGGTCGGTGTTAGAGTCAGGCTTAGGGTTAGTGGTTAAGGTTAGTGTTGGTTTTCAGGTTAGGGTTCAGGTTGGGTTTAGTGTTAGGGTTCAGGTTGGGTTTAGTGTTAGTGTTATAGTTTGTGTTAGGTTAGATTTAGGTTAGTTTAGGTTACATTAAGAGTTAGGGTTCGTTTTAGCATTAGGGTTACGGTTAGGTTTAGGTTTAGGTTTTGGGTTAGTGTTCAGATTATGGTTAGGGTTAGGGTTTGGGTTCAAGATCCAGTTAGGTTTAGGGTTAGCATGGGGTTATGGTTCGGTTAGGTTTTGGGTCAGGGTTAGGTTTAGAGTTAGGTTTTGGGTTGGGGTTCTGATTCGGGTTAGAGTTAGGGATAGTGTTACTGTTCAGGTTAGGGTCAGGGTTAGCGTTAGAGCTAGGGTTAGGGTAGGGTTGGGTTCGGGTTAGGGTTAGGGTTCCGGTTAGTTAAAGTTAGGCTTAGGGTTAATGTTAGGGTTAGGGTTAATTTTATGTTTGGCTCTGGTTAGAGTTCAGGTTAGGTTTCTGGTTAGGTTTGTGGTTAGGGTTAGGCTATGGGTTTGTTTTAGGGTTACTGTTAGGGTTAGGGTCAGGGGTAGGGTTATGGTTCGAGTTCGGGTTCTGGTTAGGGTTCGGTTAGGTTTATGTTATGGTTATGCCTAGGTTAGTTTTATTGTTAGGGTTAGTGTTCAGTGTTAGGGTTAGGGGTAGGGTAATGGGTTCGGTTTTGGGTTAGGGTTCGGCTATGGTTAGGGATATGGTTAGGCTTAGAATTAGGGTTCGGGCTGGGTTAGGGTTAAGCATAGGGTTCATGTTACGGTTAGGGTTAGGGTTGGTGTTAGGGTTAGGGTAAGTGTTAGTGTTAGGTTTAGGTCTCGCGTTAGTGTTCTGATTTGGTTTAGGCTTAGGTTTAGGTTTCAGGATTGGTAAGGTATAGGGTTAGGGTTAAGTTTAGGTTTAGGTTTACGGTTAGGTTTAGCATTATTATTCTGGTAAGTGTCGGGTTCGGGTTCAGTTTATGGTTAGGGTTATGGTTTGGGTTAGGGTTCGAGTTCAGGTTAGGGTAGGGTTAGGGCTCACGTTAGGGTCAGGTTTAGTGTTCTGATTATGGTTAGGGTTAGGTTTTGTGTTCGGGATCGGGTTATGGTTAGGGTTCAGGTTCAGGTTCAAGTTAGGGTTACTTAATGGTTAGAGTTCTGGCTCAGGTTCGAGTTCGGTTTATGTTTAGGATTAGGGTTAAGTTTAGGTTTAGGCTTAGGGTTAGGGTTAGAGTTCAAGCTATGTTTAGAGTTAGGGTTATGTAGGGTTAGAGTTATGGTTCTGGTTCGGGTTAGTGTTAGGGTTATGCTTAGGTTTTGGGTTAGTGTTCTGGTTAGTGTTCGAGTTCAGTTTCGGGTTAGGGTTCGGGTTCATGTTAGGGTTAGGGTTCACATTCGGGTTAGAGTTAGCGTTAGGGATAGCGTTAGGTTTAGGGTTTGGGTGTCACTCCCAGGTTTCTGTGGTCTATCACATCTTACTCTGACTTAAATCCCACTTGTGTGTTTTGTGTAACTCTCATTGTTATGTGTGAATTTACACTCATTTTCCTTAGAGACACAACTCTCAATGTCAGTGACATCACCAGGTTGGTATGTGACTTCACATACATTGTCAGATATGGTTACGTTTAGAGGTTTAGGGTTTAGGTTATGGTTATGGTTATGGTTACTGCTAGAGTTGGTGTTCGGGTTCGAGTTCAGGTTAGCGTTAGGGTTAGGGTTAGGGTTTGCGTTAAGGTTACTTTTAGGGTTAGGGTTAGGGTTTGGGATTGGGTTCAGGTTCAAGTTATGGTTGGGGTTAGGTTTAGGTTCAGGTTAGAGTTAGTGTTCAAGTTAAGGTTAGGGTTAGGGTTCTGGTTAGGGTTAGGTTTAGAGTTTAGGGTTAGTGTTAGGGTTCAGGTTAGGGTTATTGTTAGGATTACCGATAGGGTTAGGGTTCAGTTTCAGGTTAGCCTTTAGTGTTAGGGTTAGGGTTATGTTTAGGGTTAGGGATAGGTTTAGTGTTAGGATTCGGGTGAAGGTTAGGGATAGAGTTAGTGTTGGGTTAGTGTTAGGGTTCAGGTTAGGATTAGGGTTCAGGTTAGGGTTCGGGTTTCTGTTCGGGTTCGATGTAGGGATACAATTATGGTTGGGTTTGGGTTAGGGCTCGAGTTAGGGTTAGGTTTAGGGTCGGGTTAGGGTTCGGTGAGGGTTAGGGTTAGGGTTAGTGTTAGGTACGGTTAGGGTTAGGGTTAGGGTTCGTGTTTGGGTAGCGCATTAGAGTTAGGGTTCAGGTTACGGTTTGGTTTAGGGTTAGGGTTTGGGTTAGGGTTAGAGTTTGGGTTAGGCTTAGGGTTAGCATTAGGGTTAGAGTTCGTGTTAGGTTTAGGGTTCGAGTTCAGTCTAGAGTTTGGTTTAGGGTTAAGGTTAGTGTCAGATTTAGGGTTAGGGTTAGGGTTCAAGTTAGGGTTAGGATTTGGTTTAGGGTTAGGGTTAGGGTTAGGGTTAGGGTTAGGTTTAGGGTCCACGTTAGGGTGGCCGTAGGGATAGGTTTCGGCTTAGGGTTCTGGTTACTGTTAGTGTTAGGGTTCGGGTTAGGGTTCGGGTTAGGGTTAGGGTTAGGGTTCGGTTTTGGCTTCGGGTTCAAGTTAGGGTTAGGGATAGGATTTGGTTCAAGTTAGGCTTCGGTTTAGTGTTATGGTCAGGGTTAGGATTAGTGTTTGCATTCCCGGTTGGGTTATGGTTACGGTTAGCGTTCGGATTAGGGTTAGAGTAAGGGTTAGTGTTAGTGTTACGCTTAGGTTTAGGGATAGGGTTAAGGTTATTGTTATGCTTACTGTTAGGCTTAGGGTTAGGGTTGAGGTTATAATTTGGGTTGGGGTTAGTAGTAGTGTTAGGTTTCGGGTTACGGTTAGGGTTAGGGTTTGGCTTAACTTTAGGGTTAGGTTTCGTGTTGGGATAATTGTTAGGGTGACGATTTGTGTTCGGGATTGGATTCGGCTTATGGTTAGGGTCGGGTTAGGCTTCGGGTTAGGGTTAGGGTTTTTCGGGCAAGGACTAGGGTTAGGGTTAGCGTTACTGTTAGGGTCAGGTTTAGGGTTAGGGTTGTGTTCCAGTTAAGGTTAGGGTCAGGGTTCCGGATAGGATTATTGATAGCATTAAGGTTAGGGTTAGGTTCAGGTTTTGATTAGGTTCAAGGTTCAGTGTAGGGGTTGAGTTAGTGTTAGTGTTAGGGTTAGGGTTGGGGTTAGGTTAGGGTTCTGATTAGGGTTAGGTTAGGGTTTGGGGTCTGGTACAGGTTCGGTTTATGTGTTAGAGTTCGGTTATGTTTCAGGTTAGGGTTAGTGTTTGGGTTAGCGTTAGGGTGCTGGTTAGAGTTAGGGTTAGCGTTAGGGCTATTGTTTGTGTTAGGGTCATTGTGTCAGGATAGGGTTCGGTTTCAGGTTCGGGTTTCGGTTAGGGTTAGGGTTTGATTTAGGGTTATGGTTAGGTTTCAGATTAGGTTAGGGTATGGGTTAGTGTTAGGGTTAGGGTTCGGATTAGGGATTGGTATAGGTTTCCAGTTAGAGTTAGGGTTCGATTTGGGTTAGGGTTCAGGTTAGGATTGCATTGCATTAGTGTTTGGGTTAGGGTTAGGTTAGGGTTAGGCTTAGGTTTTGGGTTAGGTTTAGTGTTGTGTTAGGTTAGAGTTAGGTTTAGGTTTAGTGTTAGGTTAGGGATAGGCTTAGGTTAGGTTTGGGATTAGGGTTAGAGTTAGGGTTAGGGGTAACTTTAGGGTTCTGGTTAGGGTTATGGCTCAGGTTAGGGTTAGGTTTATGGTTTGGGTTAGGTTAGGTTTAGGTTAGGTTAAGGGTTCATGTTAGGGTCTGGGTTTGGGTTCGGGATAGGGTTTTTGTTAGAGTTCAGGTTAGGTTTATGGTTAGGGCTAAGTTTAGTGTTAACGTTAGTGTTAGAGTTAGGTTAGAGTTCGGGTTAAGGTCAGGTTTCATGTTAAGGTTAGGCTTTGGGTTCTGATTAGGTATAGTGTTAGGGTTAGGTTTATTGTTAGGGTTCGGATTAGGGTTCTGGCTAGGTTCAGGTTTGAGTTCAGGTTAGGGCAGTGTTATGGTTAGTGTTGGGTTAGGGTTAGGTTAGAGTCCTGTCAGGATTACGGATAGGGTTAGTCTTAGGGTTTGGGTTCTGGTTGAGGTTAGGGTTAAGTTTAGCTTTAGGGTTAGGGTTAGGGTTCGTGTTAGGTAAGAGTTCAAGTTCAGTTTAGAGTTCGGTTTAGCTGTTAGGGTTAGGGTTCAAGTTAGGGTTACCATTTGGGTTTGGAGTATGATTAGTGTTAGGGTTATGTTTTGGGTCAGGTTATGGTTGGCTTAGCTGTTATGTTTAGGGTTAGTGTTATTGTTAGGCTTAAGGTTAGGATTAAGGTTGGGTTCTGGTTAAGTTTAGGGTTAGGGTTCCGGTTAGGATTAGGAATAGGTTTAGGGTTAGGGTTAGGATTAGGGTTAGTGTTCAGGTTAGATTTAGGGTTAGGGTTAGGATTAGGGTTAGTGTTCAGGTTAGAGTTAGGGTTAGGGTTAGGATTAGGGTTAGAGTTCAGGTTAGAGTTACGGTTAGGCGTCAGGGTAGGTGTTGAGTTATTGTTAGGGTTAGGGTTATGGTTATGGTTCGGTTTAGTGTTAGAGTTAGGGATAGTGTTAGGGTTCAGCTTAGGATTAAGGATAGGGTTAGGGTTATTGTTAGGTTTAGGTTAGGTTGTGCTCTGGGTTAGCGTTCAATTTAGGGTTAGGGTTCAGGGTAGTTAGTGTTGGGGTTAGGGTTGGGGTTAGGGTTAGGGTTAGGTTTAGTTTTGGAGTTTGTGTTCAGGTTAGGGTTACAATTATGGTTCGGGTTTGGGATCAAGTTAGGTTAGGGTCAGGGTAGGGTTATGCTTCGCATTAGGTTTAGGGTTAGTGTTCGTTTTAGGGTTTGGGTTACAGTTAGGTTAGGTTTAGGGTCAGGGCTAGGTTCAAGTTATGGCTAGGTTAGGCTTCTGGTTTGGGTTTGGGTTTGGGTTAGGATTAGGTTTAGTGTTAGGGTTTGGGTTAAGGTTAGGCTTAGGGTTATGGTTAGGGTTTGGTTTGGGTTACAGTTCAGGTTCGGGTTAGTGTTTCGGTTAGGGTTAGTGTTTGGGTTGGAGTTTGGGTGCGGGTTAGAGTTAGGGTTAGGATTAGGGTTATGGTTCGTGTTAGCATTAATGTTAGAGTTAGAGTTAGGTTAGGGATAGAGTTTGTGTTCAGGTTCGGGTTTCAACTAGGGTTAGGTTTAGGTTTAGTGTTAGGATTATGGTTAGGTTTCGGGTTAGGGTTACTATTAGGAATAAGCTTAGGGTTAGATATGGGGTTAGGGTTCAGGTTAGGGTTAGGGGTAACCTTAGGTTTCTGGTTAGGTTTATGGTTCAAGTTAGGGTTAGTGTTTGGTTTCGGGTTAGGGATAGGGTTAGGGTTAGGAGTTTGGGTTAGTGTTAGAGTTAGGGTTTGGGATGGGGTTAGGGTTAGGGTTCAGGTTAGTTTTACAGTTGGGGTTAGGTTTAGTGTTAGGATTAGCGTTAGGGTTAGAGTTAGGGTTAGGATTCAGGTTAGGGTTATAGTTAGGGGTCATGTTAAGTTTAGGCTTTGGGTTCGTGTTAGGGATAGGGTTAGGTTTAGGTTTAGTGTTAGGGGTCGGGTTAGGGTTATGGTTCAGGTTAGGGTCCGAGTTTGGGTCAGGTTAAGGGTAGGGTTATTGTTAGTGTCGGGTTAGGGTTAGGGTTAGGGTTCTGGTTCTGATTCGGGTTTGGGATAGCATTAGGGTTCTGGTTCAGGTTAGGGTTAGGATTGGTTTGGGTAGGATTTTGGTTTCGGGTTATGGTTCTGGTTCCGATTAGGTTTAGGGTTAGTTTCAGTGTTCGGGTTCAGGTTAAGATTTTGGTCCAGATTCGGTTTAGGGTTAGGTTTAGGGTTCGTGTTAGCATAAGGGTTAGGTTTAGGGTTAGGGTTAGGGTTAGTGTTCAGATTAGGGTTAGGATTAGCTTTCTGGTTCAGGATAGGTTTAGGGTTAGTGTTAGAGTCTGGTTAGTGTTAGCTTTAGGGTCAGGGTTAGAGTTAGGGTTGACGTTCACTTTAGGCTTAGTGTTAGGGTTCAGGTGAGGTTTAGGGTTAGGGTTAGGTTTTAGTTCGTGTTAGGGTTAGGGTTACGGTTTGCATTAGGGTTAGGGTTAGTGTTAGGTTTCAGGTTAAGTTTAGGGTTAGAGTTAGGTTTACCGTTACGGTTAAGTTTAGGGTTATGTTTGGGTTCTGGTTAGGGTTTGGGTTAGGGTTCTGGTTCGGGTTCGGTAAGGGTTGGGGTCAGGATAGGTTTAGGGTTAGTGTTCAGGTGAGTGTTCGTGTTAGGGTGAGTGTTAGGGTTCGGCTTAGGGTTGGAGTAATGGGTAGGGTTAGGGTTAGGTTACAGGTACAATTTTGGCTTAGGGGTTGCTTTAGGGTTAGGTTTTAGTGATAGGGTTATGGTTGGGTTTCGGTTAGGGTTATGGTTCGCGTTAGGGTTAGAGTTAGGGTTAAGGTTAGAATTCAGTTTATGGTAAGTTTTAGGGTGAGGTTTAGTGTTAGGGTTAGTGTTTGCTTTCAAGTTAGGGCTCCGTTCGGGCTTGGGATCAGATTAGGGTTAGGGTTAGTGTCGGTTTAGGCTTTAGTTTAGGGTTAGTGCTAGAGTTTGGGTTATGGTTTCGGTGAGGGTTAGGTTTAGGGTTAGGGTTCGGGTTCGGGTTTGGGTTAGTGTTCGGGTTAGTTTTTGGGTTGGGGTTAGAGTTATCATTCGGCTTTGGTTTATTGTTATGGTTTGGTTTAGGGTTCAGGTTAGGTTTAAGGTTTGGGGTAGGGTTAGGTTTAGGGTTTGGGTTGCAGTTAGGGTTAGTGTTTGTGTTAGGGTTAGGGTTCGGGGTTGGGTTAGTTTAGGGTTAGCATTCATGTTAGCTTTAGGATTAGGGTTAGAGTTAGGTTTCGGTTAGTATTAGTGGTAGGGTAGGTTCCGATCAGGGTTATTGTTTAGGTTTCAGGTTAGGTTAGTGTTCAAGTTAGCATTAGGGTAAGGGTAGGGTTAGGGTTCGTTTCAGGGTTGGAGTTAGAGTTCAGGACAGGGTTAGGGTTAGAGTTAGGGTTACTCTTGTTAGAGTTTGGGTTATGGTTAGGATAGGATTACGGTTCCGATTCAGGTTAGGGTTCGAGTATGTGTTAGGTTTTGGTTAGGGTTAGTGTTATGGTTAGGTTAGGGTTAGGGATAGGGTAAAGTTTAGTGCTATGGTTATGGTTCAGCTTCGGATTAGGGTTTGTGTTAGGGTGTGGGTTCTGGTTAGGGTTTTGGTTAGGGTTCAAGTTCGGGTTAGGTTTAGGGTTCAGGTTAAGGTTAGGTTAGGGTTAGGGTCAGGATAAGGTTAGGGTTAGGGTGAGTGTTTGACTTAACGTTAAGGTTCGGGTTATGGTTAGGATTTGGGTTAGGATTAGGGTTAGGGTAAGGGTTAGGGTTCTGGTTTGGATTTGGGTTAGGTTACTGGTTCGAGTTAGAGTTAGGGTTTGGGTTCTGGTTAGGGTTAGGTTCTGGTTAGAGTTCAGGTTAGGGTTCCGTCTCTGGTTAGGGTTAGGCTTCAGATTCGGGCTAAGGTGAGGGTTAGGGTTTGGTTAGTGTTAGGGTTAGTGTGTGGGTCAGGGTTAGCATTAGGGTTAAGTTCAGGGTTAGGGTTACAGTTCAGGTTTCGGTTAGGATTAGGGTTCAGGTTAGCTTTAGGGTTAGGGTTTTGGTGACGGGTTAGAGTTAGAGTTAGAGGGTTAGGGTTTAGGTTAGAATGAGGGTTAGGCTTCGAGTTCGGGTTAGGTTTCAGGTTATGGTTAGGGTTATGGTTAGTGTTAGGTTTCGGGTTAGGGTTAGGGTTAGGTTTTGGGTTAGGGTAAAGGAACAGGTTAGGTTTAGGGTTAGGGTTAGTGTTAGGGTTGGGTTTAGGGTTAGTGTTAGAGGAATAGTTAGGGATCCTGTTAGGGTTAGGGTTAGGGTTCTGCATGGGTTCAGGTTAGGCTTAGGCTTAGGTTAGTGTTAGTGTTAGGGTTAGGGTTAGGTTTAGGTTGAGTTTCGGTTCTGGTTTGGGTTCGGGTTCAGGTTCGGGTTAGGCTTAGAGTTCGGGATTGGTTTAAGGTTAGGGTTAGTGTCAGATTATTCTTTGGGTTAGTGTTAGTGTTAGGGTTAGGTTTAGGGTTAGAGAATAGGTTAGATTTAGGGCTAGGGTAAGTGTTAGTTTTGGGTTTAGAGTTAGTTTTATAGGAAGGGTTAGGGTTCTGGTTAGGGTTAGGGTTAGGTTTCAGGTATGGGTTCAGCTTAGGCTTAGGCTTCGGCTTAGTGTTAAGGTTAGGGTTAGGTTTAGGTTTTGGGTTCGGGTTCAGGTTCTGTTTCGGGTTAGGGTTAGGGTTAGGGTTTGCGATCAGGTTAGGGTTAGGGTTAGTGTCAGATTATTCTTGGTGTTAGGGTTCAGAGTTAGGTTAGGGTTCCAGTTAGGGTTAGGGTAAGGTTTAGGTTAAGGTTGGTTTCGTTTTGTGGTTAGGGCTAGGGTTTGGGTTAGGATTAAGTTTAGGATTAGGTTTAGGGTTAGGGTTAGAGTTTGGGTTCAGGCTAGGTTAGGGCTCATGTTAGGGTTAGGGTAAGGGTTTGGGTTAAAGTTAGGATTAAGTTTAGCGTTCATGTTAGGTATAGGGTAAGGGTTAGAGCTTGGGTTAGGGTTAGGGTTTGGGTTAGGGTTAGGTAGGGTTATGGGTAGGGTTATGCTTAGATTTAGGTTTAGGTTAAGCTTTGGGTTAGAGGTAGAAGTAGGGTTAGGGTTGGGGTTTAGGGTTAGGGTTAGGGTGAGGGTTAGGGCTAGGGCTGTGTTATGAATAGGGCTATGGCTAGGATTAGTGTTATGGTTAGGCTAAGGGTTAGGAGTGGCGGTTTGAGTTTGTGTTAGGGTTAGGTTTTGCGGTAGGGGTAGGATTAGGTATAGGGTTAGGGTTTGTGGTAGGACTGGGTTAAGGTTAGAGTTAGGGCTATCTTTAGGGTTAGGGTTGAATTATGTGTAAGGTTAGGGTGAGGGTGAAGGGTGGGGGTAGTGTTAGGGTTAGCGTTATGGCAAGAGATATCGTTAGTGCTGCGCTTAGGGTTAGGTTTAGGATTTGATTTAGTGTTAGGTTTCGGGCTAGGTTTACTGCTAGTATTAGGGCTGGGGCTAAGTTTCGGGTTAGGGCTAGGGTTAGTATTAGGGTTAGGTCTGGCATAAGGGTTGGGTGTGCATTAGGGTTATGGGCAGTCTTAGGGGTAGGAGTAGGGGCAGGTTTAGTGTTTGGGTTAAGAATGGATTTTGAGTTAGGGTTATTCTAGTGTTAGGGTTACTGTTAGGGCTAGGGCTAGGACTAGGTTAATGTTAGGGTTATAGTTGGTTTAGGTTTACAGTTACAGTGAGGGTTGGGGTAGGCATACTATTAGGGTTAGGGCTAGGTCTAGTTTTAGGGTATGGGATAGGCTTAGGGTTAGGGCTAAAGTTGGGTTAGGGTTAGTGTTACTAACCCTAACCCTAGCCCTAAAACTAGTGCTAATAGTAATCCTAACAAAGCGAGGCCTAATTCTCACCCTAGCCCTAGCCCTAACCCTAACCCTCACCATAGCCCTAGATCTAACGTTATCCCTAACACCAACCATAACACTAAAACTAGACCTCCCACACCCCTAACATTACCTTTAAATTTAACCCTAAACCAAACCCGAACTGTGCCCTTACCCCTACACTTACCCTTAACCCAAACACTTAGCCTAACCCTACCCCTACCCTAATTCTAGCTCTAGCCTTAACCTAATGCTAGCCTTAGACCTAAGGCTAGCCCTAAGCCTAACACTAGCTCTAGCTCTAACCCTAACCTTAAACCTAAACCTAACCCTAACCCTAGCCCTACTTTAATCCAAACCCTAAACCTAGCCCTAAGCCAACCCCTACCAGTACCCCAGAACCTAATCATAACCCTAAACCTAACCTTAACACTAACACTTACTCTAACCCAACCATAACACTAACCCTAAGCCTAACCCTAATCCTAGACCTAGTCCTAACACAAACCCTTGCCCTAGCTCCAACACTAACCCTAACCCTAAGCCAAACCCAAACCCTAACCATAATGGTAACCCTAACCCGAAACCTAAACCTAAGCCTAACACCAGCCCTAGCCCTAACCCTATTGCTAAGCCTAACACTAGCCTTAACCAAAACGCTAGCCCTACACATAACACTAACCCCTATTCTAGCACTAACACTAACCCTAACCCTAGCCCTAGCCCTAACTCTAAACCTAACCATAACACTCCACCTAAGACCTAACCCTAATACAAATCCTAGCCTTAGACCTGACCCTAAACTTAGCCCTACTCATAATCATATCCCTAACCCTAACCCTAGCTCTAGCCCTAACCCTAACCCTAACCCTAAATATAGACCTAGCCACAGCCTTCACGATATCCCTAACCCTTTTGATAGCACTGGCCTAACGCTAACTCTAACACTAACACTATCACTAACTGTAGCACTAACACTAATGCTAACCCTAACCATAGCCCTAAACCCAACCTTAGCCCTAGTCCTAACCCTAACCATAAGCCTAGACATAAGCCTAGCCCTAACCCTAACCCTAGCCCTAAAGCAAACACTAACATTAACTGCAACCCTAACATAGCACTAACCTTAACTGTAGCCCTAAAACTACCCCTAACCCAGACTCTAACCCTAACCCACCCTAACCGTAGTTCTAATCCTATCTCTAAATCTAGGCCTAAAATTAGCCATAACCCTAACCCTTACCATAACCTGAACTCTAGCCCTAACCCTAACTCTAACACTAAAATTACCCCTAACTATCACCATAACCCTAACCATAACCCAACACAAGACCTAAACCTAACCCTAACCCTAGGCATAACCCTAACCCTAACCCAAACCCCAACCACAGCCCTAACTGTACCCCTACACCACCTACACCTACCCCTAAACCTAACCCAACTCTAACCCTAACCCTACACCTAACCTAACCCTAACCCTAAACCAAACCTACTAACACTAACCCTAATGCTAACACTAATCATAACACGAACCCTAATTCTCACCCTAACCCTGACCCTAACCCTAGCCATAGCCTTAACCTTATCTTTAACCCTAACCCTAACCTTATCCCTACACCTACCCCTCCCTAAACCTAACCAAATGACTACCCTACCCGTAACACCAAGCATAATCCAACCCTAATCCTAATCCTAACACTAATCCTAGCCCTAGCTCTAATCCTAACCCTAGCCCTAGTTCTAACACTAACCATAATCCTAGCCATAACTCTAAATCTAGCCCTATCCCTAGCCGTAACCTTAACCATAACACTAACCCTTACCCTAAGCCAAAACCTAACCATAACCCTAACCCTAACCCTAATCCAACCCCACCCCTATCAGTACACTTACCTCTAACCTTAACACTTACGCTAATTCTAACCATACCCCTATACATAGCCCTAAACCTAGCCCTAACACTACTGCTAAGCCTAACCATAACCATAGCCATAAACCTAAAGCTAACCCTTACCCTAGACCTAAACATAGCCCTAACCCTAGCCATAGCCATAAAGCTAACCCTAGAACTAACCCTAGCCCTAACCCTAACCATAGCCCTAACCCTAACCCTAAATCTAATTCTAACCATAACTCTAACCCTAACCTTAACCCAAGCTTTGCACTAACCCTAGCCCTAACCCCAGCCAAAACCCTAACCCTAATCCTTGTCCTCACCCGACCCCTAACCTTAATACTAACCTTAATCCTGGCCATAATCCTAACATGAGCCCCAGTCCTAGACCTAACCCTAACTGTAACCCTAACCCTAAAAATGGGCCTAACACTTAGCCCAACCCTGAACCCTAACCCTAATGTAGCCCTATGCCTAGTCCTAGATCTAATATTAATCCTAGCAGTAGAACTGAACCTAACCCTAGCCCAAGCCCTAAACAAGCCCTATACCAAGCCCTAGCCCTAACGTTAACCCTAACCCTAACTCTAGCCCTGGCCCTAATGCTAACCCTAACGCAATTCCCAAAGCTAACTATAACATTACCCCTAACATTAACCATAACTAACCCTAGCTGTAGCCCTAAAACTGCCCCTACCCATAATGCTAACCCTAACCCTAACTGTAACCCTACTCTTAACCCTACCCCTAATGCCAGGCCTAACCCTAGTCCTCGGCATAACCCTAGCCCTAACCGTAACTTTAGCCCTAATGCTAACTCTCATGCTACCCCTGACCCTAACACTCACCATAACTCTAACCCTAACCCAACCATCACCCTACCCCTAAACCTACCACTCCTCTAACCTTAACACTAACCCAACTCCTACCCCTACCACTACCCCTAACCCTAACCCAACCCTAACCCTAAACCTACCCCTACCCCTAACCTTAACCAGAAACCTAAACAATCCCTAATCATAACCACAACACTAATCCTAACCCTAGCCTTAATCCTAAGCATAGCCCTAACCCTAACACTATCCCTAACCATAGTCGTAACCCTAACAATAGCCTTAGCTCTAGCTCTAGCCCTAACTCTAGCCCAAAACTAACCCTAACACTACCCTAATCCTAACCCTAGCCCTAACCCTAAACCGAGGCCCAACCCAAGCCCTAACCCTAACTGTAGCACTAATTCTAGCCCTAAACCTAACTTTAGCTATAAACCCAACCTGAACCCTAAGCCTCACCCTAACGCTAATCCTAGACCTAACCCTAGCCCAAACCCTAACCCTTGCCCTAACACTAACCCTAATGCTAGCCCTACCATTAATCCTAGCACTAACTCTAAACTTAACGCAACCACAACCTTAACCATAACCATAGACCTAACCCTCACCCTAGCTGTAACCCTAACCCTACCCCTAAACATAAACCTAACCCTAGCTTAAGCACTAACCCTAAACCTAACCCTGACTCTAAATCTAAGCGTAGCCCTAAGGCTAACCCAAACAGAGACCTGAGCCTAACCTGAGACCTACCACTAACCATAAGTGTAACTGTAACCATAAACATAACCCTAACCCTGGCCCTAGGCCTAACCTCTACCCTAGCCATAAACCTGATCCTAACCCTACCCCTAAACATAAACCTAACCCTAGCTTTAGCACTAACCCTAAACCTAACCCTGACTCTAAATCTAAGCATAGCCCTAAGGCTAACCCAAACAGAGACCTGAGCCTAACCTGAGACCTACCACTAACCATAAGTGTAACCGTAACCATAAACCTAACCCTAACCCTGGCCCTAGGCCTAACCTCTACCCTAGCCATAAACCTGATCCTAACCATACCCAACACTAACCCTAACCCTGATGCTAACCCATACCTAAGCATAGCCCCAGCCCCAACCCCAAGACCTAGTCTTAATCCTAACCTTAACCATAGACATAAACCTAACCCTAAACATAACCTTAACCCTAACCCTTAACCTGATCCTAACCCTAGCTCTAACCCATACTCTAACCTTAATAGTAACCCTAGAGCTAGCCCTAGAACTAACACTAACCCTAGACCTATCCTTAGCCCTGGTGCTAACCTTACCCCTACCACTAACCCTATGCCTAACCCAACCCTAACACTAATGCTAACCCTAACCCTATCCCTAACCATAACCCTAACCCTAGCCCTAACCCTAACCTTAATGCTAACCCTAACCCAAACCCTAACACTACCTCAACCATAACCCTAACACTAACCTAACTCTAACCTTAACCCTAACCCTACCGCTACCCCACCTGTCACCTTAACCCTTACCCTAAATCTAAACCTAACCTTACCCCTAACCCTAAAGCTAACCCTGACCCTACTCATAATCTTACCCCTAATGCTAACCCAACACTAACCCTAACACTAACTCTAATGCTGCCTAAAGCCAGCCCCAGCGCTAGCCCTAACCCTCATCCCAGCACTAACATTAGCCCTAACACTAACTGTAGCCCTAAACCAAACTGAACCCTAAACCTAACTCTAACCCTAGACCTAAATCTAAGCCTTTCCCAGACCCTAATCCTAACGCTAACCATACCCCTGACCCTCAGCCAAACACTAAACCTAACCCAAGCATAACCCTAACCCTAACCCTAGCCCTAAGCATAGCTCTAATACTAACATTAACCCTATTCCTAACCCTACCCTAAGCCCTAACACTAACTCCAACCCTAACCAAAACCGCTACCCCATCCCAAACCTAACCCTAACCCAACCCTAAGCCTAACCCTAGCCCTATGCCAAACCTTAACCTTAAGTGTAATGCTAACCTTAACATTTGCCCTAGACCTAACCCTAACCCAGCCCTAAACCAGACCCTTACACTTGCCCTAACCCTAACCCTAACCACAGACCTATCCCTAGCCCTAAGCCTAACCCTAGCCCTAACCCTAGGCCAGGACCTGACCCTAACCCTAACACTAACCTTATCCCTAACCATAGCCCCAAAACTAATGCTAATCCCAACCCTAAACATGACCCTAAACCTACCTCTCCCATACTCCAACCCCTACCCCAAACCTTAACCCTAACCCTAACAGTACCCCTGCTCCTAAGTCTAACACTAACCATAACCCTAAACTGAACCCTAATCCAGATTAAGACATTGGAAGTGGTGTCTCTAAGGAAAATGAGTGTCAATTCACACATAACAATGAGAGTTACACAAAACACACAAGTGGGATTTAAATCAGAGTAAAATGTGAGAGACTTCACAGAAACCTGGGAGTGATTTCATACATAACAGTGGATGTCACATCACAGTTAAGAATATGACTGCCATCACACACAATGGGAGTGATATCACACAATTTGAGAGATGTGACAGGCTATCCTAGTATTTCACACTCAAGGTGTGTGATGTCCCAAATTGGGTGTGATGTCAGACATAACAGTTTGAGTGATGTCACACACACCATTGGAGTGATGTCAAACACACTTTCAGAGGGATGTTACACTCAATTGGTGTGATGTCATAGATAGTACTGGGAGTGACACCACACATAATAATGCTTTGATATCATAAGACAATTAAGGTTGATGTCACTCACAATTGATGAGAGATGACACACAATGAGGATGTTGTCACACACACACACACACACACAAGGGGTGTGATATCACCCATAACCATATGTGTCACGTCATGCATAACAAAGGGTGTGATATCACATGCACACAATGGGAGTGATGTCACAAGTTACACGTCAATGATGTCACAGGTAGCGGTGGGAGTGGTCACACTATTGATGTGATGTCACACATAACAATGGGAGTGATGGCACACATAAACATATGAGTAATATCACAAAGGACACATGACTGATATCACACATAAGCTGTTGATAGTCTACACTCAAGCTTTCTGTCCAATATGTTGAAAGAGCACTTCTGCTGAACTCAGCTTGCCAGTAGCTATAGGGAAAATACTCTGAGAGCTTTTATACTTTTCACTACAAATGGTACAGATTTTCTGTAACATGCATTCAATGAAAGTACAGTGTGAAGAAAAACTCCTTTTTTAATCTGTTTATGACCATCTTGAAAAGTGCCTTTTCAAAGGTTGCAGTTCACGTCTTTCATTCAGGCTTTCTCACATATGGAATGAAAGAATGTACTCATTGAACTTGGTTTGCCAGTAGCTGTTAGGGAGCATCTTCCTATGAGAGGGTTTAAACTTTTCACTATACAAGGAAGAAAATATCTATAAGATCCATTTATGAAAAGCACCGTGTGGAGAAAAACTCTTGCTTGTACCTGTTTAGCATCTGCAATGAAAAGTACTTTTTCAAACATTGAAGCTCACGACCTTTACTCAGCCTCTCTCTCACATTAAATGAAACAATGTTCTTACTGAGCAAAGGTTGCCATTAGCTGTAAGTAAGATCTTCCCATGACAGCTTTTAACCTTTTCACTACTGCTGGGAGAAAATAACTATAACAGCCATAGAAATAATATACACGGTGGGAAAAAAACTCATTTTAGTTGTTGAGGATCATCTTGATGAGTGACTTTTTCAATCATTGATCTTCATGGCCTGCACTCAGGCTTTCCCTCAAATATAATGAAAGAAGACCCGTTCTGAACTCAACAGCCCTGTAGCTGTAAGTCACCTCTTCCTTGGAGATTTTTAAACTTTTCACTACAGCTGGCAGAGAGTATCTATAACAGCCATAAAATGAAAGTCAAGTGTGGAGAAAATCTTTGGCTGGTATGTGTATAGTATCCCCCTGCAAATTGCCTTTTCCATCATTGTAGTTAACGACGGTCACTCAGGCTCTCTCTCCTATGTAATCCAAGAAAGTACTTGCTGAACTCAGCTGGTAAGGAGCTTTAAGCAGGATCCTCCTTTTAGAGCTTGTAAACTTTCACTGGAGCTGCATGAGAATATCTGTAACATCCATTCCATGTAAGTTCTCTGTGGAGGAAAACACTTCCTTTTAGCTTTTTAGGATCATATTGTAAAGTGCCTTTTCATCTTTGCAGTTCATTGTGTGCACTCAGGCCTCCTTCCTGATATAAAAGAAAACACCCCCTCTAAACCTACTTTGCGTGTAGCTGTTAGGAACACCTTCCTAGGAGAGTTTCCACTTTTCACCACAGCTCGGAAAGAAGCTGTATCACATCCATTCAATGAAAGTACACCGTGAAGAAAACCTCTTCTTGTAAGTGTTTATGATCATCTTCTTAAGTGGCTTTAAATACTCTGCAGTTCAGTCTGCATTCAGGGTCTCACTAGCATATCATGATGGCCACTATTGCTTAACACAGGTTGCCAGTGTCTGTTAGTAACAGCTTCATATGAGAGGATTTAAAATTTCAGTACAACTGGGAGAGGGTATCTATACCATCCAAAAACGAAAGTCCAGTGTGGATAAAATTTCTTGCTTGTATCTATATAGGATCATCTTGCAAATTACCTTTTCCAGACGTTCACTCAGGCTGTTTCTCCCAAGTCATGCAAGAAAATGTTTGCTGAACTCAGCTTGCAAGTATCTCTGAGGGGGATTCTCCTCTGAGAACTATTAAACATTTCACTGCAGCTGGGAAAGACAATCTCTAACATCCATTCCGTGAATATACTCTGTGCAGAAAAACTCCTCCTTTTAGGTATTAGGATCATATGGTAAATTGCCTTTTCCTCTTTGCTGTTCATTGCCTGCAATGATGTTTCCTTCTCTATGTAGAGAAGAAAACACCACTGCTCAACCAATTTTGCCAGTAGCTGTTAGGAACATCTTCCTATGTGAGCTTTCAAAGTATTACTACAGGTTTTGCAGATTATATTTAACATCTATTCCATTAAATTTGACTCTTCAGAGAAACTCCTGCTAGTAGCTGTTTAGGATCATCCTGAGAAGAGACATTTAATACACTGTAGTTCAATCCACTTTCAGGGTCTCACGAACATATCATGACAAACACTATTGCTTAACACAGGTGGCCTATATCTGTAAGTAACATCTTCATCTGAGATGTTTGAAAATTTCAGTACAGATGGGAGAGAGTATCTATAACATCCATAAAATGAAAGTGAAGTGTGGAGAAAATCTGTGGCTTGTCTCTTTATAAGATCCTGCTGCAGATTGCTTTTACATCACTGCAGTTAAAGACCTTCACTCAGGCTCTCTATCCCATATAATGCAAGAAAGTGTTTCCTGAACTCACCTTGCAGGAATCTTTAAGGACGATCCTTCTCTGAGAGCTTGTAAACTTCTCACTGCAGCTAGGAGAACATATCTATTACATCCATTCCATGTAAGTACTTTGTGGAGGAAAACACTTGCTTTTAGCTTCTTTGGATCATATTGTCAATTGCATTCTCATCTTTGCATTTCATTGCCTGCACTCAGGCTTCCTCCCTGATGTAAAGAAAAAACACCACTACTAAACCTACTCTGCCAGTAGCGGTTAGGAACACCTTCCTATGAGAGTTTAAACTTTTCACCATAGCTCAGAAAGAAGCTCTATCACATCCATTAAATGAAAGTACATCGTGAAGATAACTTCTTCTTGTAAATGTTTAGGATCATCTTCCTAAGTGACTTCAAATACACTGCAGTTCGATCTGCACTCAGGGTCTCACTAGCATATCATGACGAACACTATTGCTTAACACAGGTGGCGAATATCTGTTAGGAACATCCTCATTTGAGAGGTTTGAAAATTTCAGTATCTGGGAGAGAGTATATATAACATGCATAAAATGAAAGTCCCATTTGGAGACAATCTCTTGTTTATATCTGTATAGGGTTATCCTGAAAATTGCCTTTTACATCATTGCTGTTAGCGACCTTCACTTAGGAATTCTCTCCTTGTAATGCAAGAAAGTTCTTGCTGAACTCAACTTGCAAGTATCTTTAAGGAGCACCTTCCTCTGAAAACTTTTAAACTTTCCATTGCAGCTGGGAGAGAATATCTATAACATCTATTCCATGAACGTTCTGTGTGGTGGAAACATCTTCCTTTTAGCTTTTTTGGATCACAATGTGAAGTGCCTTTTCCTCTTTGCCGTTCATTTCCTGCACTGAGGCTTCCTTCTCACAGGAAAGACAAAACACCACTGCTCAACGAAGTTTACCAGTAGCTGTTTGAAACTTTCCTAGGAGAGCTTTCAAATTACCACTACATGTTGTGCACATTATCATTACACTCCATTCAATGAAAGTTGACTCTTCAGAGAAACTCTGCTTGTAGCTGTTTAGGATCATCTTGAAAAGAGACTTCGAATACACTGCAGTTCAATTGGCATTCAGCTTCTCAGTAACATATCATGACGAACACTATTGCTTATCACAGTTGGCCAATATCTGTAAGTAACATCTTCATATGAGAGGTTTTAAAATTTCAGTACAGCTGGGAAAGGGTATCTATATCATCCATAAAATGAAAGTCAGGTATGGGGAAAATCTTTTGTGTGTATCTGTATAGGACTACTCTGAAAATTGCCTTTTCCAGCATTGCAGTTAATGACTTTCACCCAGGCTCTCTCTCCCAAGTCACGCAAAAAAGGTTTGATGAACTCAGCTTGGAAGTATCTTTAAGGAGGATCTCCCTCTGAGAGCTTTTAAACTTTTCACTACAGCTGAGACAGAATATCTATAACATCCATTCCATGTAATTACTCTGTGGAGGAAAATACATCTTTTTAGCTTTTTAATATCATATTGCAAAGTGCCTTTTCATCTCTGCAGTTCATTGCCTGCACTCAGGCATCCTGCCCAATGTAGAGACAAAACACCACTGTAAAGCTACTTTGCCAGTTGCTGCTAGGAGCACCTTCCTATGAGATTTTAAACTTGTCACCACAGCTAGGAAAGAAACTCTATCACATCCATTCAAGGAAAGTACCATGTGAAGAATACCTTTTCTTGTCGCTTTTTAGAATCGTATTCCTGAGTGACATTAAATACACTGTAGTTCAGTCTACATTCAGGGTCTCACTAGAATATTATTATCAACACTATTGCTTAACACAGGTTGCAAATATCTGTTAGCAATATCTTCATATGAGAGGTTTTCAAATTTCAGGACAGCTGGGAAATCGTGTCTATAACATCCATAAAATGAAAGTCCAGTGTGAAGAAAATCCGTGGCTTGTATCCGCATAGGGTACAAATTGCCTTTTACATCACTGTTTTTAAAGACCATCACTCAGGCTCTCTCTCCAATGTAATGCAAGAAGGTATTTACTGAACTCAGGCTGCAAGATTCTTTAAGGAAGATCTTCCTCTGAGAGCTTTTAAACATTGCACCACAGCTGGGAGAGAATATCTGTAACATCCATTATGTGTAAGAACACTGTGAAGAAAAACACTTCCTTTTAGTTTTTGAGGATGATATTTTAAAGTGCCTTTTCATCTTTTCAGTTCATTGCCTGATCTCAGGCATCCTACCAAAGGTAAAGACAAAACACTCTTGATAAACCTACTTTGCCAGTAGCTGTTAGGAACACCTTCCTATGAGAGTTTCAACATTTCACCACAGCTCAGAAAGAAGCTCTCTCACATCTATGCAATGAAAGTACAGTTGGCATAAAACGTCTTCTTATAACTGTATAGGATCACCTTCATAAGGACTTCAAATGCACTGCAGTTCAATCTGTGTCTCAGGATCTCACTAGCATATCATGTTGCACAGTCTTGCTTAACACAGGTTGTCAATAGCTATTAGTAACATATTCATATGAGCTGTTTTAAAATTTCAGTAGTACTGTGAGAGAGTAGCTATAGCATCCATAAGATAAAAGTCTAGTTGGAGAAAATCTCTTGCTTGTATCTGTATAAGACTATCCTGAAAATTGCAGTTCCAGCATGTCGGTTAATGACGTTCACTTAGGAATTCTCTTCCTTGTAATGCAGGAACGATATTGCTGAACTCTGCTAGCAGTTGCTTTAGGGAGGATCTGCCTCAGAGACCGTTTATGACTTCCACTGCAGCTGGGAGAGAATATCCCTAACATCCATTCCGTGAAAATACTCTGTGGAGAAAAACTCTTCCTTTTTTCTTTTTAGGTTCATATGTTCAGGTGCCTTTTTCTCTTCACTGTTCATTCCTTGCACTGAGGCTTCCTTCTCAATGTGAAGACAAAACATCACTGCTCAACCAAGTTTGCCAGTAGCTTCCAGGAACATCTTCCTATGACAGCTATCACTACAGGTGGTGCAGATTATCGTTACCATCCATTCAATGAAAGTTGACTCTTCAGAGAAACTCCTCTTTGTAGCTATTTAGGATCATCTTGAGAATTTGAATACACTGCAGTTCAATCTGCACTCAGGGTCTCACTAGCATATCATGATGAACACTTTTGCTTAACACAGGTACCCAATAACTGTAAGTAACATCTTCATATGAGAGGTTTTGAAATTTCAGTACAGCTGAGAGAGAGTATCTATAGCATCTGTAAAATGAAAGGCCAGTGTGGAGATAATATCTTGCTTGCATCTGTAGAGGACTCTCCTTAAAATTGCCTTTGCCAACATTGCTGTTAACGACATTCACTTAAGAATTCTCTCCCCGGGGCCTGCCCCGTGGCGCAAGCAGTTGGGTGTGCACGCTCCACTTCAGTGGCCTGGGGTTTGCAGTTTCTAAACCCTGGGCATGCACCAAAGCCCTGCTTGCCACGACATGGTGTGGTGGCGTCCCATATAAAGTAGAGGAAGATGGGCACAGATTTTAGCTCAGGGCCAATATTCCTCAGCAAAAAAGAGGAGGATCAGCATCCGACATTAGTTCAGGGCTGATCTTCCTCACAAAAAAAAAAAAAATAGAATTCTCTCCCATGTAATGCCGGAAAGTTCTTGCTTAACTCTGCTTGCAAATAGGTTTAAGGAGGATCTACCCCTGAGAGCTTTTAAACTTTCCAGTGCAGCTGGGAGAGAATATCTATAATATCCATCTAATGAACGTACTCTGTGGAGAAAAACATTTCCTTTTAGTTTTGAGGATCGTAATGGAAAGTACCTTTTCTTCTTTTTGGTTCGTTGCCCGCACTGAGGCTGCCTTCTCAATGGAAAGACAAAATACCACTGCTCAAACATTTTTGCCAATAGCAAGGAAGGAAAGAACTTCGTGCCCTGTCTCTCTTCCTTTCAGCAAATGAGGTCCACCTTCCTTAACCAGGTTTGGAACATATTGCCATTTCATGCCTTGAGAAGGAATATCACATTTCTTTGAGAAGGCACTTTCTGATCCTGGGTTCTAAGCAGAGCTCTAGGAACAAGTTTGTAAATGAGTGGCAATGATTACTAGAACTTAGCTAAACTATGTATAACACCCATTGCTGGCAATAACTTCATGCCCAATCTCTCTTCCCTCCATCTCGTAAGGATCAGACACCTAAAACAGGTATGTAACAGAATGCTATTTTGGGCCTTGAGATTGAATCTCAAATTCCTTTGAGAGGGCACTTTCCGACCCAGGCTTGTAAGTAAATGTCTAGAAATGACTTTTTATATGAGTGGCAATCATTACTACAGCTGAGCTAAACTATGGATAACACCCATTTCTGGAAATATCTTCATGCCCAATCTCTCTTCCTTACAGCTCTGAAGGGTTACATTCCTAAACCAGGTTTTGAACATATTGCTCTTTTGAGCCTTAGGCAGGAATATCACATTCCTTTGAGAAGGCACTTTCTCATCCCAGCGTGTAAGGAGATGTCTAGGAACAAGTTAGTATATGAGTGGCAATCATCACTACAGCTGAGCTCAACTGTATAAAATACCCATTCCTGGAAGTATCTTTGTGCTCAATCTCTCTTCCTTTCAGCTCATGAGAATCACCTTCCTAAACCAAGTTTAGAACATATGCTATTTCAGTCATTGAGAACAAATCTCACATTTCTCTGAGAAGACACTTACTGATAACTTCTTGTAAGTAGATGTCTAGGAACAAGTTTATATTGGAGCATCAATCATTACTACAGCTGAGTTAAACGATTTATTGTACCCATTCCTTGAAATAACTTCATGTACAAACTCTCTTAATTCTAGCACTAAGCAATACTAAACTAAACCAGTTTTGGACCATATTGCCATGTTGGGCCTTGAGAAGGAATCTCATAATCCTTTGAGAAGGCACTTTCTGATCCCAGATTGTAAGTAGATGTCTAGGAACAAGTTTGTATATGAGTGGCAAGCATTACTACAGCTGAGCTAAGCTATGTATAATACCCATTCCTGGAAATAACTTTGTGCCTCATCTCTTTTCCTTCCAACTCATAAGGATCACAAAGCTAAACCAGGTTTGGAACATATTGCCATTTCACGCCTTGAGAAGAAATCTCACATTTCTTTGAGAAGGCACTTTCTGATCCTGTCCAGAATGTTGAAGTCTGGGAACAAGTTTGTATATGAGTGTTAATCGTTACTAGAGCTGAGCTAAACGGTGTATAACAACCATTCCTGGAAATACTTTGTGCCTCATCTCTCCTCCTTCCATCTCATAAAGATCACAAACATAAACCAGGTTTCCTACTTCGTGCCATTTCAGCCCTTGAGAATGAATCTCACACTTCTTTGAAGGCACTTTCTGATCCCTGCTTCTAAGTAGATGTCCAGGAACAAGATTCTACATAAGTGGCTATCATTACTACAACTGAGCTATTCTTTGAATAACACTCAATCCTGAAAATAACTTCATGCCCAATCTATCTTCCTTCCAGCTCACAATGAAGACCTTCCTAAGTCAAGTTGGGAACATATTGCCATTTCAGACCTTGAGAAGGAATCTCACATTCCTTTGAAACAGCAGTTTCTGATCACACCCTGTATGTAGACGTCTAGGATCAAGTTTGTATGTGAGTGGCAATCATTAATACAGCTGTGCTTCTCTCTTCCTTCCACCTCGTAAGGATCACAAACATAACCAGGTTTGGAACATAATGCCATTTCAGGGCCTTGAGAACGAATGTCACATTCCTTTGAGAAGGCACTTTCTGATCCCAGCTTGTAAGTAAATGTCTAGTAACAAGTTTGTAAATGAGTGGCAATCATTACTACAGCTGAGCTAAACTATGTATTAGAACCATTCCTCAAAATAACTTCCTACCCTGTCTCTCTTCCTTCCAGCTCTAATGGATTACATTCCTAAGCAAGGTTTTGAACGTAATATTGTGTCGGGCCTTGAGAAGGAATCTCACATTAATTTGAGAAGGAATTTTCTGATCCCAGCTTCTAAGTAGATGCCTAGAAACAAGTTTGTATATGAGTGGAAATCACTACTACAGCTGAGCTGAACTATGAATAACACTTATTCCCAGAACTACCTTCATGCTCAGTCTCTCTTCCTTCCAGATCATAAGGCCCACCTTGCTCAACCATGTTTGGAACATATTGTCATTTCCGGCCTTGAGAAGGAATCTCATACCTTTAAGAAGACACTTTCTGATCCCTGCTTCTAAGTATATGTCCAGGAACAAGATTCTATGTAAGTGACAATCATTACTACAACTGAGCTATTCTATGAATAACATCAATTCCTGGAAAAAAACTTCATGCTCAATCTCTCTTACTTCCACCTGCTGAGCACCACCTTCTTCGACCAAGTTTGGAACACGTTGCTGTTTCAGGCCTTGAGAAGGAATATTACATTCCTTTGAGAAGTCACTTTCTGATCCTGGGGTTATGTAGATGTCTAGGAACAAGTTTGTATATTAGTGGCAATCATTACTACACCTGAGTTAATCTATGTATAAATCCCTTCACGAAAATATCATCGTGCCCCATCTCTCTTCCTTCCATCCAGTAAGGATCACAAACCTAAGCCAGGTTTGGAACATATTGCAATTTTGGGCCCTGACAAGGAATCTCACATTCCTTTGCAAAGGCACTTGTTGTTCCAGGCCTGTATGTAGATTTCTATGAACGAGTTTGCATATGAGTGGCAAGCATGACTACAGGAGCTAATGTATAACAGCCATTCCTGGAAATCATTTTGTGCCTAATCTCTCTTCCTTCATCTCATCAGAATCAGCTTGCTCAACCATTTTTGGAGAATCACGCTATTTCAGGCCTTGAGAAGGAACCTCATAGAGTTCAGCCCCGTGGCGTAGCTGTTAAGTGTGCACACTCCGCTGCTGCTGGCCCAGGTTCAGATCCTGGGCACGTACTGATGCACTGCTTGTTAGGCCATGCTGTGGTGGCGTCCCACATAAAGTGGCGGAAGATCGGCATGGATGTTAGCTCAGGGCCTGTCTTCCTCAGCAAATAGAGGAGGATTGGCATGGATGTTAGCTCAGGGCTGACCTTCCTCACAAAAAAAAAAAGAGAAGGAACCTCATATTCATTTCAGAAGGAACCTTCTTATCCCGGCTACTAAGTAGAAGTCTAGGAACAAGTCTGTATATGATTAACAATCATTGCTACAGCTGAGCTAAACTATGATTAACAGTCATTCCTGGAAATAACTTTGTGCCCAAACTCTCTTCATTCCTGCTCGTAAGGACCATCTTTGGCAACCAGGTTTGGAACATAGTGCCCTTTTGGGCTTTTGGAAGGAATCTCACATTCTTTTGAGAATGCACTCTCTGATACCAGCTTTTAAGTAGATACCTAGGAACAAGTTTGTATAGGCGTGGCAGTCATTACTACAGCTGGCACACTAGGTATAACACCCATTCCTGGAAATAACTTTGTGCCTAATCTCTCTTCCTTCCATCTCTTAAAGATCACAAACCTAAACCAGATTTGGACCATAATGCCATTTCAGTCCTTAAGAAGGAGTCTCACATTGCTTTGAGAAGGAACGTTCTGATCCTGGCTTTCACGTAGATGTCTAGGAACAAGTTTGTATATGATTGGCGATCATTACTACAGCTGACGTAAACTTCATATAACACCTATTCCTGGAAGTAACTTTGTGCCTAATCTCTCTTTCTTCCATCTCGTAAAGATCGCAAACCTAAACCAGATTTCAAACATATTGCCATTTCGCACCGTGAGAACAAATCTCACATTACCTTGAGAAAGCACATTCTAATCCTGACTTCTAAATAGATGTCTAGGAAAAACTGGGTATATGAGTTTCAATCATTAGTAGGGGTGAGCTTTACTATGTATAACACCCATTCCTGAAAATAACTTTGTGCCTTATCTCGCTTCCTTCCTTCATGTAAGGATCACAACTCTAAACCAGGTTTGGTAAATAATGCCAATTCGGGCATTGAGAATGAATCTCACATTTCTTCGAGAAGGCAATTTCTGAACTTGGCTTGTCAGTAAATGTCTAGGAGCAAGTTTGAATATGAGTAGCAATCATTACTACAGCTGAGATGAAATATATATCACCTATTCCTGAAAATAACTTGATGTCCAATCTCTCTTCCTTCCAGCTCATAAGCATCACCAACCTAAACCAGTTTTGGAACATATTGTCATTTCGGAAACTGAGAAGGAATCTCACATTCCTATGAGAAGGCAATTTCTGATCCAGGCCTATATGTACATATGCAGGAACACGATTGCAAATGAGTGACAATCATTATTAAAGTGGAGCTAAACTATGTATAAGACCTATTCCTGGAAATAACATTGTGCATATTCTCTCTTCCTTCCATGTCATAAGGATCACCTTCCTCAAGCAGGTTTGGAATATAATGTCATTTCTGGACCTGAGAATTAATCTCACATTCCTATGAGAAGGAAATTTCTGATGCAGGTTTCTAAGTAGAAGTCCATGAACAAGTTTGTATATGAGTGGCAATCATCCCTACAGCTTAGCAAAAGTATGTGTAATGCCCATGGCTGGAAATAAATTTGTGCCTAACCTCTCTTCCTTCCATCTTGTAAGGGGGAAAAACCTGAACCATATTTGTAGCATAATGCCATTTTGTGCCTTGAGAAGGAATCTCGTACTCCTTTGATAAGGCACTTTCTGAACCCCCTTGGAAGTAAATGTCTAGGAACCAGTTTCTGTATGAGTGGTAATCATTACCACAGCTGAGCTAAGCTATGTATAACACCCATTCCTGGAAATGACTTTGTGCCCAATCTCCCATCATTCCAGCTTCTAAGGATCACCTTCATAAAGCAGGTTTGGAAACAGGGCCGTGTAGGGCCTTGAGACAGGACCACTCCCAAGTGCCTCAGACAACACACTTTCTACTCCCAGATTGTAAGTAGATGATAAGAAACATCTTTGTATCTGAGTGGCAGTCATTACTATAGCTGAATTTAATGATGTATAACACCCATACCTGGAAGTAACTTCTTGCACAATCTCCCATCATTCCACCTCCTAAGAATCTCCTCCCCAAAGAAGGTTTTGCACACGTCCATGTAGGGCCTTCAGAGAGAATCTCACTCACATGTCTTTGAGAAGGCACATTCCTATCCTGGCTTGTAAGTAGATGGTAAGAAACATCAATCTGTCTTTGTGACAATCACTAATAGAGCTGAGTAAAATTATGGTTAACACTCATTCCTAGAAGTAACTTCATGTCCAACCCCTTCCTTCCAGGTCCTAAGGATTGCCTTCTCTAAGCAGGTTTGGAAACAGGACCGTGTAGTGCCTTGGGACAGCATCTCACTCACAAGCCATTGAGAGTGCATTTTCTCATTCCGGATTCTAAGTAGCTGGTTACAAACATGTTTGTATCTGAGTGGCAGGCATTACTACAGCTGAGATAAACTAAGTATAACTCCCATTTTTGGAAATTACTTTGTGCCCAATCTCCCTTCCTTCCAGCTCCTAAGGATCGCCTTCCTAAAGCAGGTGTGGAAAGAGGATAGTATAGGGCCTTGAGACAGGACTGGTCTCAAATTCCCTAGAGAATACACTTTCTTATCTTGCATTGTAAGTAGATGTTTAGAAACGTCTTTGTTTCTGAGTGGAAATCATCTCTACAGCTGAGTTAAACTATGTATAAGACATATTCCTGGAAAGAACTTCATCCCCAATCTCCCTTATTTCTAGCTCCTAAGGATAGTCTTCTCAAAGCAGATTTTTCACAGTGCCACGTAGGGCCTGGAGAGAGATTCTCACTCACGTGCCTTACAGAAGGCAGTTTCTTATCCCGGCTTATAAGTAGACGATAAGAAACATCTTTGTATCTGAGTGGCAATCACTAATACTACTGAGTGAAACTATGGGTAACACTCATCCTCTGAAGTATCTTCATGCCCAGTCTCTCTTTCTTCCAGCTCATAAGGATCACCTTCCTGAAGTAGGTTTTGCATGTAGCCATGATGGGCCTTGAGAGAGAACCTCACTCACACGCCTTAGAGAAAGCATTTTCTTATCCCAGCTTGTAAGTAGATTCTAAGAAACATCTTTCTATATGAGAGGTAATCACTACTCTAGCTGAGTTAAACTATATATAACACCTATTCCTGGAAAAACGTCATGCCCAATCTCCCTTCCTTCCAGCTCCTGAGGATCGCCTTTCCAAACAGGTTTGGAAACAGGACAGTGTATTGTCTTGAGACAGAATCTCACTCACACGTCATAGAGAATGCATTTTCTGACACCAGATTCAAAGTAGATCTTTAGGGACATTCTTGTATCTGAGTGGAAAGCATTACTAAAGCTGAGCTAAGCTAGGTATAACACCCATTACTAGAAATAACTTTGTTCCCAATCTCCCTTCCTTTCAACTCCTAAGGATCGCTTTCCCAAAGCAGTTGATACAAGGCTGTGTAGGGCCTTGAGACAGGACTGCTCTAAAATGCCTCTGAGAACACACTTTCTTATGCTGGGTTGTAACTAGATACATAGAAACATATTTGTTTCTGCTTGGCAAACATTACTACAGCTGAGTTAAACTATGTGTAAGACTCATTACTGGAAACAACTTTGTGCCAATTCTCCCTTCCTTCCAGCACTTAAGTGTAATTTTCCCAAACCCAGTTTTGCATGAGGCAATGTAGGTCCTTGAGTGAGAATCTTACTCACATGCCTTAGAGAAGGCACTTTATTATCCCGGCTTTTAAGTAGATGATAAGAAACTTCTTTTTATCTGAGTGAGAATCACTATTACAGCTGAGTTAAACTACAGATATCACCCATTCCTGGAAGTAACTTCATGCCCAATATACCTTCCTTTCAGCTCCTGATTAGTGACTTCCCAAAGCAGGTTTTGCACAAGTCCAGCAAGTGACTTGAGAGAGAATCTCACTCAGATGCCTAAGAGAAATCACTTTCTTATCCTGGCTTGTAAGTAGACGGTAAGAAACATCTTTGTGTCTGAGTGGCAGTAACTACTTCAGCTAAGTTAAACTATGTATAACACCCATTCCTGGAAATAACTTTGTACCCAATCACCCTTTCTTCCAGCTCCTAATTATGGCCTTCTCAAAGCAGGTTTGGAAACAGGACCGAGTAGTGCCTTGAGACAGAATCTCACTCCCAAGAAATAGAGAACACACTTTCTGATACTGGATTCTAAGTGGATGCTTAGGAACATGTTTGTATCTGGGTGGCAAGCATGACTACAGCTGAGCATAAATATAACACACATTAATGGAAGTAACTTTGTGCCCAATTTCCCTTTCTTCCAGCTCCTAAGGATCGCCTTCCTAAAGCAGGTTTGGAAACAGTCCATGTACAGCCTTGACACAGGACCAGTCTCAAATGCCTTAGAGAAAACCCTTTCTTATCTGGGATTGTAAGTAGATGGTTAGAGACATCTTTGTTTCTGAGAGGCAATCATCACTACAGCTGAGTTTTTCTATGGATAAAACCTATTCCTGAAAGTAACTTCATGCCAAATCTCCCTTCCTTTCAGGTCCAAAGGATAGCCTTCCCAAATAAGGTTTTGCACAAGGCCATGTAGAGCCTTGAGAGAATCTCACTCATATGTCTTAGAGAAAACACTTTCTTATCCTGGCTTAAGTAGATGGTAAATAACCTCTTTGCATCTGAGTGGCAATCACTGCTACAGCTGAGTTAAACTATCTATAACACCCATTCCTGGAAGTAACTTCATGCCCAATCTTACTTCCTCAGAGCTACTAAGGATCATCTTCCCACAGCAGGTTTCGAAACAGGACCGTGTATTGCCTTGAGACAGAATCTCAGTCACAAGCCATAGAGAACTTACTTTCTGATTCCGGATTCTGAGTAGATGGTTAGGAACATGTTTGTATCTGAAAGGCAAGCTTTACTAGAGCTGAGCTAAATTAAGTATAACACCCATTCCTGAAAGTAACTTCATGCCAAATCTCACTTACTTTTAGCTCCTAAGTATTGCCTTCCTAAAGCAGATTTGGAAACAGTGCAGTGTAGGGCCTTGAGACAGGATGACTCTCAAATGCCTTAGAGAACACACTTTCTTATCTCGGGGTGTAAATAGATGCTTAGAAACATCTTTGTTTCTGAATGGCAATAATTACTACAGGTGAGTTAAACTATGGATGAGACTCATTCCTGGGACGTACTTCATGCCCAATCACCCTTCCTTCCAGCTCCTATGGATTGCTGACCCAAAGCAGGTTTTGCACAAGACCATTAAGAGCCTTGAGACAGAATCTCACTCACATGCTTGAGGGAAGGCACTTTCTTATTTCAGCTTGTATGAAGATGTTTAGAAACATCTTTCTATATGATTGGCAATCGCTGCTATAGTTGAGTTAAACTATGTATGACACTCATTCTTGGAAGTAACTTCATGCCCAAACTCTCTTCCTTCCAGCCCCTAAGGATCACTTTCCAAAAGCTGGATTTACACAGGACCATGAATGGCCTTGAGAGACAATCTCACTCACATGCCTTACAGAAGGCACTTTCTTGGTTTGTAAGTAGATGGTAAGACACATCTTTGTATCTGAGTGGCAATCACTGCTACATCTGAGTTTAACTTTGTATAACACACGTTCCTGAAAGTAACTTCATGCCCAATCTCCCTTCCATAAAGCTCCTAAGGATCCCCTTTCCAAAGCAGGTTTCCAAACAGGACTGAGTAGTGCCTTGAGACAGATTCTCACTCACAAGCCTTAGAGAACTCACTTTCTGACACCAGATTCTAAGTAGATGGTTAGAACACTTTTGTAACTTAGTGGCAAGCATTACTACAGCTCAGCTAAACTAAGTATAACACCTATTCCTAGAAATAACTTTTTGCTCAATCTCCCTTCCCTCCTAAGGATTGCTTTCCTAAAGCAGCTTTGGAAACAGGCCAGGTAGGGCCTTGAGACAGGACCACTCTCAAGTGCCTTGGAGAACACATTTTCTTATCACGAGTTCTAACTAGATGGTTAGAATCGTCTTTATTTCTGGGTCGCAATCATTACTATAGCTGAGTTTAATGATGTATAACACCCATTCCCGGAAGTAACTCTATGCCCTATCTCCCTTTATTCCATCTTCTAAGGATGGCCTTCACAAAGAAGGTTTTCACAGGGCCATTTAAAGACTTGAGAGAGAATCTCACTTAGAAGCCCTAGAGAAGGCACTTTATTATCCAGGATTGTAAGTAGATGGTTAGGAACATGTTTGTATCTGAGTGGCAAGCATTGCTACTACTGAGCTAAGCTAAGTATGACACTCATTCCTGAAAATAACTTTTTGCCCAGTCTTCCTTGCTTCCAACTACTAAGGATCGCCTTTCTAAAGCAGCTTTTGAAACAGGGCCGTGTAGGACCTTGAGACAGGACCATTGGCAAATGCCCTAGAGAACACACTTTCTTCTCCCAGCTTGTAAGTAAACGGTAAGAAACAACTTTGTATCTGAGTGGCAATCATTACAACAGTTGAATTAAAGTATGTATAACACTCATTCCTGGAAGTAACTTCATGCCCAATCTCCCTTACTTCCAGCTCCAAAGGATCACCTTCCCAAAGTAGGTTTTGAACAGGGCCAAGTAGGGCCTTGAGAGAGAATCTTACCCACATGCATTAGAGAATGCAGTTTAATATCCAGGCTTGTAAGTAGATGGCAAGGATCATGTTTGTATCTGAGTGACAATCACTACTACAGCTGAGTTAAACTATATATAACACCCATTAATGGAAGTAACTTCATTTCCATTCTCACTTCTTTCAGGCTTCTAATTATCGCCTACACAATGCAGGTTTGGAAACAGGGCCATGTAGGGCCTTGTGAGAGAATCTCACTCACATGCCTTAGAGAATGCACTTTCATATCCTGTCTTGTAAGCTGATTGTAAGAAACGTCTGTGTATTTGAGTGGAAATCACTACTACATTTGAGTTAAACAATGTATAACACCCATGCCTGGCAGTAATTTCATGCCCATCTCCATTCCTTCCCTTTCCTAAGGATCGCCTTCCCAAAGAAGGTTTGGAAACAGGACAGTGTATTGCCTTGAGAAAGATTCTCACTCACACGCCATAGAGAATGCACTTTCTGATACTAGATCCTAAGTAAATGGTTAGGAACACGTTTGTATTTGAGTGGCAAGCACTACTAAAGGTGAGCTAAGCTAGGTATAGCACTCATTCCTAGACATAACTTTGTGCCCAATCTCCCTTTCTGACAACTTCTAAGGATCGCCTTCCAAGAGCAGCTTTTGATACAGGGTCGTGTAGAGCCTTGAGACAGGACCATTCTCAAATGACTTAGAGAAGACACTTTCTTCTCAGGCCTTGTAAGTAGACGGTAAAAAAAACTTTGTATGTGAGTGGTAATCATTACTACAGCTGAGTTAAACTATGTCTAACACTCATTCCTGGAAGTAACGTCATGCCCAGTCTCCCTTCCTTCCAGCTGCTAAGGATCATCTTCCCAAAGCAGGTTTTACACAGTGCCATATAAGGCCTAGAGAGAACCTTAATCCCATGCCTTAGATAAAGCACTTTCTTATCCCAGCTTTTAAGTAGATTGTAAGAAACATCTTTGTATCTGAGTGGTAAACACTACTACAGCTGAGTTAAACTATGTAAAACACCCATTCCTGGAAGTAACTTCATGTGCAATCTCCCTTCCTTCCAGCTCCTAGGGATTGAATTCCCAAAGAAGGTTTGGAAACAGGACTGTGTAGTACCTTGAGAAAGAATCTCACTTACAAGCCATAGTGAATGAATTTCTGATACTGGATTCTAAGTAGATGGTTAGGAACATGTTTGTATATGAGTGGCAAATATTACTACACCTGAATTAAACTATGTATAACACCCATTCCTGGAAGTAACTTCATGTCCAATCTCCCTTCCTTCCTGATCCTAAGGATATCCTTCCCAAAGCAAGTTTTTCACAGGGCCATGTAGGACCTTGAGAGAGAATCTCACTCACATGCCTTAAACAAGGCAGTTTATTATCCAGCCTTGTAAGTAGATGGTAAGAAATATCATTGTATCTGAGTGGCAATCACTACTACAGCTCAGTTAAGCTATATATAACATTCTCTCCCGAAAGTAACTCCATGCTCTTTCTCCCTTCCTTCCAGCTGCTAAGGATCACCTTCCCAAAGCAGGTTTGGAAACAGAGTCATGAAGGGCCTTGAGAGAGAATCTCACTCACATCCCTTAGAGAAGTCACTTTCTTATCCTAGCTTGTAAGTAGATTCTAAGAAACATCTTTTTATCAGATTGTCAATCACTACTAGAGCTGAGTGACGCTATGGATAACACCCGTTCCTAGAAGTAACTTCATGCCCAATCTCCCTTCCTTCCAGCATCTAACGATCCCCTTCCCAAAGCAGGTTTGAAAACAGGACGTTATTGGGCCTTCAGAGAGAATCACACCCTCATGCCTTAGAGAAGGCACTTTCTTATCCCGGCTTGTATGTAGATGGTAAGAAACTTCTTTGGACCTGAGTGGCAATCACTACTAGAGCTGAGTGAAACTATGGATAACAGCCATTCCTGGAAGTAACATCATACCCAATCTTCCTTCCTTCCAGCTCCTAATTATTGCCTTCCCAAAGGAGGTTTGGAAACAGGGCCATGTAGGGACTTTAGAGAGAATCACAAGGTCATGCCTTAGAGAAGTCACTTTCTTACCCTACCCTGTGAGTATATGTTTAGTAACATGTTTGTATTTGACTGACAATTATTACTACAGATGAGCAAATCTATGTATGACATCCATTCCTGGAAATAAGATCATGGCCAAACTCCATTCCTTCCAGATGCTATGAATCACCTTGCCAAAGCACGTATGGAACAGGGCTTTGTATGGTCTTGAGACAACACCTCTCCCAAATGTCTGAGAGAACAAACTTTCTTTTCATGGGATGTAAATAGGTGGAAGGAAACATCCTGTATCTTAGAAGCAATAATTACTACAGCTGAGATAACCTATGTATATCACCCATTCCTGGATAAAACTTCATGCCCAATCTCCCTTCCTTCCAGCTCCTAAGTATTGCCTTCTCAAAGCAGCTTTGGAAACAGGACCGTGTAGTGCCTTTTGAGGGAATCTGACTCATACACCTTAGGGAAGTCACTTTATTATCCAGCTTGTAAGTAGATGGTTAGGAACATGTTTGCATAAGAGTGGCAAGCATTACTACAGCACAGCTAAACTATGTATAACACCCAACCCTCTAAATTGCTTCATCCCCAATCTCCTTTCCTTCCAGCTTCTATGGATCACCTTGTAAAAGCACGTATGGTGAGGGCCTTGTAGGGAATTGAGACAGTACCTCTCTCAAATGTCTTAGAGAACACACTTTCTGACCCCAGTTTGTAAGTAGATGGTAGGAAACATCTTTGTATCTGAGTGGAAATCACTAGCTCAGCTGAGTTAAAGTATGTATAACACCCCTTCCTGGATGTAACTTCATGGTCAATATCCCTTTCTTCCTGCTCCTAAGGATCACCTTCCCAAAGCAGGTTTGGAAACAGGACCGTGTAGTGCCATGAGATGGGTGAAATTGTGTTCTCTAAGTCATTTGAGAGTGCTCCTATCTCAATTACTTTCAAGGCCCCGTTCTATATGGACTTTGACAAGGTGATCCATGGCAGCTGGAGGGAAGGGAGATTCTGCATGAAGCTATTTCCAGGACTGGGTGTTATACATAGTTTTACTCAGCTGTAGTATTGATTGCCACTCAGATAAAAAGATGTTCCTGACAATCTACTTACAAGCCTGGATATGAATGTGCCTTCTCTAAAGCATGTGAGTGAGATTCCCACTGAAAGCCCGACATGGCCCTGTTTCCAAATCTGCTTTGGGTAGGCGATCCTTAGGACCTGGAAGGAAGTGAGATTGGGCATGAGGTGGCTTCTAGGTATGGGTGTTATACATAGTTTAGCTCAGCTGTAGTGTTGATTGCCACTCAGATACAAACAGATTCCTAACCTTCTACTTAGAAGCTGGTATCAGAAAGTACGTTCTCTATGGCCTGTGAGTGATATTTTGTTTTGAGACAATACACCGTCCTGTTTCCAAGCCTGCTTTGTGAAGGCAATCCTTAGGAGCTAGAAGGAAGGGAGATTGGCATAAAGTTATCTCCAGCAATAGGTGTTATACATAGTTTAACTCAGCTATAGTAGTGATTGCCAGTCAGATACAAACATGTTTCCTACCATCTACTTAAAGCCTGGTAGAATAAATCATTTTCTCTAAGACATTTGAGAGAGGTCTAGTCTCAAGGCCCTACAAGGCCCTGTTCTTCACTTGATTTGGGAATGCCATCCATAGCACTTGGAAGGAAGGAAGATTGGGCATGAAGTTATTTCCAGAACTGTGTGTTATAGATAGTTTAACTCAGCTGTAGTAATTATTGCCATTAAGATTCAAAGATGTTTCTTACCACCTACTTACAACTCGGGATAAGAAAGTGTGTTCTCTGGACACTTGAGGGGTACTATGTCAAGGCCATACAAGGGCCTGTTCCATACGGGCTTTGGCAAGGTGATCCATAGCAGCTGAAAGGAAGGGAGATTCGGGATGAGGCTATTTCCAGATATGGGTGTTATACAGAGTTTTGCTCAGCTGTAGTAATGCTTGCCACTCAGATACAAATGTGTTCCTAAGCATCTGCTTAGATTCTGGTATCAGAAAGTGCATTCTCTATGGATTGTGAGTGAGATTCTGTCTCAAGGCAATACACAGTCCTGTTTCCAAACCTGTTTTGGGAAGGTGAGCCTTAGGAGCTGGAAGGAAGGGAGATTGGGCATGAAGTTACTTCCAGGAATGGATGGTATACGTAGTTTATCTCAGCTGTAGTAGTGATTGCCACTCAGATACAAAGATGTTTCTTACAACCTACTTATGAACCCAGATAAGAAACTGTCTTCTCTAAGTCATGTGAGTGAGTTTCTCTCCAAAGGACCTACATGGCCATGTTTCCAAACTTGCTTTGTGTAGGCAATGCTTGGGAGTTGAAGGAAGGGAGATTGGGCATGAAGTAAACTCCAGGAATGGGTGTTATATGTAGTTTAACTCAGCTGTAGTAGTGATTGCCACTCAGATACAAAGATGTTTCTTACCATCTACTTACAAGCTGGCATAATAAAGTGCCTTCTCTAAGGCTTGTGATTGATAATCCCTAACAAGGCCCTACACAGTCCTCTTTCCAAACCTGCTTTGTGAAGGCAATCTTTAGGGGCTTGAAGGAAGGGAGATAGGGGATGATGTTACTTCCAGGAATGGGTGTTATACATAGTTTTACTCAGCTGTAGTAACACTTGCCACTCAGGTACAAACATGTTCCTAACCAGCTACATAGAATCCGGTATTAGAAAGTACATTCTCTAAGGCTTGTGAGAGAGATTCTGTCTCAAGGCAGTACATGGTCCTGCTTCCAAACCCTCTATGGGAAGGTGATCCTTAGGAGCTGGAAGGAAGGGAAATGGGGCATGAAGATAATTCTAGGAATGGGTGTTGTACATAGTTTAACTCAGGTGTAGTAGTGATTGCCACTCAGATACAAAGATGTTTCTAGCCATATACTTAAAACCCGGGATAGCAAAGTGTGTTCTATAAGACATTTCAGAGAGGTCCTACCTCAAGTCCCTTCAAGGCCCTGTTGCATATGTGCTTTGTCAAGGTGATCCATAGCAGCTGGAAGAAAGGGAGATTGGCCATGAAGCTGCTTCCAGGAATGGGTGTTATACATAGGCTAACTCAGCTGTAGTAGTGATTACCACTCAGATACAAAGATGTTTCTTACCATCTACTTACAATGCTGGATAAGAAAGTGCCTTCTCTAAGGTATGTGAGTTGATTTTCTCTCAAGGCCCTACATAGCCCCGTGCAAAACCTGCTTTGGGAAGGTGATCCTTAGGAGCTGCATGGAAGGGAGATTGGGCATAAAGTTACTTCCAGGAATGAGTGTTACACATAGTTTAACTCAGCTGTAGTAGTGATTGCAACTCAATACAAAGATGTTTCCTACCATCTACTTACAATCCGGGATAAGAAAGTGTGTTCTCTAAGACATTTAAGAGATGCCCCATCTCATGGCCCTACAATTCCCTCTTCCAGACATGCTTTGGGAATGCGATCTCTAGCACCTGGAAGGGAGGTGGGGCATGCAGTTTTTTGCAAGAATAGGTGTTGCACACACTTTCACTCAGCTGTAGTAATTATTGCCACTAGGATACAAAAATGTTTCCTTCTAACTACTTGCAACCTGGGATAAGAAAGTGTGTTCTCGAAGACAGTTGAGAGAGATCCTGTCTCAAGGCACTACAAGGCCCTGTTCCGTAAGTGCTTTGGCAAGTTGATAAATAGCAGCTAGAAAGAAGCGCATTTGGGCATGAAGTTATTTCCAGGCATGGGTGTTATATATAGTTTATCTCAGCTGTATTAATCCTTGCCACTCTTATACAAACATGTTCCTTAACCATCTACTTAGAAGCTGGTATCTGAAAGTGCGTTCTCTATGGCTTGTGAGTGAGATTCTGTTACAAGGCAATACACGGTCCTATTTCCAAACTTCTTTGGGAAGGCGATCCTTAGGAGCTGGAAGGAAGGGAGATTGGGCATGAAGTTACTTCCAGGAATGGGTGTTATACATAGTTTAACTCAGCTGTAGTAGTGATTGCCACTCAGATACAAAGATGTTTCTTACCATCTACTTACAAGCCCTGGTAAGAAAAGTGCCTTCTCTTAGACATGTTAGAGGTGTTCTCTCTCAAGGCCCTTCACAGCCCTGTTTCCAAAATTTCTTTGGGAAGGTGATCCTTAGGAGCTGTAAGAAAGACAGATTTTGTATGAGTTACCTCCACAAAGGGTGTTCTATGTAGTTTACCTCAGCTGTAGTAGTGCTTGCCACTCAGATACAAAGATGTTTCTAACCGTTATCATACACACCGGGATGAGAAAGTGTGTTCTCTAATGCATTTCAGAGAGATTCTGTCTCAAGGCCCTACAGTGCCCTGTTTCCAAACATGCTTTGGGAATGTGATTCTTAGTTGCTGGAAGGAAGAGAGAATGGGCACCTAGTTATTTCCAGGAATGGGTATTATACTGAGTTTAGCTCAGCTGTGGTAATGCTTGCAACTCACACAGAAACATGTTCTTACCCACCTAGTTAGACTCCGGGATCAGAAAGTGCATTCTCTATCTCTTCTGAGTGAGATTCTTCCTAATGGCCAAACAAGGCCCTGTTCCAAACCTGCTTTGGGAAGGCAATCTTTAGGAGCTGGGCTTAAGGGAGATTGGGCACAAAGTTACTTCCAGGAATGGGTGTTATTCTTAGTTTAGCTCAGCTGTAGTAGTGATTGTCTCTCAGATACAAACATGTTCCTAAAAATGTACCTAGAATCTGGGATTAGAAAATGAATTCTGACAGGTGAGTGAGATTGTGTCTCAACGCATTACAAGGCCCTGTTCCATACCTACTTTGGGAAGGGGATCCGAGCAGCTAGAAGGAATGGAGACTGTGCCTGAAGTTATTTACAGGAATGGGAGTTATACACAGTTTAACTCAGCTGTAGTAGTGATTGCCTCTCATAAACAAAGGTGTTACGTATCATGCACTTACAAACTGGGATAATAAAGTGCTTTGTGTAAAGCATGTGAGTGATATTCTCACTCAAGTCTCTTTGTGGCCCTGTGCAAAATCTGCTTTTGCTAGGCAATGCTTAGGGGCTGGAATGAATTGAGATTGGGCATGAAATTACTTTCAGGAATGGCTTTTTTTTCCCCCAAAGCCCCAGTAGATAGTTGTATGTCATAGCTGCACATCCCTCTAGTTGCTGTATGTGGGACGCGGCCTCAGCATGGCCGGAGAAGCGGTGCGTCGGTGCGTGCCCAGGATCCGAACCTGGGCCGCCAGTAGTGGAGCATGCGCACTTAACCACTAAACCACAGGGCCAGCCCCTGGGAATGGCTTTTATCAGCAGTTTAACTCAGCTATATTCCTGACTGCCACTCAGACAGAGAGATGTCTGTTACCATCTTCTTAAAAGCCCAGAAAAGAAAATGCTTTCTCTAAGGCATTTAAGAATGGTCCTGTGCCAATTAACTGGTCGTAGGGTCCCTCTGTCTGCAGAACTTGAGGTGGGTACCTACTTAGATCTGGCCAGAGGCAGCCCATTTCAAGGAGCCACATCCCAGAGGACCTGCGTTTCCCAGGGCATCCCAGGAAATGCTCACTGCCCGCTCCCCTCCACTCGCCACTGCCAAGACCATCGTCCTCCCTCGGGAGGCCTGGGCAGGGAAGGTCCCAGGTGTGGAAGGCCGCCAGATCCCAGGACTGGCACACCAGTTGCCAGGCGGCTTCCTCCTTTGACGGGGCCCAGCACACGCCCCAGAATACTTGGTGGCAGGCACCAGGGCTCTTTCCCCCAGAACTTGTCCCCCTGAAAGTGTCCTGGCTCAGGTGGCTGGACCAGCCAGCCAGCCTCATTTGGACAATGCAGGGAAGCCAAGCCAGCTTCCTCCTCTCCCTCAGCGTGGCACCTATGCACTCAGGCAGAGGGCCTCATGCGTGACTTCAATCATGGACTTCTCCCCAGAGCCATGGCCTGGGCACTTGGAAGGCCAGGCCTTCCCAACTCCAGAGAAGAGGCTGGGACCTATCACTAGAAGGGCTTTCCCAGTGTGGCCCCGTATACCTAGGCCTCTGGCCTGCTGGGGCCACACTCACTGCTTTGCCATATGCCTGTCTCGGTCCTTCTGACTCCACAGAGACTTTCCTCCACCTAGCTGGAGTCAAAAAGTGTGGGTGTGGGGTGAGACAGTGGTTTTGCCTTTCCAGGAAGAAATGAGGCTTGGGACAAAGCAGCTGGCTGAGGCAGAACCTTGACCTGGCACACCAGTCTGCCTTTGGCCACCAGAGCCAGACCACCACTTCCAAAGAAGGGAAGCGACCGGCAAACTGAGTGGAAGTGGGGGATGGGAGGGAGACAACAGGTGAAGCCAAGTCAAGAAGGGCGGCATTCCTTCTTCATCTGCACCTGGCAGGCGCAAGAGAGCACCCCAGCCAGTCTGAGCCTGGCAGGCAGGCAGGGTCTTCACGAGGACCCCCGAGGCCAGCCCTAGGCCCTGGCAGCCGTGCATGCACCCTTGGCCTGACGGGTTGAACCCAAGCCTGCAGGGCTTCCGGAGCGGCCAGAGACAGAAGGGCCCCTGGGAGACGTAGGCAAGGTGGGCAGGGCTCACCAACATCCTCTCCTCAGGTCCCTGAGAGAAAGAGGGAGAGAGAGAGAGAGAGAGAAAGAGAGAGAGAGAGATCCCGGACCTCTGAGTCACTGCCGCCACTACTGGTGCCACCTCACATGCCATCTCCCTTCCCCCCACCACCCCCTCGCCCACTCCGGGGCCAGCCACACCACAGAGAGGCCAGTTCCTGGTCACCTCCGTGCTGTCCCTTCTGGACCAGACCCCAGTGCAGGGGAAATGGTTCAGATGGGGGTGGGGGGGCAGCAAGATAGCCAGGGATGCAGGGGCCAGGAAGAGCCTGGAGTCCTGCACTGATTCAATGGTACTCGCCTCCCTCAGTCTGTGGACCCTGTGGGACTGGGAGATCAAAATGGGCCACCCTCAAAAATGTCTCTTTCCCTGGATTATTTTCTCGGTCGTACATTGGACCTCCCCCAAACTGCCTAAAGAATTGAACCTAGAAGATCCTTCTCAGGAAGGAGCCACTGTCCTATGGAGGCTGTAATATAATGTCAAATAGGTGTTACAATAGGAAAGGCACCAACAAGCCCATCTTATCAAAAATTCTCTCTCTCCCAGGCAACATTTTCTAGGGGGCCCACCAAAGAGTTGCCAGACAAATGGTTACATGTCCCTCTCCATGAGAATTGTGTTCTTCTCCTCTCAAATCCCAAACCCCACCCCCAAAATCCTCCTTTGTCTTTAGCTGAACATAGTATTTAACAGGAGAATCTCTGCCATTGTGTTGAGAAACTCAGTTTCCTGGGTTTCTCCCATTTATACATGTTATGAATCCAATTTAATCAAGCATGGATTCTTTTTTATTGTCTATTTGCATTAGGAACATAATTACTAACTAGAGCCTAATTTGAGAATATTCATTATGAATGAAAGATGTCATATCTAAGAACAGAATGGAATTCACTGAGGCTTTATTCTTGGGACATATGTAGGATTATGTCAGGACATGCTGCAAGAGTGAAAATAAGTTCTCTATATTTTTCTTCTCCAAGACCAAGGATTTCAGCCACACTTTATACCCATGTACTTTGCAATAATGAAAAACACTTAAACAATGACCTTGAATATTTTGCCCTCAGATTCATTAGTCTTAAAATATAAATTGAGCAATTTAAATCTAGATGAGTGAAAGACTATGGAGACTTCCAGAATGTTATGTTAGGTCCTTTAGAAGTGAAGAATTGACTTTAATAGCATTTCTATTCCTTCTTATACCTTGACAATAGTGCTACTGTGACTCTGTTTTAAAGAGGATCATGGCAGGCTTTACTTTAATTTGCACCTTTATTTAAGTACATTTACTTAATATTTCTCAGTCTCTTGAAAACTTTTATCATTAAACTCAACCTTCATTTAAATCACCAGACCTATTTGATGAAGGCAACATGAACATTTACTTGCAAACTCCTCAGAAAATTTCTAATTTAACCTTTACTTTGGACGATCCATTGTAGAACTCCAACTGGATTTGCCAGGCCCCTCAAAATGGCTCATAACTATGTGTTTGTACATTTATCTGGGAAGATATTATCTAAGGGTACTTGTTCTTCCCAAACGCTTTCTTTACCTCAAACAGGAATACTTCCAAAGTTTTAATGAAAACGTGGCCAATTTGGTGAAAACCAAGTGACTTGTTTGTTTTAGCATGCCGAGATTAAGAAAATAAGTATTTTAACTATTGTTATTGATTTTACAAATCAGAAATTAAGAAAACAAACTTTTGTCCAAAGATATTTCTGCAAGTGAAATCATCTGAAAAACTGACAGCTAGCCTCCCGTTTTAACCACTAAACCGTAAGAAAAGTAATACCATGGGCAAACACTTGAGCTTTGTCACCTGCACCAGTCTCCAGCACTGTCGCCCCATCAGGTCCACAGATCAGGGGAAAAAGCCAGCAGAGGTGAGACAACTGTGCCCTCAGCGTCCTTCCTTCCTGGGTCAGAACTCAGTCCCAGCTGCTCACTGTCTAGTCTTCTGGGGAAGCAGAGAAATCTTCTGGGGACACGACACATGGGGTGTTGAGGATGTCATCGTTCTTTTTTAAACAAATGTTAGATCGTGTGGCGTGCTTCTCAGGACAGGAGGAGCTGCCTCAAGGGAAGGCAGATCTCCAGGAGCTGACGGTCATCCAAGGAGAGCAGAGTTAAGGGCTGCACAGTGCCAGCCTGCTCCTGCTCTCTGTCTCAGGGACACCTTGGTCCCCCCCCAGCCCCCTCCCGGCGCCCCCCCAGCAGTTCCCTTTGTATCCTCGGAGGCCCCAGCGTGCGCAGGACCGGTGCTCAGAGTGGCAGAGGGGCTGGCGAGCTGGAGAGCCCCGGGGCACATGCACTGGAGGCGGGGTCCCTGGTGTGGAGGTGGTGGCCACTGGGGTTTGTGTGGAGGGATTGGGCAGTTTCTGGATCCTTCCTCCAGGATTTTAAGCGCTGGGGAGCTCTCCTTTCTACAGTGTGGAGGAGCGCTGGGCAGGAGGCGGCGCCGAGGTAGGCGGTGGGCAGGGGCCTGGGCATGGACATCTCCGCCACAGATGGCGGGAGTGCGGTGTCGGGGCGGGAGCCGGGGCTGCTGGCGGGCTGCCCCAGGCGGGGGAGCCCAACCTCTGTCCCTTGGAGGAGCAGAGTAGCGCTGCCTGGCTGGCCGGTCCCTCTGCCTTGGCCGGGCCCCACCCCGGCGGGGCCTCCTGCCCACCCAGTGGAGGTACACGGGGCAGCAGGGAGTCGCCTGCCCTCTGCGCACGCCCTTGAGTTTGGGTCCCCCAGGGCCCCGTCTAGGCCAGGTCGCGACATCTCCTGGTGAACACTTTCCTTCAGAAGATGGACTGTGGTCAGCGCTCCTCTGCCTGATTCCGCTCAGGCTATTGGGCTCCTCATTGCGTTCTTTAAACAAATAAACATTCCTACTTCCTTGGGACCACTTTTATAGAAAAGCCTAATTGCATTAATGGTTTCTGATAATTGACTCCATATTTGTAAGGCAAACTTTAAAGCCTGTGAATTGTTGTAAACTGCATTTAATGAAAGGAGCTTTAAACAATCTTTGGTGCAAATTATGTAACTTCCTAGTAATAACTCACCTTCTGTTAAGATAGACTGATGATTGATCAGTTGATGATTGACATAATGTGTATGGAATTTAAGTTTCAGTGGAAAGGTTTTTCTTGGCAGTTGGTGCTAAAATTAAAATCGGAGAAGGAGGAGGTTTTTAGAAGTAGTATGTAGTGTGTGTTTTGTCTCTGTACTCATTTAGAATTGTAAGAATTTAGATGTGGAAAGCCCATAGAACAAGAATTTTGAAATTTTGATTTGACTGACAAGATGAAAGGTCAAAAGGCCAAATACGGTAGGATTTCATTTATATGGTATTCTAGAAAAGATAAACCATAGGGAAAGACAACTGATCGTTAGTTGTCATTAGTTTTAATATTTAATCATTTAGTTTAATAGTTTACTCATTAGTTTTAATATTTCTGATTAAAAAATACATTTTAATGTTAGCATGCTAATTATGCTTTTGGATGATACCGGAAGTTAATAACCTATTAAATTCTGCAGTAGGAACAAATGACATGTTGGTTATTGGTGTCTTTGAAGTGTAAGTGTTGGCGGTAATGAAATTTTTAAATAAGCTTTTTTGGATTGTGAACTACTGATTTTTTTACTAGATCTTGTTGGACATGGCATATTACAAGTTTCAAAACGCTCTTTAAATTATTGTAGCAGGCTGAAGCTATTAAATTATAATGTAAGATCTTTATAGATGAAACAGGCAAAAATACAAAAAGCTATTCATTTTATCTTTGTTAAAAAATCAAGTAAATCTTACCATATACATGAATGACTTTTGGCTAGACAGACCGGAACTTGACAAGATGGACTCAGTAGTATGGTGAACTTGTTTTGGAATATTAAAATGGGAGAGGATATATAAGTTTTACCTGAGGGTGACCCATGTCAATATGGTGGGTTTAGCTGTTTATACGCTCTGAGTTATAATCTTGATTAAAAATCTCATCATAGGGGCCCGCCCGGAGGTGCAAGCGATTAAGTGTGCGCGTTCCACTGTGGCGGCCCAGGGTTCACCGGTTCGGATCCCGGGTGCACAGCGACACACCGCTTGGCAAGCCATGCTGTGGTGGCGTCCCATATAAAGTGGAGGAAGATGGGGATGGATGTTAGCCCAGGGCCAGTCTTCCTCAGCAAAAAAAAAAAAAAAAAAGAGGAGAATTGGGAGATGTTAGCACAGGGCTGATTTTCTCACAAAAAACAAAGAAAAAGCTCATCATAGACATACCAAGAAATTTGGACCATTTTATGTATCGATATATTAAGATGTCCTATTTCTCTGATAGTTTCTGATTTCAGGGTGTCTGGGAAAAACAGTTTCTCAACATAGGTACTTTGGAATATACTTTTTGATTGTTGACTTATGGAGTCATAGGATTGTTGAGTTGGAATTAATTTTAGTGGTTGTAGACTGTAACTTCATTTTCCAGGAAATGGAAAGTGAGATTCTTCAAGTTAAGTCGTCCATAGTCTGACTGCTACTTAGTGGCAGAGTTGGAACTAAATGCTCAGATGCTTGTCTCCAACTTCCTAGTACAGTGCTCTCTGTGCTACGTACTATTAAGGAGACAAACCAATGAGTTACCTTCTCAAATCATATATGTAGCCAGCAGGGTTGATTCTTTCCCATATGCATTTTTTTCCTTTCTCTTTTAAATAACTACTAACCACAATTAATTCATTCCCCTACCACGTTTAATGACTAGTCTTGTGCGTGTCTCCTCGAGCACACACATGGACTCCCTAAAATGGACACCTGCCTGTGAGTGGATTCGCTGGGCCAGAGGCAGATGTGCATCTGCAACTTGATGAGCTGCAGCAAAATCATCCTCTGAAGTTTTAACAATTTCCATTCCCACCAACAGTGTCTGAGTCATCCTTGCCCTGGGAATTGTCAGATCGGCATTGTCAGATTTTTCAAGTTTTGCCAATCTGATGGGTGAGAAATGATGTATTTGTTTTCCTCTTTGTACAACTGTTTTGACAAATGCGTAGAGCTGTGCAACTACCAAAATCAAGATACAGAACAGTTCCAGCACCCAGAACTCCCTTCAGCTGCTCTTTTGTAGTCAACTCTTCCCCCACCCTTAACCCCTGGTGACTAACGATCTGTTTTCTTTCCCTATAGTTTGTCTTTTCTAGAATATCATATAAATGGAACCTTACAGTATTTCGCCTTTTGAATCTGGATTCCTTCATTTAGCACAATACATTTATTTGAGTGTTCATCCATGTTGTTGGCTGTATCAGCAGTTCCTTCTGTTTTATTGCTGAATGTAGTATCCACTGTATGAATGTAGCACAGTTTATCCATCCAGCAGTTGAAGGACATTTGAGTTATTTTCAGTTTTGTCTTCTTAGACTGTGAATAAAGCTGTTATAAATCTTTGCAAACAAGTTTTTGTGTGAACATTAGTCTTCTTCTCTTGGGTAAGCACCTAGAAGTGAAATTGCTGGGTCACATGGTATGTGTATGTTTAACTTTATTTTAAAACTGTTTGTAGTAGCAAAGTCATGGCCCACAAACATGTCCTAATCCCTGAACCTGGGAAGACATTAGTTTACTTGGCAAAGGTGAATTAAATTTGCAGATGGAATTAATGTTGCTGATTAACTGCCTTTAAAATAGGGAGATTACTCTGGATTATCCAGGTGGGCCCAGTGCATCACAAAGGCCCTTAAAAGGGAAAGAGAAGCAGTAGAGTAGAGAAAAAGATAGAACAAGGGAAGCAGGGCCAGAGAGATGTCAGAGTTCTTGGTTTTGAGGGTGTAGGAGGGGGGCCATAGGCTAAGGAATGTGGTGGTCTCTAGAAGCTTGAAAGGGCTAGGAAATGGATTAACCTTTATAGTCCCCCCAAAAAAACCTAGTTCTGCCAACACCTTGATTTTAGCCCAAGGAGACCCATGTCAGACTGCTAACCTACAGAACTGTAAAGCAATAAATCTGAGTTGTTTTAAGCCATGAAATTTGTGCTAATTTGTTAGCAGCATAACAAACTCCACTTTAAAACTGTTTTCCAAAGAGGCTGAACCACTTTGTGTTCCCACCAGCAATGTAGGAGTGTTCCAGTTACTTCCCATCCTCATTAACACTTGGTATGTTCATCCTCTTTAATTCTAGTCATTCCAATAGGTACGTAGCGGTATCTCAATGTGGTTTTCATGTGCATTTTTCTCATTATTAATGACGTTGAGCATCTTTTCATGTGCTTATTTGCCATCTGTGTATCTCCTTTGGTGAAGTGTCCAAATCTGTGCCCATTTTAAACTTGGATTTTCTTATTGCTGAGTTTTGAGAGTTTTTTTTTTTTATTCAAGTTCTGTTTTATATCTCTCCTGAAATATTGAAGCATTTTTTTATTGGTGTTTTAATGGTTTCTAACATTGTGAAATTTTGGGTTGTACATTTTTTTTTTTAAAGATTTTATTTATTTATTTTTCCCCCCAAAGCCCCAGTAGATAGTTGTGTGTCATAGCTGCACATCCTTCTAGTTGCTGTATGTGGGACGCGGCCTCAGCATGGCCGGAGAAGCAGCGCGTCCGTGCGAGCCCGGGATCCGAACCCGGGTCGCCAGCAGTGGAGCGCGCTCACTTAACCACCAAGCCACGGGGCCGGCCCCCGGGTTGTACATTTTTGTTTGTCCATCACCACATATATGACTCCCTTCACCCCTTGTGCCCACCCCCCAACCCCACCCCCACTGCCCTGGTAACCACAGTACAGTTTTCTCTGTCCATGTGTTGGTTTATATTCCACATATGAGTGAGATCATACAGTGTTTGTCTTTCTCTTCCTGGCTTATTTCACTTAACATAATACGCTCCAGGCCCATCCATGTTGTTGCAAATGGGACGATTTTGTCTTTTTTTATGGCTGAGTAGTATTCCATTGTATATATATACCACATTTTCTTAATCCAGTCTTCTGTCGAGGGACACATAGGTTGCTTCCACTTCTTGGCTATGATGAATAATGCTGCAATGAACATAGGGGTGCATAAGCCTCTTTGGATTGTGGATTTCAGGTGCGTTGGATAGACTCCCAGTAGTGGGATGGCTGGATCATAGGGCATCTCTATTTTTAATTCTTTGAGGAATCTCCATACTGTTTTCCATAGAGGCTGCACCAATTTGCATTCCCACCAGCTGTGTATGAGGGTTCCTGTTTCTCCACATCCTCTCCAACATTTGTTGTTTTTTGTCTTGGTGATTATAGCCATTCTAACAGGCGTGAGGTGGTATCTTAGTGTTGTTTTGATTTGCATTTCCCTGATGATTAGTGATGTTGAACATCTTTTCGTGTGCCTATTGGCCATCTGTATATCTTCCTTGGAGAAGTGTCTGTTCATTTCCTCTGCCCATTTTTTGATCGGGTTGTTTGTTTTTTTGTAGTTCAATTGTGTGAGTTCTTTATATATTATGGAGATCAACCCCTTGTCAGATGTATGTTTTGCAAATATTCTCTCCCAGCTGGTGGGTTGTCTGTTCATCTTGATTCTGGTTTCATTTGTCTTATAAAAGCTCTTTAATCTGATAAAGTCCCACTTGTTTATTTTTTCTTTAGTTTCCCTAGTCTGGGTAGGCATGTCATCCGAAAAGATTCCTTTAAAACCAATGTCAAACAGTGTGTTGCCTATATTTTCTTCTATGAGTTTTATAGTTTCAGGTCTCACCTTCAGGTCTTTGATCCATTTTGAGTTAATTTTTGTGAATGGCGATAGCACATGGTCCACTTTCATTCTTTTGCATGTGGCTGTCCAGTTTTCCCAACACCATTTATTGAAGAGACTTTCCTTTCTCCATTGCATGTTCTTAGCACCTTTGTCGAAAATTAGCTGTCCGTATATGTGTGGTTTTATTTCTGGGCTTTCAATTCTGTTCCATTGATCTGTGTGTCTGTTTTTGTACCAGTACCATGCTGTTTTGATTACTATTGCTTTGTAGTATGTTTTGAAGTCAGGGATTGTGATGCCTCCTGCTTTGTTCTTTTTCTTTAGGATTTCTTTAGCATTCGGGGTCTTTTGTTGCCCCATATAAATTTTAGTATTCTTTTTTCTATTTCCGTGAAGAATGTCATTGTGATTCTGATTGGGATTGCATTGAATATGTAGATTGCTTTAGGTAATATAGACATTTTAACTACGTTTATTCTTCCAATCCACGTGCATGGGATATCTTTCCATTTCTTTATGTCATCATGGATTTCTTTCAATAATGTCTTGTAGTTCTCATTGTATAGGTCCTTCACCTCCTTGGTAAGATTTATTCCTAGATATTTTATTCTTTTTGATGCAATTGTAAATGGTATTATCTTTTTGAGCTCTCTTTCTGTTAGTTCATTATTAGCATATAGAAATGCAACTGATTTTTGTAGATTGATTTTGTACCCTGCAATTTTGCTGTAGTTGTTGATTGTTTCTAATAGTTTTCCAACAGATTCTTTAGGGTTTTCTATATATACAATCATGTCATCTGCAAATAGTGAGAGTTTCACTTCTTTGTTACCTATTTGGATTCCTTTTATTCCTTTTTCTTGCCTAATTGCTCTGGCCAAAACCTCCAGTACTATGTTGAACAGGAGTGGTGAGAGTGGGCAGCCCTGCCTCATTCCTGTTCTCAGAGGAATGGCTTTCAGTCTTTCCCCGTTGAGTATGATGTTGGCTGTGGGTTTGTCATATATGGCCTTTATTATGTTGAGGTACTTTCCTTCTATTCCCATTTTATTGAGAGTTTTTATCATAAATGGATGTTGTATATTGTCAAATGCCTTCTCTGCGTCTATTGAGATGATCATGTGGTTTTTATTCTTTGTTTTATTGATGTGATGTATCACGTTGATTGATTTGCAGACGTTGAACCATCCCTGCGTCTCTGGTATAAATCCCACTTGATCATGGTGTATGATCTTTTTAATGTATTGTTGTATTCGGTTTGCCAATATTTTGTTGAGGATTTTTGCATCAATGTTCATCAGCGATATTGGCCTGTAATTTTCTTTCTTTGTATTGTCTTTGTCTGGTTTTGGTATCAGGGTGATGTTGGCCTCATAGAACGATTTAGGAAGTGTTCCATCTTCCTCTATTTTTTGGAATAGTTTGAGAAGGATGGGTATTAAATCTTCTTTGAATGTTTGGTAAAATTCACTGGAGAAGCCATCTGGTCCTGGACTTTTATTTTTTGGGAGGTTTTTGATTACTATTTCAATCTCTTTACTTGTTATTGGGCTATTCAGATTCTCCATTTCTTCTTGGTTCAATTTTGGGAGGTTGTATAAGTCTAAGAATTTATCCATTTCTTCTAGATTGTCCAATTTGTTGGCATATAATTTCTCATAGTATTCTCTTATAATCCTCTGTATTTCCATGGTATCCGTTGTAATTTCTCCTCTTTCATTTCTAATTTTATTTACTTGAGCCTTTTCTCTTTTTTTCTTAGTAAGCCTGGCTAAGGGTTTGTCGATTTTGTTTATCTTCTCGAAGAACCAACTCTTTGTTTCATTAATCCTTTCTACTGTTTTTTGGTCTCAATTTCATTTATTTCTGCTCTGATTTTTATTATTTCTCTCCTTCTGCTGGCTTTGGGCTTTGTTTGTTCTTCTTTTTCTAGTTCTGTTAGGAGTAATTTAAGGTTGCCTATTAGGGCTTTTTCTTGTTTGTTAAGGTGGGCTTGTATCGCTATGAGTTTCCCTCTCAGGACCACTTTTGCTGCATCCCATATGGTTTGATATGGCATGTTATCATTTTCGTTTATTTCCAGATAGTTTTTGATTTCTCCTTTAATTTCATCAATGATCCATTGGTTGTTCAGTAGCATGTTGTTTAATCTCCACATTTTTGTCACTTTCCCAGTTTTTTTTTCATGGTTCATTTCCAATTTCATAGACTTATGGTCTGAAAAGATGCTTGCTATGATTTCAATCTTCTTAAATTTATTGAGGCTTGCTTGGTTTCCCAACATATGGTCTATCCTAGAGAATGTTCCATGCGTGCTTGAGAAGAATGTGTAGTCAGCTGTTTTTGGATGGAGTGCTCTATATATGTCTACTAGGTCCATCTCGTCCAGTTTTTCATTTAAGTCTAATATTTCTTTATTAACTTTTTGTCTGGATGATCTATCCATTGCTGTAAGTGGGGTGTTAAGATCCCCTAATATTATTGTGTTGTTGTTGATTTCTCCTTTTAGGTTTAACAAACCTAAAACTATTAACAATAGTTGCTTTATGTACATTGGTGCTCCTATGTTGGGTGCATATATATTTATAAGTGATATGTCTTCTTGATGTAGTGTCCCTTTTATCATTATATATTTCCCTTCTTTGTCTTTCTTAACCTGTTTTATCTTGAAGTCTACTTTGTCTGATATGAGTATGGCAACACCTGCTTTCTTTTGTTTGCCATTAGCTTGGAGTATTGTCTTCCATCCTTTCACTCTGAGCCTGTGCTTGTCTTTAGTGCTAAGATGTGTTTCCTGAAGGCAGCATATTGTTGGGTCTTGCTTTTTAATCCATCCTGCCACTCTGTATCTTTTGATTGGAGAGTTCAATCCATTTACATTTAAGGTAATTATTGATATATGAGGGCTTAATGTTGCTGTTTTGTCACTTATTTTCTGGTTCTTTTGCATTTCCTTTGTTTCTTGTCCCATTTGTTTTGGACTGCCAATTCAGTTTGGTTGTTCTGTCTTATGATTCTTCTAGTTTTCTCTTTGTTTATCATATGTGGTTTTGCTTTGATTATTTGTTTAGTGGTTACCTTGAGGTTTGGGCAAAAAATCTTGTGTATGAGATAGTCCATTATCTGATAGCCTCCTATTTCCTTATACTAAGTCAATTCAGTCACTTTCCTCTTCCCCTTCTAAGTTGTTCTTGTTATACCTTATTCTATCTTGTGTTGTGGCTGTGTGTTTACAGTGATGAGGTTAAATTTATTTTTGGAGAATTTCTTCCTTTGATCTTTGAGTTTAGTATTTAAGTGGTTGCTAACCTATTCCGGTAAAGATCTACTATTTCTCTGATTTTGTCTACCTACTTTTCTCCTTCCTCCAAGCTTTGTGTTCCCTTTCTCTTCTTTTTTTCAGGCCTGAGGGCCTTCTTGAGTATTTCTTGTAGTGGGGGTCTCATGGCCATGAACTCCCTTAGCTTTTGTTTATCTGGGAGAGTTACTATTTCTCCATCATATTTGAAGGATATTTTTGCTGGATAGAGTATTCTTGGCTGAAAGTTTTTGTCTTTCAGTATTTTGAATATATCATTCCAGTCTCTTCTAGCCTGAAAAGTTTCTGTTGAGAAATCCGCTGAGAGCCTGATGGGAGTTCCTTTGTACATTATTTTTTGTTTTTGTCTAGCTGCTCTTAATATTGTTTCTTTGTCATTGACCCTGGCTAGCCTTACCACTAGGTGTCATGGTGAAGTCCTTTGTCTGTTAATATATATAGGTGTCCTGTTGGCTTCGCTTACTGGTATTTCCTGCTCCTTCCCCAGATTTGGAAAATTCTCAGCTATTATTTCTTTGAATAGGCTCTCTGTTCCTCTTTCCCTCTCCTCTCCCTCAGGAATACCTATAATTCTTATGTTACATTTTCTAATAGAGTCAGATATTTCTCGGAGTCTTTCTTCATTTCTTTCTAGTCTTAGTTCTCTCTCCTCTTCCATCTGGAGTATATCTGTATTCCTATCCTCTAAAGTACTAATTCTTTCCTCCATATTGTCAGCTCTGTTCTTTAAAGATTCCAGATTCTCCTTTATCTCCTCCATTGTGTTCTTCATCTCCATCAGCACTGATTGGTTTTTCTTTATGATTTCAATCTCTTTTGTGAAGAAACTCCTAATCTCATTGAATTGTTTGTCTATGTTGTCTCGTATTTCATTGAGTGTTCTTATGATAGCTATTTTGAAATCTCTGTCATTTAGTTTATGGATTTCTGTGTTTTTGGGGTTGATTTCTGGGTGCTTGTCATTTTGTTTCTGGTCTGGTGATTTCATATATTTTTGCATTGTGGTTCCTGTGTTGGTTTTGTTTTTCCTCATCCTGGAAGTCTCTGGTTGCAATTTCCACCTGCCGCCACTGTCTGGTGGTAAAGGGCTGTGTAGTCTAAGCCCCCTGCGCTCTGCCCCGGTTTTTCTGCTGTGATCCGCAGTTTTGTTTTGTTTTGTTTTTCCCCGCTGCGATCCACGGGTCCAGTTGTTTGATCAGGTCTGCCTCGGATCGCTAGGTCTGGTCGGTTGAGCTGCAGAGTCTGGGTTGCGGGGAGGGGGGAGCTCTCTCTTTTGCCCCCTGGGTCCCTGACGTGGGAGGCTTCTGGTTTGCCCCTCTTTATCCACTCTCTAGGGTGCTCAGATGTTGATGGTAGCCCTGTGGCTCCTCTGAGTCCTCTGTGCAGGAGTTTCCCACTGGCTGAGAGAGTCCGAAGAGCCACGGTTTCCCCGCCGAGGGCCCCCCTCCCCCCTCTCTGGTAGCCGCATGGACCAGGATCGCTGATCTGATGGGGAGGGAGCGGAGTTCTCCTTACCTCTCCCCACTTCCTCCGGGGGCCCAGCACGTTCCGCTCTCAGAAGTGCAGCAGTGTGGATCCCTCCGCTCTAGGTTTTCACTGTCTGGGATTCCGTTGTTGGTCTGTGACTGTTGCTTTTGTTGTATCTTGTCGGGGGAAGAGTTCACGGGAAAGCTCACTCCGCCATGATGCTGACGTCACTTTTGAGAGTTCTTTATAGTCTGTCAGATATATGACTTGCAAAGGTCTTCTCCCAGTCTGTGGCTTGCATTCTCCATCCTCTCACCAGTGTCTTTGGAAGGTTTGTGTAACATAACTCGAGAGGCTCCACATGACCTTATCTTCCTTCATTGGGAAAGAGTGAGGTTGGAGCACCTGAGTCCAATCAGATGTTGATCAGACTTGGGGCTGGGTCTCACTTTTAGTAAATCCAGCCCTTTCACTTTCCCCGTTCCTGTTTGCTGTGCTCCCCTCCCCCTGCACAGGGGTTTGGTTCTAAATCTGGTAGATCTCTGTCTCCTCAGGTTTGGGAGCCCACAGAAAATTCAGCTATGCCCTTCAGACATCTCAGCACAGCTCTGCAGCCTCCTACCTTACGTTGCTTCACAATATGGCAAATTCCCTGAAGGTCAGACTAGCAGTATGTTGGACTCAGGCCATTTCCACCACTTCTGGAGGTTTCACTTTGTTTTGTGGAAGCTCTTGGCCTAGCTCCCCAGATTCCCGTGTGGCACCAAAACTTAGCACAGGTGCTGTGAGGAAGAGCAGTTGTGTGTCTGAAACCCCTCAGGCTTCCTCTGCCACACCAGTCCTGCAGAATCACTACGAGTTTGGCTAGTTTCTCTTTTCCCTAGCCGAGGCTCTGACTGAGAAAGCCAGATCCTTGGCAACCACCCAGAATCAGAAAACGCCTCCAGGGGAAAGAAAGATAAAAATCCTTGCTCACATAAAAGAGTTTTTCTTCTTTCTGGAATTTTAGTTGGTTTATTCTGAAGTCCTCTGATGCTCTAAAAATATATTTATAATTTATCTGGCTTTGTCCATTTTTGCAGCAAGTGTGCTTTCCTGTCCTAGTCTCCTCTAAAACAGAAGTTCCCTTGTCAGTTTTTAACTCCATCAGTTATACATTGTCAATATTGCTATTGTTTGGTAAAGTCATGCTTTCAATGATTTACTCAGATGTTTACCCTTTTTGATCCTCATGATCCATTTTTACATCTTAGCATTTATTCTTCTATCAATTTCTTTCTTCTTAAAGTACATTCTTTTTTACTTTTTAAGTTTTTTCCTTGAGGAATATTTGCCCTGGGCTAACATCTGTGCCAATCTTCCTCTATTTTTTATGTGGGTCACCACCACGGCATAGCTGATGAGTGGTGTAGATCCACGCCTGGGATCCAAACCCACGAACCCAGGTGTTGGAAGTGGAGCATGCTGAACTTAAACCACCAGGTGGCTGGGCCCCTTAAAGTTCATTCTTCAGAAGTTCCTTAATGAGCATTTGTTGGTGGTAATAATCTCAGTAAATGTTTGCATAAAAATATGTTTAATTCACCCCAGTTCTTGAGATATGGTTTGATTGGATATACACAGAAAGTTATTTTCTCTCTGTACCTTGAAGATTTAATCCAACTCTCTCTTGCCTTCCATTGTTAAGAAATGTATCATAGGTCTAAATGTAAGTCTCTGTAAGTGTTCTGTCCCTCTGTGGGGCTTTGAACATCTTCTTTTGTATTTGGTGTTCTTTGGTTTCCCTGGATGGATTTGGCTCTAGATTTTTTTTAAATTGTGCTTGAGATGTATTCAGCTGCCTGAATCTAGAGTAGAACTGTTCTATCAATTCTGGAAATTTCTGTTATTGTGTCTGAATATGCCTTTAAATCATATATATATATTTATATTATTTAATTCAAATGTATATACACATATTTATGTTATTTATACACATTCAATATATATTCATTAACTATATATTTATATTATTTAATTCAATATATTATATTATTCAATATCGTGATTTGTATTATTCAAAAAATATACATATGTTATTTATATATATAGTTTCCTGTACTTGACCAAACTCAAGCCAGGCTCCTTTGAGCCCTCTTCTTGACTAGGCCTCAATCTCGGCCTATAATAACTACAGCCTCTCAGCACACATGGTTTCACCCCCCCACACACATTATAAGACTTAAACACTGACATAGTTTCTAACAGCTCAAATCCACATCCCTAGGATGACCCGAGTCCCCTTAAAGTGCCTGCCTGAGAAAGCTCAAGGCAGCCAAATAATTGACTGTTCTGGCCAACACTCGATCCTTGGACCCTGACATCCCTTTCTTAGAGCATTTACCCAAAAGTGCTTACAACTGTGAATCTTTCCTCTGTTCTTTTGAGTTGTATGTGTGTCTCCTATAACTCAACAGTGCAATTCTCAAGGTCCTGCGAACCATTCCTTGAGATGAGGGCAAGGTGTCTGTCTCTCACACTTTGTGAGGAGAAGTGAAACTTGGATCATTTCCAACCAGCAGACACAACTGGCCAGATCACACTGCACTGACCAACACTCTGTAACTTTTCCCTCCCTGACTCTACTGAGCCCCTGCTCACCCCTCTGCCTGCTCCCTCATTCTCCCTTTCAAATGCTCAGTTACCTCTGCACAAATCAAACTGAGTCCAGTTCACCCTGTTCTCTCTTCCCTATTGCAGTGGTATATTACTGACTAAAATCTGTCCTGACCACTTTAACTAGAGTCTGGCTTTGTGTATCCTCTACTTTTAACACACATACAGATACTCTCTTGCATATACATATATATGCATATACCAACATAACCATGGGCCCTCCAGGACCAGTTCAACTGACCTCATCTTGTCAACAGAGTAGTTAAAAGTCTGCTTTCAGGAACTGAGACCCCTCGTCCAGTTCAGGCCCGTTGAGACCACCGACCCATCAATTGGGACTGCGCAAATGCTCAATAAGTGACCTTCTTGACATCAAAGAGCTAAAAACTCCATCCTCAGATCATGATAACTCGGCCAATTTGTGAACACACATCCGATGAGGAGCCATGAAGCTTGACTTTGCTTGTGCAGATCATCAATTACCTCACTTCTCCTTACTTCCAATCATGTACCTCCACACATCAGACCACCTTGCCTTTCATCCCATAAATTGTGCCCCAAATCCTGGATCGGGGAGACAGATCTGAGACAGACACATGACCCCTGTCTCCTAGCAGATCAGTCTTACAAAATAAAGCTATAATTATTTTCCCAAACACTGATGCCAGAAATATTGGCTTTTTTAAATGTGCATTGGGCAAGAGAACCCCAATATTGTGCAGTAACATTGATACATATATATACACTTAATGGATGTTTTATCTTCTTTTTTTTCGTTGCTGAGGAAGACTTATCCTGTACTAACACCTGTGCCAATCTTCCTCTATTTTGTATGTGGGTTGCCACCACAGACTGGCCACTGATGAGTGGTGTAGGTCCACGCCCAGGAATTGAACCTGGGGCGCTGAAGTGGAGTTCTCTGAACTTAACCACTAGGCCATGGGACCAGCCCATCTCTCATTGTTTTGAAGATGTTACTGGATATGTAATTGAAGTTTTACTATGATCTCTGGATTTCCTTGCTTCTCCTTTAGTCCCTCACTTCAGTGTATGTGTTTATTGCTCCATCTTTCATGCTAGAGGAATTCCTCAAATATCAAGTGGTCCTTGGCTACCCATTCATATTTCTGTGATGAGAATAAAACAGCCAAGTAGGATCTCTGTGGGCCTGATGGGGCCTGTGTCTGTCTGGACTCAATGTTTCTTCAGGGGTGTAGAGTGTTGAACTAGTAACAGACAAACAGTGTTGGTGCCCACCCTAATCTCTGACAACATACTTATTCCACACATTCCCACAATGACAGACATCCTTTGAACACGTGGAAATGCTGACAACACACACTCACATCCATATACACACTATTTGCAAATGACCATCAGCATTCAGACTGTAAACTACACATGATAATGCACACTGATACTCAGAACATACACACAAATTCACACACACATATGGACCACTCAGTGTCTCAGAGCCCACAGTGACTCGAACTCTCTAAACACACAGACATCAACAAAACACACCTTCACATAGATACCATAATAGCCATGCACCCTGTGACCATACAGAATTGCTGAACACACATCCACACAACAAGGAACAAGGCCCTGCACGTGTGGGCTTGATCAGGTGGTTTTTCACACCTGAGCATCAACATGGACACCCCAGGGTGAGAGGGAGAGGCAGAGGGCACAGGGACAAAATGTGGGGAGCAGTCAGGAGGCACTTGCATAAAGAAAATATGATACCTGCAAAGCTGGTTGCTAAATGACATATGACTCAAGGGTATGAGGACCCAAGAGGATCTGAAATGGTACAAAGGAGGTGACTGATACAAACCCATCACAAGATATTTAAATGTAAGGAACAGTGATATTTTAAAAGGTACTGAGGTGAGTGTATCAAAGCTTAGATATAATTCCAAACAATGAATGACATGGAATTCTGGCCAAAGCACAGCCATTATTGCTGTTAAAATTCCTATTTAAATGTTTCTTATAAAATTATAGAAATACTAATTGAAAAATGACAAATATTCGTTGGTTTAAATCATTTAAAACATTTCAGGGTAAAATAACTGCAGGTTCCACTTTTATTGAGTAGCTTTCCTTGAGCAGCTAGAAAAGCTGGACAAAGCACACAGAACAGCTGTGTGAAGGGTCAGAGAACATCCTGTGCAGACAGGACTTGGGGGTCTACAATCTCTGAGACGAGGGAAGCACAAGATTGTGAGCACCAGCTCCACGTGGCTTCTCCCCTAAGGCATTTGCTATTTCATCAGTGAGAGAAGAGAGTCTGAGCAGAAAGAGGAGGAAAAATGAACTGAAATTTGGTTCCAGCCAAGTCCAGTAACTTCTGCTTCCAGTCAGATGTGGTAAAGGCAGAGCAACAATTAAACTTTGATTTAATAAATACTGTGTTTGAAAACACCAAAGGGATGTGGAAGCAAACAGGGCTGGATGAAATAAAATTTCAAAAAGGGAAGAGCCTTTTTAGGTGAGATTGCCACACATGCCCTCACCCAGGAGAATTTGCTGAATCTGGACTCTGATAATCAGACCTGTCTTACCAGAAGACAATTTTAAGTACAATCTGTCATAATTGATCTACGTTAGCTTTTTAATATCACAAGCTTTGTTTGGCTGTTAATTTTTATTGCCTCTACTAGAAGACTCTGTGAAGGGAAAGACATTGTATCATTTGCCACATGATCTCCAGAACATTCTTCAGTTGGGGCTGTATGACTTCTATAAATATTTGTTAACTGTTGGTTTCATGAATGCTATGGACCGAATGTCTATGTAACCCAATTTCATAAGTTAAAATCCTAATTCCCGACATGATGGTATTTGGAAGTGGGCCTTTGGGAGTTAATTAGGTTAGGTGAGGCCATGAGTGTGAAGCCCCCATGATAGGATTAGTGCCCTTATAAGGAGATGGAGGGCCAGAGCTCTCTCTGCCAGATGAGGGTAGAGCAAGAAGCTGTCCTTCTGCAAAACAGGAAGAGAGCTCTCACCAAAAGCAAATCAGCTTGAACCTAGATCTTGAACATCCCAGTCTTCAGAACTGTGAGGAATGCACTTCTGTTGTTAAGAGTGCCCAGTCTAGAGAGAGCCCAGTGATGCAGTGGGTAAGTGTGGGTGCTCTGCTTTGGCAGCCCAAGGGTTCGCAGGTTCAGGTGCCGGGCATGCACCAATGCACTGCTTGTCAAGCCATGCTGTGGTGGCATCCCATATAAAAAGTAGAGGAAGATGGGCACAGATGTTAGTCCAGGGCCAATCTTCCTCAGCAAAAAAGAGGAGGATTGGCATCAGATGTTAGCTCAGGGCTGATCTTCCTCACACACACACACACAAAAACCCAAAAGTGCCCAGTCTAGGGGCCTGCTCCACGGCCTAGTGGTTAAGTTCAGTGAGCTCCGCTTCAGTAGCCTGGGTTCGGTTCCTGGACACAGACCTACACCAGTCATCAGCAGCCATGCTGTGGGGGTGACCCACACACAAAATAGAGGAAGACTGGCACAGATGTTAGCTCATGGTGAGTCTTCCTCAGCAAAAAAAATAAAAGTACCCAGTCTATGGTATTTTTGTTACAGCATCCCATACTGACTAGGACACTGAGTGTGTGAATAAGTTCATTTAGATTGATGATCCTTCTTCTACATGACACGTTATTGTCAATGATTCCTAAATTGGTGTGAGTCAAATTTCCCTTAAGGAGCATAAAGACTTTAGGGCCCTTCTCCCTAGTTGTGCACATATTGATACACATGAAAACATGTTGCATCGAGTGCTTTATCGACACTTTAGTCTTACCCCTCATCCCATTAGCCTTCAGTGAACCTCAGTGTTACCGTCAGTGCTTTGGGCAATAAAGGAAAGCCCCTGGACTGAAGAGGGGGCAGTATCCATCGTGCAGCTCCTGTCCTCTGCCCAGCCAGCTACAGAGCAGGGTCAATTTAAAGATGGGCTTTCTTCCAGACAGCTCTGTCTTCCTCCCAGCCTGTTCTCATTTAGGATGATCTCACCAGGAGGAATGAGTGAAAATTTGGAGGGAAGAGCTACAGAAGGCATCTCTTAGGGGAAATTCTTTGTGGTTACATGACCTAGAATATGGACACCTGGCTGCTGTAAGGTGTCCTGAAGATGGAACCCTTCCCATGTCTGCAATATCCTTCCATGTCCTCTTTCCCCTCCATCTCTCTGTTCTTGGTGGCCAAATTCCCTTGGCAATGACAATAAAAGAATGAAATTAGGGAATGGCCCATTTCCAGTCTCAGGATTCTGTGAAATTTTACTGCCTATCCCCAGTCTCCCAGGACTGAGACCCTTTTAACTCTTTTAAGATTAGATTACATTTTAATCTCCTTTAATCAAAGTTTTCTCTCATCCTTGTTATGTGTATACATATTCTAATACATAATATTGAAAACATTATTTTTGGTCCTACAGTTTCCAGATTCATTCATAGTTATTTTCTGATGGACACATGCCTTTGTAATTATGTTTATAACTCCATTAACTATAGAAATTGACTAAATGATGAGTAGTAATGTACTAACAGGAGAATGGCCCATTTTTATTCAACATAAAGTTTCATGTTTTCATAAAGACAAATACACAAATACTTAATTGTTCAGCAAAATCTCTTACTGTGTACATGTAAGCAATTATAAATCTGTTGATGTTGGTTTACCTTGTCGATTATTCCTTGTTTCCGAGTTGTGCAATCAGCATTTCCATGAACACTTTAGAATCCTGCATCTTTATCCTACCATTTTAAATACTAGGTCATTGACTAAAGTCCACATGACTTGTTCAGTTGTGTGCTAGTGAGTCCTTTGTAGGATGTCTTCCCAGGTACATTTTCCAATGTGAACTCCAGCTGATGGCCTTGTGACACTGACATAAATACTCATGTCTCCACAGATCATGGGGGCCAATGATGTTGGGTCCTTTACAGAGTCATATATAACCTAATACTTTTCATTCAATTAGTGTAAGGAATGTTGTGGAAAGTAGATTGGGGACAATTAATAAAAGAAGATTAATTATGAACATGTTGTTAGGGAGAAAAATTGAACCTCTGGCTATAAAGGTTTACTTTTTATGCAATTAATCAGCCATCCTAACAAACCCCATTCATAGGCAGGGCTATATACATATATATATTAGATTTAGATTATCTCATCTATTAGTTTGAATGTGCTTTTGTAAAGTACGCCTTGTTTCTCTTGCCCTTTCGTACTGGGAGAAATACGGAATAGATAGAAACCGACTGGATTACTCTGGTCTGAATTCAGATCACGTAGGACTTGAATCATTCAACAAATGAGCCATTAACGGTGGCTACACCACTGGGATCTCGTGATCCAACATGGCGGTCATACACCCTATTGTGGATATGGACTCTAGAATAGGATTGTGCTGTTATCCTGAGGGTAACTTGTTCTGTTGGTCAATATTTTGGATGAAAAAGTGATAAACTGTTTTGACTAGCTGGTCTAGATTTTGATCATTCAGAGGTTATTTTCTTCTCTGAGGTGCCCCCAACAAAAACTGTTAGTCCATTTAAGATTTGTTATCACTTGATTTGGCTTACCTTTGTTTTTTTTGAATTAATTGAAGCTCCATCAGGTCTGCTTGTCTTATTTTGTCATTCCTGCCTCTTCAGAGAAAGGTCAATTTCACTGATTAAAAGTAAGAGAGAGTAAAACCCTCGAGTGGCTGTTCATACAAGCCCTCATTTAGACAACAAATGATGATGCTGCCTTTGCAGGGTCCAGTCACCGCGGCCTTTACACCATGTCTCTGGGCAAGCAGTGCCTGTAACACCAGAAATGCCAGAGGAGATGCTTTTGGTAAACAGATGGGGGCTCTGTTTGCCGAGTTTCTTCTACTTTTTAAATCTTTCCTTGAATGCCTACATTGTGTTGGGTTAACAATTAATGTAATAAATAATTATTGGGTTCAATTTATTTTATTGATAACTTCCGGTGATTATCTGTTCTAAGATTATGCAAGGAGAAATAATTCTTATTCCTCATTGTAACAGTACTACTTCTATAAATTAATAGATTAATGCAGTATTAGATTAGGAGTTAGTTTCTGTGTTTGAAATTAAGATAAGTATATTGTCGAACCTGAAGGCTTTCTTAATTGGTGGCTGAATTTAGGCAAACTAGGGTATTGTTTGTACTCCCTCTCTAAGGAAGGTTGTATCCTGTATCTAAAAGGCTGTACCTCTTTAGAGTTGGGTCTGGGGGAGGCAAGAGGCTGGACAAGTGTGGAGCTGGCTCTGGCCCAGAGGGATGAGCAAGAGACACAGGGCACCTCTTGCCACACACAGCCGCAGCAGACATCACTCATCAGTCACGACATGCTTGGCTGCAGAGCCCAGAGAGCCCCCCAGTCCTCAACAAGGTGCACACAGAAGCCACTCCCGGGCAGAGCAGGGGGCTGTGATGAACCCATTTGCCGTCCCCGCTCTCCTAAGACGTGCTCCAGGCCTCCTCTCCCCACTTACTCCACCAGCTCCTCACTGACCTCGGGACTCAGGCCTTCAAGGCCCGCCAGCAGCTGGCTCCAGCACTTCTCCTTCCTTACCATCGCCTCCCCTCTCTGCTCTCACTCTAGTTCCAGGGCAAGTTACCTGTGGCTCCTGAGTGCTGCTCCTTGGCCGGGAGGGCCCTTCCTTCACCCCATCCACCCTGTGCATGCCTACTTACCCTTCAAGACTCGACTCCGGTGATGCCTCCTCGGGAAGCCCTCCCCGACGCTCCATCTCCCCAGGCCTGCTCTGAGCCACCACTCTGCCTTCTGCCCACGTCCATCACTGCCTGGCATCTTGCTGGGCTCCCTTGTCTGGTCTCCACATCAAGCCCAGCCCCTCAGGAGGGGCGGAAATGCTTAGGCTCAGGGCAATGGAGCAGACTCCTGGACTGTGGTGACACTGCCTATGCCGGGAGAGGTCATTCTTTGGGCCACTTCCAGCTTGGGCCCAATGCAGCTCAGGGGGAGCCAGGACACAGGGAGGCTGGCTCTGGGCTCAGCAGGTCACAGGGTCGGCCTAGGGAAAAGGCACAGGGGCCACACAGAGGGGCTCAGGACAAAACTCCAAGTCAACGATACCCTTGCTAAGGGCAGCAGGGGCCAAAGGCAGCCGCACAGGCCGCAGGAGGTGGTGATGAGCTTTTCATCTGCTCAGAGAGTCCCAGGGCTGGATAGAAGGAACTCAGGAGGCCCGTCTGAGGTGGAGGTCACCTCGGGGGCACGCAAGCAGAAGCTGAGGTTCCCACAGCAAGTGGAACCTGAAGAGGTGACCTTCAAACTCCTTGCGGCTCTAACGTCTCCCAGTTGGAAGTGAGTCCCCTCAGTCACAGCCTCTAGCTGCCCCCTCACAGGGCTGTGCCTCTCAAACACGGCTCCCAAAGTGAGTGGAGGCTGAGGGTGAAGAAAACTTCCTACCAGTGAGAACTGCTGTGATCACGGCCTCCCACAAGGGGCCAAGGATGATGAGAAAGGGACAGAGGGACTGACCCACACGACTTCCCCCGGATGCTGAACATGCTTGTGATTCACGGGGCCAATCAGTATCTGTCTTCATCCTCCACCCCTCTCTCCCCAAAAGGACATGTCACTGTTTACTATGACATCCACAGACACATCAAAGGCATCTGGGAAGAATCATGTGTACATCTGGAGAGAAGGGAACTGTGAAAGCCAGTAATATCTGCATCCATGTGTGCAGATACCGACATCCACATACGGCTATCACATTACTCCAGCAGCCCCGGAATACTCCACAATCATGCTGGCAGGTTTTGGCACATGGTAATCAAACCAACTGATGGTGTCCCCAAGTGCCACCACTGCTGGGGCCTACCTTGATTTGGGGGGAGGCAGGGTGCCAAGCCCCATCTCACAAAAGTCTGGCTGGTGTCCAGGAGGGTCTCATAGCCTTCGACGATCATGCCCTCCATGGCTATGTTTTCCTGGATGCTCTCTGTCTCCTTTACTTCATTGTGCATTATCCTGAGGAACAGAAAATAAGTCAGAGACAGGCTGCCCCCACCTCTCAGGGAGAAGGGAATGCCGGGCTTCTGGCCAGCTAGGAAGAATGCCTGGCACCCAGGATTCTCAGGTGGAGCCCGTGGTCACTAAGGGGGAGAGAGCATGCATATTGAATGCCCGCTGTGCTGGGCACTCTATGGGCATGATCTCACATCATCCTTCTGACAGCCCAAGGAGGCAGGTGTTCTTATTTCAGAGAGAAAGAAATGGAGATTAATAGCTAGAAAGCAGGTCTGATCTAAAAGTCTGAACCACCTGGAACAGAAATGGCAAAACATGGAGGAGGATGGGAGTACAGGAAACAGCCTTTCTTCATTACTCTGCGCCCACACCACTACTGGCCTTATCTCCATCCATAGAACTCCACCCATCCATCCTTCCTCAGGGCCTTTGCACTTGCTATATCCACCCCTCCCCAAATGCACTTTATACAGTTGCTTCCTTAATGTTTGGGCCCTGGAATGGCTTAGTTTTGGAGCACCTGGCAATCCCGCTGGCTCATGAAAAGACTGACTTCAGTAGGCTCCAGCACATCTGGGGGGGAGCAGGACACACCTTGCCCCTTATTCTGAGAACAAGGACAACTCTCCTATTTGTCCTGTTCTGACTGCAGCAACACCCCTCCTCTCCAGGAGGTGGAGCCATTTAACTGCTTTTTAAAAATAGCATTGGTGGGAAAATAGGGCTGTGAGTTGCCAAATTTGCTAAGAGATTTGGTGGGTTTTCAGGAGGCTTAGGAAGTTAGTAATTTTGGGAGGGAGGAGAGTCTAGAAAAAGTACCCCACTTACTCCAAGAAAAGCATAAAACCTCTTGTTTGCTGATGCTTCAAATTCTACAACCACGACCAGATCACCAAGAGGGCTGGTTAATATGCGTGGCTTATGAAGTTCTCTAGTAAACACTGTCCAATTTAACACTCCCAGCAATGAGAGATGACACTGGTCAAGCTGGATCAGTGATTAACGATGTCAGCATGATGAGCAAATTACTGGGCCCCTCTGACCCTCAGTTCCCTCACCTGTAGAAGGTCAGAGTGAGGATGCAAGAGAACGCATTTCACGTACTGACCTCAGGCCCAGCACACGGCAGGAGCTTGACTATAGGGTAGTGATCACTGTTGCTAGTATCACTGGTTGCAAAGGTGTTATAAAACTATTTTTATTCGTTGTTTTCTGGTTATCAGACTGGGGCATGGAGATGGGGTCTCTTCCTTAGGAACCTCAGTCCCTCCCTCCCAGCAATGCTCTTCTCAGCAGCCCAGGCCCTAGCCCTCTTCTGGAAGGGACAGGGGACAGGGACGCACCTTTCAAGGATCTGCTAGTTCCCTGGATAGGGATTCATTTTTGGAAGTTAGCAAAGGTAAACAAAACCATTTCTTTTAAAGAGGGTGGGGATTTTGCTGAGGAGGGCTGTATTTGCTACAAAGAAGAAGGCAATTCTAGAGTAGCAACACTAGTTTCACTGTTAGACAAGTGCCAGCTGCAGCTGCTCAGGACTCCTGCCAGCCCCGGCTGGGGTTTGTGCTGAGAGCCACACCATCCACGCAGCTGGGGAGGAGTTCCCAGGGCCGCAGGCTCCTGGGGAACTGGAAGTGACGACCTGGGTTACAGTGAGCCCAAGAGATGAGGTTCAGGAGAAAAAGCAGGACAGGCCAGAGATAGGAGAGAGCCAGCCCCAGGGGAGGAGTGTTTCTGAGCACAGGTGGGGAGGATAGGTTATCTGATGGCTTCCTGCCAGGCTGGGAGCCTTCCTCAGTCCCCCAAGGGAGGAAGAGAGGAGGATGAAAGGGCTGCTGTCAGGGCGACAGGAAAACCCTCTTCTGTGCCACTAGGGCTGGGTTCAGGCCAGCGGCAGGTGATCAGCTGGGACAAAAGATGAGTAGGCTTCGGGAAAGGGGATCAGGGTCTTGGGACAAACGTCTTGGCACCCATGGGCCTTCCTCACCACTGCCCACACCGGGATAGGGCATCCCACAGGGATGAGGAGCCTCGCTGGTGTCCCAAGTCTTCTCCTCGGGGAAGTGTACAGGATTTGGCTCCTTGGGGCACGAGAGGACTGGGGTCCCCACCCAACAATGGTTTCTGTTAGTCTGCAAACACGCTCTGATTACATCTACTCCCTGAATGAACCTCCTCTCCGGGGCCTGTGCCCTGCCCTGGTCCAGCCTGGTCCTCCCTCTGCCCAGCTGGGAGCCGTGGCCCTACTGGCTGCCTTTTGCTCAACTCAGGAAGCCATGAGTGGTTGGCAGGGCTGGGGACTGGACCTCACACGCTGCAGACAGACCTTCCTTTGCAGCTTCTGGCAGCCCATCACTGAGTACAAGGCTGCTCATCATCTCTTGGCTTGCACAAAGTGGAGACCCCAGGGCTCAGCTCTTGGTGCACATCTCGATCCTGCCTAAACTCACTCCCCTGGTGATGGCACCAGTCTTGTGACTTTAAATACCATCTTCGAGCTCATGGCTCCCGAATGGCTCGCTCCCTTAAACTCCAGACTCAAACGCCCTCCTCCCTTCTTGTCCTCTCCACCACTGTTGTCCATCTCAAGTTCAACACGCCCCCAGTAAAGCTCCAATGAAGCAAGAAAGACTCCCCCTCCACACCTGCCCATCCTGCCAGATTTTCCTTCTTGGTTAGCAGCAACTCCAACCTTCTGCATGCTCAGCCAAAAACTCTGGAATCACTCTTGAGTCCCATCTTCTCTCTCCTCACATCTAATGCATCAGAAACTCCCGTTGGTTCCATCTTCAAAACACACCCAGAATCTGAACCTCCTCCTCACCTCCACTGCCACCACCTGGTGCAGGCCACTGTCAACTGCTGCCTGGGCTGTTGTAGGGGCCTCCTCCCTGGTCCCTCTATTTCTGCCCTGGCAGAGGAAGGTTCCCCCTGGGCTTTGGGGACAGAAAGAGGGGCAGCAGAGGGGCCTTGACCAGAGGGCTGGGGCCTCTGACACTGGACAAGTCTTGGGCTTGTCCACCCATGACACTGTCTGCTGTTGACTGCAGCCTTGGGCACGTGAAGGCCCATCACCCAGGACCCCCTCTGGGGCTCCTATACCACAGGTTGTGAGACACTGACACTGGAGAACAGGGGAAGTTGGCAGAGTGCCTGCAAGTCCCCGGGCGGATCCCTGTCCTGGCAAAGGGCCCACATGAGTGCCCAGGGCCCTTCCTCGAACCCCATCTGTGCCAGGGACAGCACACCACCCACACCATCCCACCAACTGCCCCCTGTGCTTGAGCTGTGAACTCCTCACATTGCTCTGGGGACCCTGCTTCCAGGTGGGGCCGGCTGGGGGTCGCCAAACTCCCATCTCTTGGGATCCTAACCTGAACATCAGCTTTTACCATCTGGCGCTCAGCAAACTCCCGCTGGGGAGCATCCTCAGCCCTGGCCTCTCCACTGGCGGGGGCACCTGGGAGCCGGGCTCACCCAGACAGCACCCCCAGTTTAGCCCTGGCATCTTCCAGGCTGTTGGCTCGATGTGCTCATGGAAAGTGGGCCAGGAGCTCATGCAGTGTCAGAATGTGCCTGGGAATCTGCAGCAGGCAGAGGCAGGGGGACAGGGACAGAGCAAGGATGGGGAAGGAGAGAGACAGTGATGAAGCAAGTCAGAGAGAGAGCAGCAACGTAGAAAGGGAGAAAGAGAGACAAAGTGGATGGAGAATGGTTCTCTCAGCTCCCAGCACTCCCATGAGCAGGGCTGAGGACGGACACCCACAGCACTTCTGATCTCAGACTCTAACATGGAGGGTCTTTCAGGGTGTTGTCTGGGGCAAGAGCCCAGAGCTTGAGGCTCTAAGCCGGCAGGAGGAAGGGCCTAGAGGTGGGCTCAGGAACAGGAGCTCCCCCTCACCTTCCCACACTGCCTGCTCTGTGGAGCTGGACAGGCCTGCGATCCGCTGGATCAGGGGCTGGCTCTAACCCCATTCTCCAGGCAGCCCAGAGCTGCGCCTGTTATAGGGCCTGGGCCCTCCCGGCCATGGGCCCCTGGTGCCCCCAGCTGTGGCTTCCTCCCAGCTGTGGTCATCACTTCCATGGCCCCCCAGTGGGCTCCCCAGGCATGTGCCCTCAAGGACACAGGTAGGTGCCAGCTGGAACATGGGGTCAGTGATGAAGATCTCCAGCACCCTCTCCTTACAGTCAGTTTGGCCTCATAGTGCTTCAGCAGCTTGTCAAAGTCACTGTTCTGCTTGCAGTGGGCCAGGATCTGCAGGCTGTACTGGTGGCTGGAGACCAACTCCCGATAGAAACTGACCATGGGCAGCAGGATGGCCAACAGGTCTGCTCGGGGAGATGCCCCACAAGCCCTTGGTCACCCAGCCCCACCCACAGAGGTCAAGGCCAGGCTCAGAGCTTCCACCCAGAGACACCCCTGCCTTTGGGGATGACTCTGGCACCACTGCCCTATCCAGGGCCAGATAGGTGGCCCCAGGCATTGGGACCGCATCAGAGTCACAGATCTTTATAGAGATGGGGCCCCGTCTAGTCTGACACCTGTGTATTGGGAGGTTGGAGAGGGCTGTTGTGGGTGCTGTGGTGTGCCTCGCCGCCTGAAGGGTCTGAAGGGCCACCCAGCTCCGGAGTTTTGCGGGGGTCTGCTGAGGCCTCTGTGATTGCAGCTCCACATCCCACTCTGCCCTGGCTCCCCCAAGACGCCTCTCTCCCAGTGTGCCCCACCAGTGACAGAAGTGACCCATCTGAGGTCATAAGGTGAGTCAGTAGCTGGCCTGGAACCAGGTCTCTTGATTCCCCTATTCCAGGGCTTGCCCCCACATGACATGCCCTCCTGAGTCACCTCCCTTCAGCTGTCTGTCCCTTTATCCGTGTGTCCCTGTCCTTCCACACCTCCCCAGGTTCAGCAAGGTGGGTCTGCTGCTGGCCCACTCTGTCCCAACCTCCTGGATACACAATACCCTGCCTTCCAGCCCCCTAAAGCCCAGCCAATCTCCCCAAACCTGCCCTTCAATACTTGATTGGCAGGGATGGGCCCACTGAAACCTCTGCTCATAAACTCCATTAAAAAAGAAAAACGTGCTTCCTTTGCAATAAACTCTAAGTGGGAGCTTACACAGGGCATTCCACTACCCAAGGGACGGCACCTTCAACCACGCAACTACAGGAAGTGCAGACCTCGTCTTTCTAGGGCCGCTTCTCATTGTGACCTTGGGGAAAAGTAGTGCTCTCCGACTTAGGGAAGTGAATAACAAAAGGGTCACACTCAGTGTGGGAGAGGCGCGATGCAGCGGGCCTGCTGTGCAGCCCTTGGGGCCGTCAGGACGGTGCAGCCAGCTCAGAGAGCAGTGACGGAGGTGGATGGAATAGGAGACTTGACCGTGCTTCTACCTTTTGTTTGTCATTCTACTTTTGGAAACCTGTCCCAAGGAGACACTCTCTCATATGAACATTTCACATGCAGAGATGAGTGTTTCTAGTAACAAAAAGTTGCAACAACTTTAAGAGCCAATGATAGGAGATGGCTGCATGGATGATGGCATGCTCACAGTACTGGAGCATCATACAACCATCAAAAAGCATACTTTTAGCATGAGAAAACACTTGTGCTATAATGTTAAGTAAAAAAAACACATCAAGATTGAAATTCAATATTCATATGTGTGACATTATGTAAATAAAATGGGGGGGAAAAACCCAAGATCTGTGCATAGAAAAAAGTTTGAAGAAAACACACCAAAGTGTTTACAGTGGTTATTTTTGGGAAGCAGAACTACGGTTGATATAGCTTTTAACATTTTCTGCTTCTCTAGATTGTCAAATTTTCTCAAATGGGTTCATATATATTATTTTTAAAAGGGAAAAGTACATACAAAACTAAAAATATGTCACTTCCTCCCAGAAAAACAGCTTTTGCCAACTTGTCTTTCCTTTCTGCTCACTCTGAGGGATTCCGTGAGTTTTTAAGGGGTCACTGTTATACTCTGGGAGGATGGAAGTGCCCCCAGCCTGGAGGAGTGGGCCCTGAAGAGGGACGTCTCAGGTGGAGGCGGGGGCAAGAGGGGCTGGGGACCTCTGCCAGGGCTGCCTGCTCACCCAGCCCCCAGTGGGCCAGCTGGAGACGCAGGCCTTCAGGCCTCGGTAAAGATCTGGTGCAAACACACGATGGCCTCACTGACAGAGGAGCCACAGGGTAAGCTCCGGCCAGAGTTCCTGCCCCTCCAAGGGGCCCCCGCCACCAAGTCCAGCAGAGCTGAGGGGCCAGGAAGAGGCCAGGGGCTGCCATCACCAGTGGGACTCTAACAGCAAACGCCTTTCTCAAGTGACACCTTATGTGAAAACCCCATCAGTGGGATGGACTATGTAACTTGTGGGGCCCAGTGTAGAGCAAATACGCAGGACCCCTTGTTAAAAAATGACAAAATTTCAAGATGGTGACAGCAGAGCACTAAACCAAACACAGACTTTTCTAAACATGGGTCACACGCCCTGGAAGCTGGCAGAGGACAGGAGCTGCTCTCGCTGCCAGGCTTCCTGGCACCCTCAGTGCCCACCTGCTGGGGTGACCCTAAGGGATCTTAGAGGAACTCAGGGTGCTAGAGAATTCAGAGGAAATGCCACTGCTGTTGTGAAATAGCTAGGGCTTCAGACCCACGCAGAGCAGGCTCAAATCTGCCTTATGCTGCTTCTCAGCTGTGTGACCCCCAGCAAGATGTCTAACATCTCTGAACCTCAGGTCTTTCTTGTAAAATATGAAGTGAAATGAGGTCACCCCTGCAAGTAATGGGACAATTTGGGGGCCTGGTGCAGAGGAGGTGCTCAGTAAATTCTAGTTCTCCACCACCCCCTTTTGGGGCAAAACTTACAAAAGCAAAAACACCCAGATTCTCTCAGGCACCTGCCCTGTCACCACCTAAAGAGCCCTGAGGAACATGCCTTCTCACTGGCAGCTTAGCACCAGGCTGCTTAATGGGCCCCTGAGCACCCCTGGCAGCCACATTTGCTGTGGCTCCCCTCCCAGCACTCTCCTCCCCGCCCATGCTCCCCCGCCAGCCAGCTCCAGAACACAGCCCGAGTCTCCTCTCCCAGGATGAGCTGTAAGGATGCCAGAGAGACTTCCTGCAGCCCCCTCCCCTCCCAATGATCCTCCTCTGCCCCTGCTCATCACCCCCAGCTCCTACCACCCTGGAGACTTGGGAACCTCCCCAATGTGTCTGGGATTTGAGCTGAACGACAGAGGGGAAGCCAAAGGGAGTATGTCATGCACCCCATTTGTGGACAGGAAAACAGGCTCAGAGAGAAAGAGTGAAACTTCCCTGGAAGTCAGGGCAGCCCCAGCCTAGGAGCCTGTCCCCATCTCCCTGCAGTGGTCTCTGTCTGTCTCTGCCACATCAGATGCCCACCCTGGTCCCATTCTCCACGTGTGTTCTCTGCTCCCTCCCTCTGTGATGACCCAAAACTTTGGCTGTTGGAAGCCCCTGGTGTTGTCCTCCTCCGGGAGCTGTCACGGGGGGCTGTCCCCTCTCCCAGCAGTTTGTGCCCTGAGGGCAAACCCCTGCCCTGGGGTCTCACTCTCTCAGTACAACAAGGGCAGGGGGTGGAAGGTGCTGAGTGGGTGCAGAAACACCCCTGAGCTGTGTGGCACACGTCCAAAGATAGCTCAGGAAATCACAAATGTGCCACAGAGCCAGCTCTGCTCCCTTTTCAGGGCAAGTGGCTTTGTCCCCTCAAGGCCACTTGCTGAACCGAAAGATGAATGGGCTCTGACAATTGAGTGAATGGAGCACTTTGAAAGCAAAATGGGACAGTTACCTGCTCTCCACTTCCGGGTTGCTAAAACTACCCTGGCCTGCACTTGAAGAGTGGCTCAAAATATCTAATGGAGAAATATTCAGTGCCATTGCAGGCTTTTCTATTTTTTTGATTCTCTGAGAACCTTGGCACATGGAATAATGGCTGTTCTTGGATCTGAACTCTAAAGAGCTAAGGGACTCACACACAGGATCGTGGAGAGCTCAGAGACACGTGGATGCCCAGTCAGCACCCTCACTGCCCTGATGTCATCACCCCCATGCCAGTCTGCTCTTTGCCAGTTCTGGGATTTGCACATGTTATCCTTTTCTCTTTAGGATGGTGTTTTGTGTTTGTGTGTGTGTGTGTGTGTGTGTGAGACAGTGTGCGTGTAAAAGTAGTCTGTATGTTAAACTGATGGCGCTCTTCTCAGAGACATCTACAGGACACCTACTCCCCAGGGACCAGAGCAAAAACCAGATGCAGTCAGGTCAGGCGCTCCGCTCCCTGCACAGGCAGCACTGGCAATCTGAGAATCTGATTTAAGGATCGAGCCGGGTGGGCCAAGCTCTGGAGAGGTGTGAGCCTGGGGACCCTGCAGAAGCCTTGGGCCATGGCCCACCCCTGATACCAGCCAGTGTCAGGATGGCGGCAGGAGCCCCAGCCCCGCTGAGCTCGCAGAGGCTGCCTTTCTCTTATCCTGCAGGTCCCTTCTGGGGATGCATTTGCTTTGGATCTGGGTTGGCTTGGCTGACGTCCAAGGCCTGCTCAGTTGACCCTTGTCAACGATGGCCATGGAGAGTTGGGACTTTGGCTTATACCCCAACTCTCCAGCTAGAGTCCAGCTCTGGCTGCCCTACCTGGCTCAATGCCTGGCATCTCAGCTGAGCCCTGCCCACTTGCCACCCCACAGTCTGTTCTTCTTGGCCCATCAGAGGCAAACCCTCATTTGCCACACCCCTTAGGGGCACTGCTCGTTGGCTCCTGCCGCACCCCAGTCCCCTCTCTGGAGAGTGTCTTTAATCCAGAATGCATTTAGTCAGTGCAGTCATTGATGGAGGAATTAGTCTGGGGCTTTCTCTCTTTTGTTAGCAGTCAAGGTTTTGCTAAAGATCTCTGTACATCTTGCTTTTCGAACCGCTGCCAAACAACTCAGTTCTCTCTCCTCCCTTCTCCATTCCCTCTGGCCTCTTCCAAGCCTAAGAGATGCCCATCTCTGTCTCCCTTTGTGCCAATTTTGTCAGTATGTCCTGATGCAGTCTCTGTGGTGGGCACCATGCTGGGCACAGGTGAGACACAGCCAGAGGTGCATAAGTCAGATCCCTTCCCTGGAGGAGCTTCCAGCCTAAGAAGGGTGTCAGATACCCACAGAGGTAACTTATACTCCAACAAGCTGAGGCCAGCACAGAGGTGTGCCCCTACTGCAGTGGGAGGGTCTCACCATGGAAGCCACAAGCGCTACCCAGAGGTTTTGCAGGACAAAAAAGGAGCCCTATTGGGCTGGCCCCATGACGTAGTGATTAAGTGCACACGCTCTGCTGCTGGCAGCCCAGGTTCGGATCCCGGGTGCGCACTGATGCACCGCTTGTCAGGCCTTGCTGTGGTGGCATCCCATATAAAAGTGGAGGAAAATGGGCACAGATGTTAGCCCAGGGCCAGTCTTCCTCAGCAAAAAGAGAAGGATTGGCATGGATGTTAGCTCAGGGCTGAACTTCCTCACAAAAAAAAAAAAAAAAAGGTGCCCAACATGTGTCATAGAATGGAAGGAATTGGAGCAGAGGGGATGGTGTGAACAAAGATGCAGAGTACGACAGGGTGTTGAGTGCAGGGCAGCAGGGGTGGGGATGGCAGGAGGAACATGGGAAACAAGACTCAAGGCACAGAGTGGGCACTGCAGAGGGGCTGCCTGGGGAGGGGTCAAGGCGGCCCTCTCCATGACAAAGTTGGTTTGCAAACCTGATTCCACGGCTACAGTTTTACCTTAAACTCTGAACTAAAGATCTCTGCAGTTTCTTGCAGAGTCAGCCTTCCAGGATTCTGAGTGCTCCCAAGCCAGGAAAATACCACGACCATCTCTAAACTCCTACCCTGCCCTTTAGGGCTGCCTGAGCCGTCCCAACTTACTTCCAATCATAAATGGGAGAAAAATAGCTATTAAAACAATGAAATGGTGCCAAACTGAGGATTCTAGAGGAGGGGAGGATTCTTCTCAGAGGAGGATGCTCCCTTTGTTTTAGATGGTCCTTGGAGCTTTTTGGTTACAAAAGATGAGGCCCAAGAGGGCTGTTTAGATGGGAGAGAAGAGACTGAGCAGAGCTGGATAGTTTTGCTTAATAAATTTTGTGCAGACTTTTGTTTGGGTGTGACCTCCCGTTACCTCTAGGGAGAGATGGCTGCAGGTGGGGGCTCTGGGGGTGGAGAGTATATATGGAGTAGAGACAGAGCCAGTGTCCTCGATGTGTGACCTGTGAACAGCCCACTTAGAAGGGCCTAATGCCTGGTTTAAGGTTCTGCTGTTGTTGCCTTGAAATTCTTAAGAGCCCTGCATTTTCATTTTCCACTGTGCCCAGCAAAGTATTTAGCTGGTGCTGAAAAAAGGTGTAGACATAGGTATATTGGTAAAGGATTAACGACGAGCTTTCTAAAAGAAAAACTCTGACTGGTAGCACTGGCCAATTTCCATGGTGTAAACATTCCTACCTTGGCCTATTTTAAGCTACCACAGGGTTAATAACAAGCTTGCAAGATTCTTGAAAATTTCACAACTGACTCGCAAGTTGGTATGAGCCAGCTCTGGCACATCACTGGACAGGGGCAAGGGTCTTGGCAGACAAAGGGATTATGAACACCACCACCAACAAAATGGTAGTTGGGAGCATGTGGAGAGATGCTAGAGTGAGGAGAGGAGGTCAGCAAGAAATCCTTGTAGCAGGAAAGGCTGAGTGACAGGACGGCAAGGATGTCTTCTATTCATCTTTAAGCCATTTTCTGTTTCAGTACTGGAAACACCCTCGACTGTATCTAAGCCTTGCAGAAAGTCTGGTTCATACTTGGCCAGTGTCGGGGGCTTGGGGACTGAAGGAGGAGCCAGTTGGGTGTCCTTAGGGCTTTCGTAGATACTCTGGTTCTCCTCCTGGGACAGGGCAGGACTGTACTTCCCAAGCTCCTGAAGACAGGTGTGGTCATGTGGCTTGCTTTGTCCAATGAAATATGAGCAGAGCTGTCAGGCACCATTTGCCACGATCCTTCCCCTGCCCTGGGACTAGTGAATATCTTGATGGTGGAGCCTTGTCAGCCTGTGTCCCTCTGAGTGAGAATCTTGTGGAGCAGAACCCACAATGGACAGACGGTGGGAGTGAGAAAGCAATCTTTGTTGTTTTAAGCCACAGAGACGTGGAGGCTGTCTGTAATTGCAGCAGAATCTAGCTCCACCTGATGGACACGTGGAGTGAACACACCGGGGTAAGGAGCAGTCAAGACTGAGTGAAGACAGCCACTGTGAGAAGTGATACAAGAAGTCAGGAGAGCAGAATTGGAAGCCAGACGCGGCCAGGAAAATGGAAGACCCTGAAAATCCTCAGGAATACGTGGGATGGGGCTTGAGGAATTTTTCTGGCTATCAGGTGGACCATGAGAGCTTGAGGCCATCCAGGTGACACAGTGGTTCCTGAACACGCACCTTTTATCTGGCCTGTCTCCCCAGCAAGGAAGGAATAAGTTGTGGGGCACGCACAGGCCAAGGATCTACAGCCAGGAGACCCAAGGTTAAGCCTGGATTCCAGTGCTGGAAGTGACCTTGGAGTGACCTTGGATAAGTCCCTTCCTCTTCTGTGGACCTCCGAGTTCTCAGATCCCTTCCAGCTCTGACGTTCTAAGACCCTCTGTCTTTGTCACGGGCGTCACTCATCACTTACTTGGCTCCTCAGCACCTCCTGCCTACCTGATGGCCTACTTCCTGGGAAACGGGCTCTGTTTCACCTTCCTTGAGCCCCTCCAGAGCACACAGGAGCCCTCTGCCCTGCAGTATGTGTGTGTGTGTGTGTGTGTGTGTGAGAGAGAGAGAGAGAGAGAAAGGGACGGAGGGAGGCAGAGAGGGAGACTACAGCCAGAAAGCTTTACCAAACTGATCTTTCAGTCTTCTTTAAAAAAATCGTTTGCCATGGAGAGTAATGCACTCAGTTGGAAACATTGCTCCAAATTCCCACCAAAAAGGCCTCTGCTGCCACACTGACAAACACACACACCCATACTATCACTCAAAACTGACTAGTTTTGTGCTCCCCAGCACTAGAGAGGGCCCTGCCCTTTGCACTCACCTCTTCTCTGGCCTACCAATCCCTGAAACCTTTTAAGGCCATATGCAACATGAACCCACACCCTCTTTGGCAATAAAATGACTCATTTTCTACCTGGGTTCACATTGCAAGCTCTATTATGGTGCCAGTCACACTCTAGCACAATCAGACCTTAAGGGTACAAACTTCCATCTCTTTACTGTCTACCACAGAGCCTCATGTCCATTCATTCATCAAGCCCTTACAGAGTACCTACTATGTGCGAGACAGAAGGGACAGAGTGATAAAGGACACTCCTGCCTTCAAGGAGGTCCCTCCAGGCCAGGTAGGGGACAGACACCCAAGGACCTGGCTCTGCCGTAGCATGCTGAGGGTGGAAAAGCCGAGGGAGCAGGGGGCGAGGAGCACATTATGTGATGAGAGTCCCCAAGAGGAGGCATTCGAGCTTGGTAGGATTCCACCAGGCAAGAAAGCATGGGGGTGGTAGGGGCACTCCAAACAGAAGCCCCAGCATGTGCAAAGGCCACGAGGTGCACAGCTCATGACCAGGGAGCACTCTCTGGAGCCCCGAGTAATGGGGGAAGAGGACCCTGGGGAAGAGGATGAGGCAGTGGTCAGCTCATATTAGGCAGTTAGTGAACGAGTGAGTGAATGAATGATACCTGGACACCATTGATCATGAAGCCACTAACCTGGTGCTGGTCCCTAGACCTAATTTTATTTATTTATTTATTTCTCCCAAAGCCCCAGTAGATAGTTGTATGTCATAGTTGCACATCCTTCTAGTTGCTGTATGTGGGACGCAGCCTCAGCATGGCCGGACAAGCGGTGCATTGATGTGCACCCGGGATCCGAACCTGGGCCGCCAGCAGCAGAGTGCACGCACTTAACCGCTAAGCCACAGGGCCGGCCCTGGTCCCTTGACCTATTCCCTGGTCCCTAGCAAGGACTCAGCTTGCTAGGGATATGTGTAGGGCTAGGATAGATTTCAGAAGGAACCAGATGGTTTAGACACGGGACAAGCCCCCATCCTAGGAGCCACGTGAGAAGAGGCTACGAGTAGAGTGGCAAGCCTGGCAAGTAGACACACAGACCTGGGTTCTAGTCCTGCCTCTGCCACCTCCCAGCTGTGTGAGCTTGGGCAGGTGACTTGAGTTGTCTGAGCCTGCTTCCTCATTCGATCCTATGAGGATGGTTGTGGGGACTGACTAAGGAAGCATGTCTGACAGGGCCTGGCGCAGGATAGAGGAGGTGTGTGGAATCTGAAACTTTTGTTCAAGGTCAAGTTCCAAGCTGATGTGGCCATTAGTTCAGAGCTTGGCAGTGGCACCATAAGGTGGAATTGGCAACTTCAGATCTCTGAACATTCCAGGCAGAGCTGGCTTCAAGGGCTTGTGATGGGGTCCTATGTTCAGAAGGCCCCATGCTTCGGGCTTCAAGTTCTGCAGTTGCAACCTTGAAGTTCTTAATCACTTCTCTTTGAATTTGTGTTTCATGAGTAACATCTGATGGAACAATGGAGCACATCCCAGGGGCTTGGAGCCTCAGCCCACACGTGTTCCTCCCTCCCTGGGATGGTTTCTCAGCTGCTCACTCCCCACATGCCGCTCACTCCCCACACGCCGGCACCCCAGAACCCATTGACCTCCTCTACCCTCTGTCTGGGAGCAAAGGGGTTGAGTCAGCCAGGAAGACTCACATCCCACCGTGAGTCACCCTCCACCCTCTGCAGGGGCCTCGCGGTAGGTGCAGAAAGGGGGGGTGCAGTGCACACCCAATGCTGTCTCAGGGCAGGGCAAGGAGACAATACCTGCGCACTAGGTGGGTGACTCAGCACGGGCATCTTGCCCACCCCTCATCTAGGTACCAAGTGTATCATGGCACAGAGGCTAGAGGAGGTTGGAGGTTGAAACTGGGGGGTCGCCTGTCTGCCATGGGTGGGTTGGTGGGCTGTGAGAAGGGGAGATGGACTTGCCCGACTCCAACCAGGGCCTTGCATTTTTCCCTTGCATCAGGCCCTACAAATCATGCAGCTGAACCTGGTTAGAATCTATGTTTCCATTTTCCCATCCTCAGCTCAGCGTCCACGGTCCTCGTGTGACATGGCCAAATGGCTCTGAGCATCTGGTGAGCATGGTGAGATGAGGGGGGAGAGGCAATCACATCATTCGGTGCTGGGGTAGACAGCTGGTGAGGGGCATCTAAGGGACAGAGAGCCAGCGCCTCCCAAGCTTTAATGTAAATGGCAATCAACTGGGATGTTGTGAAAGTGCAGATTCTGATTCTGGAGGTCTGGGCAGGGCCTGAGATTCTGCATTTCTAACATGCTCTTGCTTCATGGATCACATTTTGAGTAGTGAAGTTCTGGAAGGCTTAACCTAGCAACAACATGGCCCCCAGACCGATGCCTGGTGAGCCCCTGTAGGAGCTCTTATGACAGGCAGAGGGAACAACTGCCTGGAACTGAGCCAGGAGCTCAAACTATGATGACCTACCAGGAACTCTGTGTCCCTGGACTCTTCAGCTGATAATGTGGGGATGCTTAGTCAATGTGGTCATCAGCAGAGTAACTAAAAGCTTGCCCATGAATAACCTCACTCAAGCCTCACACACTTATCAGGCAAGTATAAAAAGGCTGTTTTATAGATGAAGGAATGGAGGCACAGAGGATGGGGGGATGTACTCCAGGTTGCAACCGTCAAGTGGCAGAGGTAGGATCTGAACTCAGATGTGACTAAGGCCCTTCCCACTCTGCCAGCATCACTATATTTAAGGTTAGAGTCTGGCCTAGCTGTGGCTGGAAGCTGGTCCCCCTGCCCGTCGTGTGCCCCTTGGTCCTGCAGGAGCCCGGAGTGTGAGGTGTTGGGCCTGTGCCCTGGGCCCCCTGGCCAGCCTCCTCTGCACCCCTAGCCAGCAGTCACGTCTGCCTTCAGCCGCTCAATATTGATCTCCCCATCCTCGATCTGCTGCCGTAGCTGCTTGGCCACTGTCTTCTCATCTCCACGATCTGCAGCAGGTGCAGGTACTCCTGCATCAGTGCTTCACACTCCCTGGCCAGGGTCTGGTAGCTGTGGACAGAAAGACGTGGTAAAACACTGCCTTCTTGTCCCTCAGAGATCCAACCAGAAGTGGGGCTCCCCCACTGACTGCAATTAGAAGATCCTGACTCCCAGACATGGTGCACAGGGCCTTGACCTGGCTGCAGTGCTGTTACTGACTGTTCTGGCCCCTTCTCCAACTCCTGTCTCACACTCTGACCTCTGGTTCCTCTAATTGATCCTGTTCTCTCCCCTCTCCCTCTGATCTACCCCCCAGGCATTTGTACAGGCTCACTCTTTTGTTAAGGGTAATGCATCCGATGACTTTAAGTTCAAGTCAACGCTCAAATGAAACAACAAAGCCTGGATGACAGCACATCTGTTTACAACATGGTTCACTGAATATTTTGAGCCCACTGTTGAGACCTACCACTCAGAGATTCCTTTCAAAATATGACTGCTCACTGGCAAGTGCTGTGGTTCCTGTATAGAGACTGATGCTGGTACGTGCCCCCCTCCACACACACACACAGAAGTTAGGAAAAGTCTTATGACTCACATAATAGAGGTCTCCAAGGAGAGCAGGGCCAGAATCTCAAGAAGCTCTGAAATGGCTTGAGAGAGCAAGGAAAGAAGCCTGGCCTGGGTTTTTATTGTGGTTGGGGGTTTTAAAGAAAAAATATTCAATGACACTTGTCAAAGATGGTAAGGCATATTTTATTCAGAACCACTGTGATATGCAGAGACCACCCTGATGGGATTCGCAGCGGGGGAGAAATGAGATTGCCGTCGATTCTGAATGCAGCATGGGCAAGTGGGAATTCACAGCCAGGCAGCATGGTGGGGGTCAGGGGATGGAAAATTACTAAGAGAAAAAACAAGTGTTGGGGTTTCTGGCTAACCTGACCTAACAGAATTCTTACCAAAGGCAGGCCAGTGTTATCAGACACCACCTGAGGGATAGTGGAGGAGGAGGAGGATCCTGAACAGATCTCAAGTGTGATCAGACATACGGGTGTGGGTTCTGGTTAAACTGACTTAGCAAGGTTCTTGCTAAAACTGGATTTTACAAGGAAGTGCACAGACAGGCCTACAAGAAGGTTCAGGAGCCTGACTAAAGTTTGGTCAAAGCAAGAAATCTTTGCCAGGGGTGAGACCAGGGCAAGAGTTCTGCACACAGACAGGGATTGTGTGGTTGGATCCGAAGCCAATGCCAGAGAGGGGAGCCTCTGGACTTTCTCCTCAGCTTGTCCAGGTGTGGACACGAGGGGAAGAGGGAGAGGAGAGGCGTAAGCTGTCAGCACACATCAAAAAGTGTGGAGTCTGACCGCTCATTACAAGGACAAACATGCGTACAAAAATATGCATTCACAATGGCTTGTTTTTATATAAAGAAACACCAACAGGAAGCTCAAGAATGATCAGAACTGTGCACTGGGGGTGGCTGGAGGGGACCCAGAAGTGTTGGCAGTGACTCTTCTGAGGTTAGACTTTTCTATCTTACAGATTTATCTAATATAAACAGAGAAATTTACACATACCATGTTTTCCCATTTAATAGTTTTTCTTTAATTTTAACTTCTGTACATAGGAAACCATTCTAAGATTTAATTCCTTTAGCACACTAACGGTTACAAAAGAGTCACCATACGAAATGAAATTTTCATATCGCTCGCTAACTAAAAGGACAAGCTGCATCCTAGTTTGTCCTCCACTGCGTCTCACACAGGCAGTATTTTCAGGAATCAGTGGCATATTATAATGCAATAGGAGTTTGGGTTTAGCTCCTTAAACATAGTAGGATTAGTTTGATTAGTTTTCTTCAGATCAATTAAAATAAAAATACCCTTGCTTTAGCTTTTTAAACCTCAATGTTCTCTAGGGACATGCACACGCAAACACTGATGTAAAAACGAAAAATGCACCTGAAAACTTCAACACATTCATTTCACATCTTGAGATACTCTTGCCTAAAAATAACAAAAATTATATTTAGTTCCACAATTTTACTGACATTATATCTCTCCATCAATTCACATTTTTAAGTCCAAGAAACTCAAAGTGTTATTTTTCATACAGGACATAAAATTACAAAGAGCTGAGGGAAACCAGAAGCACAGGGCTGCACTGTTCAGTCGATACAGGAATCCAAAGGAAAGAAACACAAATATTGGGATCAGCACAGATAAGCAGCCTGCTTCCCACAGGACAGAAGGAAAGCCACATTCAGAAAGTTAAACACATTCTAAACTCTCCTGGTGGAGACAGAAGCCCTGGAGTGGGTCAGTCTCTGGCGCAGAAGGGTGGGGACACCTGAGCAGCCACAGGAATGGACTCTGAGAGCTCACACACCCTCCTCTGCCTGGGGAGGAAGAGAAGGGCTCCCTCTCTCAGCTTCCACTCTCACAAGTGAGGAGACTCTCGACAGGATGCAGTCAAGGTTGTGACTCAAATAAACCCTAAATTCATAAACCCTAATCCAGACACAGAACTCCTCACATTCATTCATAGACTTTCTCAATGTGCACAAATTACACTCTGTGGGCACCTACACTGTGGGTGCAACTCCACCCTGTGTGCAGACATAGGCCCAAGGGGAGCACAGGGACAACCTCAGGAAGGGCAGCAACCCCCACCCCCTGGTCAGGTGCCTTCCCAGCTTTCCAGGGCTCTGCAGCTTCTCTCAGCAGAAAGGCTCCTTCTGCAGTGGGTATGACCAGGGAGGACACCAGGAAGAACGTGTGGGCCCTCAAGTACTTCCCTGTACAGACTCAAGGGGGGCTTAGCTTAGAGACCTTGATCCCAGGCCTCTGCTCCCAGCCACACTGCTTTGGACCACAGTGATCTTGTAAATGGCAAACCCAGTGTTTGAAGAATCCAGCAAATTCACACGAACCTACAGTTTACGTGGAAAGGAGGGAAGAAGTTGTAAAGCATTTTTCTAGTTTAACAAGAAAAGCCACATGTATTTATTACTTTCAGAAAATAATGTTATTTGTTATTTCCATGGCAAGACACTGTTTTATGAACAATTAATCATACTTATCACTTTTACTGTTCAAGTGTAAGCCCTGGAATTTCATTTGAAAACACCCCATCCCAAAGAAAAGAACAGACCTCAGAATATGACTACCCACGCTCAGGGGAGGCAGAAAAGGAAAGAAGAATTTTTAACACATTCAATGTAATACCAGAATCTTTTATTTTTTCTGAAATTTACCTATTTCTTGCCTCTCTGGAAATATTTTAGACTGCTTTTCAAGCCCACTGTTTACACAAACTTTAACTTTTGAAAACCTGAGGCTCAACTAAGTGAGTAAAACTTTTCAAGGTGACAAACCCAGGGAGGGGCAGTGCAAACAGGCCAGAACACCCAAGAAAGTTTGCACAGAGGAACCTCCACTCCAAGGCCTTCCCGGAGGATGTCTGTGCCAGGAGAGAGCCTGGGAGGGGCACAGGGACTTCATACGACGGATTCCAGGCGGCCATTCTCTGCTCTCCTCTCGTGGAAAAGAGCCACAGACAAAATATAAATCTCACAGTCAACTCAGCCAAAACCAAACTCCCAACAGCTCCCCACCAAGCAGGACCTCCCCCGTCTCCCCAGCTGAGTCTCTTATTTCTTGGCTCAGGACATAAACTCAGCACCGACTTCAACTCCTCCCTCCCCAGCCCCACCCCTCACCACTTCCCATCTGTACACAGTCCTACTGTCTCAACCTCCAAACACACCCAGAATTCCACCTCCTCTCCCCACCCTGACCTAAGCCTCCAAGGCCTCTTGCCTGGCTTATTGCAACAGCCTCCTAACTGCTCTCCTTGCCTCTGCCCTGGCCCTGCTGTGGTATATTCTCAACAGGGCAGCCAGATCGAGTCTGCTAAACATATGTCCAGCCATGTTACTCCTTCTCTCAAAACCTTGCAAAGGGTCACCATCTCATTCAGAATAAATAAATGCCCAAGTCCTCACTATGACCAACAAGGCCCCACGATTGGGCCCAAGTCACCACTCTGCCTTCAGCTCCTGCTGCCGTCACCAGCTGTGCCCTGGCCACACTGGCCTCCTTGCTGTTCCCAGAGCCGGCCACTTGCCCTTCCTCCTGCACTGCTTTTGGGCCTTGTTCAAAACCTACCTCTGCGGTGAGACCTTTCCTGGTCCTCCTGGCTACAACTCCATCCCCATCCAGCCTGGCACACATCACTCTCCCACATGAGCCACACCATTGGTGTCACATCTAGAACGTCACCCAGGGCATGGTTTTTGTGTTTTGTTCACTTCTCTGGCCCCAGGGTCTAGAACAATGCGTGACACAAACCTTGCACTCAATAAGAAATGTAGCTTAATGAATGGATGACTATAAAAACAACCAGGAACTGCCTAACCCTTGGGCAAGGGAGGCCAAATCTGTAAGAATACCAGGGGCCAGGGGAGGCTGGACCATTAATCAGCCCTAAAAGGATGCACAGGATCATGTTAGAAAGAAAACTCCTCACCACATCCTACAAATACAATACGTGTTCTTATCAGCATCAACAGAGGCCTTCAAATGCAAACACCTTTTCTACTTTGAAGCAGCCTTCAGTGTCCCATTACCACTCATCACGTGCCTTCTCCTAACTTTAACATGATGACTTTCACATCTAAGGTAATATGACTGACATTAAACTGTGTTTTCTACCTTACCCAAGTCTCTCCTGGGAATGGTCGTAGGTATGTAAGCGGTAATAACCTGAGAACAGATGGAGAAGTAAATAATTCTATTCCTTCCCCCACCCTGTGCCCCCAGCACAGAACCTCCAGCAAACAGTACAACGCTGTCTGATTCTTTTTCTTTTTTAAACAAACTTCACCAGATACATCTGCTGAATGTGCTCATTTGGAAGTCAAGGCTACTGTTTCCTCCAGCCACCTAACACTTTTAAGTGACCAGATGCCACAAACCATTGAAATATTGCCTACATGTCTACTGTACAGTTCCCAAACTGAAATTTCAGTAAACTTATGTTGCAGCTGCCAGGAAAAGAAAAAGGAAGCAAAAACAATGCCATCCACTATGACAGGTGGAATTAAACCAAATGAAAGTCTTTCTTAACAGATGCAGGAATACTTAAAAGCAAGTCACTCCTCAAAAGGAATGAGAGAACTAAAATTGCTGTGGGAAGAAAAAGAGAGCCCATGTACAAGTGCTTTCAAGGCAACTTGCAAAAATCCAAAATATCCTGCTGGCAAAAATTAACGAACTGTCTTCTCTGGAACAGAAGCATGCTAGTGATGGTGCTCAGGGCAGGCCACCCCAAGATGCACCACTCTGGTATACAGATTATTTCGAGCTGAAGACAATAAAGACTCAGAAGACTCAGGAAGAACATTTGAGTTTCCCCTCCCAAACTGCCTAAAGAAGTTAACATAGAAGACTTATTTCAGGAAGGAGTCGATATCATATGATGGCTGTAATATAATGGAAAATAAATGTTACACTAGGAAAGGCACCAACAAGCCCATTTTATCAAAATTTCTGTCTCTCCTTGGCCACAGTCTCTCTATCTTGCCCTGAAAAGAGTTGTCAGACAAACATTTGCATTTCTATCTCCATGTGAATTGTCTTCTTCCCCTCTGAAATCCCAAACTACTACTCCTCCAACACTTTCCACATCTTTAGCTACAATACTTAAGCAAGCAGCTTAGACAGAATGACGAGCTGCTCATTTCCAAGTTTCTCCCATGTATACATGTTATTAAACTTGGTATTATTTTCTCCTGCTAACCTGTCTTTTAATTATTTGGACAGCCATAAGAACCTTAAGGGAAAGGGCAGAGGAGGATTCCCCCTCTTGCCCAACACTAGCATTGACCAAAGCACCAATACCCCACCCCTGCCCCCCTAACACATTGTATTAGGATGCCAAGAAGTTAAGGCCCTACGAGATGGATTGTTTCTCTTTCTCATCACAGAAAAAGAAGTTGGAATGACCTACCTGTCAACAAAAACATGCGTGTGTTGTCAGCATTGGAGTAGGTTCCTCCCCTCCAGCCTACAACATAACTTCAAAGGAGTTAGAGAGCTTCCACTGCTTAAGTCCTGGCGGGAAGGAAAAAGCCTCCCAAGAACCAGCGCCCCAGCCCCGCCCGGGAGCGCCTCTGCCTCCCCTCCCAGACGCCCCGCTGCCCCTCCCGCCCCAGCGGCAGTGGGCCTGTCCGGCCAGCGCTCGGGCGCCGAGGGCGGAGGGAAAGAGCGTCCAGACCCGCAGGGACCGGGCTGTCAGACGCGCGGATCTCACTACGACAGCCGCCCCCGCCCACTCCGAACGAGGACCCGCTCCGCCCCGCGGCCCGGCCCCAAACCGGCCGGCCAGCCCAGTGGTCGAGGCCCCACGTGAGCCCCGCCTCCCAGGCTGCCCGGCGCGGGCACGCCCTCACACGAGTCCCTCTTCCCGCTGCGCCGCAGAATGAGCGTACCGCGATGGGCAGCCCCTGGGACCAATCAGGCGCAGCAACGCGGGCGGGACCGGAAGTTGGGGCGGAAGTGCGTCCGTCGCTATCTTGGCATCTGGCGGATCCCCTGGCGGAGGGCGCGCCGCACTCTCGCTCCCCGCGCGTCCTTCGCTGCGAACACCGCAGCAGCGACCCAGCGGGGCAGTGGAACAGACGCGTTTGGGCAGCGCGACCCCGCGGTCGGCGCGTCAGCCGGCATTTTGCGTAGGCCCGCAGGCGCGGCCATTTTGCTTTACGGAGGACGGAGAGGCGCGCGCCGCCATCTTGCCGTCCTGCGGGGCGGGGACCAGCTCCCACGTGCTGTAGAGTGTCGCCTTGAGCGCTACACTTGTGGCGGTCTCGCTGTGGGGCGGCGAGGAGAGGGCCGGAGCCTGGCGGCACGACAGCCTGAGGCCCGGGATGGTAATCGCTGCGCGGCCGCGAACTGCTCCCACCGCCGGGCAACGAGGAGAAACCGCTGTCGCCTGCCACAGGTAACTGGCCCCCGCGGCCTGGTCAGCCCCCTGCACGTTCCAGCCCGAGCCAGGCGGCACTCTGTGCCTGGGGCCTCGGGGCCAGTCCAGCGGGTGAGTTAGCGCCGGGCGCTGTGTGGTCTTGGTCTCTGCCACCGTCTCTGTTCCGGGCGCCTCGGGCCACCGCGGCCACCCCACGGCTTCTGGCGCCCACCTTATGGCCTCCACCACCCTCTCACCCCCACCCCGCGGCCACCCTGCTCTCCACTGATTCGGGCTGGGGCCAACAATGTCGAGAAATGGTATTCTGGAAAAGCTCTTCCTTAGGTCACTGTCTTCTTGCATTTGCTGTGACTTTTCTGCTCTTTTGGTCGCAGGGAGCCTGCCTTGATCTCTGTGATCAGGAATGCGGCTGTGCAAATGCAGCTTGTACCGCCAGGGTGTAGGCGCCTCCCAGACGCTGGGTTGCTATAAGGGTCCTGGCAGTGCAGGGAAAGGTGGCTCTGCGCTGGAGGTGAGTCCTGGCGAGTCATATGACAGCATCCTGGGTGGAGCAAGGCACAGCCCACACCTCACAGGGAGGCTGACCCTATGGACTGGGACTCTACATCTGACAGCATCCGGGGTAGAGGAGGGCGCGGCCCACTCCTCACAGGGAGGCCTACCTTGGGGAAGGGGCTCTTCTCTTCATTTCTTCCTTGGCCTCCCACAGCGTGGTGAGGAGTTTGCCTTCCCCCTGGCCTGGCTCCCTTCATGAGGGCTTCTGGAATTCAGCCAGTCTTTTCCTGCGGACTCCGCACTGGAGGTCCCAGAACAGTGCACTGAAGACATTCTACTTTGAAAACCTTCTGGCAGATCCTTTTGTTTCATGTTGCAGGTTGTTATTGAAGTTTGAAAGACCTGAATGCCATTTGTTGTCTGTAGCCTCATTGAAAATCGACAGTGGGTTGTTGTAAGTTGGAAGTTGTTACAATCTATCCAAAGAACTAGTAACATCAGCTTGTTTCAGAGGTCAGCCACCATGCTTTCTTGATGGTTTATTTCAGAGCCTGTGTCCCAAAAGTTTTCTTACTGTTTTTGAGAAGGATGCAAGCCACCACAGAGAAAGTTGCTCTTGGCATGTGTCATGGTCTAATGTGGTCTGGGGGCAAAGGAGGTGGGGGTCTTTGGGAAACTAGTCACAAAGCACTGAGAAAGGTTAGAAGGTCCTGTTGCTTAGAACTCCCTGAGGAGCTAGTATCCACCTGGTCTGGTCCACAGCGGCCTCAGGGGGGCTAAATGACCTCAGGTGGAGCAGAAAGCCCTCAGGATAGACCCCCCCGCCAACCCCCCACTTGCACACTTTGGTCTAAATGGAGATTTTACCTTGATGAGGAGAAAAGATGATGAAGTGTCTTGGTCAGTACCTTGCAGGGGCTGGTTGCTTTGTACAGGGAGCAGCTTTTCTCCTGGTAGTGGAAGGACAGGAGGAACACAGAACCACAGCTCTTGGGGCTGACCTCTTGGTGGCGGTCCCGCATCCTCAGCTGCTTGAGCTGAGCTGGGGCCAGGTGCCCTGGTGAGTGCCTGGGAGGCTCTGCTAGCTGGCACCTGGCCTGGCTTTGAAATAGGGGACCAACCCTCCCCGTTTTAGCACCCAAAGTCCTGCATCCCAGGGACAGCAGGAGGGTTGGGCAGCCATGAGCTTTTGGGAACTATTTCCGAGGCTTCCTGAAGCCTTTCCTGTTGTCTTGATGCCATCCTGTGCTATCTGCCCGAGCGTCTGTGTCCCTACAGGGCACTTACCACAGCCTGGGAGGAGGTCCTCACCTTCCTTCTTTTTCCGCCCTACAGACGGTCAGCTCCTTAAGGTAGACAGTGGGTCTTTCATCTTTCTATTCCAGTAATAAGTTGCAAGCAGAAAGTGTTTCTTAAATCATTACTAAAGGTTTAAATGGGCAAACTCACTACAGATGTGGGTGTTCACAAAAATACTTGTTTTGCTTTTATAGTTGATCATTTTAGGGGTAGACATTTAATTCTTTCTTTCTAATTACTTTTTCATTTATCCTTGCAGGCTTCATATAAAGGGCTCAAAATGTCTGGGCCAGTGGTTAAAAGCTGCTCACAGGGATGACTGGACCCCACTAAGCATTCTTTCGTCTATAGTGAACATTTCACCACAAAAAGCTCTCGGAAAGGCTGGAGGATCAGTACTATGTGCTCAAGCCCACAGCCATGCCCTCCATCTTCCACCTGAGTGAGAAGGGGGAGCTGAAGGCCCTGGCCACCCCAGGAGAAAGGACACCAGGAAGGCCGCCGGGGGCCTGAGGAACGTGCGAGTGAAGCAGATGGGAAAGGAGCTGCAGGTTCATCGTCGTCCTTGAGGGAAAACCTGCGGGCCCAGCCGGGGTCCCACAAGTTGAAGCGAGCCGCTCTGCAGGGGGAACCCACACCCAGGGCTGCCCAGGAAGCCGCCAGTCAGGAGTGGATGCAGAGTCTCTGGAAGGAACTCCAGGAGACAGTGTGGCCTCCACAGCATCAGGCAGCCAGGGAGACGCAAACACGTCTGCTGTAGATGCTGGCGATGAGACCCCCTCTTCCCAGCCAGGGACTGCTGGGTAAGAGTGGCATTTCCGTGGGTAACTTTAACCCCCAAGATCTAGGGCATGCAGATTTATTGGTTGGCTTCCTTCTTACAGTTTCTCCTCTGCACACTCGAGAGAGGCCATCTGTCCCTTGAGAGGCTGTTGACCGAAAGAGGCTGAAGAGAGACGTGGAGCCCAGCTGCAGCGGGACCAGCCTGGGGGTTGACGAGGGGTTGGCCCAGAGCCCCGAAGTTCATCATTCACAATGATGCCTCAGAAACCCTCCCAGAGCCCGTCCACCCTCCAACAGACGTCACCCCGAAGACAGCAGCAGAAGCTGTGCAGGCCGAGCACCGTGACACCGGCCCCACGTCCCTCAGTGGAGTCATCCTGTCAGTGCTGGGGGCCCAGGAACTCCTCGACTCGCTGCACTCCTACTGCTTCTGCTCCCGGGGGAACAGGAGCACGGGTGCCGCCTGCGGGAGCAGGTGGAGAAGGACAGCAAGCTGAAGAGGGGCAGCTGCTGACAGCCAGGTGCACACGCTGCAGGAGGAGCTGGATGAGCTGAAGAGAGGGGCCTCCCTACCTGAGCAGCCTGCCGCCCCCAGCGGAGGTCGGTCCTGGGGCTTGCGGCTCTCCCACTGCCTGCTCCTTGTGAGGGGTTTCCTGCTTCGCAGCAGACTGCCCCTGAGCACTTCTGTGCACAGCATGTTTGCTGCTGTCTTGGGAGAAGGCTCTGCTGGTAGCCGCCCCTCGCACACAGGGAGCCCAAGCTGCAGAGCTCACCCCACTCGCTCTAGGGCGCTCAAGAGGCAGCGGTAGCTGTCGGGGTTTAGCAGGTGGGGAAGGAGGCATTGCAGGTCAGCTGGGAAAGCCAGACCTACGCAATGAATGGTGCCTGGACGGTTGGTTTTCCACTTCAACAGGAGAAAATCAGCTTCTGTTGCATCCTTCACACAAATGTAAATTCCAATGAGTTAGGATCTAAATGTGAAATAAAGTCGACATAGTAAAGTATTAGAAAAGTAATAAGAGACTCTTAAAGTCATGGGGAGGTCCTTTCCATTCATATTTTAATGAATATACTTGAACTGAAGTCATTTTGAACATTTTAATAATTTCTTTAAAATTTTAAACATCTTTTTGAGTAGAATACATTGTCTTTTGTAAAAATTAAAACAACACAGAAATATATAAGCTAAGAAGTGGTAAAAACTCCTATTTCTCACCTACTTTCCAACTTTTATTCCTTGTCAGTAGTAAAATTTGGTGTGTTATCTCATCGACTGTTCCCTGTGCTTTACATGCATATTTCTCCACCTGTACGAATAGGTTGGATGTATATTTGGTGTGGTTATTGGTTATGTTTTTGATTTTCCTGCTCTTTTACAGTTTAGTCCTTGTAAACGTTGGTTTCTCAATATTCCTTACATATTGAGGATACCATCTTTTCTCTGTTACACATCCATGGAGAACATTTCCCAGCACATCTTTCATTTAATCTTGATCAGGGCTTGTCTTCCCAGATGTCAGTAACACTTCAGGTGGGAAACAGGTGTATGTGTCAGGCTGTTCAGTATCTCCAGGACCCCCGGGGCAACAACCATTAGGACAACACAAAGCAAGAAACAAAACCCATCCCGCATGTTTCCAGATGTATCCTGGGGGAAGGACAGCTCCAGTTGAGGACTGCTGATGTCCTGGTCAGAGTTATCCGCTATGTTCTCCTATCACGTTAAAGCTGTTTCTGGGGAGTTAGCACCTAACCTCTTAACGTTTGTCTTACCTGATGGTACAGTTTGGTGTATTTGTCTGTTTCTCTTGGTCGGACTGTGAAGGTTTCTCACTGTTACAGGTCTTTCTAGACAGCCAGCCCTTGACTCCATTGCTCATGTCTGTGTTATTGTTCCTGCCTCATGAATCCTCGCTTCATTCTGCTGCCTTTGGTTTTATTGTGGTGTTGTTCTGGCTCCTGAGGGAAGTGCTCAGCTTCTTCGTGTACAGTTGATATTCCCTGATACCTGCAGTGGAGGCTGTGTCCCTTCTTCTCTCCCTTTGTCCCAACGCCACGGATTTGCCTCATGCTGCTCTCATTGCTGTTCATTTCTAAAGAGTTTGTCCTGTCTGTCTGGATCCCCCCTGTAACCTGAGAGATTTAGAAGGGTGTGGTTAGATTTTCAAGTGAATAGGTTGGGGGAGGGGAGCCAATATTTTGTGATTATTTTTTACTGTAATTGCTGTAAGGTCTGGTAATATGGTCACTTACAGATTTCTGCTTTGTGGACTCTTTAGAGATTTCGTTGTGGCTTAGCACACAGTCCACTGTGGTGACTGTTTCATTGTGGTTTGAGGAGAATGTATCCTCTCCTCTAGTTGCTTACGTTGTCGTCCGTCAGGATGAGGCTAGATCTAGCTTTTTTGTGTTTATAAGCAGATCTGTTTCCTAACGTACTGTGTCACTTGACCTGTGGATTTCTAAGTGAGGTAAGGCCGGTTGCCCTGTGATTCTGGAGGTGCCTGTGTCTTCTTGTTTGTCCAGTTTTGCTTTATGTTTCAAGACCATATTGTTAGGTACATACGTGTTCCTCCCAGTTATCAACACAGAAAACCCCTTTTTGTCCCATTTAAAGTCTTATTTCTTTATCTCCTTATTTTCAACCATATTATATTCTTTTATTTTATAACGATATTTTAACTCAACTCGAGAGCCTTCATGTTTTTCTAGAGCGATTTGATCCATTTACAATTGTGATTATTGATAAATTGGAATGTGAGTTTACCATTTAATTTAATTTTTAATTTGTTAGGTTTTCTTATGATTTTTCTATTTTTTTAATGGGTGTCTTTCAGCTTTTAGGAACAACCCTTTCTGCCTCTCTTTCGGTAAATGCTTAGAGTTGATCAGTTCCTGTGTTCTACACTCCCAATTCATCACCTTCTGGTCCCCAGTTTGAGAATATCTGATCTTAGCTCTGTGTTCTTATTTTCTCCATCAAGCAACCACGATTGGATGTAAGTATACGTTTTATCGGTTACTTTGTTCACAACTGTTTATTGTATCCAAATTTTTCCTCCTTTTTGGAAAGATTTGATGCTATTTTGGAACTCATACGACAGTGAAATTTTGAGAGGAATCGAGTCTGAGATAGTCCTTAGGTGCTGATGCTGGGGAGCTAGCACCTAACCTCTTAAAGTTGCATCGGTGTGTCTGCAGAGTCAGGATGAGGTCAGAGATGTTTAAAACCGTGGGGTTGAATGAGGTTTCCTGGAGACACTGTAGCTGTAGAAGGGACCAGGGCCCAGCCTAGGGGCAGGCAGTGTTTGCAGAGGTGCAGCTGAAGAGGGTCCAGGAAAGGGGACTGAAACGGTGGAGCATGAAGTTGCAGGAACCATGAGGGGAAAGGGTATTGCAGAAAGGAGGGGTGCTCAGCTGGGTCGGAGACAGCTCTGATCAGAATGGAGAAAAGGTAGCTGGACTCGGCCACATGGGATCACTGGTGACCTCAGTCTCCTTGAGAGGGTGGGAATGAAGCTGGGTCTAGAGTTGGGGAAGGGGGCCATAGGAGGGCAGTAGGAATGAGGCACTTTACTTAAGAGATTTAGCCATGAAAGGGAGTTGGGAAAGTGGACAGTAGCCCAAAGGGAACATGGGTCCAAGGGAGAGTTTTGTTTGTAAGGTGGAGCTGAGCTAGCAGGTGCTGAAGGTAGGACCGGATGGAGAAGAGGAGCCTGAGGGCCCGGGAGGAGCGTGCTGGGCCCTGAGGAGGTGCAGGGCTGGGCTCCGCTGCCTGGGGAGGCGCAGAGAGCAAGAGGACAGCTGTGCTGGTGGAAATGGTGCCCTGCGCCTCTGCTCCTGTATTCCTGGAGCGTGAGGTGGGCAGTGGTTGGGAGTGGAGGGGCGATGCAGGAGGTGTTAGGTGAGCGGCAGGGGGAGGGAGAGAGGGCGCCATGGCTTGGTCTCCATGGCCCACCAGGAGCTCCCCACTGGGATCCCTGGTCACCAGGTGCTGTTTCTCTCTGATGTCTTACTCAAAATGTCGGCTCTCTTGATGGTTCCCAGGGCTATTATGAATTTGTTCATCAATGAAGGAATCTTTGCGTCATTTTTTAGGGATTTTATGTCAAAGGGGCTCTACATGTGTTTATTCAGTCCATCATCTTTACCCAATCACCTTGTTTTTGGACAGAGTTCATACAACAGAGCAGCCAGGCCAGTGGCCTGCAGGTTCCAGGGTTCGGGAGGTTTGCCCTCCAGAAAGCCGGTGCTGATTGGCATTCTCACAGGACGTGGTGCTCTGTCCCTGAGCCCGCTCTAACTGTGGGTGTCTCGACGTTGTAAATCCCGGGGCAGTTCTGTCAGGGCCCATCGTTGCCATTGCTGCGACCAGTGAGGGGGAACATTTTTCTGTGTTCATTATCTGTCACTTCCCTGACTGTGCTGTTGCCTGCCTTGCTCACTGAGCTCCAAACCTTCCTGGTGGAACCAGGCTGTTCACTCTCTATCCAGTGTGATTGCACATTCCCTCAGTGTGCCCCTTGAGTACTTGCTTCAAAAATATCTGTTTTCTTCACATTCTTTGATTCCTTGTACATATAATCTAGATTTAATCTGGAGCTTTAAAAATGTTTTATTGTGGAAAACCTTGAACATATACAAATTAAACAGAAAAGTGTGATAGCCCCCCATGTCCCCATTACCCAGCTTCAACATTTATCAATGTTCTGATATTCTTGTTTCGTGCATATTTCTACCCACTCCCTACCTTCCATTGATTATTTTTTAATTAATAGATTTTTTTTTAGGAAAGTTGTAGATGGACAGAGAAATTCAGCAGATAGTGCAGAGCATTTCTCCCTCCTCCCCCGCAGTTTCCCCTACTGTTAACATCTTGCATGACCACCTGTGTTAGTGCGGTTCATTCCTCACAAGTGAGGAGCTGATGCTGCTACAGTGTTCATAACCAAGTCCGTAGTTTACATTAAGGTTCACTGTCTCGCTGTCATGTACTTGGATTTTGACAAATGCATAATCTCATGTGTCCACCACGACAGTATCCTACAGAAGAGTTGGATTGCCCTAAAAGTCCCTGTGCTCTGCCTCTTCGTCCCTTGCCTCCCAACTCCTGGCAACACTGATCTTTATACTGTTTCTATAGTTTTGCCTTTTCTAGAATGTCGTATAATTGGAATATGTGAAAACTATATGGAACAGAGTAATGTAGCCTTTTCCGGTTGCCTTCTTTCACTTAGCAATATGTGTTTAAGGATCCACTGTGTCTTTCTGTGGCTTGATAGCTCATTTCTTTTTTTTTTCCTTTTTGTATATTGAGTTAAAATATATATAACAAAAACTGTGCCATCTTAACCATTTTTAAGTGTACACTTCAGTGGCGTTAAATACATTTACACTGTTGTACAGTCATCACCACCATTCATCCCCATAACTCTTGTAAATCTGAAACTCTATACCTATTAAACAATGACTCTTCCTCCCCCCTTCCCCCAGCCCTTGGCAGCCACCATTCCACTTTCCATCTCTATGATTTTGACTACTCTCAGTTCCTCGTGTTAGTGGAATCATACAGTATTTGTTTTTTTGTGACTGGCTTATTTCAGTTAGCATAATGTCCCCAAGGTTAATCCATGTGTAACATATTGCAGAATTTGCTTCCTTTTTAAGGCTGAGTAATATTCCATTATGTGGATATACTACATTTTGTGTATCTATTCATGCATTAGTGGACACTTGGTTTGCTTCCACGTTTTAGCTGTTGTGAATAATACTGCTATGAACATGGGTGTACAAATATCTCTTCAAGGCTCTGCTTTCAGATCTTTTGGGTATATATCCAGAAGTGGAATTGCTGGATCACGTGATAATTCTGTGTTCAACTTTTTGAGGAACATCCATACTGTTTTCCATAGCAGCTGCACCATTTTACATTCCTATCAACAGTGTACAAGGGTTCCCATTTCGCTGCATCCTGGCCAACACTTTTTGTTTTCTGTTTTTTCGAAAGCACTAATCTTAGTGGGTGTGGGGGTGGTGTCTCATTGTGGTTTTGATTTGCATTTCCCTACTTATTAGTGGGTGTTGAGCATCTTTTCATGTGCTTATATGCCATTTCTAAGTCTTCTTTGGCAAAGGAGTCTTCAAGTCCATTGCCCATTTTTGAATTGGCTTGTTTTTTAGTTGTTTAGTTTTAGGCCTTCTCTGTATATTCTGGATATCAGTCTCTTGTCAGAAATATGATTTGCAAATATTTTCTCCCACTCTTGGGTTGCCTTTTTACTCTGTGGACAGTGCCTCTTGATGTACCAACTTATAAAATTTTCATGGAGTCCAATTTGTCCATTGTTTTTCTTTCATTACCTGTGCCTTTGGTGTCATATCCAAGAAATCATTGCCAAGTCCAGTGTCGTGAAGATTTTATCCTATGTGTTCTTCTAAGAGTTTTTTTGTTTTAGGTCTTACATTTATGTCCTTGATCCATTTTGAGTTAATTTTTATAAATGGTGTTGGATGAGGGTCCAGCCTCCATCTTTTGCATGTGGATATCCAGTTTTCCCAGCACCATTTGTTGAAAATAAACCTTTCTCAATTGCATGGTCTTGGCGCCCTTGTCAAAAATCACTTGACCATATATGTGAGGGTTTCTTTCTGGGCTCGCTATTCTATGTCATTGGTCTCTATGTCTGCCTTTATGCCAATACCATACTGTTGATTACTGTAGCTTTGTAGTAAGTTTTGAAATCAGGAAATGTGGGTCCTCCAGTTCTGTTCTTCTTTTTCAGGATTGTTTTAGCTATTCTGAGTCCCTTGAGATTTCATGTGAATTTTAGGACTGGTTTTTCTATTTCTGCAAAAAACATCATTAGGATTTGGATAGAGATTACATTGAATCTGTAGACTGCTCTGGGTAATACTGACACTTCCAATCCGTGAACATGGGATGTGTGTCCATTTATGAATGTGTTCTTTAATTTCTTTCTGAAATGTTTTGTAGTTTTTATGGTGCAAGCCTTTCACCTCTTTGGTTAAGTTAATTCCTAAGCATGTTATTGTTTCTGATACTATTATACATGAATTGTTTTTGTAATTTCATTTCCAGAGAGCTCATGGTTCATGTATAGAACTGCAGCTGATTTTTGTGTGTTGACTGTGTATCCCGCTACGTTCCTGAATTTATCTGTTACATCAAACGGCTTTTTCGTGGAATCTTTTGGATTTTCTACATATGAGATGATACCATCTTCAGAGACCATTTTTCTTTCTTCTTTCCAATTTGGATGCCTTTTATTTATTTATTTTTATTGTCTCATGGTTCTGGCTTGAACTTTCAGTACTGTGTTGAATAGAAGGGGTGAAAGTGGGCATCCTTGCCTTGTTCCTGATCTTAGAGGAAATGCTTTCAGCCTTCCATCATTGACTATTGTTTGCTGTGTGTTTTTCATGTATGGCTTTTATTATGGTGAGGCACTTTCCTCCTATTTTAGTTTGTTGAGTGTTTTATCATGAAAGGGTGTTGAATTATGTCAAATGGTTTTTCTGCATCAATTGAGATGGTCATGTTTTTTTCCCCTTCATTTTATTGATGTGGCATATTACACTGTTCGATTTTTGTATGTTGAATTCCCCTTGTATACCAGGAATAAATTTCACTTGGTTGTAGTGTATAATTCTTTTAATACGCTGTTCCATTCAGTTTGCTAGTACTTTGTTGAGGATTTTTGCATCTATGTTCATCGGGTGTAATGGTCTGTAATTTTATTTTCTTTTAGTGTCCTTGTCTAGTGTTGGTATCAGGGTAATGCTGGCATCGTAAAATGAGTTTGGAAGTGTTCCCTCTTTTTCAACATTTGACAGAGTGTAAGAAGGCTTGTTTTTAATACTTCTTTATAGGTTTGGTAGAATTCACCAGTGCAGTCATCTGGTCCTGGGTTTTACTTTGTTGAGAGATTTTTTTTTTTAGATTTCTTTAAATATTAGTGACATATAACATATGTAAAGTTTAGGTGTTCAAGATGATGATTTGTGAAAGGATTACCACAGTACGGTGAGTTAGCACCTCCATTCCCTCACATAATTAACTTGTTTTTTCTAGTGATCACTTTTAAGATGTACTCTCTTAGCAACTTTCAAGTATATAATATAATATTGTTAATTATGGTCACTAGGCCATACATTAGATCCCCAGAACTTATTCATTTTACAGCTAGAGATTTGTTCACTTTGACTCACATCTCCCCATTTTCCCCACCCCCAAGACCCTGGCAAACACCATTCTAGTCTCTCTTCCTTTGCATTGGGCTTTTTAGATTTCACATATGAGTGAGAATATATAGTATTTGTCTGTCTGACTTATGTTGCTTAGCGTAATGCCTCAAGGTCCATCCATGTTGTTGCAAAATGCAGGATTTCATTCTCTTTCATGGCTGAATAATATTCCATTATATATTTCACATATACGTGTATCTCACATTTTCCTTATCTATTGATGGACACATAGATTGTGTCCATGTCCTCAGTTTGTGAATGATGCTGAAAAGAACATGGGGGTGCAGATATCTCTTCAGAATAGTGATTTCAATTCCTTTGGATATACAACCAGAAGTTGAATTGCTCATGTATATAGTATTTCCATTTTTATTTTTTTGAGAAAATTCCATATTTTTTCCATAGTGACTGTAGCAGTTTATACTCATACCAACAGTGCACAGGGTTCTCTTTTCTACACAGCCTCGCCAACACTTGTTGTCTGTTTTCTCTTTGAGAAGAACCATTCTAGCAGGTGTGAAGTGATATCTCATTGTAGTTTTGATTTCATTTCCCTGATGATGAGTAATCACGAGCATCTTCTCATGTACCTGTTGACCATTTTTATGTCTTCTTTGGAAAAGTATCTATTCAGGTCCTTTGACCATTTTCATATTGTTTTGTTGGTTCTTTGCTGTTGACTTGTAAGAGTTTCCTATATATTGTGGATATTAACCCCTTTAGTTTGCCAATTGTTTCATTTGCTGTGCAGAAGCTTTTTAGATTGATGTCATCCCACTTGCTAAGTTTTGCATTTGTTGCTTGCACTTTTGATGTTATATCCAAAAAAATCGTTGTCAAGACCAGTATCATGGGGCCTTTTTCTCTATATTTTCTTCTGGTTGTTTTATATTTGGTGTCTTACATTTAAGTTTTTAATTCAATTTTAGTATCATTTTTAGAGTGGTGTAAAATGGGGGTCCAATTTCATTTGTCTGCATGTGGTTATCCAGTTTTCCCAACACCATTTATCTTAGAAACTATCCGTTCCACATGGAGTCTTCTTAGCTGACTCGTCAACTGTTACCAAAGTGTATGTGTGTGGTTTTATTTCTGGGCCCTTGATTCTGTACTATTGGTCTAGGTGTCCCTTTTTGTACCTCTATCATACCGTTTTTACTACTATAGATTTGTAATAAAGTTTGAAATCAAGAATTGTGATGCCTTCAGCTTTTTCTTTCTCAGGGTTGCTTTGGTTATTGGAGGTCTTTTGTGGATCCATATGAATATTAGGATTATTTGTCCTACTTCTGTGAAAAATGCCATGGGAATTTTAATAGGAATTGCGTTGAATCTTGAGATGGCGTTGGGTAGCATGGACATATTAACAATATTAATTCTTCTGATCCATGAACATAAGATATCTTTTCATTTCTTTGTGTCTTTTATTTCTTTCATCAATGTCTTATAGTTGTCAGTGTCTAGATCTTTCACCTTCTTGGTTAAATTTATTCAAAAACAGTATTTTACTGTTTTTGATGCTATTGTAAATAGGATTTTTTTATGTCTTTTTTAGATAGTTCATTGTTAGTGAACAGAAAGGTAACAGATTTCTATATGTTGATTTTTTCTCCTGCAGCTTGAGTGAATTTGTTGATTAGTCCTAACAGTTTGGGGAGGAGTCTTTAGGTATTTCTCTATATAAAAATCATATCTTCTGCAAACAGAGACAACTTTGTTTCTTCATTTCCAATTTAGATGCATTACATTTCTTTCTCTGGCCAAATGTCTCTGGGTGAGACTTGCAGCAGTATGTTGAAGAGTGGTATTGAGACTGGGCACCCTTGTCTTGTTCTTTGTCTTAGCAAGAAAGCTTTCAACCTTTCACTGTTCAATATGATGTTAGCTGTGGGTTTGTCATGTAAACCTTTTATTATGTTCTTTCTGTAACCCTTGATTGAGAGTTTTTATCATGAAGGGGTATTGAATTTTGTCAAACTGCTTTTTCTGCATCGATTGAGATTATTTTATGATTTTTATCTTTCATTCTATTAATGCGGTGTATCACATTCATTGATTTTCATCATGTTGATGTCGATCATGTTGTTTGATCCTTTTTTTGAGTTTAGATAGTTTTGTTATAATGTGTCTTGGAGAAGAAAGTTTTAGTTTGAAATTTTAGGGTGACAGATCAGCTTCAGGACCTTGGATGTCTAAATCTCTCCCCAGATTTGGGAAGGTGTCAGCTGCTATTTTTTTTAAGTCAACTTTCTTTTCCTTTCTCCCTGTCTTCTCCTCTGGTACTTTAATAATGCTTATTTATTTCTTTTCATGGTATCCCATAATTCACACTGCCTTTCCCTGTTGCTATCCATTCCTTTTTTTCTTTTTGCTCCTTTGACTGCGTGATTTCAAATGACACATCTTCTAGTTCACTAATTATTTCTTGTACATGGTTGAATCTGATTTTGAAGCCCTCTCTTGAATTCTTCAGTTCAGTCATTGTGTTCTTCAACTCTAGGATTTCTGTTTGTTTCTCCTTAATGATTTCTGTTTCTTTGTGGAACTTCTCACTTGCTCATGCACTGTTTCCTTATTTCATTTAGTAGTCTATCTGTGTTTCCTTAGAGTTTTGTGAATTTCTCAAAGAAGGTTGTTCTGAAGTCTTTGTCACATACTTTCTATATCTCCATTTCTTGGTCAGTCATTTGGGTTTTATTCTTTTTCTTTGGTGGTGTTCTTTTTCTTTGGTGGTTTTATTCTATTTCTTTGATTATTCATCATCCGTGTGGCCTTCCATTTGTGTCTGCAAATTTGAGGAAGTAGGCCCCTCTTCCAATCTTTACAGACTGGCTTTAGCAAACCAAAGCCTTCACAGTAGCTCATCTAGGGGTCCTGGGTAGGCCTTCTGGTGGTGCCCAGGGGCAGGCTTGCTGCTGGAGTCCTTGGGCAGCCTGGTACTGGGGTGAGTGGAAAGCTTGGGTCCACGGTATTGTGTCTGTCCCTGGGCACAGCTGGGACCCTGAGTTCATGAGTAGCTGCACTTGAGCCTGGTTTGGCAGGTCCTGATTGAGAGCCTGTGACCACAGGAGTCATCCATGGCCATGAGAGTTGGCCAGTGCTGGGATGATCTGAGAGTCGTGGCTCAGGGAGCCTGCCTGAGCCTGGTGCCATGAGAGACAGTTTGTGCTGGGGTAGGCCAGAAGTCTGGCTTCCTGGGAGCCTGGGGCCACAGGAGCTACCTGAGGCTGCAGGAGCTAGCAGGCACTGGGTCAAGATGGAAGCCTGGGTTCATGGGAGCCTGCTGGTACCTGGTGCCATGGGAGCTGCCTGGGGCCGCCTGAGTCAGCAAGTACCTGGGTGAGCTGGGGGCCTGGTTTTGTAGAAGCCTGCCAGGAGCCTGGGTCCATGAGAGTTGTCTACAGCTGCTGGAATTGGCAGGTGGTGTGATGAGCCATGGGTCTGAGTTCCTGTGGTAGCCCCCAGGGAGCCTGGTGCCATGGAATCTACCTAGGGTTGTTGGAGCTGGTAAGTGCTGGAGTGACCTTGGGTCCTGGGTTTGTGGGAGCCCACTGGGTGCTCTGGTACAGAAGCTGCCTGTGGCTGCCTGGAGTAGGCAGAAACGTGGGGGAGCCAGGGTCTGGATTCATCAGAGCCCACCAGGAGCCTGGTGCCAAGGACACCACTTGGGGTCACAGGAGCCACCTTGGGCTGCTGAAGATGGCAGCTCCTCGGCTGACATGGGGGCCTGGTTCCCAGGAGCATGGTGGGAGCCTGGTGTCAAGGATGCTGCTTGGGGCCACCAGAGCTGGCATGCTCCAGGTTGAGCCGGGGGCCTGGATTTGCAGAAGCCTACAGGGAGCCACCTAGGTCTATAGGAGTCAGCCTGGGGCTGGGGTAGGCTGGCTCAGAGGTGTGTGGTGAAGTGGGGCATTCAGTTTACTCTCCTCCCATTGGGAGTTTTTGATTACTGATTTAGTCAGCTTGTTTGTTACTGGTCTGTTCAAGATTTCTGTTTCTTCATGATTTAGCCTTCATAGATTGTTTCTAGGAATTTATCTATTTCGTCTAGATTACCCAATTTGTGAGTGTAAAGTAGTTCAGAATAGTCTCTTGTGATCTTTTCTTTCTGAAGCATCAGTTGTATTGCCTCCTTTTTCATTTCTGATTTCCTTATTTCAGTCATCTCTCTTTTTTTGTTCCTCGATATTCTATCTAAGGGTTTGTCAATTTTATTTTTTAAAAAAATCAACTCTAACTTTTATTGATCTTTCATACTGTCTATGATTTTTTCCCACTCTCCTCTTGGTGACTGCCATCTTTCTGCTAACTTTGGGTTTCATTTTTTCTTTTTCTAATGCTGTGTGTTGTAAGTCAGGTTGTTTCTTTGATGTGTTTTTTCTCTTATAATGTACAAGTTTATCACTATAACTTTCCTCTTAGTACTACTTTTGCTGCATCCTATAAGTTTTGGTGTTTTTATTTTTTCTTTCTGTATGTCTTGAGCTATTTTCTAATTTCTCTTTTGATTTCTTCTTTGATCTAGTGGCTGTTTAAGATTTTGCTGTTGAACTTCCATGTATTATGAATATTCCAGTTTTCCTGCTGTTATTGACTTTTAGTCTCATATCATTGTGTTTGGAAAAGATACTTGCTATGATTTCAGTCTTCTTAATTTTGTTAAGCCTTTTTTGTGACCTAACTCATGATCTGTTCCAGAGAATAGTCCGTGTGCAGTGCCAGGCAAAGTCTTAGTGGGTCAGCTTGAGCTGGCAGATGATTCTACCAGGAACCTGAGTCTCTGGCCCTTGCTTAGTCCACAGTCCCCATTTGTTGGGGTCTGCTGGTTGAGTCTGTAGTCCCCGTGTGTTAGGGTCTGCTGCCTCAGTCCACGGTTCTTGCTAGTGGAGAGGAGTGGAAGAAATGTGTGCTCCATGCACACCCAGTCCTTGAAAACTTCCCACGTGCATTTTACATGCATTTTGCCCTCTGTTGACTGTCGATGGGTTCTAAGGAAATGGTGAAGGCACAGTGAGGAGGAATTGTGGATTTCTGTATGACTACCTTGAGGAGTGTTGCCCCCTCAACCTGAACAGCCACCCGGCACTACTAGAAATGAAAGACATCCCATCACCGTGGATTGGAAGACTCCTTATTGTGACGATGTCAGCATTATCCAAAGAGTTCAACAAATGCAGTGCAGTCCTTATCAAAATCCCAAGGACGTTTTGTGCTGAAATAGAAAAAAACCCATCCTAAGATTCTTTTGAAATCTCAAGTAAGCCCAGATACCCAAAACAATCTTGAAAGGAGGGACTAAGTTGGAGGAGTCATTCTTCCTGTCTGAAAACTTACTGCAAATCTACAGTATCAAAACAGCATTGTCATGGCATAAAGACAGACATATTGACCAATGGAAACAGAATTGAGAGCCCAGAAATTAACCCTCACCCATGTGATCAAATGATGTTTGACGAGGGTGCCAAGATTATTCAATGGGGAAAAGTCTTTTCAACAAGCTGTGCTGGAAAAAGTGGATATCTACATGCAAAAGAATCAACCTGGACCCTTACCTAACACTGTATACAAAACTTGATTCCCAGTGAATCAAAGACCTAAATGTAAAAGCTAACACTATAATACCCTTAGAAGAAAACATAAGACAAAACTTGACAAAATAGGATTTGGTAATGATTTCATGGATATGACACCCAAGGAGCAGCCAATAAAATAAGAAAATACACATGCTGGACTTCATGAATATTAAAAAGTTTTGTGCCTCAAAAGTCATTATCAACAGAGTAAAAGCACAGCCCACAGGATGGGAGACGATATTTGCAAACCATGTATCTGACAAGGCCTTAATATCCAGAATAGATAGAGAACTCCTAAACTCAACAACAAAATCAAACAACCTAAATCAAAATTGAACAAAGTACATGAATAGACATTTCTTCAAAGAAGATCTGCAAATGAGCAATAAGCATATGAAAAGATGCTCAACATGAGTAATCATTAGGGAAATGCAAATCAGAAACAGTGAGAGACCACCTCTCATTCATTAGCTTGGCATCTATCAAAAAGAAAAGAAGAAAAAGACTAGAACCAGTGTTGGCCAAGATGTGGAGAAGTTGGAACCCTTGTGCACTGTGGTGGGAATATATAATATATGGTTGCTGTAGATATCAGTATAACAATTCCTAAAAAAAATTAAAAATATAATTATATAGGACCCAGCCATTCCACTTCTGGTTATATACCCTGCCAAAGAGTTGAAAGCATGTTCTCAAAGACATATTTCAACACCCATGTTCATAGCATCATTATTCATAATAGCTAAAACATGGAAGCCACCGAAGTATTGGAATCAAGGAAGGGCTCGCTGCCCAATGCACCCCTTAAGCCAAACATGGGATACCCGCTCTTGTAGAAGGGAAAAAGCTTTATTATGAGGTTGGCCAGCAAGGAGACAGGAGACAAAGGTTAAATCTTTCTCCTGGATGGGCTGTTAAAAAGGGTTATTTAAGGGCAAAGGAGCAGGTGCAGGAAGGTTGGGGGCAGTCCTAGGCATTTTGTGCAAACGCAGATTTTCATGTTGTGTCATACATCCCATGTTCAAAAGATGGTGTCCTTAACATGATCGGAAGGAGAGTTCTTGGTCCCCCAGGTCATTCTCCAGTCACTTGTGCAGTTGTGGTTTGAGTCTTGCCAGCCGTCTTGTAGTCTCACTGGCTCAAATCAGTTGAAACTTGCTCAAGGAGGACAAATGGAGTTTCTGAAAAACAACTCACACCCCAAGATTAGATCTTTTGTAAATATCATACACGACATGACTTAAGAAAGTAGTCTCCAGGGGACTGTTGATAAAAATCTGGCTGGGGCCCTATTTTATTTTGGGCTTGGTTTTGGGCCTGGCTATGGTATCAATTCAGGGATGCATGGATGAGCAAAATGTGGAATATACATACAATGGCATATTATTCATCCTTAAAAAAAGGAAGGAAGTTCTAAGATGGATGAACCTTCAGGATGAACCTTCATTACTCTAAATGAAATAAGCCAGTCACAAAAATACAACCTTGTGTGATTTCCCTTCTATGACATTCCTGAAATCGCCAGATTCAGAAAGACAGAAAGAATGACGTTTGCCAGGGGCTGGGACGAGGGGGAATGGAGGATTCTTCATGAATGGCTATAGAGTTTCCGTTTTGCAAGATGAGAAGAGTTCTGAAGATGGATCATAAGGATGATTGCACAGCAATATTAATGTCTTCAATACACTTAAAACATACTTAATGTATCTATGGGGCTGATGACTTGTCCTGGCCGAGCACATGCTTGTGCTGTTGCACATCTTACCCATCACTGTACAGCTGGGAAACTGGACCAGAAAGAGGCAGGTACTGGCCCAGACCACAGGAGGTGGTCAGAGTCCTGAAGACTACAGAGAGCTCCAGCTTCCTTGGCCAGGGCTCCACCCCTTCCCTCAGGTTTCCTTTGGCAGTGAGAGGCGTTAAGATGCTAGGGGGCTGCTGCCCACCCCTCTCCATATGGGGTCATTTTCCTCTCCTCATCATGGCATGTGCACAGGCACACCCACTCACACTGGCTTCTCATGTGAAGACCACGGAGGTGCAGTCAAGAAAGAGCTGACATGGGGGAAGTGACAAGAGGCAGGAGGGAGAGAGGTTGCAGGCAGCTCTCCTATGGGGCCATAGCATCCGTTCTCCTAGATATGCGCCCGGGGGCCCAGAGATGGGCAGAGGAATCCCTAAGGTTCCTAGGTTTCTACCTGTTCCAGACCCCTCCCTGGCCCAGCCTGAGGAGCCCAGGACTGGGGTACTGCAGTCCACCTCTGTGGGCACCCAGAACTGTGATGAGCACATCCTCCCCTTGTGTAGGCATTGAGAACAGGAGAGAAGACCTCAGTCAGGGTCCTGCTGTATAAAGTGGAGTGCATCCAGCAGGTGATTCCAGGTGTTCCATGTGCTCGCAACATGTCTGTTGGACTAGGTTCTCTGTTGATGACCTACTGTGCTCTGAAATGCTGAGCAAATGCTTTCTAGCCCCTGTAGATCCTTTAGAACTGAGGAGGCCTGGGGGCTTGGGTGGATGAGAACTGAGGATAAGGAAGAAGATGCCAGAGCACTGGACACCAAGTCCATCCAGGGAGAAGACCAGTCCTTGTTGGACCCTTGGGGCCCTCATCTGGAGGTAGGGGGAATCATTGTCAGCTGAGGTTAGGATGCCTCAGGAGTGAAGAGGACACCTGGTGGGGAACAGCAAAAGGGGGGGAAGGTAGACTCCCGAGATTCCTCCCACTCCCTCGAAGCCGACCGGTCCTGCTCCTTTACCCCTGGGACCCTGGAGAGCCTCTGCCTTGAGGACACCTGAAGAAAAGTTCCTTTCTGTTTGGTGGAGTTCCTGCCTGGGCTGCAGTGCTAGTGCTGACAACCAGGGGGTGGGCAGCCTCTTGTGTCAGTGGTGGCCAGTGAGTTTTTGTTTTTATTTTTTTTCAGTTGTATTGAGATATACTTGATATACAGCACTTTGTAAGTTAACATTGCTGTGTGGTATATTTGAAACTTGCTAAGAGAGTAGATCCTAAAACTTATCATCATCAGGAAAAAAACTTTTGTTTCTGTTCGGTGATTGATGGTAACTAAACTTATTTCGGTAGCCTCTACATTATATATATATATATGTATATCAAGTTACTCTGCTGTAAACCTGGAATTTACTCGGTGTCCACTGAACTATACTTAAGCTCCTGGAGCAGCGAAGAGTCAAGCAGAGGTCTTTCTGGCTGTCCCCCTGCCTCAGAAACAACTTGTACCTCCTATTACTAGTGTTCCTCTCCACAATCAAAGTTGGTCAGAAGCGGGGGGAGGGGTGCAAGATCTTCCCATGTACGCATTCAGCAGCTGTGCACTGAGCACTCACCCTGTGCCAGGTGCCCTGGTGGGCCAAAATGCAGGATGAAAATGACCAAGTGGTCCCTGCCAGCCAGGAGCTCACAGTCTAGAGGGGAAATGGACAAAAGCAAAGACATGAGCAAGAAAAGAGCAAGTGCTGTAGAGAAACACAGCAGGGGGCTGTGAGGGAGGGCTGGGGGGGTCACTGGGTAGGAGGGCCTGAAAGGCCTCACTGGGGTGACATTTGCTGGGACAAGAATGACAAGAGGGAGCCAGCCCTGCACTTATCTGGAAGCAGTGTGTCGGGCAGATGGCACCACTAGTCCTGAGTCTCACAGGCAGAAGTAAGTTTGGCCAGAGGAGGTTAGAAAGGTGGCCAGTGCAGCTGGAGGGAGCCTGGGAGGAGAGAACAGGAGCTTGGGTGGAAGGTAGGGCCAGAGCCTGGTAGGCTGTGTCAGTTACGTTTCCCTCTCTGACGTCATTGCCCCTAATGTTGCATTTCAAAACTACAAATGTTGACTATCTCACAATTTGTGTAGATCAGCAATCAGGCACGTTTTAGCTGGGTGCCTCTGCCTCAGTGATTTTAACAAGTTGGGGCCGTGGCGTTAACTGAGGCTCGACTGGGGGAGGACTGGCCCCCAACTTCACCCTCAGCCTTCAGGATTCAGTTTGGCCTGAGAGCCTGAGTTCCTTTCTCTTGGCCTCGGCACTCCCGTGCTGCTCTCCTCGATGGGCCTCCACAATGGGCAGCCCCAATACACTGGTATTTGATTCCTCAGTTCCAGAGATTCAGCAGAGTGAGAGAGAGAGAGAGATGGAACATGGGAGAGGGAGTAAGAGGAAGTGAGAGACTTTTTTAGTTAAAGTTTAGACAAGACATCCCATCGCTTTGGCTGTTATTATGTTCAGAAGCCAGTTACTAACCACTTAGTGGTTCCACAGGGATGGCTATACTATGGGTGAGGCTTACTGGGTACCACTGTAGAGGCTGTCCACCTCATAGGCCAAGATGAGGCACTTGAGTCTCATTCTCCATAAAATAGGAAACGAATGGTTTTATGCCACAGAATGGCAATATCTGAATTTCCATTAGTTGCAACCCCCTCATGATGCTGACCTGAAAATGAAGTCAAGTTGGAAGTGACTGTCCCAATATCACATTCCTGGAACCCAGGCCTGTTTTGAGTGGTGGTCTGTACTACATCCCACCTCTCCTTGTTATTCTTCCATCTCTAAGTTTGTGCCTTAGGTACATGTGACACCAGCCCACAGGGGTAATAGATATTATCTCATATACACTTGGTGACGTCCCTAGGAAGTAGATTCTAGCCTGATCCCCATGGTGCAGGTTTGGAGACTAGGGAGGACCTGAGAGGCACAGGGACTATCCCAGGATGAAGAACTGGTAAGAAAAAGGAGGTCTGCATTCATCTCTGTCTCCTCAAAGCTAGGACCCTAGTTAGGTTTCCCGGGAGCTGTGGCTAGGGCTGTGTGGGCTCCTTGTGTACAGTTCAGGAGATGACATGGGGTCATAGACCTCAACAGATCTTATAACTCTCGTAACCAGGCACCCACAGCCCCCCATCCAGCTCACTTGATTGGAGACAGTCAACAGGCAAAGATGTTTTGTTGTTTCCCAACTTTCTGAGGATCTGGGCTCAAAAAATCCCAGAAAGAGAATCTTTTTGGTCGTTGCCAACGTTGACTCAGCCCTCATCCCCGATGCCTCTGGGCATCTGGCAGGAGGCAGTGAAAGGTAACACGGGGCAGCCCAGGAAAGGCTAGTGCAGGCCAGGGCACAGCTGTGATCCCACCTGATCAGCCCCCCACCTGTTGCCCCTCTTTGTGTGTGTGTGTGTGTGCGCGTGCGCACGAGCGCATGTGTCTGTGTGGAGTGGGGAAGGCAGGGCATGGGGGGTGGGTCATTCCTAGGTTGGAGCTGGTTGTTAGGTGTTGGAAGCCTGGTGGGTCTGTCATGTTCATACCCCAGGTCATGGCTGGCAGCATGAGAAGGTGAGCTCCTCTACTCATATGTTACCGAGCCCTAGAGGTTTCATCTGCTTCCCTCCCTGATCGGAGTTCTTTGCAGAGATGCTCCTCTGTGACTGAACTGAGGAGCAGACTTTCTCTTGGGGGTCGGCCCCAGTGGCAGTGTGCAGGCAGCCCCTGATTCCTTCTGGCCCAGCTCCCGGGCAGTCTTTGCAGAACTCCACTCAGGAGGTCATCGAGGAGCTGCCCGATGGTTTCAACTCCACCAACTCACTAGACAAGAGGCAGGTGCATGAGGCCACCAACTCCATCCACTGCTGCTTGAGATGAGAGCAGGAGCAGAGGGTCTCCACACTCAGGACCTTGAGATGACAGGCTAGGACCAGAACTGGGGCGGGACCAGACAGGGGCTCTCCCTTTTTCAAGCTAAAGGGGATGTACATGCAGGTTACCTTGCCTGGTTCGGAGCTGAGCTGCCTGACCCTCTTTCCCTGGTCTGGTGTGAGCTTCCCCAGGCCACTGAGGCAGAGCCGGAGGATAAGGGGTACTGCAGGCTGGGTATTCCTGGAAGGGAAGTGGAATCTTTCCTGTGTTTAGAAGGACGCATGGAAAGTCAGCTATGTGGGTCAAGTTTTCTCTTTATCCCGCTCCAGCGCCAGCTGCAGAGCTCCAGCCAGCGGCAGAAGCAGAACAGTGAGCAGTGGTGGAGGTAGAGCTGGCTCCAGCTCCGTTGACACCACCCCCTCTAGCACTGGAGCCAGCGTCCCCTCCACCAGCAGTGTTGGAGCTGGAGCAAGGGCCGACATCGGCTCCAGCAGGAGTGGGAGCTGCTGAGCTGGAGTCACCTGGACCATCATTTCTAGTGGGAAGTCCATCTCCACCTGTGGCTGTTAAGGAGTATGAGAAGAAGCCTAACCTCACAGCCTTCCTCCTAAGCTGGTGGTGGAGCAGTTGACCGTGATGGATGCGGTGAGCAGCTGGGCTGTCAGGACGGGGTGGGGCAGGTCTTCCCTCTGCCATCATTGCCCTAGACCTGATCCGCACTCCTATGACCAAATCCCGGCTCCACCCCTTACCAACCGTACGACCTGGGCAACTTTCTGAACCGCCAAGGCTTTGCTGTCCACCTGCAGAGCGTAGAGGTGGACACTAACAGGACCTTTTGCACAGAGTGGCTGTGCCAACTCCATGAGGTAGAAGAGATGGAAAGCTGGGTAGGACCTGGCCCATCAGTGGGTGACGGAACTCACTGTGTGCAGCCAGGTCCACGGTGGCCCAACAGGCTGCTCAGGAGGCTCAACAGCCTTAGGACTTATTAGACACCTGATGTGTACTTCCCTACAAGGGAGACAGACAAGGCCCGTGGTTGTAGCTGCCACAGGAGACTGTGCATCAGAATGGGAAGTGGGACCAGAGTGGGGGATCAGGGTGGTGGAAGATGCCCCCTGGGATGAGCCGAGTTGACCCACCGTCTGGAGCTTGGCGTTAGCCAGGACAGGCTGGGTGCAAATGCCCCCTCCCTTCCCTGCCTGTATTGGGTTCTGGGTCATCCTGTGCTGGGTGCCTGCAGTGGACAAAGAAAACCCAGGGACTCTCAGAAGGCTCAGGCCACATCCTGAGCTTCCTGAGCTCCAGCTCTAAACTGTGACCCCTGTGTGGGACCTTTGGGGCTGCGGACACAGAACTGGCATGTGGCAGGGCTGGGTGACACTCCCCCTGTTCCCCAGGAGCTCTTCCGGAAGGTGGTGCCCTCTCAGTGCCTGGGCTCCACCTGGGGCAAGAGGAACAAGCCCGGCAATGAGCACCTGACACCCACCGTCCAGGCCGCCGTCGACCACTTCAGAAGGGTGGTCAGCCTCGTCGTCACCACCTGCCTCGGGGACCCGAGCATAACGGCCCAGGACAGGGCGAGGGTGGTGGAGCACTGGGTCCAGGTGGCCCAGGTCTGCTGTGGAAGGCCCAGTGGAGTCCCTCTCTGGAGACTTGGGAACTGCCTCTCCACCTTTATCAGCTCCCAAGATTGCAGTGTGTGGTCTAAGCCCCTGCACAGTCTCTAGGCCCTTCCTGCCAGGGGCCCTGCTGACCTTGCCTCCAGTTCCCAGTGGGAGGATGCTCAGTTCCTCCCTGGCTCCTTCTCTGGGTTGAGCTAAAATCATCTCCCTGTGAGTGTTACTCTTTGGGTCCTAAATGTGCCCTTCTGGGGCTCCCTGAGCATCTGTCTCATCCAGGAGGGGAGATTTAAATAGAAGGGGACTGAAGCTAGAGCAAGCAGGGCTCCAGCGCCCCACCTCACAGCTCATTCTCTTCCCTTCCCCAAGAGTGTGAGATCCTGAAGAACTTCTCCTTGCCCCGCACTGTCATCTCTGCTCTGCAGAAACCCTCCATAAACCACCTGAAGAACACACGGGGGAAGTTTCCCGGTGGGTAGGCCCCTCTCCATAGGAAGACCAGGGTGGATGGGGGACCTCCTGTATGTCTGCCATTGGCCCCTCAGTCAGCCGGGAACTCCTGGGAGGTAGCAAATGCTGGGGACAGGGCCTTGGCCTCGGCGGGGTGTCTCTAAGCCTCCTGGGGTGCTTTTTTTTTTTTTGCTTTGTGAGGACGATTAGCCCTGAGCTAACATCCAAGCTAATCCTTCTCTTTTTGCTAAGGAAGACCGGCTCTGAGGTAACATCTATTGCCAATCCTCCTCCTTTTTTTTCCTTTCCCCAAAGCCCCAGTAGATAGTTGTGTGTCATAGCTGCACATTCTTCTAGTTGCTGTATGTGGCACGTGGCTTCAGCATGGCCGGAGAAGCCGTGCCTCAGTGCACGCCCGGGATCCGAACCTGGGCGGCCAGTAGCAGAGCGCGCGCACTTAACCCGTAAGCCACGGGGCTGGCCCCCTTCCTGGGGTCCTTAGTGTACCAGTTCTGCTTCAGGACTCCGTTTCCCTAAGGGTCAGGTACTGAGTTGAGCCACATTTGGACATTTTCAAGTGTTTATAGCAACAGAACTCTACGCCCAGTTGAAACTCAAAGGAGTCAAAACAGAGCTGCTCTGTAGAGCTGGGGAGTGGAGACCTCATTGACCAACAGTAGAGCCCCACCCTGGGCCCACGAGACCTTAGCGCTCAGAGGAGCCCAGTGAGAACACTCCTCCAGGCAGTTTGAATCTCTTGGGTTGTCAAAGAAAAGGGATTTGCACTCAGAACACTCATATTATTGCTAAATTTATCCTTCCCTCTTTCCCCTCCCCAAGGGAGAGCTCTGAAAAACTTAAGGAGCTTTATAGCCACGACAAGTCCTTGAGCAGAGAACTGATGACCAAGGTAGAGTGGAGACTGGGGGTCTGGAAAGAGAGGAGGGGCGGGGGAGGGAGAGGGACTGGGCAGGCTGTAGTTTTGATAGTTTCTCACTTGAACTTTCTCTGAAACATTCCCCTCTATCTTGTCCAGATTAACAAGCAGAGGGATCTGTTCAGCCCATGGGTGGGTGGGGTGCCGTTTGTGGGCAGGAGGCCCTGGTCATGGGAACACAGTGGTGTTGGCTGGGCTGTTACAGGAGGAGTTGCCGAGCTGGCACCATCAGCAGGTCTCTGGCTTCCATGCACGTCCATCCTGCTGGATGTAGCTTCTTCCAGGCTGTTGGGTGGTTGGGTGGGTTTAGCCTCAGCCTAAACCTGTCCTCAGGAAGCGAGGCCCGTGCTGCTCCTTCTCTCTTCACCACGTCTCCAAGGGGGGGCACCCTGCCTGCCCCAGGGACGGGCACAGCAGGGGATTCCCATGGCCCAGGTGGACAAACAGGCTGCTCATCCTTGGGTCTGAATGTATGGACCAGAGACAGATGTGTGTGCATTCTGGGACCCCCCAAACCCCTAGAGCAGTCACTCGAGTCAACCACAGGAGTCTCACCTGAGTGCCTGGTTGGCAATGACATATTCCCCTGGTGGCTTATGAGTAGCGTCTAGGCAACTGATGGATTCTTAGTGGATCCTGCTGAAAGGACGTTAGGAGCTTCATGTAAACGGGGAAGCAAAGCATCCTGTCACCCCCTTCCCTGTGGATCAGAGGTGGCACCTTGGGGGTCCACTTCCTATGTGGATAAAGAAAGAGTTCAGAGCATGGGAATATCCTGAGGGGTTCCCTGGGGAGGAGTAGGCGTTGGCATGGCCTCTGTCCCAGCCTGGGGGCCAGACACTCCACGGGGACTGGGGCAGGCAGGAGCCACTCAACCACACTCCCAAGACACCCCATCATCTTCATCCATGGCTTGGCCCAGGACCAAGATTTGAGAGCACGGGGACAGGACTGTTGTCGGTGATGGGGCGGGGGTTAGGTGAGGATGTTGGAACAGGACCTCTGGCTGGGAGGGGCAAGTGGCCTCTCCTCTGTGGGCCCCTGAGCAACTCACTGCCCCTGTTTGGGCCTCTGTGTCCTCATCAGGGAAATGGAGTCATGGTGATCGTGTTGTGTAGGCCTCACAGGGTGGTGATGAAGAGGTAAGAGGGAGGAAAGGAATGTGGGAGCTTTCTGCCTGCTCCACCTGGAGGGGTGAGGGCGAGAACAATGATGACAGTCATGTGACACTGAGGCCTCAGGAGAACCTGTGAGGTAGCTGGAGTTCTCACTCTTTCCAGATGAGGAAACAGGCTTGGGGAGGCCAGGCCACAAGCCCAAGCTCACATCCAGAGTGAGAGTTGGAGCTGGGCTTGTTCTGGAATCACAAGATCTTGGAGGGTGGAGTGGCATTGGTACCAGTTGACTCGAGTCAGATGTCCAGGGTCGGAGGCCAGTGGTGCTGGAGAGAAATGGGGTGAGGGGACTATGGCCTCGCTGACACTGTCCTCGACCCTGGCAGGAGGGGCCCTCCACCTTTGCCCCCCCGGACAGCAGCCCCCAGAGAGTGCAGGAGAAGCAGCAGCAGCAGCAGGTGAGTGTGCCTGTGGGGGAGGGGCTCTGCCCTCCCAGCTGGAGGCCTCAAATCAAGAGAGGAGGGCCCTTCCTCCTGGTGCCACAGTGTCCGAATCCCCCAGTAGAAGTGACCAGGAGGGGGGCCTGGAAGAGCTGGTGCAGGATGGGTTTGTTGTGGGGAGGGCCAGGGACCGCACACCCTGTGATTTGCCAGAAGCCGGCCCTGGGAGGTGAGGAGGAGGAGTGTGGTGTTCTTGGGGTGTGAAGGGAGGAGGAATTGAGGGGAGTCTGCTAAGGGTCCTAGGCTGCTCCCCGTGGCAACCCTGGGGTGGGCCAGGAGACTCAGGGTGAGGACTGTTCAAGGGAGGGTCTGCACGGGGATGACTTGACAGCAAGGGCTCATCTCACCCAATGTGACAGGGTGTTGTCCCCTATCTTGGTACTTTCCTCGGTGACCTGCTGATGCTGCACCTGGTGAAGGGTGATTATCTCGAGGTGGGTGAACATGGGGACCAAGCAGGGTGGACCAGGATCCTGAGCCTTGGGATGCAGGAGCCCCCGAACTGAGCTCTGAGCTCTCAGCACTTGGCTCATCTCTCATGAGAGCCTCGCAGCCGCCCCTGGGAGCTGGGGCATCAGACCCATCTTAGGGATGAGTGAACAGAGGCTCCGCCTGAGACACCCATTCCGGTTCCCCAGGCTGGGGAAGCTCAGAGCTGCCTGATGGCACAGCTGCATGAGGTTTTATCTGAGCTGGACTCTGCCTCTCCGTCCCATGCTGCCCATGGGGGAGAGAGATGTCAGGTCCCTCCAAGTCAGGCAGCACATAAGTGGCTGAGCAGTCCCCTCTGCCTGAGGCCTCAGCCTCCAAGTCTGTCATGAGAGAGGGTTGTGCTGCCAGGTCCCTCAGCCTCCCCCCATGTCCTCCTTCTCTGGAAGCCCAGAGCACAGCCTAGGTCCAAGTCCTGTTTTCTCTGCATGCCCGGCCCCCTCTGGAGACCTGGCAGTAGTGCAACATGAGAAGGTGTGGGCATAGGGGGCTATTCAGGCTAGGGGGCTGTGTCTGATGGACTCTGGCTGTCTGCCTTCCAGGGGAATGAGATCAACCTTGAGAAGAGGACTGAGGAACAGCTGCGGCACTCCCTGTAGGGGAGGGGAAGGAGGTGGAAATCAGAGACCCTCTGGGCAGAATAGTCCCTGGCTCCACCCCGTGTATCTTACATTGAGTGGAAGAGATTCATAACAGAGAAGTGGCAGACCCATCCAATTGGCGGGTGGGTTGAGGGGAGGATGGCATCAAGGAAAACTTCCTGGAGGAGGGGTTGATTATTCCCCTTCTGAGAACAGTTAGAGCCTGGATGGGACTGGAGGGAAGGAGGGTTCCCAGGACTGGTCCCCTGTCCCACTCCTCACCCCCCACAAGGCCCCTGCAGCATCCCCCACCCAGGCCCTGTGTGCATCCTCTTCTTCCCTCTGGTCCCAGGAATACCGAGTCATGAGGGAGATCCTGCTGCTCCAGGTGGCCGCAAAGAATTACAACCAGAGTCCCAGGAGCGATTTGGGGCCTCGTTCCAGGACATGGAGCTGCTCAATGAGAATGATAGGTGAGGCCGGGCAGGAGTTGGGTGAAGGCAGGGGTGGACTCTCCCTGTTGGCCAGTCCAGAGGGCCTGTCTCCGTGACCCCCTGGTCAGCCCCAGGCCTTATTTCATGGTGACCTCTGGGACTCCCAGACTCCAGCTGCTGGGCAGGCAGTGGGGCTCCTGGTAGGCTCACAAGTGCCACTCTGTCCTGTAGCTACAGCCTGTCCCGCCAGTTGGAGCCCCAGACCTAGTTGGCCAGCAGAATACTCAAGGCCAAGAAGAACCACCCATCATCAAGGTCAGGGGTGAGTGAGTGTCTGGGCCGGGGTGACTGACTGCTAGGGGTTCAGTAAAGCTTCGGGCTAAGCGTGGCCTTGGGGAGTCGGACAGCTGGCACTGGGATCCCAGCTCCACTACTGAGCAGTCCTGTGACTGGGGTGACTCTCTTCAGCTTCCTGAGACTCCGTTTCCTCCTCTGTGAAATAGGTGATACTAAATGATTGCTCACGTGGCAGGGACAAATGGGGTACTGGTGGCTGACAGCATTGAGCACAGGGTCTGGAGCACCCACTGCAGTGGGGACAGGGTGGGGGGCCATGATTATGAGGGAGGCCCCCAAGATAACCCGACTCTACTACTCAGCCCCCAGGCTCCAACACCGAGCCCCATACCAGCGGCCGATCACAGCCCCATCCTCAGCAGCGGGGACACAGCTGGGATGCTAGCAATGCACCGGGCCAGCTCCTCCCACCTGATGGGAAGGGGAGCATTGTAAGCTGATTACTGGGGCCCCCTGAAGCCCAAGAAAGAGGGGACGACCCCACCCCAGCTCCCTGACATCTCTACCTCAGTACCTATTCATCCATTGGGGAGGGACGGTAGTTATGTGTTGTAAATAATAAATGCCATATTTGAATATTATATTACAGTCCTGTTCCTTTTACAGCCTGGGAGTTGTGGTGTGGTTCTGTCACTTTCTGTAGGCATGTAAGTGACACAGAATCTCATTTCTCCTTGAATCAAGAACTCTTCTGGGTCATCAGCTTATTGTATGTGAGAGAAGGGCCAGCCCCTTCCCTGGCTAGTGGGGACACTCCCAAGTCCCTCTAACTCTGAGGACAAGTTCATTTCAGTATCATTCAGCTCCTCCAGGAACAGACATGGCCCCCCGCCCATTCTCTTGGGATTTAAAGGTTGAAGGTACTTTCACAGGCAGAGCAACAATCACTGAAATGTGGGTGTCTTTAAAACAGCACTACCCAGGACCATGTCATGCCACAGGCAGGGGCTGCCTTCCTAATTCTGGAGGAAGAGGGAATAGTTTCTGCTTCTCTTGTTGAGGTTTCTTTTGACCAAATTTTAGGAACTTTTAGTTTTCTAGTTCAATCTCTGGAATTGCATCAGCTCTAAGTGGGGAAAACAATGTAAAAAGATCAAAACGTGCACGTGGAGAGGACAAGGCCCGAGAAAGGTCATTTGCAAATGGACTAAAGGCAGGCAGGACTTTCCCTCCTGAGGCCCCTCTAGGGGCTCCATGTTCACTACTGACGTAGCTTTGAATCCTCCTGGGATCCTTGTCCAGGACTCTGAATTCCTTTTCCTGCTTGTTTTGTATCCAGGAGGAAAGATTTGTGATGCAGCTTTAAGGCTACTGCTGGGCCTCGTTCCATAAACATGACTGCTCCCTGTGAACTAGGATTCTCAGCACCCCTGCCTTCCTTATGCAATTCCCTTTAGGGCAGAAATTCCCTAGAAGTCCCCCAGCCTCTGTCTCTGGTTCATCCTGGCTCCTCCTCCCTGGGTTGGCATGATGGGTCACAGGTGAGCTCTGCTTTGCCAGGATAAGGGACCATAATCCTGGCCAATGAGTGACCCCACATTGTCCCTTGCTGTCCAGGGTGACTTGTGAGCCCATGTCATTCTGAGGTCCATGGTCTTGGACAGTCCTCCAGTTTACACACTCAGTGTTGGTGTTACCAACTCATCGAAATGGGGCAATTGGGCCTGAGCCCTTAAACTGTGTTGCCCCTGGGTGGCAGTGTTTTGTCCCCAGTCTTCTGCTGTGGTTACATCACAACCATCTGTTGGAGTGTGAACCCTGTTTGGAGCTTTGAAAGATGAGGCATGAAAGGGGTGTGGGGGTGGTCCAGCAGGGAATGCCACGGAACTGATGATCCATGGACGTGCATGAACACAGCCTTACCAATTAAAATACTGAAATGCTTCCCATCTGGTGGTGAACAGACACTGCTCTGAGCTCACACCGAGAACCCACCCCATGACTAGGAGTTTTCAAAGGGTTACCACATAGCATTTTGAACCTCATCCCTTGGGAACACCCCGTAAGACAAGGGCCAGATGAATCGCTTGGCACTCGTGAGTTATCCCCTGCTTTCTGATGGCTGCAAGTGTCACCCAGACACACAGGCTGGACTCTGCCAAGGAAGCCTTCTCAGGACAGCCAGAAGCTGAGAATGAATCCTGGTTTCCGGCATCCTAGGCCCTTCCTGACACAGCACAGCCACCCAGGAAAGTGATTTGGTAATGGAAAGACTGGGATGCCGTACTTTCCCTCCAAAGAGAAAGAGAAGTGCGAACAGTGAAAGCTTGATCCCTCAAATAGACAATTAAATCCCAACAAGCAGTGGGTTCTTGTCAGATTACTGATGCTGAAAAGGTCTCTTTTGATAATAGCACGATCCCCCAACTGCCATGTCCACCTTTATGAGTCAAATTTCCAACACATATGGATCTAAAAAACTGAGGGAAATCTGGTATTTCCTTAGATGCAACTCTGAAGTAGCATGCAACAAAAAACAGAAAAACGGAGACCTAGAAGTAAATATCTTATTTGAGAACATAGACATCAAAGTGCTTTTGAAATAATATTTTGGAATCTATTGGAATATTACACAAAAAGAATAATCCACTTTAAGTAGGTTTTACTGTGACTGTGAGGGGAAAAACTGAATCATCCTGTGACATTGATAACTCGCTGCTGACTTTAAAGTACAAATAAATAATGTACATAGTAAAGGAAAATGAGAGAACAGCATGAAAAAGGAAGATCTTGGTCTCCTCACCTGTAACCAAACCTCTCACCTCTGAAAGAAACCGCTGTCTATATGTTCTATGTCACGCAGCGGAGTTTAAAAAAAGTATCGGTATATTTTAAAGTTTCAAGAGTTCAAAGCAAGGAAACATTAGGGACACTGCAAAGAGACATCACTGAGGTGCCTGCTCCGTTTCATCTGCTGTCAGGACGTCCTTTTTGGCCCCTCGCTTTCTCTGCCTCGCTAGCAAGTCTGTCCGCCATCAGTGCTATCACCAGTCTCTCTCCTGTGCTCTTCACTGCCCTTTCCTCCTTCCTGATACCTTCCTCAGTCGCCAGAAATTGTTGGCAGTGGAGCTGTGGAATGCCCAGATCAGCTCCTGGAATCATCCCTGCCAAATCTGAAGACCGGCAGGAGTGGGCATGGGACCTGGAGTGCAGACCACCTGCGAGCACACCTGGCAGGGATTCACCTGTGTGACTAGGTGCAAGTTTTTGCAACGCTTTGGCAAGCTTGAAAGGACTTGCCAGTTGTGCTGCACTGCTGCAGGCCTGGAGTCCTTGTGGTCTCTCGGGCCAGCAGACCTGGTGGGGCTGGTCCAAGGTGTCCTCCCAGAGACTCGTCACTGCCAGGATGGGATGGGATTCTAGTAACTGGCCTCTTGAATATGTCACTGTACATCCTCAAAAGAATGGAGATGCTTAAACCAGGCTTTGTTTTGGACTAGTTCCCACAGTTACACTGCTTCCTCTGTGAAGACATGACTACCATCCTTATTTTTCTCTTACCCTATAAAAATAAACCATGAAATTGGATCAAATGATAAAGGAAGCCTGCCTTTTTAGGACAATTATCCTGGCTGTTTTGTACTTTCACCCTCCCTCTATCCTCTGGGGTTAGATCTGACCTGTGTCCTGGGACGTCATCAGGCAAATTTGCATCAAGAACAGAAAGCTCAAGGTCAAAACTCAAGGCTACTCCAGATCATTTCTTCCCCTCCATCCAATTAACACCCCCTCCTTGTTTGAGTGTGTTTCTCTTCTCTTCTTGTCCTTGTCACTCTCAACCGCACAAGTCCTGGCACTCCCTCTAAGGACAATCGGTCTCCAGTCTTTTACTAAATCCCAAAACCTACCATTTCTGTGTTTTCTGACTACTCATTTGCTTAATCCATTGACCACTTGGTGTTCATAGCTCCTTTAGAAGTTAAATCAGGGCCGGCCCCGTGGCTTAGCGGTTAAGTGCACGTGCTCTGCTACTGGTGGCCCACGTTCGGATCCTGGGCACGCACCAACGCACCACTTCTCCAGCCATGCTGAGGCCACGTCCGACATACAGCATCTAGAAGGGTGTGCAACTATAACATACAACTATCTACTGGGGCTTTGGGGAAAAAAAGGAGGAGGATTGGCAATAGATGTTAGTTCAGAGCCAGTCTTCCTCAGCAAAAAGAGGAGGATTAGCATGAATGTTAGCTCAGGGCTGATCTTCCTCACACACACACAAAAGAAGTTAAATCAATAGTGACGTTATCAACCACCCCCTGTTAGCGACTTAGTCCCATATCCTAGATGTTCATGTAATCCAAATGGTGATGTTCAAAAGTAAATAATTCAGAAAACATTCACCCGCACAAATTCCTGATCTCTAATATTTTTATTCAAACACTCATATAGTAGATACCTGTCCCTCAAGATCTAAAGTAATGCCAGATCACCGATCCTCACCTTAATTTCCTCCTACACCTATCAATCCTGGATTCCATGGACTATGATCTCAATAATTTCCTTGGAATAATAAAAAATTCCTTATCACTCATTTATGTTGTAAACCTCCAAACCAAGAAGATCCCGATTATCTGCCATGCCGCAGCTACTGCTGGTCTTATAACAAGGTGAAGAAAAAGCACGAAACATCTTTTGGTACCACTGTAAATACAAAACCATGTGCATCAACTGGTAGGCACCCATAATGCCTGGAAATTTTGTTCTCTTTTTTTTGTTAGCTCAATAGCAAAAAGACAAATCAATTTAAAAAGTGGACAAGGGACCAGAATAAACTTTTTCCAATGAAGACATACAAGTGGCCAATAGGTGTCTGAAAAGTTGTTCGGCATCACTAATCAGGGAATGCAAATCAACACCACAATGAGCTATCACTTCATACCTGCTAAGATGGCGATTATCAAAAAAAAACTAAAGATGACAAATGTTGGTGAAGATGTGGAAAAAAGGAACCCTTGTGGGAATGTAAACTAGTACAGCCATTATGGAAAATAGGATGGAGTTTGCTCCAAAAATTAAAACTAGCGTATGATCCAACAATCCCACTTCTGGTATATACCCACAGGAATTGAAATCAGGGTCTCAAAGATATACCTGCACTCTAATGTTCATTGCAGCTAATTCACAAAACCCAAGATACGGAGGTAACCTAGATGTCACTGATGGATGAATAGCTAAAGAAATGGAATATTAGTCAACTTTGAAAAAAGAAGGAATTCCTTTCATTTTTGACAACATGGATGGACCTAGAAGACATTATGCTAAGTGAAATAAGGCAGACAGAGAAAGGAAAATACTCGCTTATATGTGGAATCTAAAATAGTCAAACTCATACAAGCAGAGGTTAAAATGGTGATTGCCAGGGGCTGGGGGGATGGAGAAATGGGGAGCTGATGGTCAAAGGATACAAAGTTTCAATTATCAAGATAAATCTAAGTTCTGGAGATGTAGGATATGGCATAGTGCCTACAGCTGACAAGACTGTATTGCATACATTACATTTGCTAATAGAGTAGATATTAAGAGTTCTTACCACACAATAATAGTAATAAAGGAGGTGAGAGAAAACTTTGGGAGGTGATGGATATGTTTGTGGCCTTGATGGTGGTGACAGTCTCAAGGGTATATACTTATGTCCAAATTCATCAAGCTGTATATGGGAAAGTATGACAACTTCGTTGATTCTTCTGCATCTTGAAACACGCCATATCCTCATCACAAGAGAAAAAAATTTGTAACTATGTATGGGGACAGATGTTAACTGGACTTATTGTGGTGATCATTTCAACATATAGACAATCATTGAATCATTATGTTGTACCCCTGAAACTAATAATGTTGTATGTCAACTTTACCTCAATTAAAAAAACAACAGGGGGCCGGCCCCGTGGCTTAGGTGTTAAGTGCGCGCGCTCCACTACTGGCGGCCCGGGTTGGGATCCCCGGGTGCGCACCGATGCACCGCTTCTCTGGCCATCCTGAGGCCGCGTCCCACGTACAGCAACTAAGAAGGATGTGCAACTACGACATACAACTATCTACTGGGGTTTTGGGGAAAAAAAGGAGGAGGATTGGCAATAGATATTAGCTCAGAGCTGGTCTTCCTCAGCAAAAAGAGGAGGATTAGCATGGATGTTAGCTCAGGGCTGATCTTCCTCACACAAAAAAAGAATCACCTGGAGGTTTGTTGAGCAAATTGCTGGCTCACCCCTAGGAAAAAAACAAAACAAAACACAACAGATGAAACCATTTGAATATTGTAAATGAGTTCAGTGAATCCCTGAGACTGCCCCATTCCCATATGGGAGTTAGAGGAAGCAGAGAGGATGAAGTAAGATGGAAGAAAGTTGTACAAAACAGTATTCAAATTAAAATCATTCAAGTTGCTATGAGCTCCTTGTGGCAAAGTTCTGTGAGCACTGATCTTTCACATTTATCCTGGAAAAGCATACTTTCACATCCAACCCATAATAGTTTCATCATTTGCTCTAATGAGAAAATTTCAATTTAATAAATAAAACCAAAAGCATCCCTTATGTATGAATAAAGTTAGTGACCTTTACAGAGAAAAGAGCATATTTGCACAATCTCAATAAAGGAAACAGAAGAACTGAATGATGATCAAGTCTCATTCAAGCTTATCTTTGAAAGCCAGTAAGACCAGATTATCTTTTCAAGGATGTGTGTAGAGCTGTCAGCCTTGGAAGATAGAAATAGTGGCCTCCTCTGGAGCAAAGGGCAGGCTTGCTTACTGCCCGGTATAATAAAAACAACACACACCCCCGAGGCAAAGGTCAGCAGACTTCCTGCCTGTTATCAAAGATTTGAGATCCTTAAGCTCTGAGATCTTGCAACCCTCTGCGTGTCACCTGGGCCACTGTGTATCACCCTGTAGGAAGTGGGATTTAGTGAACCAGTGCAAATGCTGATACTCTGGACACTGCTATTGCTCTGTCATTAAGTCCTTTGTCTCTGACCCATGGGTCTCGTATCTTTTGCCAACATCTGTAAGACCGTGGTAGGCTGACTTACTGGTTTGCAGGTAAGGTAAAATATCAGACCTTTCACAGTTCCTGACTGTCTTGACATGAGTACAGCCATGTTTGGCTGCTCCATTGACCTACAGCCACCAGCACAAAAAGAAATATAAAAGCTGCTTTCTGCATGGTGGGAACTGGCCCTTCTCCCATGGAGATAGTTGCAATGTGTAAAAATTTCAAGGCATTTCGGGCGCCGCAGCCTGGTGCAGATTGGCCGTCTGTGCCGGGCTGGGACGATAAACAAGGTAAACAATACATGTACACAACTACTGGGCTGGGCCGACAGCGCGGGGGGCAGGGGCCTCAGTGCACACGTACGCCACTGATAACCATTTGTGCATGGGAATACTAGATGCTTGCTCTGAAAAAAAGCTCTGTAACTGCTTACTCTGGAGATTATTGATGCTATAAATAACTCCTGGGGACCGAGACCTGGTGAGAGTTCCACCTGTGGAAGGGACGCCTTGCCCAGGATGTGTGATCCTTTCCCCAGCTGTGTCGATTGGCAGGACTCTCCCGGCGGTGGGGCGTGGATGTTGTGAGTAATTGATTTATTGTGAAGTAATTGGTCTGATGTGTTCTCTTTTCGGTCAACCTGGTGTTTCTCTTTCCAGTTGATTTGTGTCATTTCCCTTCAGTCAATCTGGTGTTTCCCTTTCCGATCGATCTGATGTTTTTCCCTCTTATTATATGACCTATTCAAATCTGCTGCTATCTCAGCCTATGTGGATGTTTTCCCTTTCCAGTTGAGCTGGTGTTTTTTCCCTCTTATTATTTGACCTATTCGGATCTGTTTGCGGATTATCGCCTTTACTATCCTCTATATAATAAAATATACCTTCAGCCCATTTGCTTGGAGTGGAAGGTTTCTTTTACGTCTCTGATCGAATCCCCGAACCTCTCATAACACTGACAAACCCTTAAAGTAACTAGTAGTCTTAGGAACAGAGAGCTATCCAGACCATTATGCATGGATGGTCTTCATAGAAGACGTCACAAGTCTCCAAAACTTCAGTAAGTCTCTCTGACCTCTTTTATTTCTACCCCAAGTATAAGGAGAAGCACCAAGCTATTATAGACCTAGGGCTTGTGCAAGCCATCCGGAGACCTAGTGACCAGAAACTTCCCATGGGGAGCAAAGACAGATGGGCATATTTCCAAAATGGACCCATGTGCCTCCCGATCATCCAAAAGACAGTACATTATCTTAATTTATGATGATTGGATTCATTAAAATCTTCTGATGGGCCAAAGATACACTTCTAAGAGGAGTGAGGCACATGGCAGTTGTAAGCAGATTAACACATTTGGTGAATAACAAACTCTAAACTAAACTTAGTGTTCTAACCAAATAAAAGGTACAACAAATTTAATTAGGTAGATTAAATGATATTTAATGGTATGCCTGATTATTACTCTGCAATAATAAACAAGCAGCTCATGTAAATAACTATAATTGGTCTTTAAAATATGATAGTCAGGACTGTTTGAGATAAGCTGGAGAGAAGGAAGGGGAGAAATATAAAAGGTAGCTGCTCTGAAGCCACTCTCAAGACACCTGGATCTACATGTAACCCAGGAGATCGAGGCAGATGGCTGTGTGCCTAGATCCTCCTGCACTGTGGTTCTCAGGGATGTCACGGGGCTGAAGCAGCTTCCTGAATCGTGTTTACACGTCCATGTGTACAATACCCCTCCTTGACCATGGGGATGAACCACCATTCAGTCATCCCTTACACCCCTCTAATTAACAATTATATTTCAGAATCATTGTATCATTACATGAAAATTTATTCCTCAAACCTGTAGGATGCCGAGCTAAAAGAAAATCAAATTTCAATGGCTTATTTTCTTTGAGGGACCAAGATGTTCTTTCACACTTGGAATCTGGATTAGAGGATAAATCCATCAAATCAATGGAAACAAGTTAAGAAATGGACAGAGGGATATTTCATTCATATATACACAGTTTGCACTGTGGCAAAAATAGAGTTATATTTTTAAAAATTAGAATTTTTTGAAATTTTATAGATATTAAAGAGTTTGTTCTGCTTATACTCCCTCTGGTTTACCAAATCAAACTCAGTCTTTAATGGGGATTTCTAGCATTGAGTGTCAATAACAGCAGCTTTTAAAAATTCTTATTTTTCCCAGGTCAAAGACCAAGGGCAGAGGTCATCAAGAGGTCGAGCCTAATCTACCTACAGATGTGGCAGGCTTAATTAACTATGGATGTTCAAGCCAGACATTGCCAGCAGAATCACATCTCTTCACCCATAGGTGAGTTTTTACTAGTAATCACAGAGACTTAAGGATATCAAAGGAAATTCTTTATTAAGAACCAAAGTTATAGATTCCTATCTTGGGTTCATTACTTTAAATTTTTGACCCAAATCATACATATCGATTGGACCATGTTCAAATCTATGATCTTTAGAAGACGCAGCCTGCAGCTGAAGAGAAACAGATACAACACCAATATCTTATTTATCCTCTCTGAAGCCCAACTGAGAGCCCCTGGAGTCAGAAGCTTTCAAGACAAGAAAAAGGCATCCTTCTTCGGAACAGAGAGAGTAGAGGCTATTCAAACATTCAACTTTAAATTGTTAACATGACTAGTTAGAGTGTGATGGAGCAAGCAGAATACCTTCTAAGTTTGAAGATTTTTCTCCAGAGTACTGAGATGGATGACCTTGAAGTCCAGTTTCCCCATAAATGTCTTTATTCAGTGATAAAATTAATTTCCCTATAAAATAATTACCATAAAAATGTTAAAAATATATCATAGTCTTTGACTAAAAGGAAACAAAGCAAATTGAGCAGTTGAATAGCAGTGTAATAAATTCCATACAAGGATCTTACTGCAGCGTTATGTATAATAGTGAAACTGGATATCATCCCATCTCTATCAAAGAAGAAATAAACAGATCATGGCATTCCTGTTCTTTGAAGTACCTCTAAAACGTCTAAAAAGCTAAGTTAGAGTGACGTGCACGGATAAGGAGAGACGTCTATGATATATGGTTTGGGAAACAGCAAATTGCAAAACGATGTAGTTATGTAATTTATGTTAAAAAAAACTTTATGTGTATTTATAAATTCATAGGAAATGTCCAGAAGAATAAGCCGCAACATCTTAACAATAGTTCCTTCTGAGTAGGGGAGTGAGTCTGCACGGAAGGGGATGGAAGGAGAAGGCTTCACTTTACTCTACATAGATCTGTGTAATTTGACTTTTTTTACAGCATGTATTTGTTTCATAATTAGAAAAATGAGTGATGTGACCATTTGGTGCAGGGCAACAGTATTATGTTCACCAGTCTCTGTACTGTATGTTACTGCACAGCACGGACTGTAGGAGAAAGCCCAGAGGAGCAATGAAGACAAAGAAGACATGACACCTGCAAAAAGTCAGTGGAGTATTTCTACATAACAAGCCTTCCAGGTGAATGACGGTCAGTATCTTCCACTGCTCCAGCTCTCGCAATGAACCTAGAACCTGCCTAGGGTAGGCTAGAGGACCATGCCATGCTAGCCCACTCCCTGCCCGGGACCTGTTTGCGCAGGTTGACTCCCATCAAGGAGACAGTGGACTCAGGATGGGGCCTGTGCCTTTGGAGAGGTGACAAAGTGGAACACCAGCTAAGTGCACACACCTGAGAGGCTGAGTTCCAGGTGGAGACTCAAAATGCACCAAGAAACTGTGTGAAGGAAGCTACTCGAACTCTCTGAGCCTCAGTGTCCCCCCCCTGTAAAATGGGGATCAGAGGCCTACTTCACAGAGCTGTTGGGGAAGATACATAAAAGTGCCTGTGACAGCCAGTGTCCACATTATTAACAAAGTCGTATCCGACTTCAAAATAATCGATGAAAAGAATAATCTTGATGAGACCAAAGACGAGATGCCCAGCTTCGTAAACAGCCCCAGCAGCATGAGAATGAGAGGAGCTCCAAGTAGGCAGGGTTCTTCACAGCTCCACTGGAGAGGACGAACACGGGCTACACCAGGATAAGTGGCTGTTGTAGTGACTCGTGTAGTGAGGGTGGGTCCCTAAAGACACTGTGAAATACAGTTACACACAGTGGCTCCTAGGAAACAACTAGAAAGCAATCAATGCAGCAGGTAGGAATGGGAAGGGGGCAAGCAGAGGAGGGTCAGATCCACAAAATCAGACGGAAGACACTGAACCACGACGAGCGCCCAGCTCTGTCAACAGCTGTTGTGGTTGTGCCAGGAGATGAAACGTCTGAGACAGCCATTGTGGGGACTGCTGGGAGCACAGTGGTCACTGCAGCCACACCCCAACAGCAGTGCATCAGAGCACACAGACCCCGAGACTTTCCTCTCCATTAATCCTTGTTTTAAGATGATGAATATCCTCATGTTACAATGTCTCTTTCCAACCCTTGTGGACGAGAGTCATCAGAACCCCCTGAAGAGGGCACAGGCCAGAGTAGGATGGAACACTGGGGGCTGGGGGAGCGGCGCTGCACCTGACAACACGGACTATCACCCGGGCCTATTGAACACGAGAGAAGAAGCCGAGGATGTGGTGTAACGAGACTTCCCCATCTTGCCACATTCAGAGATACTACAGAGTTTCTCGTCCGTTCTTTACAAAAATGTTAAAGAATTCGTGTGTCATTAATTCATAAAGAGGCAAATTCTTGACAAAGTGACAGAGTCCAGTTTCCATGACCAGGTTTTTCAGTTGTTTTGATAATATCCCACATTCAGGAATCGGAAATATAACCTACTGGGATGTGTAGTATAAACAAGGACTTTTTTCCATGTAGATCAATGCCCAGATATTTAGGGAGGACATAAATCATGAAGGCTGCTAACCATTCCTCCACAGGTTTTAATAAAACTTTTAAGTTAATTTACCAATCTCAGGAAAAGAAAATTTGGCCATTCAAATTTTTTGTTTCTGCATTCAAGCATACAGTACAGGCAAGAGAATGAACAGAAAAAAATTAACAAGAAGGTCTTCCTTGCATTTCATCTTTTGCAAATAAGCAGGATATTTTATGCTCTGTTCCTTTCACTAATCAATTTTTAAAGAATACGGTACATGTGACTATCCCTGGGTGTGTTTATCCTGGAACCTTGCTGGAATCCAAAGCAGAGATGTTAAAGCTGACGGGTTTCAAATGCTGCCCAAGTGCTGTCTACCTTGAACATCCCTCTCCCAAAGCTGGACCACTGGTCTCTTCCTGAGGGATCAGAGTCGCCACCTGTGTCCCTGAGAGACTGGCCACTCAGGCCTGAGCTGGGATTAGGCGATCAATCTAAAGGGCAAAATGCTTAAGTTATTCTCATCTTAAGGGTGCTGTTTCGGAGGCCTCGGCACTGGAATGTGTTGGTGAAAACGGCCTACTAGATACTTGCCTGGGAATTGGGTTGTTCTCCTCTGCTCTTAGCGGATCCTGGGGAAACCAATGATTAACCTCTCAGATGCCTCAACTTCCACACCTGCAAAAAAGGCAAGCAACAGCCAATGTTACCACCCACCAAAGCTCTTAAGTTGTGCTTGCAAGAGGGGCCACAAGGGCGAATGTCTCCCAAAAGCTGATGAAATGATGGCACTTTGCCTGGAGAAGGCAGAGGGCAGCAGGCAAAGTGGAAAGTTTCTGGGATGTCAAACCAGTTCCCATAAGCACTTTAGAGAATTACCTGGCCTGGACTAGGTAGAACGCTGTGGAAAGACCCACAGGCACACAGGTGGGAAGAGGAATCAAGCAACGGAGGGAGGCGGTGGGGAAGAGGCACCAGCCCGGCTTCAATTTTGGACAAAAGCAGTTGCACGCTGCAGGCCCGCGGCTGCCCATGCAGCCGCCACACCCTCCTAACTCCCTGGTCCCTCTCATCCCGTCACATCCCTCCGGACTCAGTCAACGTGGAGCAGGTGCAGGGCAAGGGTCCGCAGCCAACGGTGGTTTGGCCCTTGGCCAAGCGGACACTGCCTTCTTCTCCTCCCCTCAGGGCTAGGCACCGCCCCATGCCCAGAGCATCCTGGGAGTTGTAGTCCTGCAGCCCTGCAGCCTGCCAGCTGGGAGCGGTTAAGAGACAAAAGCTCTCAGCATGCACAGCTAGGGGCCTCAACTCCCGCCTTGTCCATCCACCCCTGGGCTCCACTCTCCTTCTCCACCCCACCCTGTACCCTGCCTCTTCCCTATGCCACACCCACCCTCCATGCCCTGCCCACCCGGCAGAGTATGCACAGTGTGGTTGGGCTGCATCCCTTGAGGCTGGCACTCAGGTAGGGGTAGGGATCTCCAACCTGGCTATTGCTGAGGATGCTTGCAGCCCTCGTGGAAGCTCCCTGGTCAGTATTTGAAATGTAAATTCAATATCTAAAATGGAAATACCAGGTGACTGGGATCCTGGAATTTGCCTTTTCAAGGCCACCTGTCCTACCATCCCCTCCATCCCTCCAGGCTGCCATGATCCTCCCTCTGGACCCCGTGGTCAGGGTCGCTGCAGAGATCCTCCTTTTGGACCCCACCCGCCTGAAGGGCCTATACCTTGGTCAGGCATCTTAGAAGGACTGCCGTGAGCCATGTCATAAAAAGGAGAAAACATCACAGTGGACAGCCCCAATTCCTGCATATACAGACGGGAAACTTAGGTGCACTGGTAAGTGACTCCTAAGCCACTTCAGGGCACCACACGCACGCCCCTTCTCCGATGCTGCACACAGGCTTGTTCACTGGACTTCCTTATCCCAGTGTGGACCTCTTGGCCTCATTAACACAGGCAACAGCACTGAAACTTCCCTTTGGTCGTTCCCACAATGTCGGGGAAGTTTGTTTAGGAAGGTAATATGCTATTTCTGCTCTACTATAGGGCTGGCTCCTTGAGAAACAGTTTTAATATCCCCTTTTAAATATACCCTCAGAATCACAAAATAATTAAGCAAAATAATTTGTTGCTCTTGGGGGTTATAGCGATAATTCTCTTGAGTCGTTTTTCCATTTAGCTTCTCTGATTGACTCCAAATACTACAGCACCACACCCTTCTAGACTGGGGGATGCGCAGCTCCACTTCTTTGCAGAGAGGATGCACAACAGCAGAATATCCGTGGCCCGACTTTCTGGAGCATCAGTATTACTACAAGATTTGGAAGAAGCAAAGTTAGGTCATTTCCAAGGTAAGGAATTAAAAACTTAACACTAAGATGAAGTAGGAAAGTCATATGGCATTAATATTTGTCGGTAATCTGTGCCTGAAATGTCAGATGGTCTCTGAGAAAGAACTTGGAGACTCTATTTCCCATTGTTTTAAATAGGAAAAATTAGAAGGCATAGCAAATCTATCGAAAAACTCTACCAATTTCCTAAGTCACGATATGGCACCTAGGCATAAGTTATGAACATCATGTGCTCCTCGTTTTGTTCCTCATTCAACCCAGTTCCACGGGTCTTGAGTGCATGCTGTGAACACGGCACTGTGTTAGGTGTCGAGGCCTTGGTGAGCATCGTCTTGGGGGTGGACCTTGCTGGAGAAAGATGGCATCATAAAAACTCAAAGCCATGCCACTTACCAAATTCAGGCAAAAATGGAAAGACCCAGGGGGCCACACAAGGGTGAGGGCATTAATAGATACTTGGGAGTATTAAAATCCATCTGATAATGTCATGAGTGAATGTGTTCCACTTTAAAACAAAACCCTACTGTTATTCTTAGATATTGAGTTAGGATCTTTGTGCAAATATGCAGGATTTAAAATGTTTATTGATGTATAACTTGCGTACAGAAATATATGCAGATGTCATCCATGTGAATCTCAAAGAATTATTACAAAGCGAACATACTTGTGTGACCAAGAACTATCACCAGGTTCACTCAGGCCCCCACAATCCCTTTCTCCCTCCTTCCTCCCCAAAGGTAACCAGTATCTTGCCAGCAAACACTGTATATCGAGTTTGTCTTCTTATACAAGTGTTTTATTACAGAACAATTTAAACAATGTACAAAATAAACAAAATAGCATAGTAGGCTGTCACCCAGCTTCAACAACTACTAATCATCTGCATTTTGGTTTCATCCACACTCCATCCCATTCCTACCTCACTTTATTATTTAGTCCTTTGTGTGTGTGTGGGGGTAAGATCTACGCACACTGAAAGGCACAAATATCAACCTTACAGTTTTGGCAAATAAACATGCCCATATAACCTTCACTCCTTTAAGAATAGAATATTTCCATCACCCCAGAAAACCCCTTCCTGTTCCTTCCCAGGCAATTTTTTTCTTCCCCCGAGGCAACCACTGTTCTGGTTTTTTCACCATAAGTTCATCTTGGCTGAAATCATCCTACGTGTATTGTTTTCTGTCCAGCTTGCCTCCCTTGCCACGAGGTTGATGAGACTCACCCAGCATGTGTGTGTCAGCGTTTGCTCCTCAGCAGGGCTCAGGGTGTTCTGCTCTGTGGATGCCCCGCAGTGCGCTCATCTTTCTCCTGGGGACGTGCAGGTCATCTCCTGCGAACATTCTTATACAAACCCTTTTTGTATGCTGTTTAATTACTTTATTGGCATTTAAGTGAGACACCTTTGCATTTTTTAGTGGTTAATCCAGATTACAATATGCATCTTTGACATATCACAGCCTACCTAGACTTAATAGTGCACCAGTTTAATCAATGTAAAATATGGAAGCCTTGCTACAGAACAGTTCTATTTACCTCTGTCTGTCCTTTGTGCTATTGTTGTCATAAATTTTACATCTACCTGTGATATAAATTCCACAATACAGTGTTATAATCTTTGCTTTAAATAGTCATAGGTCTTTTAAAGAAATTAAAAGAAAAAACTTAAGTATTTGGAGGGAGATGCTTTGAGGCTCTGCAAATGTACTATTTCTTCTTTAAGTTTCACCCACAGTTTTTGCATTCATCAGTCAGTCTTGCCCACAGTAATTATTACTGTGGTGTTCTAGTGGCGATTTTCTATTTCATGCTATCCAGCTGCATTTATTATTTGGAATTCTGTGAGGAAGACTCCCCCCCTCCCTCCCCCTTCCTTCTTCCTGTCTTTCTCTCATTCTTTTCTTTCTCCCTTTTTTTCTTCCTTTCCTTCCTTTCTTATTTAATCTTTTTTATATCAGTATAGACTCATGGATATGTATTTTATTCTCTGGGTAATAATCCAATGCTACCATTGTTTATTTTGTTGCTCACAGTTTTCCAGCTTGAGCCATTGGGATGTCTTTCAGATTGATTCCTTTTGAAACATCTCATCATTTTCTGTGTTTTTTTTCAGGCACTTTCCTACTCTCTGGCACTACAAGATGTTCCAGGCTCATCTTGTATTTTCCATCTCCAGCCCTAGAATTAGCCATTTCTCCAAGAAAACCTGGTTCTTTTTATTGGAGAATGATATTTAGAAACCCAGATCTGCGAGCTAGGTGTGCTCATTGATACTAGGGTGTCACTGCTTCTGGACCCTCTCAGCAGAGCTTGGAAATGTATGTATGAATATAAACTCAGGTATACACATCTATCTATCGATCTATCAGCCTATCTATCAATCTATCTGGATAGATATATTAAAAGAGATATGTATTCATACTGATACTTCCAACTCCAATCCAGCACCACAGAGTTTATTCCATCATTCTCTTTTTGTTTATTTGTAACTTCTTTCACTAACAGTGAGAAACTTAACTCCAGTTAGCTACAGTATATTTACTAATGTGTCAACTAGTTTCAGAATTGCTAATCCATATCCTTATGAAAAACAAATTTACCACCTAGAGTACAGTGTTTGTGTCCAGTACTTTAGTTTTACAGTATCCCATCAAAACACTGTCTTCCTAAGTTACTTAGGCCAGGACCTTTCATCCCCACCCCTTCTGTTTGGTTATGTCACGTGCTTGTAATACAGTGAGATTCATTTGTCTCTACGTTCCATCTGAATTCCCCAGCATCCTGATTGATTTTTAAAATTTGCACAGTAAAATTCACTCTTTGCGGTGTACAGTTCTATGGGTTTTGACAACTTTGTGGTCATGTATCCACCTCTACAGTACCATACAGAGCTGGTTTTTTCTCCCCCAAAATTCTCTCATACTGTCCCTTTGTAGTCAACCCCTTTCCCTACTCCATCCCTTGGCAACCACTGATCATTTTCCATCCCTGTAATTCTGCCTTTTCTAGAAAGTCATATAAATGGAATCATATACCATATAGCCTTTTGAATCTGGCTTCCTTCACTTAGAGAAATGTATCCAAGATTCATCCATGTTGTTGTGTGAATCAAGAGTTTATCCTTTTTATTGCCAAGTAGTATTCAAATGTACCGATGCACCACAGTTTCTCCATTCACCTGATGAAGAACATTTAGTTTATTTCCAGCTTGTGTCAATTATGAATAAAATGGCTATGAAGATTCACACAAAGATTTTTGTTTAAACATTAGCTTTCAATTTGCTTCAGTAAATCTCTAGGAGTGGGATATCTGAGTCATATAATAAGTGTACGTTTAACTTTATAAGAACCTGCTAAACTGTTTTCCAAATGCAACTATTGTGTTGCGTTCCCAGTTCTAGTTGCTCCTAGTCCTCACCAGCATTTGGTATTTGTGATTTTATTTTTTATTTTAGCCACCTAATAGGTGTGTGTTATCTTATTGTGGCTTCTGCTTCCTTTTTGAAAGTGAGTTCTGCTAAATACAGAATCCTGTGTTGACTTTTGCGTTTTCTTTTTGCACTTGAAAGATGTCATTTTGTTGTTGATTTGTCTGTTTTGTTTTTGATAATATATCATCCATCATTCACATTATTTCTCCCTGTATGTAATGTCTTCCTCTGCATATATGTATTTCTGTGAATGCTTTCAAGATTTTCTTTTTATCTTTGGATTTTAGCAGCTTGACTATCATGTGCCTAGGTATGGTTTTATTTTGTATTTTATTTTGTGGGTTTGCTGACTTCTTGGATCTAAAATTTTAGATTTTCCACCAAATTTTGGAAGTTTTATTCTATTGCTTATTGATTTGCTTTTCTGCCTCATTTAATTTTTCTGTCTCTCTCATCTCGCCTGGGGGACTCAATCATCTCACAGGTTGTAAGGCTCTCTTCATTTTTCTTCAAAATTTTTACATTCGTTTCTTCAGACTGGATAATTTCTATTGCTCTATCTTCATGTTTCTTCTACTGTTTCTAATCTACTGGTAAACTCAAAGTACTTTTTTAACTTCATCTTCCTATTTGATTCTTTTTTGTAATTTCCATTTCTCTGCTAAGTTTCCACATCTGTTCATTCATTATGAGAATACTTTTCTTTACCACCATGATCATCTTTATAATAGCTGCTTTCTTATCCTTGTCTGCTAATTGCAACACATTGGGGATAGTTTCTAATGCCTGCTTTTGGTCACATATGGATTACAATTTCCTATTTCTTCAAATCTCATGATTTTTTAAATTGTGTACTGGAAACCATGAATGATAGTTATAGAGACTCTGGATTCTATTGTCTTCCTTTGAAGAGTGTTGTTATTTTTATAGCCGGGTGTTAACTTGGCTGGATGGAAACTCCAATCCTATCTCCTTTACAGTGGGCATAGCTGAAATCCTCATTCAGTTCTTTCGTCTTCCAACTGCTGTTTTTACACTAGGCCCTCTGGGGCCTACCCTGCATGTGTGTTGTTCAAAGATCTGCCAATTTGGTGTGTGTAGGGAGGAGACTTTCATATGTATTTTGAGATTTTCTTCTTTGTGGCTCCCTCCCTTCCAGAATTTCACCCCTAACTTTCCAGCTACTCTGCCAGCCCCAAAATACATCCTCGAACATTACAAGTAAGACTGTAGTTTTTCCCCTGTCTGGGCCATGTACAGATTTTGGAATGCTTTGAGGCAAAAGACTCAAGCTTGCAAATATCTCCTGGTGCAATTCTCATCATTTAAGGGAAGACTCCCTCTCAGTTCTGCTTGCTTTGGGAGTGATTTATACACACACACAAATACACAGTTATTGTATGTGTTTTACATATAGATACATGATTCTATATAAATATATATAATATTTTATACAGATTTTATCATTGTTATCTGTGAGAGTGTTAGTTCAACAAGCTACTCCACCATTACTGGAAGCCAGACCTCAGTTTTTTTTCTTTTTTGGATTTTATATAAATGGAATTATAAAATATATAGCCCTTTGAATATAGTTTCTTTTATGCAGCATTATGGTTGTGATATTCATCCATGCTATTGCATGTAGCTAGTGTTTGTTCATTTGTTGAAAATAATTTTTTTTAATGGTCATAAAATATGCATAACATAAAATTGACCATTGTAACCATTTTTAACTGTACAGTTCAGTGACATTCAGTACATTCACATTATTGTTTAACCATAGCCTCCAACCATCCACAGAACTATTTTCACCTTGCACTGAAACTCTGTGCATATTAAGCAACAACTCCCTGTTATCCCTCCCTCCTGCCCCTGGGAACCACCATTCTCCTTTCTATTCCTATAAATTTGACTACTCTAAGTACTTTATATGAGTGGAATCATACAGTATTTTTCTTTTTGTGGCTGGCTTTATTTCACTTAGCATGAAGTCCTCAAGGTTCATCCATGTCATAGCATTTGTCAGAATTCCTTCCTTTTTAAGGGTGAATAGTATTCCACTGTGTGTATGCACCACATTTTTTTTGGTCAATTCATCTGTTGATGGACACCTGGCTTGCTTCCATCTTCTGGCTATTTTGAATAATGCTGTTAACACAGGTGTACATACATGTCTTTATACCTCTGCGTTCAGTTCTTTTGGGTCTATACCCATAAATGGTGTTCTGAGATTCATTGTTGCACATGTGGGAGGGTTCCCCACACCTCCAATCAGCAATTCTTGGAATGCCAGCTGGTCATCAGATAATTCAACTCAATTTGATGCTGTCAACCCAGAGATACATCTGATTCCACAGGTTAAGGGCTCAGTCCTATAAGACTGCACACCCACCCAACCTCACCTCAACTTCAGATGCCAGTTAGAAGCCCAGGCTGTTACCTGTACTTCTGACTGACTGGCTGTAAACCAGAGGTTCCCACAACCTCCTCCTTGGGTTTGATTAATTTGCTAGAGTGGCTCACAAAACTCAGAGAAACATTTACTAGATCACCAGTTTATTATAAAAGGATATAACTCAAGAACAGCCTGATGGAAGTAGCGCATAGGGAAAGGTGTGTGAGAAGGGGCACAAAGCTTTCATGCCATCCTCAGGAGCACCACTCTCCAGGCACTCCTTGTCATTGCCACCCTGGAAGCTCTCTGAACCTCCTTCTACTGGGATTTTTATGGAGGCTCCCTCATGCAGGCATGATCAATTATTAACTCAGTTTCTAGCCCCTCTCCCCTCTCTGGAGGATAAGGGGTAGGGCTAAAAATTCCAAGCTTCTAATCAGGGCTTGGTCTTTCTGATGACCAGCCCCCATCCAAGAGCCCACCCAGAGTTGCCTCAATAGAACAAAAGATTCTCCTAGTGTTCTTATCACTTGGGAAATTACAAGGGTTTTAGGAGCTCTGTGTCAGGGATGGGGTCAAAGACAAATATTAGAACAAGAGATGCTCCTAGTGTTCTTATCATTTAGGAAATTACAAGGGTTTTAGGACCTTTGTTATAGGAACTGGAGGCAGACACCAATAAATATATTTTCTATTATTTCAGAACCCATAAGTGGAATTTCTAGATCCTATGGTAATTCTATTTTTAATTTTTGAAGAAACTGCCATACTGTTTTCCACAGTTTTATATTCTCACCATCAGAGTATAAGGGTTCCAATTTGTCAACATCCTTGCCAACACTTGTTATTTTCTGATTTTGTGACAGTAACTATCTTAATGGGTGTGAAGAGGTATCTCATTGTGGTTTTATTTTGCATTTTCCTGATACTTAGTGATGTTGAGCATCTTTTCATTTGTTTACTGGCCATTTTATATCTTTGGAGAAACGTGTATTCAAGTCCTTTGTACATTTTTAAATTGGGTTTTTTTTTATTGTTGAGCTGTAGGAGTTCTTTATATATTCTAGTTATTAATCCCTTATCAGATATGTGATTTGCAAATATTTTCAGCCATTCTGTGTGTTGTCTTTTTACTCTGTTGATTGTATCTTGTGCTACAGAAAACCTTTGTATTTTAATGAAGTCCAATTTGTTATTTTTTTTGTTGCTTATGTCTTTGGTGTCATATTAAAGAAATCATTGTTGGCAATGGCATTTGGACCCAATGACATGCAGCTTTTGCCCCGTGTTTTCTTCTAAGGATTTTATAGCTTCAACTCTAACATTTATATTTTTGATCCATTTTGAGTTAATTTTTGTATATGGTGTGAGGTAAGGGTCCAACCTCATTCTTTGGCATGTGGGCATCCAGTATTCCCAGCACCATTTGTTGAAAAACTTATCCTTTCTCCAATGAATGGTCTTTGCACCCTTGTCAAAAATCAATTGACCATATATGCAAAGGTTTATTTCAGGGCTCTCTATACTATTTCATTAGTATATTGTGTGTATTTATGCCAGTACCACACTGTTTTGATTACTTTATAGTAAGTTTTGAAATCAGGAAGTGTGAGTTCTCATTGTTCTTCTTTTTCTAGATTATTTTGGCTATTCAGGGTCCCTTGAGAGTCCATATGAATTTTAGGATAAATGTTTCTATTTTTGCAAAAAACATCATTGGAATTTTTACCTCTTTGAGTAAGTTGATTCTTAAGTATTTTACTCTTTTTGATGATATTGTAAATAAAAATGTAAAGTTTGTAAATTTCTTTTTCAGATTACTTGTTATTAATGTATAGAAGAACAACTAATTTTTGCATGTTGATTTTGTGTCTCACTACACTGCAGAATTTATTAGTTATAACCATTTTTCTGTGGAATTTTTAGGGGTTTCAACATATAAGATATTATTTGTAAACAAATATAATATTACATCTTCCTTTCCAATTAGAATGTTATTTCTTTCTTTTTCTTGCCTAATTGCTTTGGCTAGACCTTCTAATACCGTGTTGAATAGAAGTGGTGACAGTGGGCATTCTTGCCTTGTTCCTGATCTTAGAGGAAAAGCTTTCAGTCTTTCACCCTTGAATACAATGTTCTCTGTGGATTTCTATATATGGCTTTTATTATGTTGAAGTAGCTTCCTTTTACTCTGAGGGTTTTTAGTGTTTTTAACATGAAAGCATGTTTAGTTTTGTCAAACACTTTTTCTGCATCCATCAAGATGATCATGTGTTTTTTTCCTTCATTCTGTTAATGTGGTTTATTACATTGATTCATTTTCATATATTGAAACATCCTTGCATTCCAGGAATAAATCCCACTTAAAAATGATGTGTAATCCTTTTAATATGCTGCTGAATTTGGTTTGTTACTATTTTATTGAGGATTTTTGTATCAATATTCATCAAAGATATTGACCTGTAGTTTTCTTTTCTCTTAGTGTCTTTGGCTTTGATATCAGGGTAGTGCTAACCCCATAGGATGACTTTAGAAGTATTCTCTCCTCTTCAACTTTTTGAAAGAGTTTGAAAAGAATTGGTGTTAGTTAATTAAAAGAAGTCTTTGGGCCCAGGAATAAATTCAGCATAAAATAAATACAAATAAATATTTTTTTAAATGTGAAAAAGCTTTTTCCTAAAACAATTAAAAAGTTAAGCAAGTATTTCACTTATCACTTTATTTCTAAAAAGTTTTTTTAACCTAATAGTAAGCATGAACAAATTGTTAGAATTAAAATGACTCGTGTTAATTTTCTTCATTGAAAATTTTCTGACAGAGGTATATGATGCCATCATGTATGACATCTTTTATGAAAAATGTTCATTTTTTGTAGTATTTGAGAACATTATGAATTTTCCCACTGGCCTCTGATAACACTCTGATATGCAAAGTTATCTTTTCAATATGTATGTCTTATCATCATCACTACCAAATTAACAAACTCTGTCCGGTGCTAATTAATCAACTACTTTTCATATGATTCAGGTTCTCTGCCATCAACTTCCCTAACCATCAGGAAATTCTACAACTTCTGCAAGATTAAGAATTTCAGCTTACACTGTATTTGTCTCATGTGGTTTAAAACATCCAAAAATCATTGATAAACTGACCCTGCCCAAACTAAAGCATGGTGAATTATAAAAGATGGTCTCTGTTAAGTGGGGAGGGATTTCAGGTTGAACTTAATTTTATAAGTGGTCAATTTATTACAGTGTATTTTTCCATTATGTGTTTCACTTCTTTTTTAAAAAAAGTGATAGTTGAGGGCACTTAGATAATAAAAAGTTGAGATAATAAGGAACTGATATACTCTGTAGGCTTCAAATGTTTTCAAGCATAAGATACAATAAGAACTAAAACTAAGAAATGGCAGAGGAAATAGAGATAAGAGGATGAAATTGCAAAACTGAATCTATAATAATATCACAATGGCTAGCATTGTGGTGCCAAGGAGGTGGTGAAGTCAAAGAATTCATAAAGATGATAATAAACAGACTGCAAAGAGAGAAGACTGAAATTTTTATAGAGAGAAATTTTACAGCGATATTACAGATAGAGAACAGGGAAGAGAAGTTGGAGTGAGAGAATATCTGCTTCTTAAATTACTCCCACTGTAGAGAACAAAAAACCAATTTGCTGAAATCTTTATTCCCCTCTATGACCCTATTTTTACCTGCAAAATCTTAGCCCTGAATCAATGTCACGATCCTCCTTTTCCATCCCCAGGGAACAGAGCAATTAATCTCATCTGAAACCTCAACTGCCCAGCCTGTGAAATAAGGCTGGCCATCCATTCTAACGGAGAAGCCAACTGGAGGTAGGATTTTTGGTTCTGAATTCAGCTAAACATCTTCAAAGAATTGTATCTGGCCTTCCTTATCCAGGGCTATCAGTGAAGGGCAAGCTGGAATTCAGAGGCCAATTCACAGTCAACTGAGACATTTTCTGTTAAGCTGTCTAGAGAAGGCTGTTGGGTTTGTCAGTAACAGTTGATTTCTATACAGGTTATATTTTTTTAATTTTATTCAGAGATTTATAAATAAATTTACATGGTAAGTATTATTGTCAAGAAAAAAGGTCGTCTATTCTCTGGTCATTTAAGCAAAATCCTCTGGTCAGGGCCCACCCATGGACAAAGCCCAGATTTAATCTCCAAGAGTCTGCCAGGCACTCTGTGGTCCATGGGAAGCTCTCAAGTTGGCAGCCTGTTCCCTCGTGTCCTGTGCTGGTACTTAATCTTCCATCTCTTCAGGGTACAACTAGACAGAGGTCTATCAGATCCTCAAGGGACTTGACATTGGAGAAATGTATTTTTCATTATCTTTATACTTCTACACTTTTCGAAAAGACTCTCAGTATTTCCAGTAATTGTGCAGCAGTTTACCTAACGCTAAGGTTCTCACTATTAAAAATTAAAATAGGGCCCGGCCCGGTAGCACAAGTGGTTAAGTGAATGCGCTCCACTGTGGCGGCCCGGGGTTCGCAGGTTTGGATCCCAGGCATGCACCGATGCACTTCTTGGCAAGCCATGCTGTGGCGACGTCCCATATAAAGTGGAGGAAGGTGGGCACGGATGTTAGCCCAGGGCCAGTCTTCCTCAGCAGAAAAAGAGGAGGATTGGCAGATGATAACACAGGGCTGGTCTCCTCACACACACAAAAAAAAATTAAATAAATTTTGAAAAGGAAAAAAGTGATCTTTGCAATTTGTACAGAATCTATATAATGGGTGCATCATTATAAACGGAGGAAACATAACAAATTTAACTATTTTAGTTAGTTAACACAGTAGGTAATATACTTTATATATTACCAATTTTGAGATTATTTGTATTTAAAAATACTGCTTCAAACCCCTAAATCATTGTAAGTGGTAGAGTCTGCCATCTGATTTGGCTGAACAATTATATACCGTAAGTCAGACAAAATTCTTCCATTCCTGTATGATCATATATGTGGGTGGTAATGGTTAGTTCTTATAGATTGTTTGAACACTTGCATATCACAAAATACAACTGGCGATTAAAAATTAAAATTTTCACCAAATACAAGATTATCTGCTTCCCAGAGAAAGAAAATATTACTGTAACTTTAAGGCTAAAACTGTCAAAAAGGAAGCCAAGATACATTCAAGTAAAGCTTTTGCAGAAAACGTAATTAATTGGCTTATCTTTGAAACTTTATCATGTTTATTATGTAAGCAAGATAACTTCAAAGCTTAGACTATAGGAAGTGCTTATTGCTAAGTTAACATTGTAATCATTTATTTTGTAAATGTTAATAAGAGATAGGTATCATTTTCTACTATATTCAGATTTTCAAGTTCTGCTGAATCTAAGGCCACATTACTGGCAAGTTGGGATACCTCTAGACATCTGAAAAATATGAGTCCTACACAGAAGCATATAAATTCTCTATTCATCAGGTTCTAAATTCTAAAACATTCTAAGGTTTTGGAACAAACCAATGGCATTCCAAATTGACAGTAAGGCTGCATGTGCCATACATGATCCTATAGGAAGAGAAATCCAGATTTTAAATAGAGGAGATTGTGCACAAAAATAAAGTACATTTTCAAATCTAAAAGGGGATTTCGAGAAAGAAGGGACTCTCAGAACGTGTCGTAAGTGGTAAAAAACTTACTAAGCCCTCTCTAAAGAGAACATATTGTGGAAAAAAGAGCTTCAAAAAGAGCTAAAATGGCATCTCTGGAATCCTTACAATGAAACAGATGCTGAACTACTTTTTCCTAAAATTTAAAATGCATCTTATCCTCCAAAGAAATACCACCTCCCTGCCTTACAGCTTACCTGGGCATGGTGACGTGTTGGAATCACTTTTCTAGTTCTTTGGCTCTTAAACTTGATGGGCACCAGAAACACCTGGAGGCCTTGTTGAAACCCAGATTGCCAGGCCCCACCCCAGAGTTTCGAGTTCAGCAGGTCTGCAGCAGCACCTGAGAATTTGCATTTCTGCCCAGGTCCCAGGTGATGCTGATGCTGCTGGTCCCGGGAGCCCACTTTGAGAACCACCGCCTGATTTATACCCTATATATGGTTACAAAATCCATTATTTCATCCTTTAGCTGGTACTTTTCCTTTATCACATCAGCACCTTAGCTCCGAATCTCCTCACCTAGTAATGGGAATACTTGGAGAGTTTAACAGCTGGTCCTCCTTTCTGACTCAGTTCTCTCTCTTCCTCTCAATACTACAGTCTCTTGCTAGGTAACAGTTCCTTAAACGTCAGTTCATCATAGATCTTCCTTGCTCAAAAACTCATGGCTCTTATGCTGATCACAAGACATTTTAAATTTTCTACTTGGCTCATAAGGTCTGTAATAGCCTATAGAATGTGGACAACCTGTTCCCTACCCTGCCTACTATAAAGGACTACGTGAGGATTACATAAGATACCGTCAGTTCTCATTATGCACAGTGTGACATTCTATAAAGTCACTGTGAACACTGAATCGGTGAATATGACCTACTGCTCCTAGGGGAAATGCAGGGTTAGGTTGCTGCAAGCAACCTTAGCAATGTGAACCTTAGTCACATTTTCTTCAACTGATCAATACATAACCTTGTTTTCTGTGTGTTTCTCTTTAAAGTCACCTTATTTGATATATATTGTTGATATATTAACATTGAACTCACACCAACAGCACTGTACCTCATGTCTGAAAGAAGCTTGTCGAACACACATACTTTCTCTGTAAAGGCAAGTCACAGCCTCTTGCCCTGAGGAATACTAGGCAGCATTGCAGCACTACACATGGGGGACATACTAAATGACACAGTCACCAACACAAGGCACAAAAAGATAAGAAATGAGGCACTAAATAGACTGCAAGAAGGACACTTGTTTACAGTATGAGCTGAAACAAGAAGGCAGAGTGTCACCTTGTTCCCCCTCAGCTGGGAACGTGCACGTCGAGTGACTCAAACTTTTCACCACTTTGTGCATATCTGCAAATGGACATGAAAGCCCTGTGAGTGTTGATTTGGGGGCTGCCAGTACATTTTAGCTAGTGGGCAAGTGTGCAAACACGGAATCCACAAATAATGAGGACCAACTATATTGTGAAAGCATCTTTTCAAAACCAGAGTATTGCTTAGATAGAAGAGCAATAATGATAACATAACAGCTAACATTTTAGTGCCTACTATGTGCCAGGACTTCTAAGTACTTTACATAAACTAATGCATTTAAATCTCACTAAAACCCTATGAGACAGGAGCTCTCAGTAGCCCCATTTTATAGATCAGGAAACTAAGGCTCAGAGAGTAAATACTTTGCACAGGTTCCCCAGTTAAAAGTGGAATAACTGGGATTGGTGCCCAGACAAACTGGTCCAAAGCCCACAGCCTCAACTACTATGGTAGGAATGTGAGCGAATTTTCTACCACTCCCTGAAAAGCCCCTTCTGCTCCAGCCAGTGTGGTCTCCCACATACTTATTCACTCATCAAACATTTTCTGAGTGCCCCAAAGGTGTCAGGTACTGTGTTTAGATACTGGAGGGACAAATAGAGTGTCAATGCAAATAATCCATAACCAATCTATAAATCAAAATTGGGGTGAGTTTATTATGAGCCAGTCTTTGAGGAACATATAGCCTGGGAGAGTCCTTTCACAAAGAAATGGAGCACTCCAAAGAAGTGGGGTGTACAGAGTGGTTATATACCATCAAAGAGCATGGACCACATGTGATTGCAATGTCCCCTTTACAATAGGAGTGACATTGACCTGTTGGCATGTGGATTGATGGACACAGTGGATATCAGGTCTGCTGTCTCCATGGGCGTGGCTGCTGTCTCCAGTTGGGTGATCACGGAGTGAACACAGCAATCAAATCCTAGCCTAGGGAGAAATACATATCCTTAAGGAAATGCCAATGTGGGGGACGTTGCATTTACATCTTAAGGTCACTGTTCTTGTCTTTGGGACATGTTAATTGCTTAAAGTGGATATACAATGGATTAACAGAGGCTACAGACCCCTTTTGGGAAAAAAAACAAGGTCAGGCCCAATTAGTTTTACACCAAATGGCTTCCTCATATGCTCCAATATATCCTATTACTTGCCATTCAGTTATCTTTTTCCCTCTTTTGATCTATAATCTTTCTATAGAAAGCATTGATGATCAAAATATTGTCCCTCGGTGCCAGGGTGGTTGCTGCCTGCCCTGGGTCTATCATGTCCCTCAGTGCCAGGCTTTTATCTCATCTATTTGCCCAGTTGTCCACGTTGGGGGGAATTAGTCAGATATTGTGGACAAGCAAAGAGGTATATATATATATATATATATATATATATATATATATATACCTCTTTCTATATATATATGTGTGTGTATATATATATATATATAAACAGAGGAAGCATTTCATGGGTTTTGGGTTAATTTTAGGTTGTTGCACAAACGTATATGCTCTTTTTTTTTAATATATATAGCCCCTTATGTTACATTGTGCACAATTATAGAACAAGTACAGTAACAATGATAATAATTTAACAGTTTTTAAAAGATTAGTTTAAAATGAGTTTTTAGGCATAATCCTTATCAGAAAAGGAAATTTGTCCAGGTTTATAAGATTGATCGGCCATCACAATTCGCCGAGTGATCTTTACTCTAGTTTGCATGCCAGTCTTACAGCACTGAGTAAAGAAAACAACAATCAGTTTGAATATTATGATTAGTACAAGAATTCCAAGAAGTAATAGAAACAGGAATTGCAATCCAGATCAAAAAAGGGAACCAATACCAGAAGGGAGCCAACCAAACAAATCAAGGCTGGGTGTAGGATCGCTTACAACATTCACCCGTTTTTTCATGTGCTTTAGTAGAGATGACACATTGGAAGACTCGTGAGGTATAAAAACACAGCATTCAGTTTGAATGATCGCACATGTACCACCTTGGGTGCTGTAGGTATATCTAAGGCTATTCTATTTTGAAAGACAGCTTTTCTCATTAAAGACATTTCAGTATTTAATAAAGCTATTCCTGCCTGACTATCATTAAGGGCTTGTTAAGTAAATTTTTTCAGAGCCTCTATATGTGATATGAAATCTTTTAGCCCCAAGGAAGGAGCAAATATAGCTGCTAGGTGATCATACCAGTGGAACATTGAACAAGCCCATCTGGCTTTAAGGAGAGGCAGATTGGTGACAGATGTTAGCTCTGGGGGAAACTTTCCCTGTATCCAACAGACGACCAGAATGCAGCGCCCTAGCCATCCTGGTGGCAGCCAAGACCAGAGGTTTGTTCCCCATAACCACTGAGTTCCATTAGGAGACATCCAATAGACATCTGGTCTTCGAGACCAGTCTGTTCCAAACCAATCACATTTTTTTAAGTATAATAGTATTCTGACATGACTCGGGGGGTATCCAGCCCATCTTTCGAGTGTAATTTAGTAGATTTTGTTTGGAATGATTTCTCTGTTCCCAACATAAAGGTGCTGGTATGGTTAAAGGTCCATGGCTAGGAGTAAGTCAAACATATCCATCCCAAATTTGTGTGAAACCTTCCATAGTTTTTACTGTAATGTCTGGTTTCTTTTGTTTATCTGCAATTTGTTGGGATAATTTGATGGTTTGAGTAACAGAAAAAGAATAACTGTCCTGTATTATTAATAGTATGTGCTATTGGCCATGTTTCAGGATCATAATTAGTAATATCAGACGAACTGAGACCATTAGAACTAGATCTTTCTATCACAATAAGTTGCTTTAGAGCTTTCCAATCCATGCCTTGAAAGGGAGAGACCCACCAAGGCAACCCAGAGGTGTTAGAAAGTGGAAGTTGGCCACATATCCAACAGTTGGACTGATTTTTGTGTGTAGCAAAGTGATGTGCCCATTGCAGAAAAACATTGCCATCAGAGGTCCATTCAGATGTAGATTGGAAAAACAAACATAGCATTAGGAAAACCTTAAATGGCATTTTTTTTTTGTAATTAACAAAAGTTTTTGTAATTAGGTTTTAATCTATCTTATAAAGTTGAAGGGTAAAGTATTGGTGTAGGAAAATGATAAGGCAATCTAGAAATTGATTATTTTAGCAATTACATAAAGCTTAAACATTACAAGGGTTTAAATGAGGAGATATACGCTTAGGAATACAGGCCTGGTCTGGAGTCTTGGGACAGTTGTCTACAACAGATGTCATCTTCTCACCCTGGTTTGGAGATATTCATCTTGGTCAGACGAAGTCAGGTGTCAGAGACTGGAGTTGAAGTCCATTCAGGTGGAGAAGCCTTTTTTAAATGAGAAATGTGAATCCATGGGTCTATGCCTTTTTTTTTTTTTTTTGATGTTTTAATGGTTTCTAACATTGTGAAATTTTGGGTTGTACATTTTTGTTTGTCCATCACCATATATATGACTCCCTTCACCCCTTGTGCCCACCCCCCACCCCCACTGCCCCTGGTAACCACAGTCCAGATTTCTCTGTCCATGTGTTGGTTTATATTCCACATATGAGTGAGATCATACAGTGTTTGTCTTTCTCTTTCTGGCTTATTTCACTTAACATAATATGCTCCAGGCCCATCCATGTTGTTGCAAATGGGACGATTTTGTCTTTTTTCATGGCTGAGTAGTATTCCATTGTATATATATACCACATTTTCTTAATCCAATCGTCAGTCGAGGGAACATAGGTTGCTTCCACTTCTTGGCTATGGTGAATACTGCTGCAATGAACATAGGGGTACATAAGCCTCTTTGGATTGTTGATTTCAGGTGCGTTGGATAGATTCCCAGTAGTGGGATGGCTGGATCATAGGGCATCTCTATTTTTAATTCTTTGATGAATCTCCATACCGTTTTCCATAGAGGCTGCACCAATTTGCATTCTCACCAGCTGTGTATGAGGGTTCCTGTTTCTCCACATCCTCTCCAACATTTGTTGTTTTTTGTCTTGGTGATTATAGCCATTCTAACGGGCGTGAGGTGGTATCTTAGTGTTGTTTTGATTTGCATTTCCCTGATGATTAGTGATGTTGAGCATCTTTTCATGTGCCTATTGGCCATCTGTATATCTTCCTTGGAGAAGTGTCTCTTCATGTCCTCTGCCCATTTTTTGATCAGGTTGTTTGTTTTGTTGTTCAGTTGTGTGAGTTCTTTATATATTATGGAGATCAACCCCTTGTCAGATGTATGTTTTGCAAATATTCTCTCCCAGCTGGTTGGTTGTCTGTTCATCTTGATTTTGGTTTCATTTGTCTTATAAATGCTCTTTAATCTGATAAAGTCCCACATGTTTATTTTTTCCTTAGTTTCCCTAGTCTGGGTAGGCATGTCATCCGAAAAGATTCCTTTAAAACCAATGTCAAATAGTGTGTTGCCTATATTCTCTTCTATGAGTTTTATAGTTTCAGGTCTCACCTTCAGGTCTTTGATCCATTTTGAGTTAATTTTTGTGAATGGCGATAGCACATGGTCCACTTTCATTCTTTTGCATGTGGCTGTCCAGTTTTCCCAACACCATTTATTGAAGAGACTTTCCTTTCTCCATTGCATGTTCTTAGCACCTTTGTCGAAAATTAGCTGTCTGTATATGTGTGGTTTTATTTCTGGGCTTTCAATTCTGTTCCATTGATCTGTGTGTCTGTTTTTGTACCAGTACCATGCTGTTTTGATAACTATTGCTTTGTAGTATGTTTTGAAATCAGGGATTGTGATGCCTCCTGCTTTGTTCTTTTTTCTTAGGATTTCTTTAGCTATTCGGGGTCTTTTGTTGCCCCATATAAATTTTAGTATTCTTTTTTCTATTTCTGTGAAGAATGTTATTGAGATTCTGATTGGGATTGCATTGAATCTGTAGATTGCTTTAGGTAATATAGACATTTTAACTATATTTATTCTTCCAATCCACGTGCATGGGATATCTTTCCATTTCTTTATGTCATCATGGATTTCCTTCAATAATGTCTTGTAGTTCTCATTGTATAGGTCCTTCACCGCCTTGGTAAGATTTATTCCTAGGTATTTTATTCTTTTTGATACAATTGTAAATGGTATTATCTTTTTGAGGTCTCTTTCTGTTAGTTCATTATTAGCATATAGAAATGCAACTGATTTTTGTTGATTGATTTTGTACCCTGCAACTTTGCTGTAGTTGTTGATTGTTTCTAATAGTTTTCCAACAGATTCTTTAGCATTTTCTATATATACAATCATGTCATCTGCAAATAGTGAGAGTTTCACTTCTTCATTACCTATTTGGATTCCTTTTATTCCTTTTTCTTGCCTAATTGCTCTGGCCAAAACCTCCAGTACTATGTTGAACAGGAGTGGTGAGAGTGGGCAGCCCTGCCTCGTTCCTGTTCTCAGAGGAATGGCTTTCAGTCTTTCCCCATTGAGTATGATGTTGGCTGTGGGTTTGTCATAAATAGCTTTTATTATGTTGAGGTACTTTCCTCCTATTCCCATTTTGTTGAGAGTTTTTATCATAAATGGATGTTGTATCTTGTCAAATGCCTTCTCTGCGTCTATTGAGATGATCATGTGGTTTTTATTCTTTGTTTTGTTGATGTGATGTATCACGTTGATTGATTTGCGCATATTGAACCATCCCTGCATCCCTGGTATAAATCCGAACTTGATCATGGTGTATGATCTTTTTAATGTATTGTTGCATTCGGTTTGCCAATATTTTGTTGAGGATTTTTGCATCTATGTTCTTCAGCGATATTGGCCTGTAATTTTCTTTCTTTGTATTGTTTTTGTCTGGCTTTGGTATCAGGGTGATGTTGGCCTCGTAGAATGATTTAGGAAGTGTTCCATCTTCCTCTATTTTTTGGAATAGTTTGAGAAGGATGGGTATTAAATCTTCTTTGAATGTTTGGTAAAATTCACTGGAGAAGCCATCTGGTCCTGGACTTTTATTTTTTGGGAGGTTTTTGATTACTATTTCAATCTATTTACTTGTTATTGGTCTATTCAGATTCTCCCTTTCTTCTTGGTTCAATTTTGGGAGGTTGTATGAGTCTAAGAATTTATCCATTTCTTCTAGATTGTCCCATTTGTTGGCATATAATTTCTCATAGTATTCTCTATAATCCTCTCTATTTCCATGGTATCCATTGTAATTTCTCCTCTTTCATTTCTAATTTTATTTACTTGAGCCTTTTCTCTTTTGTTCTTAGTAAGCCTGGCTAAGGGTTTGTCTATTTTGTTTATCTTCTCGAAGAACCAACTCTTTGTTTCATTAATCCTTTTTACTGTTTTTTTTGGTCTCAATTTCATTTATTTCTGCTCTGATTTTTATTATTTCTCTCCTTCTGCTGGCTTTGGGCTTTGTTTGTTCTTCTTTTTCTAGTTCTGTTAGGTGTAATTTAAGGTTGCCTATTTGGGCTTTTTCTTATTTGTTAAGGTGGGCTTTTATCGCTATGAGTTTCCCTCTCAGGACCGCTTTTGCTGCATCCCATATGGTTTGATATGGCATATTATCATTTTCTTTTGTTTCCAGATAGTTTTTGATTTCTCCTTTAATTTCATCAATGATCCATTGGTTGTTCAGTAGCATGTTGTTTAATCTCCACATTTTTGTCACTTTCCCAGTATTTTTTCATGGTTCATTTCCAGTTTCATAGCCTTATGGTCTGAAAAGCTGCTTATTATGATTTCAATCTTTTTAAATTTATTGAGGTTTGCTTTGTTTCCCAACATATGGTCTATCCTAGAGAATGTTCCATGCACACTTGAGAAGAATGTGTAGTCAGCTCTTTTTGGATGGATTGCTCTGTATATGTCTACTAGGTCCATCTCGTCCAGTTTTTCATTTAAGTCTAATATTTCTTTATTGAATTTTGTGTGGATGATCTATCCATTGTTGTAAGTGCGGTGTTAAGATCCCCTACTATTATTGTGTTGTTGTTCATGTCTCCTTTTAAGTATGTTGATAGTTGTTTATGTACATTGGTGCTCCTATGTTGGGTGCATATATATTTATAAGTGATATGTCTTCATGATGGAGTGTCCCTTTTATCATTATATATTTCCCTTCTTTCGCTTTCTTAACCTGTTTTACCTTGAAGTGTACTTTGTCTAATATGAGTATGGCAACACCTGCTTTCTTTTGTTTGCCATTAGCTTGGAGTATTGTCTTCCATCCTTTCACTCTGAGCCTGTGCTTGTCTTTAGTGCTAAGATGTGTTTCCTGAAGGCAGCATATTGTTGGGTCTTGCTTTTTAATCCATCCTGCCACTCTGTATCTTTTGATTGGAGAGTTCAATCCATTTACATTTAGGGTAATTATTGATATATGAGGGCTTAATGTTGCTGTTTTGTCACTTATTTTCTGGTTCATTTGCATTTCCTTTGTTTCTTGTCCCATTTGTTTCGGACTGCCAATTCAGTTTGGTTGTTCTCTCTTATAACTCTTCTAGTTTTCTCTTTGTTTATCATATGTGGTTTTGTTTTAATTATTTGTTTAGTGGTTACCTTGAGGTTTGGGCAAAAAATCTTGTGTATGAGATAGTCCATTATCTGATGGCCTCCTACTTCCTTATACTAAGTAAATTCAATCACTTTCCTCTTCCCCTTCTAAGTTGTTCTTGTTATATCTTATTCTATCTTGTGTTGTGGCTGTGTGTTTACAGTGATGTGGTTAAATTTATTTTTGGTGAGTTTCTTCCTTTGATCTTTGAATTTAGTAGTTAAGTGGTTGCTAACCTATTCCAGTAGAGATCTACTATTTTTCTGAGTTTGTCTACCTACTTTTCTCCTTGTTCCAAGCTTTCTGTTCCCTTTCTCTTCTTTTTTTGAGACTTGAGGGCCTTCTTAAGTATTTCTTGTAGTGGGGGTCTCGCGGCCATGAACTCCCTTAGCTTTTGTTTATCTGGGAGAGTTACTATTTCTCCATCATATTTGAAGGATATTTTTGCTGGATAGAGTATTCTTGGCTGAAAGTTTTTGTCTTTCAGTATTTTGAATCTATCATTCCAGTCTCTTCTAGCCTGTAAAGTTTCTGTTGAGAAATCTGCTGAGAGCCTGATGGGAGTTCCTTTGTATGTTATTTTTTGTTTTTGTCTAGTTGCCCTTAATATTGTTTCTTTGTCATTGACCCTAGCTAGCCTTACCACTAGGTTTCGTGGTGAAGGCCTTTGTCTGTTAATATATATAGGTGTCCTGTTGGCTTCTCTTACTGGTATTTCCTGCTCCTTCCCTAGATTTTGGAAATTCTCAGCTATTATTGCCTTGAATAGGCTCTCTGTTCCTCTTTCCCTCTCTTCTCCCTGAGGAATACCTATAATTCTTATGTTACTTTTTCTAATAGAGTCAGATATTTCTCGGAGTCTTTCTTCATTTCTTTTTCGTCTTAGTTCTCTCTCCTCCTCCATCTGGAGTATATCTGTATTCCTATCCTCTAAAGTGCTAATTCTTTCCTCCATATTGTCAGCTCTGTTCTTTAAAGATTCCAGATTCTCCTTTATCTCCTCCATTGTGTTCTTCATCTCCATCAGCACTGATTGGTTTTTCTTTATGATTTCAATCTCTTTTGTGAAGAAACTCCTAATCTCATTGAATTGTTTGTCTGTGTTGTCTCGTATTTCGTTGAGTGTTTTTATGATAGCTATTTTGAAATCTCTGTCATTTAGTTTATGGATTTCTGTGTCTTCGGTGTTGATTTCTGGGTGCTTGTCATTTTGTTTCTGGTCTGGTGATTTCATATATTTTTGCATTGTGGTTCCTGTGTTGGTTTTGTTTTTCCTCATCCTGGAAATCTCTGGTTGCAATTTCCACCTGCCGCCACTGTCTGGTGGTAAAGGGCTGTGTAGTCTAAGCCCCCTGAGCTCTGCCCCGATTTTCTGCTGCGATCCGCAGTTCTGTTTTTTGCTTTTTTTTTCCTCCCACTGCGATCCACGGGTCCGGTCATTTGATCAGGTCTGCCACAGATCGCTTGGTCTGGTCTGTCATGGATCTCTTGGTCTGGTCTGCTGCGGATCGCTAGGTCTGGTCTGGTCGGTTGAGCTGCAGGGTCCAGTTTGAGGGAAGGGAAGAGCTGTCTCTTTTGCCCTCTGGGTCCCTGATGTGGGAGGCTTCTCATTTGCCCCTCTTTATCCGCTCTCTGGGGTGCTCAGATTTTGATGGTAGCCCTGTGGCTCTTCTGAGTCCTCTGTGCCGGAGTTTCCCACTGGCTGAGTGTCCAAAGAGCTACCGTTCCCCGCCAAGGGCTGCCCCTCCCCCCTCTCTGGGAGCCATGCAGACCAGGATCGCTGATCTGATGGGGAGAGAAAGGAGTTCTCCTTAGCTCTCCCCACTTCCGCCGGGGGCCCAGCATGTTCCGCTCTCAGATGTGTGGCAGTGTGGATCTTTCTGCTCTAGCTTTTCACTGTCTGGGATTCTGTTGTTGGTCTGTGACTGTTCCTTTTGTTGTATCTTGTCTGGGGAAGAGTTCATGGGAAAGCTCACTCCACCATGATGCTGACTTCACTCTGTGGCACTATTCTTAAGAATATCTTTACTCTTACAGTAATAGCTATATTTTTGAAAGGCACCAATGGATTACAAAATGAAGTACCTGACCAATGTTGTATCCTCATTTTCCCTCCAGGGGGAGCACAACTTGGATGTGTACTGCAGGGCTGCTGCTTCATTGTTTTTTTCTTTCAAAATATTTTATTAGTTGTAAAACATAGTAGGGTTAATAGTGATATATGAGTAACAATATAAACTTACAAACTGCAAAAAGATACTATTTTAGTGTCATAATTATATACTGTAACAAACAGTAATACTTTCATAATGTAACATCTTGATTGATCATAAATTTTTTCCTGACTCATTTTACTGATAATTCATTTATTAGATTCTCAAATTTATACTTTTATGATCTTTATTTTCAATCAATACAATTCAGGGGACATCAGTTGTTCTTGGCAAGTGAAAGGTCACAAAAAATTTTTGATAATTTTTAAGTTTGAGAAGGATCTTTCTGCTTCTTTTTAAAAGAGAAGTCATTTAATATTTGAAAAAGTTCTCAAAAATAATCAAATTCTTTAATTTTACAAAAAGGAATACTATGTTACAGAGAGCCTAAGTACATTGTCACACACTAACCAGAAACAGACCTAGGCATAGAACTCAGATCTGAGTCGCCTGACTTCTACTGGACCACACTCAAGAGGGCACAGCCTCTTCTTACTGGTAATTTCTAATACTAAGTTATTTTCAAAAGCACAGTTGGGAGAAAGTATAAATAAATTAAACAGATGGTTTTATATAAAAAAGTAACAATTCCTACCCACAATTTCTATTCCATATGAGTGTTTCCTTTCTTGCAGGTTTCTTTTTTTATTAGTAAGTCCATTTTGGTACAAGAAAAAAGACATAAAATTTGGCATCTTTAGTAACAGAAAAAAAGTTTCTGTGGAAATTAAAAAAACACTAACTAATGTTGCATCTACTAAAGCAACTTAAGAATATTATATGATTTTAGAAAAGCTCTGAGAGATTTTTTAAAAAATCATCTCCATGTGACTATTAGTCCAGCCAGGCACATCTCCACATGACTTCTCCTAGAGTGGCCAGTTTTCTGCTGGATCCAGCTGTTGTCAGGTCCAGTGCTCTGCATGGGCAGAGAATGATGCAGCTTCTGAAAAGCATGTACTCAGTTCCACTTCAATGGTCATTTTCTCTGGAAAGTCTAAGAGGAAGAAAACATCCCCCTCCACCTGACTGGATTCCCCTGCAGGCTTAGAGAAACAAGATGGCCTAGCTACCTGGGCAGACAGGAAGATAAATCAGTCTGTCACCATTTTATGACAAATAAGGGAGAAAAGGATTTGACATCCTAATAAGATCTTCTTACCTTTTGAACAGCATCTGAACATTTTTTTCAGAGTTTCCAAAATAGCAGATTTAGATTCTAGGTTGGAAAGGAAGAAGATAATCAATATATTAAAAATTAAATTTTTGCATTTCCTCAATCAGAAAACAAAATTAATAAAATATATCTTTAACCATAAGGACCAAAACCATCCAGTTTATCTTCCAGTTATACTTGTGTGTTATGAGGACATGACTGCTTTTCAATATATTTAATATGTACAGTGACTAACACTCATGCCATTAATTACTTTTGAAATTATAATAGCCCTATGCCCTTATTGACAGACATCAATCATAATAACTTTTCTCATTTCCTACTTTCTATTTTGTGCCAGAACATACCTGCTAAGACATTCACTTTTTATATTATTCACTTAGCGTAAGTCTGTACAATGATAGATGACAACTCAGCCATCTTGAAGGATGGGGTCTCAAATGCCATATCTCACTATTGACAAATCACCTTCTGATTTAGTGAGAGACAATGAGCACTGTCACAAGAGACACTCGGGAAAAAGGGATTTTGCTCCTTTAGTCTGTCCTTTGGGAGTCTGTGAGACTGCAAATTCTTCATACTGGAAAACCTAAGGGATAACCAAGTCCAGGAATCTTTTTAAAGCTAGGGGACACTTTCTTCTACGTGAAGCTGGCATCCAAGTTTACAAACATAAGAATAAAAACAAAAAGCCTTCAGGAATCCCCAGTGCTCCATGGATTGGAGTCTGAAAACCACTCATCTTTTCTGTCCTCCATGTTTTACAGATGAGACATAACACAAGCAGTTGGTGGCAACCTGAAGACTAGAGTTCGTCTCCTGACTGTCACATCACTCCCACCCCAGACTGCTGTGCAGACCAGACACCAGACAAGATACAGCAGTCACTCCTGGGGATAATTCACACATTCCCAATTTAGCAACATTTTAGTTGATGTACGTGACAAGGCTATAGAAAAACAAGGTATTTACTACTTAAATTGTGTAATGTATAGTTAAATGACATTGAAAGTTTTCATTTCACTTACAGCACAGTTTTGATGGGCCCAGGTGCCTTCTTTCATCTGCTCACCCTCCCTGACCTCTCAAACATTCTCTGCCTTTCCTCTCTTGCTCACTGTGCTCCACCCATACTGGCTTCTTGCTGCCCACCAACATCCCAGTCACAGTCCTTCCACCGCGTCTCTGCAGCCCTGGGATATCTGCATATCCTCCTGCCATGTGACTTCACTCTGTGACTTGGTCCAGCCTCCCTGTGTTCTCTAATTAGAGTAGCAGCCCACTCACTCCCTAGCTCTCCCCATTGCCTGTCACTTACCTTCTTCATGACACAGATCATGACACGATAGACTATGTAATTCACTTGTCTGCCTACTTATCCATTATCTCTCTTAACCAACAAAATCAAACTCCGTGAAGACAGAGATCTTGTACAAAATTTTTTCCTTAGTGTATCCCAAGCCTGGCATACAGTAGGTGTTTAAATATTTGTTGAATAATTGTAGGAGGGAATGAAAGGACTGATCAGAAGAAGGATCACACCATGGAAGTAGGTGCCATCATGAAGAGTGGGCATCCTAGGCAGGGAAAGTGGGAGAAAAGATTTCATGACAGGCAACATGGATAGCACTATGCCTTTACTACTACCTGCACATTAGCTTGTTGATGTAAATAATCCATAATCAATATATAAATCAAAATTGTGGTGAGTTTATAATGAGCCAACCATTGAGGACCATGGCCCCGGGGTTTCCTTCCCTAAGGAAGGAAGGGAACCGAAGAAGTGGGGTGTACAGAGCGGTTATATACTGTCAAACAGCATGTATCACATTGGATTGCAATGTCCCTTTTACAATAGCCACAAGATCGTCCTTCCAGATTGCCCTGCTAGAATAGCTATTGATGGACACAGCGTGGAGCAGGTGTGTTGTCTTGAAGGGCGTGGCTGGTGTCAGGTCTGTTGTCTGGAGCTGGGTGGTCACAGGATGACTGCAATCAAATCCTAGCCTAGGGAGAAATGCTTATCCTTAAGGAAATGCCAATGAGGGTTAAGTTGTATCCTTATCTTAAGGGTATTTACACTTCTATTTGCGATATGGCAAATCAGATACACAATGCAGGTGACAGGCCTTTTTGGAAAAACGAACTCAGGCCGAATTAGTTTTACCCTAAATGGCTTCCTCATATGCTCCAATATATCCTATTGTTTGCCATTTATTTATCAGGCTCAGTATGTCTTTCAAACAGAAATCATCGAGAATAGCATGAAGCAGTCACTTACCAACAGATGTCACTGTGGCAACAGAATATTAAGTGGCCTTCAAATATAACCATTTTCCCAAATAATGTATTTCACTGACTTAATCGAAAAGGGATTCTTCTCTCTTATACTGACAAATCTCCACACAGAACTTAACACTAGTGGTAGCCAATTATGAATAAAGACCTTTAACATCAAAGCCAGCCAATAGTTCTTGTTAAAGCAAATCCAAACTCGGGAACACTTTTGTTTTCAGTCACCTCCAAATCCTCTCAAACTCAAGATAAGTTCCTGGCTTTGTGCAGATGGAGAAAAGCTTCTCTTTCTCTTTTTCTATTCAGATAGTGCAAGGAAGAGCCCAAAGTGTCTCCTGGTGGAACACTAACAGTTCTTTACATTAGAAATGCAGGCAGTGTTTCCTAGCTTCTTTTCTATAAGCTGAAGCCTGGTGAGCTGCCCAGAGGAGCAAACTTCTGGGCTCCAACAGGAAATAAGACTGTGTGCAGTTTACCACAAGGATGAACTACAATGATGTATCAGGAAATATTTTGAACACCCACACCTAAGGTCTCAGTTTCTCTCTAATTCCATGGCTAAATGAACTGAATTCATTGTCCATCACCATACCTTTCATGATAGTTTTTATTTTATTGAATCAACATGTTATAACATCTAAGAGAAATTTATCAAAAAGCTCTCTTCAAAAGAGCTAGCTTAAGTATAGGAGTTGTAGAGGGTCAAGATTTTAAGATGAAAATGATGTACAGACCAAGTGTACTACAAAATAAAAAGAAAATGAATGAGAACAATAAGAGACAGAAGAAAATACTGATGATAAGGAATAGAATAGAGAGTAAAAGTAAGAAAGAGAGAACAAAGAAAGTGTAGGAAATAGAAAGAGTCAGGAGAAGCATGAGAAATGCCAAAAAGGGGCACGAGCAGAGGGAAGACACCAGGCTCAGAGCGAATGACAAGTCAAACTGTCTTCTGAGCAGGGCTCAGGTCTAGAGTCACTGGGCTGCATTTGAGAACTCCACACAGTTCTAACATCCTGAGAATGACCATGCCTCATCCAAACTCTGACAGCACTGGTTACCAGCGCTCTTCTCTCCCAGGACGTGCTGGAGCTTTGGGAACTGTCTCTCTCAGCTCTGGGACTGACAGAGTTCCCATTAAATATTCATCAACTGGGAGGGTTGCTTTGAAAGAGTAACCCAGAGAGAGCTCTTTCAAGGGTACATTTAAACCTGCCAACCCCTTCACTCATCCTTCGGAAGAATTAAGAAGCTAAACTCATTTAAAAAAAATTACTGTGAAGCAAAGTAGGAGATAACTTTCCCAGCAAAACTTTAATAGTTCCATCTTTTTTGAAGTTACCTCACAAAATTCTGAGCATAATCTAAAATTCTGGGCTCCCCACAGTTCCAAATATGTTTCAGAAATGATTTCCTTATCATCACAATGTAAGCCTGTGCCTTATAAAACAAAATATACTTGGATAGGTTTTATCTTGTAGAGAGAGGGCAGCAAGAAAAAGAGTAGGATGTGCCTCTCTGTTATGAAGAATAATAAATAAAATCACAAAAAAATATACAAAATATGCCCTCTAAAACTGGCTGAAGCACTCTCTAAACAGTTTTACATTTTAAGGAAAAATGCACTTATATAAAATTATACACCAGTTTTACTAACATCTAGTCAACTTAAGAGAAGAAGAATTCATTAAATTTCATTTAAATAGCATCACTTATGATTAGCTGCAAAATAAATGGTAGATATTTTCATTCTGGTACACCATGTCCTTCCACCAATGAAGGTGGGCTTAAACCTGTAATTTTCCTAAAAGGGGCCAACCGTATGTTCTGCCTATTTGATTACTTAATAGCATGGATCTGCTCCTCATTGCCAACAAAGGGTGTCTACACATAGGCTTTAGCTTGCATAGGTAAGGGGAAATGCTGGCTGAGTTTACAAAAAGAAAAATTGAAAATGGAGCATTATCTTTAGGATACGTGGTTAATCTGTTCAAGAACATTTTCTCCCTTGGTCAAGTGAGAAGCTGAGAGAGAGAATGCTGTCAGCCTCTTCCTTGGCCCCTTATAGAATGTCTGCATTATCTCAATTGAACGTGTCCTAAAGTGTTTGACCGAAACTTGGAAATGAGTTGATGATACAGTATTTGCAGTACTTCACACAGACTATCTTTCATTAGGCACCATTCAAAACACATTTTTGGGACATTAGAGGCCAGAAAAGTTTTGCTTCTCTGAGGAACTGTTGCTTTTAATCTCATGGACAAGAGATCATACAGAATTTTTCCATATCCCTTTCTACTTTAAACCTAAGGGATACATTTCCAACTACCTTTAAAAACCTCAAGTCCTTCTGAAACACATTTCAGTGAGCTGGCTTAATTCAGCTTCATTTCATCGTTCCGTCCTAGATTCCTTTTGGTTTGATCTGTTTTCCTTTGTAATCCTTTTGTATACCTAGATATTTAAAAACTGCTCAAATCTATATTGGAGAAAAGTTGGGTTACAATTCTTTCAGCCAGCATGTAAACCCAATTTTTAGGGTTTCTACACAAAAAGTTTCTGCCATGTTTCTACCAGCTCTCCTTCCATATATTTTCCTCCAAGATTTCCTGTGACCAAATTGCCTTTCTAAAAGCCAGTCCTCCGTTCAGTCTCTTGGCCAGTCACATTTTCATAGAAAGATAAAGGACTGGATTTTCCAAAGATGCAACAAGAATGATCAAGTCCTGATTCACACCTAGATATCCTGCTCCTGTTCTCCATGAATTTTAAAACTAAAGTTAATTATCTCTTTCATTTTGTCTAAATCTATTGAGTAACCTTGGCACTGAGCCCCTAAACTGGTCCACAGCCTGCTTCAGCAGACACAAAACTCTCTCTCAAATGCTTGCATTCATGTGCTGAGTAGATATTTTATTTATTTAGATCTTATTCAACAAAAGATCTTCATTGATTCACTCAAATACTTAAGTATATACTATGTGCCCAAAGGTCTTGAAATGTTGGGGGTCTGCAAGGAAGACAGATATGTATAAACAGATAAATTACAATACAGAAATAATTTGAATGAGATATGAATAAAATGCCATGGGACTCCAGGAAAAAGAACCATCATGTGTTGACCTATGACTAAGATATACAGCTATGTACTGGGGCTTTGAGGAAAAAAACAACCACCATGAAGGGTGGACAGGGTTTGTACCATATAAGTAAAGGAAAATGAAGAGAGAGAAGATAAAGAGAAAACAAGATAAATGGAAATGTCTTTTTCTTATTTATGATTCTGTCACAAACTTTTGGAGCACACTGCTTGCTGATGTCCTTTCTAGCCAGTCTTATCCTTCAGCAGTCTTCTGTAGACTTCAAAAATTCGATTGTAACAAGCTGGGCTCCTCTGTGGAGACAATGCCAACTATGTAGGAAGCCTGAGTGAGTAAAAGATTCACAGGAATCTTCAGCCCTTCTGCAGATCACTGGTGGGGAGGCGGAACAAGGCTTCACCATGGCCTCTCCTTCCAAATTCACATAAAGGAGGGTCGGTTCCTTCCTCAATATATGAAGATGGAGATAAACCTCTTTCACACAAGGGATTATGGAAAAATTAAAGTGAGAGCCATGAAAAAGGCAGAGGAGGTAACACCACGAATCTGAAGTAACTGGACATGTGAATTAGTAACCAATATAAAGAAGAGTTGAAGACAAAAAACAAGCAAAAAACAAGTCTCAATTTTCTAAGGTGGAAATGCAAGTCTTTCTTCTTCAAAAAGAAAAAGGTCATTGAACCCTTTTCTTTAAAATAAAATTGAAAGGGGCCACATGTTGCAAATAATGGTTGTAACCATGATGTCACTACACATTAATGTGTAGCAATCAGTTGTTAAGTGCCCTGTAAATAGTTCATTATTTAAAAATTATATTATCAAAGTTTGCAATTGATATATATATATTTTAGTAAATAGTAGACTGTGTGCAAATTTGTCACTACATTAGTGACAATGTCACTCTTACAACTGAAAACATGACTAAGAGGGAGAAGGTGGTGTGACCCCAAATTGCTAGAGTCACAGCAAGAAAAGTTACGAAAGTGCCATCAGGTCATTTGGACAAAAGAATGCTGTATGGCTGTTTGATTTAGAACAGATCAATTGGAGAAAAACAAGTCATTACATTAAATTATTTTCTACTTACCTCTCTCACCCTCTCCATGATGTCATATTTTAAAATGAGACAAGTTATTATATTAAAAATTACTGCCTCTGACATTTTGAAAACTACACCAAATAATGAAGTAAAAACTAGGTTACAAACATCCTTGTATCAATTTCAACTACCATCTTTTACCAAACTAAAACTCTAATTATCACTAGTTAACTTGCAATCTAGTTCTCGTCCAATATACAAAATCAACAACTTAAAATGTTTCATAACTTTATTTAAATTTCCCTAAAATTTTAGAGGATAATATAAATATGTCTTTTGGAAAAGTTGAGAAAGATAGAGACATTAGGGAAGGTAAAGATGAAGATATTGCCCTAATCAATGAAGTAAAACAGAAGATATGAACAACTGTTAAAAAAAATTCTCTAGGAAATTGATCCATTCTACTATCTCTACACCTGGCTATTTCGTATCAGTAATTTGATAAGCAAACAAATAGAATAGTGTATTTAATGGGATCAACTCCTTTGTTGTGTGCTTTTCCTTTTAAACGACATATGCTTTTATGTGCTTGCTTTATTTTCTGGTGGTGTTACATTAGAACACCCTCATCTCTGAAGATCTTTGCATTAAGGAACTCTACCTTGGCCCTTGATCATCTGTCCTCTGTGTTATGATAAACTCAGAGCCCTACATGGAACAATGCTTCCTACATCCTATCTCCCTTGAGTTGTTCATGTTAGGGAGTATAGTCCACCAAGTCAATACTAAGCAGTGTTTCAAAAGCATTGCATATTAAAAGGAGGACACACAGGGTTGGGTGTGGGCCCCCACTCAGTGTCTCAGTCCAAAGAAGAAAGAAGTAAATACATCCCTCCAGAGACTGGGATAAAAACAGGAAGTTATGAGCACAAGTCTCCATCTGCAGACCTTTAAGCAGGGACCTGGAGTAAAACTGTTGACACTGTGGATCATGGTTGGTTTTACAGGGAACTCACGAGGAAGATAATGACATGAAATAATGATAATTATAATAACAGCAGCAAACAATTCTATAGAGTCAGGCACTGCATTCTGAATGTTAATACTGTGCTTGAACATACATGAACTCACAAAACCCTCAAAATATCCTGACATAGTAGATATTGATCTCCTCACTATTTTAGAGATGAAGAGACTGATTACAGTGGCTCAAAAACTTACTCGGGGTGCAAGGCTGATAACTGGCAGAGCCCAAGCTCAGTGCTCTTATGTTATGGTATTTTACTACAAGTCCAAGTTAACTCTCTAATGACTATCTCCTCTCGCAAGTGCCAAGACCATTGTCCTCCCTTGATGGAGGTAGGTCTGTGCAGGGCAAGGACCCGGGTTTGGGAGGGCACCAGATCCCAGGTCTAGCACACCTGTTGCCAGGTGGCTTCCTCCTCTAACGGGGCCCAACACATGCCCCAGAGAACTTGACGGCAGGCCCCAGGGATCTTTCCTGCGGAACTTGACCCCCTGAAAGAGGCCTGGCACAGGGGGCTGGTTCTGATGTCCGGCCGGGTTGTTTTGGACAAAACAGGTGAGCAGAGCCAGCCATCCTGAGGCCCTCAGCATGACACCTGCACACTCAGACAGAGGCCCTCACGTGTGCCCTCCATCGTGAATTTCTCCCCAGAGCTGAGGCCTGGGCACTGGGAAGGCCAGGCCTTCCAGACTCCAGAGGATAGGCTGGGACCTGTGGCCAGAAGAGCTTGCCCAGTGTGGCCCCAGCTCCCTAGGCCTGTGACCTGCTGGGGCCACACTTGCTTCTTTGCCATATGCCTGTCTCTGCCCTTGTGACTCCACAAAGCCTTTCCTCCACCTGGCTGAGTGGAAAAGTGAGGACATGGAGTGAGGCTGGGGCTTTGTCCTTCAAGGAAGAAATGAGGCCCAGGAGGAAGCAGCTGGCTGAGCCAGAGCCTTGAGCTCGCACCCCAGTCTGCCTTTGGCCACCAGGGCCAGACCACCCCTTCCAAAGAAGGGAAGCGGCCAGCGAGCTGAGTGGAAGTGGGGGATGGGAGGGAGACAACAGCTGAAGCCAAGTCAAGAACAGTGGCATTCCTTCTTCACCTGCACCTGGCAGATGCGAGAGAGCAGGTGAGCCAATCAGAGGCTGTGGGGTGGGCAGGGCATTCACTGAGTACACGTTGAGGCCTGCCCGAGGCCTCGGCATCCACGCCTGCACCCTCATGCTGAGCGGTTGAACCCAACACCACAGGGCTCCAGGAGCAGCCAGAGAAGGAAGGGCCGATGGGAGAGGTAGGCGAGGTGGGCAAGGCACACACCCCTCCTCTTCTCAGGTCCCTGGAAGAGATGAACAGAGAGAGAGAGAGAGAGATCTGAGCTCTTAGTCACTATCACCAACTGTTGTGCCATCTGACACCCAATCCCACTTCCCCCCACCACCCTCAGGCCTGTGAAAGGAATCTTACATTCCTTTCAGAAGGCAGTGTTCTGATCCAGGCTTCTCAGTGCAGATCTGGGAAGAGGTTTGTGTAGGACTGGGAATCATAAGTACTGCTGAGCCAAAACGTGTCGAGCACGCATTCCTGGAAATAACTTCTTGCTCCATCTCTCTTCCTTCCAGCTAGTAAGGATCACATAATATCTAAAGAACTGTTGGAACATATTACTGTTTTGGGCCTTGAGAAGGAATTGCACTTTGCTTTGAGAAGACACTTTCTGATTCCAAGTTCCAAGTCACTGTCTAGCAACAAAATTGTATAGGACTGGCAATCAAACCTAGAGCTGAGATGATTAGTATGACACCCATCCGTGGAAATGAATTTGTGCCTGATCTCTCTCCCTTCCATCTCGTAATGATCACACACCTAAACCAGGTTTAGAATATGATGCCATTTAGGGACCTTGAGGAGGAATCTCACATGCCTTACAGAAGGCAGTGTTCTGATCCTGGCTTGTCAGGGCAGGTCTGGGAGCAGGTTTGTATAGGACTGAGAATCTAGAGTAGAGGTGAGCCAAACCTTGTCTAGCACCCATTCCTGGAAATAATTTCATGCTCCATCTCTCTTCCTTCCAGCTAGTAAGGATCACATAATACCTAAACAAATTTTGGCACATTATCCCGATTTGGGCCTTCAGAAGGAATCGCATGTTCCTTTGAGAAGGCACTTTCTGATTTCCAGTTCAAAGTCGCTGTCTAGCAACAAGTTTGTATAGGACTGGCAATCATACCTAGAGCTGAGCTAAACTGGGTATGACACCCATTCCTGGAAATAACTTTGTGCCTGATCTCTCTCCCTTCCATCTCGTAAGGATCACACACCTAAACCAGGTTTAGAACATGATGTCATTTAGGGCCCTTGAGAAGGAATCACACATGCCTTTCAGAAGGCAGTGTTCTGATCCTAGCTTGTCAGGGCAGGTCTGGGAACAGGTTTGTATAGGACTGACAATCCAGGGTAGAGCTGAGCCAAACGATGTCTAGCACTCATTCCTAGAAATAAGGTCATGCGCCATCTCTGTTCCTTCAAGCTACTAAGTATCACATAATAACCAAACAACGTTTGGAAGAGATTCCCCTTTTGGCCCTTCAGAAGGAATCGCATGTTCCTTTGAGAAGGCACTTTCTGATTCCCAGTTCTAAGTCGATCTTTAGCAACGAGTTTGTATAGGACTGGGAATCATACCTAGAGCTGAGCTAAACTGGGAATGACACCCATTTCTGTAAATAACTTTGTGGCTGATCTCTCTCCCTTCCATCTTGTAAGGATGACACACCTAAACCAGGTTTAGAACATGATGCCAGGAATAGGAGCTAGACTGGGTTTGGCTCATCTCTACTCTGGATTCTCAGCCCTATATAAACCTGTTCCCAGACAAGCCGGGGTCAGAACACTGCCTTCTGAAAAACATGTGAGAATCCATCTCAAGGGCCCTAAATGGCATCTTTTTATTAACTTGGTTTAGGTGTGTGATCCTTATGAGATGGAAGGTATAGAGATCAGGTACAAAGTTATTTCCAGGAATGGATGTGATACCCACTTTAGCTTAGCTCTAGGTATGATTGCCAGTCTTATACAAACTTGTTGCAAGACAGCGAGTTGGAACTGCGAATCAGAAAGTGCCTTCTCAAAAGAAAGTGAGCTTCCTTCTGAAGGCTCAAAATGGAAATCTGTTCCAAAAGTTAATTGGGTAATATGTGATCTTTACAAGCAGGAAGGAAGAGAGATGGGACATGAAGTTATTTACAGGAATGGGTGCTCGACATGGCTTGGCTCAGCACTATTCTGGATTCTCAGCCCTGTACAAACCTGTTCCCAGACCTGCCCTGATATGCCAGGATCGGAACACTGCCTTCTGAAAGGCCTGTGAAAATCCTTCTCAAGGGCCATAAATGGCATCATGATCTAAACCTGGTTTATGTGTGTGATCCTTACGAGATGGAAGGGAGGGATCAGGATCAAGTTATTTCCAGGAATGGGTGTCATACCCAGTTTAGATCAGCTCTAGATAGGATTGCCAGTCCTAAACAAACTGGTTGTTAGACACGACTTGGAAACGGGAATCAGAAAGTGCCTTCTCAAAGGAACGTGTTCTTCCTTCTGAATTCCCAAAACTGGAACCTGTTCCTAAAGTTGTTTGGGTATTATGTGATCCTTACTAGCTGGAAGGAAGAGAGATGGAGCATGAAGTTATTTCCAGGAATGGGTGCTTGACATGGCTTGGCTCAGCACTATTCTGTATTCGCAGTGCTATACAAACCTGTTCCCAGACCTGCCCTGATAAGCCTGGATCACAACACTGCCTACAGAAAGCAATGTGAAATTCCGTCACTAGAGCCCGAAGTGGAATGATTTTCTAAAACTGGTTTAGGTGTGTGATTCTTACGAGATGAAAGGGTGAGAGATCAGGCACAAAGTTATTTCCAGGAATGGGTGTCATACCCAGTTTAGCTCTCCTCTAGGTATGATTGCCATTCGTATACAAACTTGTGGCTACACAGTGACTTGCAACCGGGAATTGGAAAGTGCCTTCTCAAAGGAACGTGCCATTCCTTCTGAAGGCCCAAAACAGGAATCTGTTCCAAAAGATGTTTGGGTATTATTTGTTCATTAATAGCTGGAAGGAAGAGAGGTGGGGCATTAAGTTATTTTCAGGAATGTGTGCTAGACAAGGTTTGGCTCCTCTCTACTCTGGATACTCAGAACTCTCTCCTTTCCATCTCATAAGGATTGCACATTCCTTTGAGAAGGCACTTTCTTATTCCCAGTTCCAAGAGCTGTCCACCAACCAGTTTGTATAGGACTGACAATCCTACCTAGAGCTGAGCTAACCTGGGTATGACACCTATTCCTGGAAATAACTTTGTGCCTGATCGCTTTCCCTTCCATTTCATAAGGTTCACACACCTAAACCAGGTTTAAAATATGATGCCATTTAGGGTTCTTGAGAAGGAATCTTACATGCATTTCAGAAGGCAGTGTTGTGATCCTGGCTTATCAGGGCAGATCAGGGAACAAGTTTGTATATGGCTGAGAATCCAGAGTACAGCTGAGCCAAACCATGTCTAGCACCTATTCCTGGAAATAATTTCATAACTCATCTGTCTTACTTCCAGCTAGTAAGGATCACACAGTACCTAAACAAATTTTGGAATGTAATCCCATTTTGGGCCTTCAGAAGGAATTGCTCATTCCTATGAGTATGCACTTTCTGATTCCCAGTTCCAAGTCGCTGTCTAGCAACAAGTTTGTGCAGGACTGGCAATCACACCTTGAGCTGAGCTCATGTGGGTATGAAACCAATTCCTGGAAATAACTTTGTGCCTAACCTCTCTCCCATCCATCTCGTATCACACTCCTAAACTGGGTTTAGAACATGATGCCATTTAGGGCCCTTGAGAAGGAATCTCACATGCCTTTGAGAAGGCAGTGTTCTGATCTCGACCTGTCAGGACAGGCTGGGAAACAGGTGTGTATAGGGCTGAGAATAGAGTAGAACTGAGCCAAACCTTGTCTAGCACACATTCTTGGAAATAACATCATGCCCTATCTCTCTTTCTTCCAGCTAGTAAAGATCACATAAATACCAAACATCTTTTTGAACAGATTCCCCATTGAGCCTTCAGAATGAATCACTCATTCCTTTGAGAAGGCACTTTTTGATTCCCAGTTCCAAGTTGCTTTCTAGCAGCAGGTTTGTACAGGACTGGCAATCATATCTAGAGCTGAGCTAAACTTGGTATGACACCAATTCCTGGAAATAACTTTGTGCCTGATCTCTCTTCCTTCCATTTCATAAGGTTCACACACCTAAACGAGGTTTAGAACATGGTGCCATTTAGGGCCCTTGAGAAGGAATCTCTCATTCCTTTCAGAAGGCTGTGTTCTGATCACGACCTGTAAGGACAGGTCTGGGAACAGGTTTGTATAGGGTTGAGATCCAGAATAGAGCTGAGCCAAACCATGTCTAGAACCCATTCCTGGAAATAACTTCATGCCCCATTTCTCTTTCTTACAGTTAGTAAGGATCACATAATACTCAAACAACTTTTGGAGAAGATTCCCGGTATGGGCTTTCAGAAGGAATCGCACGGTCCTTTGAGAAGGCACTTTCTGATTCCCAGTTCAAAGACGCTGTGTAGCAACCATTTTGTATAGGACTGGCAATCCTACCCAGAGCTGAGCTAAACTGGGTATTACACCCATTCCTGGAAATAACTTTGTGCGTGATCTCTATCCCTTCCATTTTGTAAGGATCCCACACCTAAACCAGGTTGAGAATATGATACCATTTAGGACCCTTGAGAAGGAATCTCACATGCCTTTCAGAAGGCAGTGTTGTGATCCTGGCTTATCAGGTCAGGTCTGGAAACAGGCATGAACAGGGCTGAGAATCCAGAGTATAGCTGAGCCAAACCATGTCTAGCACACATTCCTGGAAATAACTTCTTGCCCCATCTCTCTTCCTTCCAGCTAGTAAGGGTCACATAATACCCAAGCAATTTTTGGAGGAGATTCTCGTTTTGGGACTTTAGAAGGAATTGCACGTTCCTTTGAGAAGGCACTTTCTGATTCCCAGTTCCAAGTCACTGTCTAGCAAGAATTTTGGACAGGAGTGGCAATGACACCTAGAGCTGAGCTAAACTTGGTATGACACCCATTCCTGGAAATAACTTTGTACCTGATCTCTCTCCCTTCCATCTCCTAAGAGTCACACACCTAAACCAGGTTTAGAACATGATGCCATTTAGGTCCCTTGAGAAGGAATCTCACATGTCTTTCAGAATGCAGTGTTCTGATCCCAGCCTTTCAAGGCAGTTCTGGGAACAGGTTTGTATAGGACTGGAAGTCCCGAGTAGATCTGAACCAAACAGTGTCTAGCATGCGTTCCTGGAAATAACTTCATGCCACTTCTCCGTTCCTTACAACTAGTAAGGATCACATAATACCTAAACAACATTTTGGTCAGATTCCCATTTGGGGCCTTCAGAAGGAATCATATGTTCCTTTCAGAAGGCACTTTCTGATTCCAACTTCCAAGTCGCTGTTTTGGGAGATCAAGATTTGACCACCCTGAAACCTCTCTTTACCTTGATTGTTTTCTCTGACGAACATTTGACCTCTCCCACCAACTGCCTAAAGAATTTGACATAGTAACTCCTTCCTGGAAGAGATCTTCTGTCTGATGGTTGCAATATAATGTAAAATAGTTGTTACAATAGGAAAGACACCGACAAGCCCATATTATCGGAAGTTCTGTTACTCTGGCCACATTCTCTGGATGGCCCTGCGAGGAATTGCTAGACAAATATTTACATTTATAAGGGAAATCTCCGTTTATAAATGTATCTCCCTCTCTGCATTGGGAAGAGGGGGGATGACCTCATTTCTAGAAACTTATCAATGTGGAAAGTGAGGCCTTAAATCTGTATAATAATCTTACTCATTTTTACTGTACTATAGCGGTAATCTCCTGTAACTGACTCACTCTACCCCCAACATCCTCCTTTGTCTTTATCTGAAGGTGGTATTAATGACGGGAATTTCTGCTATTGTGTTGAGAAATGCAGTGTCCCTGCTTTCTCCCATGTATACATGTTATTGAACTTGGTATTATTTTCTCCTGATAACCTGTCTTGTTAATTATTTGACCAGCCATAAGAACCTTAAGGGAAAGGGCAGAGGGGGCTTCTCCCTCTTCCCCCATCAGTTTTGTTGTAGTGGGCAGGATCCCCACTGGCTGGCAAGTTGCCTTCTCTGGCTGGAAGAACTGCCTTCTCTTTGGACTACCGCAGATGATGAGATTTGGGAACACCTTAGAAAATCCGGCAAAAGGTAAGATTTCTTACCACATCAGACTCCCTGAATCTCTATCTGTGGGGTTCGGTGGAAGCAAGCGGTGAGAATTTTTTTCTCTTTCTGTATTTAGATTGGCAGGAGAAAATATTTGGGAAACTAGTTTCTTGTGCTTTTAGTGACTCTGCTAAATTTGGTAGAGTACTCTTGGTTTTGATCTTGATCCCTTTTCCTCCCAGACTAGTCTCTGTCTTGTTCTGCGTCCTGAGAACTTGGCTTTGTGACCAGTGAGAATATTCTTCTTGGTCTCCACCATACGGCAGGTGCATTTACCAGAGTGCACCTTGGTGGCCAGTTGAGTAGACTGTGGTTCTGAACTGTCTTTGTCTGGCTGTGCCAAGCTCTCAGGGACGTTTTTCATAAAGGGCCCAGTCCATAAGGGCTTTTGTCATCATAACCTTCGTTGCTTGTTAGTGCTGGAACAATCCCATTCCACTATCGTCTGCCCAGTGTCACAGATTAGCAGGTCTGTGACTGGAGGCGTCCCACACTATTGTGGGAGACCAGAGACACCGTTTTCGCTACACCATCCTTACAGCCTGTGCAACGAAGGTCTTTACTTTCTCTGAATATCTTTGGGAGTGAATTCTGTAGATCATGGGGGCTACATCATCTGCGCCCTCACCAGGGATGCCTCTTGCGTCCATGGTAAAGATTTATTCTAAGCGTGAAAATTTACCTCTGGGTCTTTCCTTAAAAAGGCTTATTGGATCGAGTCACTATTGGAATAAATATACAACTGAATATCCTACTCATCAATGGCCAGATGATGGATCCTTTGAATTGGGGAAACTTCTAAATTGGGAAAACAACAAATGTTTTGAGAGCTCTCACATAATTAATTGGTACCTAAGAAAAGGCCAGAAAAAGGAAGGGAAAAATTTGACTAGCCTTAAGACCTTGACTCAGGTTACAATTGAATTGAGAACATGTAAAATTGTAAGTGTTGATAAGATTATAGAGGTTGGAATGTTTGAGCTAATTTTATATAAAGAGGTTATACCAGCTTTGCCTGAGTATGTTTTAAAATGTCTGACTTGGAATGATTCCTTTGTCCAAAATTATAAGACCAAGACCTATTGATAAAAGACTTAATGAAAACTATGTTTAGAGGTATAAGAGGTGATGAAATTTACATGAAATTTTGTAGAAAAACGGATGTTATTTCTATTACAGAACTGGTTAACAAAAATAACTTAAATGATGACTAATTTTATCTAATGTCTTATGAAGTCTTGCAGGCAATCTAAATAATTATTGGGAACAAGTAACTAAATAAATGTGAAAAAAATGAATGTTGGGTAAACTTTTAACGATAATTATGTGTTATGGTGGTTACAGCTTCCAAACTCTTTTTCATGACTTAAAACTTTAGACTTTTGCTAAATTTTATGATAAAAATTCATTGAGTATCTAGATCATTTCCAAATAAGATAAGATATTAGACATTGATTGTTAAATGTACGTTTGTTTACATTTGGCTTTTTATTACAGAAATACTAAAAGGTGTTTTGGGTCTATTGGTAAACATGTCTTGTGTTTCATTAAGAGATTGTACTATAAAGTAACATGTTTCCAGAAATTATGAAGTGTTTATAAATTTTCCAAGCCACAAGACACTAATGTAAAAAAAAGTTTATAATTGTTTACTTAGTTTTTACTTACAAATTAAGGTTTCTAATGGTTAAAATTTCTGGGCCGGCCCAGTGGCTTAGCGGTTAAGTGCGCATGCTCTGCTACTGGGGGCCTGGGTTTGGATCCCGGGTGCGCACCAATGCACCGCTTCTCCAGCCATGCTGAGGCTGTGTCCCACATACAGCAACTAGAAGGATGTGCTACTATGACATACAACTATCTACTGGGTCTTTGGGGGAAAAATAGTAGGAAGATTGGAAATAGATGTTAGCTCAGAGCCAGTCTTCCTCAGCAAAAAGAGGAGGATTAGCACAGATGTTAGCTCAGGGCTGATCTGCCTCACAAAAAAAAAAAAAAGCATCCCCTGCAAAAGGGTGTTAAAGGTTAAAATTTCTAATTAGTATATGTGATTGAAGCTACTAAAAATTAAGAAAAATATGTCTATGTACGAGGAAAGTATGATGTATAAAGAAGGTACAAAGAATGGAAATATTTTGTTTGTTGATTAAAAAAGATAAATTTGTCCTCAAGTGCTAGGAGGGAAAAGAAAGGTATAGGACAAATTCTGAATGTAAAAAGAAAGTTATGGAAGGTTTCTGGAAGGAATTCTTGAAAAGGAGGTTTATGCATGGTCAAGTTGGCTAAGATTAAAATGAATTTAATTAAGTAAATGTGTTTTAATATCAGAAGGTGGTACAAAATTATAATTTGGTCTTCTTTCTCTTAAAAGGATGATTTTCTTAAACTTGATAAACGGGTTATAAAAGATTTTTCTTTACCTTTGAGTAAATCTACCTAAAAGACAGAAAAATAACTGTTAAAATAATTTCCTGTGTTTAAAAGACTGAGGTCTCTCTACTAAGACTTTTTGGACTGTTAATGCTCTGTTTGCATTGACTTGACTGTTTATATTTTTGACAAGCTCCCCAAAATTCATATCTTAAATAAAGTCTTTTTTTTACATTTTTCTTTGAGAATTTTCAAAGGGCCCTGGAACTTCTCAAAGAAATTTGTTCTGTTCCTACAAGGAGGAAGATACTAAACTTATTAGGCTTATTCAGTATGTTAAACTACATGGGAAGCATTGTCAGACAAGTGGTGATAAACCTGCTTAGGTGGTATTTTGTTGGTAAATGTTATTGATATAGATGTTTTAAAATTGTATAACATTACTGAAATTCTGATCTGTCCTGGTTATCAGTCATAATTCTGGTTATTATTATTTTAAAGTGCTGTATGTCACAAAATTAACCAAATTTCTTTATCAATTGCCATTTTGAGGTCTTGTTTACAGACTTATTTCTCTGCTCTAATGCTTTTGCAAAATATTTCAACTTCAGAAAAATTCATGGAAAGGACTCTGACATTTAGACTGGAACACAGGTTTCTGATAAGCTTTCTGATCATAAAACTGAACTTGGTAAGAAATTACAGAAATCTGATGGAGAAAACGATGACTTCATGAAGCTGCTAACAAAAAGATCGTGAATCAAGAATGGATTACACAGGACTGAATGAACTGATAAGGATGATTATAATTTTTATGATTTTTCATTTGAAGTATTGCTGAATTTTTAATGTTTTGTTTTTTCAGATTTAAAGAGAACATTTTCTCTTTTCTCCTGATGTAGCTATGACTTATAGCAATTTGTCAAATGATACTTTTGTAAGCAAAATTGAAATATTTTTCTTTTACTCTCTACCTGATCCCTCCAGAATTTGGAAACTTTTAGTAAATGAGTATTGTTGTTTTCATGGCAATATAGTTATTTGCATAAATTCAATAAGAATCTGTTCTCCTTATAACAGGACACAGTTGGAACCACTGGTTATATTACCAAGGCTGTGACTAGAACATCATATTTGCGATATAACCATACAGCTTTTGAGGAATGAAGATTGGACTTTATGGAATAAAGCCACGTGGAAATATTGGCCTGGTACCTTATGTTCCAAACAACACTTACCAGGAAAAGTAAAGAATGGCACTTATCTGGCAGGTACAAGGAACCTTGAAATATTTTGGGGGAACCTCGGAAGAGAGGAATAACCCAAATCTGTAGGTATTACAGGCGAATTCTGATGACAAAATCCCTGGCTTGGCTTTCCTGGCCTCGAGAGGCCTTTGAAGTTCAATGTGAGATTCCTTATAAAAAGTTCCAGCAAAGAAGATTTAAAGGAGCATATATGATAAATTGCTATTCTTGCTGTACTTATGTAAATAGTTGGGCCTAGTTTATTAAGACTAAACTTATTTTACAAACTAGTTAGTTTTAATTTGGCTATCTTTGATAAAAATGAGGATGATTTTAGAGAGAAAAATTATATTTCATTAAAAACTGTAGTATAAATTTGTTGATTTTAGATTCTAGTTTTGTTAATTGTCTTTTAAGGTTTTTGTTTTATATCTGTTGACTGGACTGGATCCTGATTTCTTCTAGTCTCCTAAAATATCTGGATACAGATCTCCTAACTAACGTTTTTTATTTTTTCCCTCATTTTCATTTGAAATCACTGAGAACTGAACCTGCCCTTTATCCTGAAGCCTTACAAACTGAAGCCGATGGATTTGATTTAACCCGGAAAGATTGCCTGATGACATCATCAGGGACATTTAAACTGCAAAAGATACTTTGACGCTGACATCTAAAAACCTTCTTAAGTGGCTGTCATTTGACTCAGAAACTGGTTTACAATTTGCTCCAATCATTAACCTTGTTTTTCTTTTGTTTCCATTGAAATGCTTCGTATTAAATACTTGATTGCTTACTTCCACAATATATAAAGCCTAACGTTGAGAGCCCACCTGCATCACCGCCTTCTAAAATGAACTTAATTGAACTATTATCAGGACTAAGAAATGTGTTCAGTGAGATGAAACAGCCTACCAACTCAGCTTCTGGACTATGAAACTTCTTTAAGTTTCAAAAGGACTGTGAAACTTTTAGTTTCAAAGGCGGGACTGTGGGAGATCAAGAGTTGGCCACCCTGAAATCTATCTCTTTACCTTTATTGTTTTCTCTGACGGACATTTGACCACCCCTACTAACTGCCTAAAGAATTTGACATAGTAACTCCTTTGTGGAACAGATCTTCTATCTGATGGCTGTAATATAATGTAAAATAAATGTTACAATAGGAAAGGCACCAACAAGCCCATCTTGTCGGAAGTTCTGTCTTTCTGGCCACATTCTCTGGATGGCCCTGGGAGGAGTTCCTAGACAAACATTTACATTTATAAGGGAAATCTCCATTTGGAAAGGTATCTCCCTCTCTGTATTGGGAAGAGGTGGGATGACCTCATTTCTAGAAACTTATCAATGTGGAAAGTGAGGCCTTAAATCTGCATAATAACCTTACTCTTGTTTACTGTGCTTTAGTGGTAATCGCCTGTAACTGACTTCCCCCAGCCCTAACATCCTCCTTTGTCTTTAGCTGAAGATGTTATTTAAGACGAGAATTTCTGCTATTGTATTGAGAAATGCAGTGTCCCTGCTTTCTCCCATGTATACATGTTATTAAACTTGGTATTATTTTCTCCTGATAACCTGCCTTGCTAATTATTTGGCCAGCCATAAGAACCTTAAGGGAAAGGGCAGAGGGGGCTTCTCCCTCTTCCCCCAACACTGTCTAGCAACAAGTTTGTACAGGATTGGCAATCATACCTATAGCTGAGATAAATTGGGTATGACACCCGTTCCTGGAAATAACTTTGTGCCTGATTTCTCTCCCTTCCATCTCATAAGGATCACACAACTAAACCAGGTTTAGAACATGATGCCATTTATGCCCCTTGAGAAGGAATCTCACATGCATTTCAGAAGGCAGTGTTCTGATTCTGGCTTGTCAGGGCAGGTATGGGAACAGGTTTGCATAGGACTGGGAATCCACTGTATAGCTGAGCCAAACCATGTCTAGCACCCCTTCCTGGAAATAACGTCATGCTACAATTCCTTTCCTTCCAGCTAGTAAGGATCACATAATACTTAAACAACTTTTGGAACAGATTCCCTTTTGGGCCTTCAGAAGTAATCGCACGTTCCTTTGAGAGGCACTTTCTGATTCCAATTTCCAAGTCACTGTCTAGCAACAAGTCTGTATAGTACTGGCAATCATGATTAGAGCTAAGCTAAACTGGGTATGACACCCATTCCTGGAAGTAACTTTATGCCTGATCTCGCTCCCTTCCATCTCATAAGGCTCACACACCTAAACCAGGTTTAGAACCTGATGCCATTTTGGGCCCCTGAAAAGGAATCTCACATTCCTTTCAGAAGGCAGTGTTCTGATCCTGACTTCTCAGGACCGGTCTGGGGACAGGTTTGAATAAGAGTGAGAATCCAGAGTAGAGCTGAGCCAAACCATGTCTAGGCCTCATTCCTGTAAATAACTTTATGCTCCCTCTCTCTCCCTTCCTGCTACTAAGGATCACATAATAGACAACTTTTGGAACATAGTCCCGTTTTGTGCCTTCAGAATGTGTGACATCACCCCCGTTTTTATGAGTGACATCACATCAATAGTGTGACCACTTCCACTGCTCTCTTTGACATCATTGACATGTAACTCTAGACATTACTCCCATTGTGTGCATGTGATATCACACCCTTTCTTATGCATCATGTGACACGCTTGGTTATGATTGACATTGCACTCCTTCTGTGTGTGTGAATACACCCTCATTTTGTGTCACATCTCGTCAATTTTTAGTGACATCAATCTTTTTTTTTTTTTTTTAAAGATTTTATTTATTTATTTTTTCCCCCCAAAGCCCAGTAGATAGTTGTATGTCATAGCTGCACATTCTTCTAGTTGCTGTATGTGGGACGCGGCCTCAGCATGACCAGAGAAGCGGTGTGCCGGTGCGCAGCCGGGATCCGAACCCGGGCCGCCAGCAGCAGAGTACACGCACTTAACCACTAAGCCACGGGGCCGGCCCAGTGACATCAATCTTAATTGTCATATGATATAAAACCATTATTATGTGTGGCGTCACTCCCAGTATTATGTATCACATCACACCAATTGTGTGTGACATCACTCTGATAGTGTTTTGGTCATCCCTCCAATGTTGTGCGACATTGCTCACATTTTGTGTGTGACATCACTCCAATCGTTTTGGGTGACATCACACCCATTTTCGGACATCACAAGCTTTGAGTAAGATAAAACTGGGTTGACATGTCACATCTCTCAACTTGTGTGATATCACTCCCATTCTGTGACGGCAGTCATATTGTTAACTTTGATGTGACATTCATAGTTTTTTCTGCAATCACTGCCAGGTTTCTGTGAAATCTCTCACATTTTACTCTGACTTATGTCCCTATTGTGTGTTTTGTCTAACTCTCATTTTTATGTGTGAATTCACACTCATTTTCCTTAGGGACACCACTCCCAATGTCCATGACATCACCAGGTTGGTGTGTGCCTTCACACACATTGTGTGTCTGAAATCACTCAATGTCTGTATAACATCACACCAATGGTGTATGTGTGATGGTGCTCACATTTGTGTGTGAAAACACACCCATTGATATGTAGGACACCATTCACTTTTTCGTGATGTAACTCACAATTTTATGTATGACATCACATCTATTTTGTGTGTGACAACACTCACATATGTTGACATCACACCGATTGTGTGTGACATCACTAGAATTTACCATACGAAATGGCTATTGTTAAGTGTTGTGTCACTCCCAATATTCTGTATGATGTCACATAAATTCTCGAGGACATCTATTATTGTTGTCACATCACACCCATGGTGTTTCTGTGACTCCACTCATGTATTTTGGGTGACATCTTTCTGTTATGTGTGATATCACGCCTGTTGTGTTGTATAACATCAGACCAATGGTATGACATCACTCCCACAGATGTGTGACATCAGTCACGTGTCCTTTGTGATATTACTCACATGTTTATGTGTTACATCACTCTCATTGTTATGTGTGACATCACATCAATAGTGTGACATCACTCCCACTATGTGTGATATCAGTGACATAACTCACATTTTAAAGTTGGACATCACTCCCATTGTGTGCATGTGTTATCACTCCCACACTTTTGTGTGGCGTGACCACACACTTATTGGTGGCATCACATCAATTGCTTGAGCGTGACAACATCCTCATTGTGTGTCACATCACAACAATTGTGTGTGACATCAACCTTAATTACCATATGATATCCCAACCATTATTATGTGTGGTGTCACTCACAATATTATACCTGATGTCACACCAATTGAGTGTGGCATCACTCTGATAGTGTTTGACCTCACTCCAACGGTGTGTGACATGGCTTACATTTTGTGTCTGACATCACTCCAATCGTTATGTGTGACATCACACCCATTTTGGGACATCACACACCTTGAGTGTGATAACACTAGGATAGACGGTCACATCTCTCAAATTGTGTGATATCATTCCCATTGTGTGTGATGGCAGTCATGTCCTTAACTGTGATGTGACATCCACTGTTATGTATGAAGTCACTTCCAGGTTTCTGTGAAATTTCTCACATTTTATTCTGACATATTGCACTGGTGTGTTTTGTGTCACTCTCATTGCTATGTGTGAATATACACTCATTTTCCTTAGAGACACCACTCCGTCTGTGACATCACCAGGTTGTTGTTAGCCTTCACACACATTGTGTCTGACATCACTCAATGTCTGTGTAATATCACACCAATGGTGTATTTGTGACAGGGCTCAGATTTGTGTGTGAAAACACACCCATTGATATGTGTGACACCATTCACTTTTTGGTGACAAAAGACACATTTTTATGTATGACATCACACCTATTATGAGCATGATAACATTCACAGATGTTGACATCACGCCAATTGCATGTGACATGAATGCAATTTAATGTATGAAATCACTATTGTTATGTGTGATATCACCCCCAATATTATGTGTGACGTCACACTAATTCTTGAGGACATCACTCTAGTAGTGTTGTGACATCACTCCCATGGTGTTTCTGTGACTTCACTCATATATTTGGAGTGACATCTCTGTGTTATTTGAGATAACATTCCTGTTGTGTTTATGACATCACACCAATAGTGTGACATCACTGACACATGTGTGCGACATCAGTCACGAGTCCTTTGCTATATTACTCACATGTTTCTGTGTGACATCACTCACATTATGTGTGACATCATATGAATTGTGTGACAACACTCCCACTGCTATGTGTGACATTGTTGTGTCCCTTTTGACATAACTTACATTTTATAGTGTGACATCATTCCCATTGTGTGCATGTGATATCACTCCCATCGTTATGCATGATGTGACACACATGGTTTATGGGAGACATCACACCAGTTGTCTGTGTGACAACATCCTAATTGTGTGTCACATCACATAAATTGTGTGTGACATCAACCTTAATTAGCATATGATACCCCAACCGTTATTATGTTGGTGTCACTCCCAGTATTATGTATGACATCACACCAATTGAGTGTGGCGTCACTCTGATAGTGTGTTTGACATCACTCCAACGTTGTGCTTGTGACATCATTCACATTTTGTGTGTGACATCACTGCAATCGTTATATGTGACATCACACCCATTTTTGGACATCACACACCTTGATTGTGATAACACTAGGATAGCCAGTCACATCACTCAAATTGTGAGATATCACTCCCATTGTGTGTGACGGCAGTCATATTATTCACTGTGATGTGACATCACTCTTATGTACGAAATAACACCCAGGTTTCTGTGAGATCTCTCACATTTTATTCTGACTTAAATCCCACTTGTGCGTATTATGTAACTCTCATTATGTGTGAATTCACACTCATTTTCGTGAGAGACACCACCTCCATTGTCTGTGACTTCACCAGGTTGGTGTCTGCCTTCACACACATTGTGTGTCTGGCATCTCTCAATGTGTGTGTGACATCACACCAATGGTGTATGTGTGACAAGGCTCACATTAGTGTGTGAAAACACACTCATTGATATGTGTGAAACCATTCACCTTTTTTCTGACATAATTCATATTTTTATGTATGACATCACACCTATTGTGTGTGACAACATTCACATATGTTGAAATCAAACCAATTGTGTGTGGGTTAGGGTTAATGTTAGCGTTAGGTTTAGGGTTTTGGTTAGGGTTAAGGTTAGAGATCGGGCTATGGTTAGGGTTAGGATTAGGGCTAGGGCTAAGGCTAGGGTTAGGTTTAGGGTTAGGGCTAGGGCTAGGGTTAGGGTTAGGGCTAGGGCTAGGGCTAAGGCTAGGGCTAGGCTAGGGTTAGGGTTAGGGGTAGGGTTAGGGTTAGGGTTAGGGCTAGAGTTAGGCTTGTGGCTAGGGTTAGGTCTAGGGCTAGGTTTAGGGTTAGAGCTAAGGGTAGGGCGAGGACTAGGTTTACGGTTATTGCCAGGGTTAGGTTTAGGGTTTAGGGTTTGGCTTAGGGCTAGGGTTAGGATTAGTGTTAGCATTAGTGCTAAGGCTAGGAATAGGGATAGTGTTAGGGCTAGGGTGAGGGTTAGGGTTATGGTTTCTGCTAGGGCCAGGCTTAGGGCTAAGGTTAGTGTTATGTTTAAGGTTAGTGTTAGGGTTCGTGTTATGGTTGGGGTTATGGCTAGGGCTAGGGTTTGGCTGAGGTTTAGTGCTAGGGTTAGGGTGAGGGCTAGAGCTAAGATTAGGGTTATGGCTAGGGCCACTGTTAGCTCTAGACTTAGGATGAGGTCTATTCCAGTGCTCCCGTTAGGTCTCTTGTTAAGGCTTGGCCTACTGTTATGGCTAGGGTTAGCCTTATGGTTACATTTATGGTTAGGTTTACGGCTAGGTGTAGGTCTAGGGCTATGTTTAGGGCTAGAGTTCGAGTAAGGGTTAGGGCTATGGTTAGGGTTAGGTTTATGTTTAGGGTTAGTCCTAGTGTTTGGGTCAAGGTTAGTTTTCGGGTTTGTGTTCTGGTTCAGGTTTGTGTTCGGGTAAATGTTCAGGTTTGCATTTGGGTTCTGGTCTGGTTAGGTTTATGGGTAGGGTTAGGGGTTAGGGTCAGTTTTAGGGTTAGAGTTAGGGTTAAGCTTAGGATTAGCATTGGGTCTGGGCTATCGTTAGTGTTAGGTTACAGATTAGGGTTAGGATTAGGGTTAGCTTTAGGGTTATGTTAGTGATAGCACTAGGGCTAGGGTTAGGGTTAGGTTTATGGATAGGATTTGGGTTAGGGTTAGGATTAATCCTCCATTTAGGGTTAGGGTTATGGGTAGTGGTAGGTGTTGGCTGTGGACTACAGTTCAGGTTAGTGTTCGTGTTATGGTTAGGGCTAGATTGAGCATTAGGGTTAGTGTTAGGGTTCAGGTTAGGGCTAGGGTTAGGGTTAGAGTTGGGTCTAGGTCTAGCATTATGGTTAGGGCTATGGCTAGGATTACATTTCTGTTTAGGGTCATGGTTCGTGTTAGACTTAGTGGCAGGGCTACTGTTAGGTTTAAGGTTAAGTGTTGGTCTATTGGTTGGGAATGAGAGAGGTAAGTTAGGGTCATGGTTAGGGTTAGGATTAGCATTACTGTTGGGGCTATGATTAGGGATAAGGTTAGTGTTAGAGTTAGGGTTAGGGCCAGGGTTAGGGTTAGGGCTGGGGTTAGGCTTAGGTCTAAGTATAGGTCTGTGGTTAGGGCTAAGGTAAGGGTCCAGTCTAGGGCTGGGTTAGGGTTAGGTCGAGGGCAAGTGTTAAGGTTAGCATTACATTTAAGTTTAGGGTTTGGCATAGGGCTAGGTTTAGGCTTAGGGTTTGGTTAGGCTTAGGTTCAGGGTATGGGTAAAGGTTTTGGTTGGGTTTGAAGTTAGGTTTACTGTTAGGTCTTGGGTTTGGGTTAGGAACAGTGTTCTGGTTAGTCTTAGGGCTAGGCTTAGGGCTAGGGCTAGGGCTAGGGCTAGGGTTAGTGTTAGGGTTATGCTTGGGGTAGGTTTAGTGTGTGGGTGAGGGTCAGGGGTATGGTTAGCGTTAGGATAAGGTTTTGGGAAAGACTTAGGTTTAGGTCTAGAGTTAGTTAGAGCTAGGGTTAGGTTTAGGGTTAGAGTTCAGTTAGGTTTATGGCTATGGTTATTGTTAGGGCTAGGTTTAGTGCTAGGATGCTGGTTAGGGCTAGGGCTAGGGCTGGGGCTGGCTTTATGCTTATGGCTATGGCTAGGATTAAGGTTAGTGTTAGGGTTACTATTGGGTTAGCATTAGAGGTAGAAGTATGGGTAGGGTCAGGGTTATCTTTAGGGTTAGGTGTAAGGTTAGGTTTATATTTAGGGTAAGCATTAAGGTGACAAGTAGGAGTAGTGGTAGAGTTAGGGATAAAGTTAGAGTTTGGTTAGACTTAGGGTTATGGTTGGGGTAGGGTTAGGGTTTGATTTAGAGCTACTAGTAGTGTTAACATTAAGGTTAGAGCTAGGGCTAAGGTTAGGGCTATGGTTAGGGTTAGGGTTAGGGTTTGCATTAGTGTTAAGGCTAGTGTTAGTCACAGGGTTAGGGGTAGAGTTAGGGTTAGCACCAGAGCTAAGGATACAGCTAGGTTTAGTCTTAGTTCTAGGGCTAGGTCTAGGGTTACTGTTAGGGTTACAATATGGATTAGGGATCGGCTTAGGGTTAGGGTTAAGGCTACGTTTAGGGTTAGGCTTAGGTTTAGGGCTAGGTTTACGTGTGTGGTGAGGTTTAGGGTTAAGACTAGGGCTTGCATTGGGGTTAGGGCTAGGGCTATGATTAGGTCATGGTTAGCATTAGAGTTAGGGTTAGTGTTGGGTTAGGGTTAGGGTTGGAGTTAGGGTCAAGTCTATGGCTAGGGTACAAGGTACGTATATGGCTAGGGTTATGGTTAGGTTTATGGTTATGGTTATGGTTAGTGGTAGGTCTCCCTTTAGGCTCAGGTCTCAGTCTCATATTTTGCTTAGCCCTCGGTCTATGGCTAGGTTTAGGGTCAGTGTTAGGTTTATGGTTAATGCTAGAGCTAGGTTTAGGTAGGGGTAGGGTTAGAGTTAAAGCTAGGGTTAAGGTAGGGTTAGGGTTAGGGCTAGTGTTAGGGTTAGGACTATGGTTATGGTTAAGGTTATTGTTGTGTTCGGTTTAGAGTTAGTGTTAGACTTACAGGTAGAGCTAGCATTACGGTTAGTGTTAGGGCAAGGGTTAGGGTTAGGGCTCGGTTTAGGCCTAGGATTAGCGTTAGGTTTAGGCTTAGGGTTTGGGTTAGGTTTATAGCTACAGTTAGGGTTAGGGCTAGAGTTAGTGCTACAGTTAGTGTTAGGGCTAGGTTTAGGATTAGTGTAGGGTTAGTGTTAGTTTTGGGCTAGGGCTAGAGCTAGAGCTAGGGCTATCGTTAAGGTTAAGACTAAGTTAGGGATAGGGTTGGGACTAGGGCTATGATTAAGATTACGTTTAGGGTTATGATTAGTGTTATGGTTATGATTAGGGATTGTTTAGGTTTTCGGTTAAGGTTAGGTGCAGGGGTAGGGCTAAGTTAAGAGTTAGGTTAGGGTTAGGGCTACTGATAGTGGTAGGAGTTGGGTTAGGGTTAGGGTTAGAGGAGTGTTAGGTTTAGGGGTAGGGTGATGGTTGGCTTAGGGTTAGAGTTACGGTGAGTGTTAGGGCTGGTAGTGATGTGAGAGTTAGCATTGGGGCTAGAATTAGGGTTAGGGCTAGGGTTAAGCTCAGGGCTAGAGTTACTTTAGCGTTAGGGTTAAGAGTAGGGCTAGGGTTAGAGTTATGGTTAGCATTATGGGTAAGGGCAACTTTAGGTCTACAACTAGGGTTAGTGATATGTTAGGGTTACGTTTAGGGTTAGGGTTTGGGTTAGGTATAGTTTTAAGGTTAGTGTTGGGTTTAGGGCTAGTGTCATGGTTAGGATTAGGATCAGAACTAGGGTTAGTGTTAGGGTTTGGACATGGGCTAGTGTTTACATTATTGGTAAGGCTAGGATTAGGTCAGTGTTAACATTAGGGTTAGGGTTAGTGTTTGGTTATGGTTAGGCTTAGCGTTCGGGTCACCTCTAGGGCTAGGGTTGGGGTTAGGCCTCGGGCTAGAGTTAGAGTTATGATCAGGTTTAGGTTTAGGGTTAGTCCTAGAGTTAATGTTAGGTTTATTTTTAGTGGTAGGGTTAGGGTTAGAGGTAAGTTTAGGTTAGGGGTAGGGCTAGGACAATGGCTGGCGCTAGGTTTTTGTTAGGGAGAGAGTTACGGTTAGGGATCAAACTAGGGTTAGGGTTGTGGCTCAGTCTAGGAGAATGGTTAGGGTCTGGGTTAGCATAGGGCTGAGTTAGAGTTAGGGTTAATGTTAGGCTTAGGGGGATGGATAGTGTTGGGTTTAGGGATGGTTTAGGGTTAGGTTTAGGGGTAGTTTTAGGTTTAGGGTTAGTGATAGGACTAGTGTTAATGTTACAATTAGAGCCAGGGCTATGGACAGGGTTAGGGTTAGCGTTAGTGCTAGGACTATGTCTAGATTTATGATTCGGATTAGGGTTAAGACTAGAGCTAGGGTTAGTGTTAGGGTTAGAGTTAGGGCTAGGGCTATGGCTAAGTTTAGGGTCAGATCTAGGGCTAGGATTTGTGTTGGGTTAGGGCTAGCGTTGGGGGTTAGGGTTAGGGATAGGGTTAGGGTTAGAGTCAGGTGTAGGGGCAGGGGTTGGCCTAGGGTAGTGTTATGGTTTGGGTTAGGGTTAGGACTAGGGTTAGGGATAGGGTTTGGCTAGGGATAGGGTTAGGGCTAGTGTTAGGGTTAGTGTTAGATCTAGCGCTAGCGTTATGGTAGGGCTAGGGCTAGAATTAGGGTACGATTAGGAGTTATGGTAGGGTAAGGATTTGGTTTAGGGTTAAGTGTAGTGTAGGGTCACGGTTAAGGTTAGGTTTAGGTTTAAGGGTAGGATTAGTGTTGGGGGTATGGGGATGGGTTTATAGTGGGGGATGGGGATGGGTTTTTAATGTTATGGGTAGGTTCAGGGTTAACATTAGTGTTTGTGCTAGGGTTAGGGATAGTGTTAAGGTTAGGGCCAGGGCTAGAGTTAGAGATAGGTCTAGGTTTAGGGCTATGGCTAGGCCTGGGTTTAGGATTAGGGCTAGAACTATAGTTAATTTCATGTGCAGGGCTGGGTTAATTTCATGTGTTAGGTCTAGGGTAATGGTTAGCATTAAGGGTACAGTTGGGGTTAGTGCTACAGTTAGGGTTACAGCTAAGGTTATGGTTACTGTGAGCGATAGTGGTAGGGTTAGTGTTAGGTCTAGGGCTAGGATTAGTGTTAGGGTTAACATTGAGGTTGGGTTGGGGTAGGGTTAGGGTGAGAGTTAGGGCTCGTAGGTAGGGTTAGAGTAAGTGTTAGTGTAATGGTTAGGGTAGGACTATGGTTAGTGCTGGGTTTAGTGTTAGGTTTAGGGCTAGGGTTAGTGCTAGCTCAGGGTTAGGGCTAGAGATGGTGTTGGTTTTGTGTTTAGGGCAATGGCTAGGATTAAGGTTAGGGGTACAGATGGGTTAGGGTTTGCATTAGGGGTAGTTTTAGGGGTAGAGCTGGGTTAGAGTTAGCATTAGGCTTGGGGTAGGGGTGGGGTTAGGGGTCAGTTTGGATTAGGGTTAGGTTTAGAGTTAGTGGTAGGTGTAGGTGCAGGGCTCGGATTAGTGTTAGGGTAAGGTTTAGGGTTAAGGTTAGGTTTGTGACAAGGTTAATGTTAGTTTTATGGTTAGTGGTATGGTTAGGGTTGGGGTTAAGCTTGCGTTAGGTTTAAATTTAGGGATGGGGTAGGGTTTGGGTTAGGATTAGGGGAGGAGTAGGTGTAGTGGTTGAGTTAGGCTTAGAGTTAGGGCTTGTGTTAGTGCTAGGACTGGGGTTAAGGTTAGTGTTAGGGTTGGATTAAGGTTAGGTTTAGCAGAGTGGTACATGTAGGGATAATGTTAGGGTTAGTGTTAGGGTTAGGGATAAGGTTAGGGCTAGGGCTAGGATTAGGGTTAGGGGTAGGTCTAGGGTTAGGATTATGGCTAGTTCTAGGAATAGTGTTAGTGTTAAGGATGGATTTGGGGTTAAGTTTGGGTTTGGGTTAGGGGTAGTTTTATGGTTAGTGGTAGGGTTGGAGTTAGGGTTGCATTTGAGATGGTTTAAGGTTACAAAGGTGGTAGGTTTTGGGTTAGGGTTAGGGTTAGGGGAGGAGTAGGTGTAGGGATATGTTTAGGATTAGTGTTAGGGTTAAGGTCAGTGGTAGTTGTAGGGATTGGGTTAAGGTTAGTTTTAGGGTTAGGGTTAGATTTAGGTTTATGGCTAGTGTTAGAGTTGGCATTAGGGTCTAGAGCCATGGTTAGGTTTAAGAATAGGTTTATGGTCAGGGGTAGGTCTCGGGTACAGTTAGGGTTAGGGTTTTGGTTTGTCTTTGGTTTATGGTTAAGGTTAAGACTGGGTCTAGGGCTGGTTTTAGGGTTAGGGCTAGGGTTAGGCTTAGTGCTAGGGTTAGGGCAAGGGTTTGGGTTAGGGTTAGGGCTAGGATTAGTGTTGGGGTTAACGTTGTGGTTGGGTTAGATTAAGGGTTAATGTTAGGGTTCAGAGTAGTGCTAGGGGTAGGCGTAGGGTTAAAGTTAGGGTTAGCATTAGAGTTCAGATTAGGATTAGACTTGGGGTAGGGGTTGGCTAAGATTTAGGGTTATGGTTACAGTTAGGCATAGGGTTAGGTTAGGTATATGGGTAGGTTTAGGGATAAAATTATGCTTAAGATTAGTGTTAGTGTTATCACTAGGGATTGGGTTATGTTTAGGCTTAAGTTTAGGGTTATGGTTAGGGTTGGGTTTAGGGTTGGGTTAGGGTTAGGATCCTTGTACCTTAAGTCTTAGGGTCTGGGTAAAGGCTGTTTTAGGGATAGGGGTAGGGTTACAGTTAAAGTTAGGGGTAGTGATACGGTTTGCTTTGGGAATCACGTTAGGGTTAGCATGAAGGCTGGGGCTAGAGTTAGGGCTAAGTTTAAGTTTATGGCTATGGCTTGGTCTAAGGTTAGGTTTAGGGCTTGGGTTATGGTTAGATTCAGTTCTACTGCTAGGATTAATGTCACATATAGGAGTAGGCATAGGGCTGTTTTAGTGTTAGTGTTCGGGGTTGGGCTAAGTGTTAGGCCCAGTTTTAGGGTTAGGGTTACAGTTAAGGCTAGGTCTAGGGTTGGGGCTAGGTTTAGTGTTAGTTTTAGGTTTGTGGCTATGGTTAGGGTTAGGCATTTGTTTAGGCTTAGTCACAGCGGTAGGGTTAGGGCTACATTTAGGGTTATGTATAGGGGTATGTTTATAGTTAGCGTAAGTTTTAAGGTTAGAGGTAGGCATAGGGATGGGGTGGGTTTGGATTAGGGTGAGGGTTAGGGTTAGGCCTTGGGTTAGGTAATGGTTAAGGTTAGGGCTAAGGACAGGGCTAGGTTTAGGGTTATGACTAGTGTTATGGTTAGGGCTAGAATTAGTGTTAGGGTTAGGATTTGGGTTAGGTTATGCTTGGTTTTAGGGTAGGGGTAGGTGTTTAGTTAGGTTTAGGTTTAGGGAGGGTTAAGTGTAAGGCTAGTGTTAGGGTTAGGGTTGCGTTAGGGTTAGGGTTAAAGATAAGGTTAAGGTTAGGGCTAGGGTGAGAATTAAGGTTCAGGTTAGGGTTAGGGTTAGAGTTAGGGTTAGGGTTAGGGTTTGGTTTAGGGTTAGGGGTAGGTGTAGTGGTAGGGGTAGGTGTAGGGTTAGTGTTGGATTAGCTTTAGGGTAGGGGTAGTAGTAGGTGTAGGTGTTGTGTTAGTGTTTGGGTTAGGGGCGGGAAGGGGACTGGTACAGTTAGAGTTGCTTTTAGGGTTTGGGTTAGGGTTAGGGTTAGCGTTATGCCTAGGGCTAAGGTTGGGGTTAGGTCTCGTGTAGGTTTATGGTTAGGATTATGATTAGATTTAGGGGTAGGTTTAGCATTGGAGTTAGGGTTATGGCTAGAGTTCAGGTTAGGACAATGGTTAGGGTTTGGGCTAATTTTAGGCCTAGATTTATGGATAGGGTTAGGACTATGTTTAGGGTGAGTTAGTGTAAGTGTTTGGGTTAGTGGTAATTTTAGAGCTACGGTTAATGTTAGTGTTACGTTAGAGTTACAGTCAAGGTTAGTTTTGGTTTATGGCTACGATTAGGGTTAGGGCTAGGCTTATGTTTAGGCTTAGGGTTAGGGTTAGGACTAGTGCTAGAGTTGGGTTTAGGTCTATGGTTAAGGTTAGCCTTAGTGTTAGTGCTAAGTTTAGGGATAGTGTTATAGTTAGAATTAGCATTAGGGCCAGGTCTATGGAAAGGGCTAGGATTATCATTAGGGCTAGGCCTAGGTCTATATTTATGGTTATGGTTAGAGTTAGGGCCAGAGCTAGCGTTAGGGTTAGGGATATGGTTATGTCTGGGGCTAAGTTTAGAGTCAGGTCTAGGACTTGGATTTGTGTTGGGGTTAGGGCTTGTGTGGAGTGTTATGGTTAGATGTAATGTTAGGTCTAGTGTTAGGGCTAGGGTTAGGTTTAGTGCTAGCATTAGGGTTAGTGTTATGTGTAGGGCTAGCATTTCTGTTAAGCCTAGTGTTAGGCTTAGCAATTTGGTTAGGGCTAGGGCTGATGTTAGGGTTAAGGTTAGGTTTAGGAGTAGGTTTTGTGTTAGGGTTACCATTATGTTTAGGGTTTGGGTTTGGTTTAGAGTTAGTAATAGGGTTAGGGTTAGTGTTAGAACTAGGGTAAGGGTTTGTGTTAGGACTCTGTCTAGGATTAGGGTTAAGCTTAGGGTTAGGGTTAGGGTTGGGCTAGATTAAGGGTTAGTGCTAGAGTTAGGTTTAGGGCTATGACTAGGGTCTGGGGTAGTGGTAGGTGTTGGCTTGGGCTAGGGTTAGGGTTTGGGTTAGGGTAGGGCTATGGTTAGTATTAGGTTTAGGTTTAGGGTGAGGGTTAGGGTTAGTGCTAGGGCTAGAGCTAGGTTTAGGGTTAGGACTAGCATTAGGTCTAGGGTAGCGTTATTTTAAGGCTATGGCTCAGATTAGGGTAGGGTTAGGCTTAAGGTTAGGGTTAGACTAAGTGTTTCTGTTAAGTGTACTTGTAGGGATAAGGGCATGGTTAGGGTTAGGTTTAAGGTTAAAGTTAGGTGTGGGGGATGTCTAGTTTTAGTGTTATGGTTAATATTAGTGTTTGTGCTAGCATTAGGGTTCTGCTTATGGTTAGTGTTAGGGGTATGGGTAGGATTAGGCTTCGGGTTGGATTAGAGTTAGGGTCAGTGTCTGGGTGGGTGTAGGAGTAGGGCTAGGATTAGTGTTAGGGTTAAGGATAGGGTTAGGGTTAGGTTTGGGTTAGCATTAGAGTTAGTTTTATGGAGAGAAGGATGGGTAGCGTTGGGGTTAGGATTGCGTTAGGTTTAGGTTTAATGTTAGGGATTGGGAAAGGGTTTGGGTTACGTTTAGAGTTAGGGTTAGGTTTGGATTAGTGTTAGGGTTAGGGTTATTGTTAGGGTTAGAGTTAGGGTTAGGGTTAGCCTTAGTGTTTGTACTAGAGCTAGTATATGGTTAGTGTTAATGTTAAGGTTTGGGCCAGGGCTAGGTTTAGAGGTAGGGTTAGAGTTAAAGTTATGGTTAGTGACAGGTCTGGGTTTTAGGGCTAGGGCTAGAATTAGTTTCAGAGGTAGGGTTGGTTTAGCGCTAGATCTAGGGCAAGGGTTAGGCATAGGGTTACAGTTAGGGTTAGCACTAGATCTAGGGTAAGCGTTAGGGGTAGGGTTAGCGTTAGGGTTAGGGCTAGGGCCAGGGTTAGGGTTAAGGCTTCAACTGGGTTTATTGTTAGGGATAGGCTAGGCTTAGGCTTAGTGTTAGGTCTTGGATTATTGTTAGGGTTAGTGTTAGTGTTTGGGTTGGGTATCGGTTGAGGTAAGGGTCAGGTATATGGTTAGTGGTAGGTATAGTGTTAGTGTAGGAGTAAGTGTAGGGTTAGCTTTAGGGTTAAGGATAGGGACAAGGATATGTCTAGGGCTATGGTTAGGGTTAGGGTTATGGTTGTGGCTATGTTTATGGTTATGGTTATGGTTAAGGCTAGGGTTATGGTGAGAATTAGGCTTCAAGTTCAGATTAATGTTAACATTATTTTTAGGGCTAAGGTTGGGTTTGTGTGACGAACCCTAACCCAACTTTAGCTCTAACCATAAGCCTACTCCAAACCCTACAACTAGTCTAGGCCTAAGCCTAATTGTATGCCTACCACTAACACTCACTGTAACTATAGCCCTAAGCCAACTCTAACCCTAACTTTAAACCTAGTCCTAGCCCTGGCCCAGCAGTAAACTTAACACTAGCAAAACCCTAATTCTAACCCTAGTCTCAACCCAAACCAAAACCCTACGCCTACTCCTACCCTTTCCCTTACCACAACCCTAAGGCACACCCAACACTAACGTCAGACCTAACCCTAATCCTACGCCTAGCCCTAACCCAAAAAACAGCCCTAACCCTAACCATAAAAATAAATCTAGCCATTAACCTAAAAAGAAACCTAACACTAAATATAATAACTAAACCTAGCCTTAAGCCCAGCCCTAACAATAACTCTTGCCATAACACTAACGCTATCACTACTCCCACCACTAACCCTGATTGTAGCCCTACATATAATCCAACCCTAACCCTAACCCTAGCCCTAGCTGTAGCCCTAACCAGCTCTGACACAAACCATAGCCCTATTCCTAATCCGTCCCTTACTGCTAAACCTAACCTTAACCGAAACTCAAAGCACCTCACCTAACTCTAAGCCTAAACATAACACTAATCCTAACCCTAGCCCTAATCATAACCTGGCCCTAGCCCTTACACTAACCCTAATCCTAACCCTAACCATAGCCTTAAGCAAAACTAACATTAACCCCAACAGTTACCCTCACCCTAACCCTAACCCTAACCTTAAACCTAACCCTAACACTCACCTAGTCCTAGACCTAACCCTAAAACTAACCCTAGCTCAAACCTTAATGCTTGACCAAGCCTTAGACCTAACCCTAACCTTAGCATTAACCCTAACACTAACCCTAACCCCAACCTTAGCCCTAACCAAAAATAAACCTAACCCTACTCGCAACACCAAGCCTACTCCTTGCCCTGCACCTATCCCTAAGCCAGTCCTAGACCTGACCCTAACCCTGGCCCTAGGTAGAAAAGTAAACCTTGAACAAGCCCTAGACCTATGCCTAACCTTAGTACTAACACTAACAATGGTCTTAACCCTAACCATAACACTAAACCTATCTCTAACCCTAACCCAAACCTTAACCCTAACACTAACCACACCCTAATCCTAACCCAAAACCAAACCCTAACCCTAACCGAAACCCTAATCTGTACTGTAACCCTATCCTGAACACGAACCCTAATTCTAACCTGAACCTGAACCCTAAACCTAACCTGGACCCAAACCATAACACTAACCCGCATCATAACCCTAACCCTAACTCATACCTTAACCTTAACCCAAACTCTAACCCAAACCCAAACCCTAACTGGAACCCAAACCCAAATACTAACCTGAACTCTAACCCTAACCTAACCCTAACCCGAACCCTTATCCTAACCCTAAAACTAACCCTAAACCTAAAGCAAACCCTAACCCTAACCAAACCAAATCCTAACCTGAACACTAACCCTAACCTTAACTCTACCCGAACCCTAATCCTAAGCCTAACTCTTACCCAAACCCTAACCTGACCAAATCGTAACAATAACCCAAAGCATAACCTCACAGTAACGCTAACTCTAACCCGAATCAGAACCTGAAACCTAACCCTAACCCTAATCATAATCCGAACCGTAACCCTAACTCTAACCAGAATCCCGAACCCGGACTGGAACCATAAACCCAATCCGAACACTAACCCTAATCCTACACCTAACCTTAACTCTAACCCAAAACCGAACCTGAACCCTTGCCCTAAACCTAACCCTAACTGTAACCCTAACCCTAACCCTAACACTAACACTAACTCAAAATCTAACACTAATCATAAACTGAACCCTAACCCGAACCCTAACATTAAGCCTAACCTGAACCCTAACCAGAACCCTAACAATAACCATTACTCTAACCATAACCCTAACCCGAATCTAAACCCGAACATTAACTTTAACCTGAACCCTAACCATAACACGAACCCTAACCCTGGCCCTAATATTAAGCTTAACCTGAACCCTCACCTGAACCCTAACACTAAAAATTGCCATAACCCGAACCCTTTACTGAAAACTAACAAGAAGCTTAACCTGAACCCTAAATTTAACCCTAAACCTAACCCTAAATATAAGCAGAATGTGAACCTGAACCCAAACACTAACTCTAACCCTAAACCTAACCCAAACACTAACCCGAAAGCTAACCTTAACACTACCCCTAAACCTAACCTAAACCCTAACCATAACCATAACCCTAACCCTACCACTAGCATTAACGTGAACCCGACCCTAAACCTAAAACTAACCTTAACCCTAACACTAACACTAACCCTAACCTGAACCCGAAACCCAACAACAAGCCTATCAATAACTTAACCCTAATCCTAACTCGAAAACACACACCAACAATACCTCGAAACACAACCCAAACTCTAACTTGAGCCCTAACCTAAACTCAGACCAAACCCTAACCTGAACAATAACCCGAAACCGAACCCTAACCCTAACACAAAACCTAACTCAAACCCGAACCCTCAACCTAACCCTGACCCTAACACTAACCCTAAGCCTAAAACTAACATGCACCACAAAACATAACACTAACCCAAACCTTAAGACAAACCCTAACCCGAAGCTAACCCTAGCCTGAAACCGAACCCTAATTCTAACGCAATGCCGAACCCTATCAGGAACCCTAACTCTAACCCTAACCCTAACCTGAACACTAACTCTAACCCTAACTATAAACTATAACACTAAGCCTAACCCTAAATAAAACTGGTGCCCGTACCCGAACCCTAACACTAACCAGACCCCTAACTCTAGCCCTCACATCAACCCCAACCCTAACACTAACCTGAACTCTAAACCTAACCATAACCTGAACCCTAATCCTAACACTAACACTAACACTAACCCTAAACGAACCCTAACCCAAACACAAACCTAAAACCTAACTGGAACACAAACATAAGCCTAACACTAACCTTAACAGTAACCTTAAACCTAACACTAGCTTGAAAGCTAACACTAATCCTAACCCTAACCTGAACCCGATCCCTAACCCTAACACTACTCCTAAACCTAATGCTAACCAATACCCTAACCCTAACACTAACCTGACACTAACCTAACTTTAAACTGACCTTGAACCCAAACCAAACTCTAACCCTAATCCTAACAATGATTTCAACCCTAATGCTAACACTGACACTAACTCTAACCTTCACCCAACCCTAACCCTAACCCTAACCCTAACCTAAACCCTAGTCCTAACCCTAACTCGAATCCTAACACTAACTCTAACCTGATACCGATACCAAACACTAACCCTAACCCTAAACCAAACACTAACCCTAAGACTAAACCTAATGCTTACCCTAACCCGAACCCGAACCCGAACACAACCCTAACCCTAAACCTAAGTCTAATCCTAACTCTAACACTAACTCTAAACCTAACCCTAACGTTAACCCTAACCCTAGCCATAACCATAACACTAACCCTAATGTGAAAACTAACCCTAATTCTAACCCGAACCCGAATCCTAAACCTAACCCTAACCAGAACCCAAACCCAAACTGAACTCAGCCCTATCCCTGATCCCAAACTAACCCTAACACTAGACCTTACCCTAAGCCTAAACCTAACAGTAACCATAATCCTTACCCTAACCCCAACCCTAAACTTGACTCTAACCCTAACCTTAACCCTAATCCTAAAACTAACCCAAACCAGAAGCCTAACACAACCATAAGGGTAACCCCATCCAGAACACAAACCCTAACCCTAACCCTAATATGAACACTATCATCACCCAAAACCTTAACCTAACCCTAACAGTAACCCTAATCCTAAATGTGACCATAAAGCAAAACATAACCCTAACCCTAACCAGAAAATGAACCCGAACCCTAGCCGCAACCCTAACCCAAAAACAACCCTAACCTTAAACAAAACCCTAAACCTGACACGAACATTAACCCTAACCCTATCAGATACCCTAATCAGAACCGTAACCCTAACCATAACCCTATTCCTAGACCAACTCTAACCCTAACCATAACCCGATCCCAAATCTGAACCCTAACCCTAACCCTGACTCGAAAACTAACCCTAACACTAAACCCAAACTGGACCCTAATGCTAACCGAAACTCTGACCATATTGCTAACCTTAACCTAAAGCATAACCCGATCACAACCCTAAGCCTAAACTGATACTGAAACCGAACCCTAACACTAACCCTAACCCAAAAATTAACACTAACACTAAACCTAACCCTAACGCTGTCTAACCCGAACCCTAACACTAAACTTAACACTAAACCTAACCCGACCACTGACCCTAACCTTAATCTTAAACCTAAACTCTAACCCTAAGCCTATACATAAAACAAACCTTTACTGAACCCAAACCCTAACCCTACACAGAACCCTAACCCTAACCCCAGCAGTAACACTAACTCTAACCCTAGCCCTAACGTCATCATAACCCTAACCCTAAAATAAACACTAACTCTAACCTGAAACCTAACCTGAACCTGGACCTGAACCCTAACCAGAACCCTAACCCTAACCATAACCTTAACCCCAACCCTAACCCAACCATAACATTAACACGAATCATAACCCTATCTCTAACCTGAACTATAAACTTAACCATAACCCTCACCCTAACCTGAACCATAACCCGAACCCTAACCTGAACTGTAACCGGAAACCAACCATAACTCTAACCTAACAGTTGCCCAGGCCATGGCTCTGGGGAGAGATCCACAATGGAGGGCATGCATGAGGCCCTCTGCCTGAGTGTGCAGGCACCACGCCGAGGGACACAGGAAGGCTGACTCAGTTAGCCTGCTTTGTCCAAAGGAGGCTGGCCAGATGGCTGGCCTGTCCAGCCACCTGGGCCAGTCCACTTTCAAGAGGACAAGTTCGGGAAGAAAGAGCCCTGGGGCCTGCCGCCAAGTTTTCTGGGGCATGTGCTGGGCTCCATCAGAGGAGGAAGCCACCTGGCAACCGCTGTGGCAGACCTGGGATCTGGCAGCCTCCCACACCAAGGTCCCTGCCCTGCCCAGGCCTCCCAATGGAGGATGATGGTCTTGGCATTGGTGAGTGGGGTGGGGCTGGTGCTGAGCCTTTCCTGGGATGCCCCGGGAGAGGGTGCCTGGGGATGGGCTGCCCCTGGCCAGGTCTGAGGGATCAACCCAGCTCAGGGCTGTCAGGGGCAGAGAGAGAATCCCCCTCCGCACTTTCCCTTAAGGATCTTATGGCTGGTCAAATAATTAACCAGACAGGTTAGCTGGAGAAAATAATACCAAGCTTAAGAACATGTGTACATGGGAGAAACCCAGGAAACTGAGTCTCTCAACACAATGGCAGAGATTCTCCTCTGAAATCCTAACTTCCACTAAAGACAAAGGTGGATGTTGGGGGTGGGGTTTTGGGATTTGAGTGGGGAAGAAGACAATTCTCATGGAGAGGGACATGTAAACATTTGTCTGAACTATTTCCTCTGCACTGGGGTCTGGTCTGGAAGGGATAGCAGGGAGGTGAGAGGAAGAGGCCTCTCTGTAGTGGGGCTGGCCCTGGGGGCGGGTGTGGGGGTGGTGTGGGCAAGGGGGATGGTGTGTGAGATGGCACCAGAGGTGGTGGCAGTGACTCAGAGGTCAGGGATCTGTCTCTCTCTGTCTCTCTGACTCTCTCTCTGTATCTGTCTGTCTCTCTCTCTCGGGGACCTGAGGAGAGGAGGGGGGCACTCCCTGCCCACCTCACCTACCTCTCCCATGGGCCCATCTTTCTCTGGCCACTCTGGGAGCCCTGAAGGCTTGGGTTGAACCTGACAGGCCAAGGACACATGCACAGCCACCAGGGACTCGGGTAGGCCTCAGGGGGCCTCAGTGAAGGCCCCGCACACCTGCCAGGCTCTGAATGGGTGAGTCACCCTCTCGTGGTGGCCAGGTGCAGGTGAAGAAGGAATGCCTCTGTTCTAGACTTGGCTTCAGCTGTTGTCTCCCTCTCAACCCCCCACTTGCACTCAGCTCACCAGACGCTTCCCTTCTTTGGAAGCGGTGGTCTGGCCCTGGTGTCCAAAGGTGGACTGGGGTGCGAGGTCTAGACTATGCTTCAGCCAGCTGCTTTGTCCCAAGCCTCATTTCTTCTTGGAAAGACAAAACAATGGCCTCACCCCACGCCCGCACTTTTGACTCCAGCCAGGTGGATGAAAGGCTCTGTGGAGTCAGAAGGACTGAGACAGGCATATGGCAAAGCAGTGAGTGTGGCCCCAGCAGGCTGCAGGACTAGGGAGCCAGGGCCACACTGGGAAAGCCCTTCCCAGCCTCTTCTCTGGAGTCAGGAAGGCCTGGCCTTCCAAGTGCCCAGGCCATGGCTCTGGGTAGAAATCGACGATGGAGGACTTGCATGAAGCCCTCTGCCTCAGTGCACAGTTGCCATGCCGAGGGCCACGGGAATGCTGGCTCGGCTCACCTATTTTGTCCAAAGGAGGCCAGCCAGCCAGCAGGACTCGCCACCTGGGCCAGGCCGGTTTTAAGGTGACAAATTCAGCAGGAAGGAGCCCTGGGGCCTGCCACCAAGTATTTTGGGGCCTGTGCTGGGCCCTGTCACAGGAGGAAGCCACCTGGCAATTGCTGTGCCAGACCTGGGATCTGGCGGCCTCCCACAGCCAGGTCTCTTCCCTGTCCAGTCCTACCTCCATCGAGGGAGGATGATGGTCTTGGCAGTTGCGAGTGGAGATAGTCATTAAAGACTTAATTTGGACATGTAGTAAAAGAGCATAACACAAGAGCACTGATCTTTGTTCTGCCATTTATCAGCTTTGTAACCTGGGTGAGTTTTCTAGCCACTGTACAAAGTCTCTTCTTTTATAAAATGGTGAGAAGAACAACATGTACTATGTCGGGATGTTTTGAGTGTTATGTGAGTTAATGTATGTTCAAGCACGGAATTTACATTCAGAGTGCAGTCCATGGCTCAGTAGAAGTGTTTGCTGCTGTTATTATAATTATCATTATTTCATGTCCTTATCTTCCTTATGAGTTCCCTGTAAAACCAACCATGACCCACGGTGTCAACAGTTTTATTCCAGGTCCCTGCTTAAAGACCTGCAGATGGAGCCTCATGCTCATAACCTCCTATTTTTAGCCCAGTCTCTGGAGGGATGCATTTACTTCTTTATTCTTTGCACTGAGGCACTGAATGGAGGCCCACACCCAATCCTGAATGTCCTCCTTTTAATATGTGATGCTTTTGAAACACTGCTTAGTGTTTACTTGGTTGACTATACTCCCTGACATGAACAACGCACGGGAGATAGGATGTAGGAAACATTGTTTCATATAGGGATCTGGATTTACCATAACAGAGTACAGTTGATCAAGGACCAAGGTAGAGTTGCTTAATGCAAAGATCTTCAGAGATGAGGGTGTTCTAATGTGACACCACCTGAAAATAAAGGAAACACATAACAGCATATGTAGTTTTAAAAGGAAAAGCACACAACTAAAGAATTGATCCCATTAAATACACTATTCTATTTGTTTATGTATCAACTTACTGATACGAAATAGCCAGGTGTAGAGATAGTAGAACTGATCAATTTCATAGAGAATTCTTTTAACAGTTGCTCATATCTTGTGTTTTACCTCATTGATTAGGGTAATATTTTCATCTTTTCCTTTCCTAGTGTCTCTATCTCTCTCAACTTTTCCAAGAATTATATTTATATTATCTTCTAAAATTTTAGGGAAATTTAAAAAATGTTATGAAGTATTTTAAGTTGCTGATTTTGTATATTGCAGGAGCACTAAATTGCAAGTTAATTACTGATAATTAGAATTTTAGTTTGGCAAAAGATGGTAGTTGGAATTGATACCAGGATGTTTGTAACCTAGTTTTTTACTTCACTATTTGATGTAGTTTTCAAAATGCCAGAGCCAGTAATTTTTAATATAATAACTTGTCTCATTTTAAAATATGTGTTCTTGGGGAGGGTGACAGAGGTAAATAGAAAATAACTTAATGTAGTGACTGGTTTTTCTCCAATTGATCTGTTATAAACCCAAGAGCCACATAGCATTCTTTTGTCCATTTGGACCTGATGGCACTGTGTTAACTTTTCTGTGTTAAGACTCTAGCAATCTGGGGTCACACAATCATCTCGCTCCTAGTCTTGCTTTCAGTTGTAAGAGTGACATTGTCAATAATATAGTGACAAATTTACACACAGTCTACTATTTACTAAAATAGATATATCAATTGCAAACTTTGATAACGTAATTGTTAAGCAATGAACTATTTGCAGTGCAATTAACAACTGATTGCTACACATTATTGTGTAGTGACATCATGGTTACAACCATTATTTGCAACATGTGGCCCCTTTCAATTTTATTTTAAAGGAAAGGGTTCAATGACTTTTTTCTTTTTGAAGAAGAAAGACTTGCATTTCCATCTTAGAAAATTGAGAACTTGTTTTTTGCCTTTTTTTTTGTCTTCAGCTCTTCTTTATATTGGTTACTAATTCACATGTCCAGTTACTTCAGATTCATGGTGCTACCTCCTCTGCCTTTTTCATGGCTCTCACTTTAATTTTTCCATAATCCCTTCTGTGAAAGAGATTTATTTCCACTTTCATATATCGCAGAAGGAACCGAACCTCCTTTATGTGAACTTGGAGACAGAGGCCAAGGTGAAGACTTGGTGCCCCTCCCCACCAGTGAGCTACAGAAGGGCTGAAGATTCCTGTGAATCTTTTACTCTCCCCGGCTCCCTACATAGTTGGCATTGTCTCCATGGAGGAGCCCAGCTTGTTACAATTGAATTTTTGAAATCTATAGAAGCCAGCTGAAGGATAAGACGGGCTAGAAAGGACACCAGCAATCAGTGTGATCCAAAAGTTGTGACAGAAACATTAATAAGAAGAAAACTTTTCCATATATCTTCTTTTCTCTTTATCTTCTCTCTCTTCATTTTCCTTTACTTATATGGTACAAACCCTGTCCACCCCTCATGGTGGTTGTTTTTGTCTTCAAAGCCCCAGTACATAGTTGTATATCTTAGTTTTAGGTCAACCCATGGTGCTTCTTTTTCTTGGAGTCCCACGTCATTTTATTCGTATCTCTTTCATTCAAATTATTTCTGTATTGTAATTTATCTGTTTATACATATCTGTCTTTCTTACAGACTCCCAACATTTCAAGACCTTTGGGCACATAGTATATACTTAAGTATTTGAGCGAATAAATGAAGATCTTTTGTTGAATAAGATCTAAATAAATACAATACCTACTCAGCACATGAATGCAAGCATTTGAGAGAGAGTTTTCTGGCTGCTGAAGCAGGCTGTGTACAGGTTTAGGGGCTCACTGCCAAGGTTACTCAATAGATTTAGACAAAATGAACTAGATAATTAACTTTAGTTTTAAAATTCATGGAGAACAGTAGCAGGATACCTAGGTGTGAATCAAGACTTGATCATTCTTGCTGCATCTTTGGAAAATCCAGTCCTTCATCTTTCTATGAAAATGTGACTGGCCAAGAGAGTGAACAGAGGACTGGCTTTTACAAAGGCAATTTGGTCACAGGAAATCCTGGAGGAAAATATATGGAAGGAGAGCTGGTAGAAACATGTCTGAAACTTTTTGTGTAGAAACCCTAAAAATTGGGTTTACATGCTGGCTGAAAGAATTGTAACCCAACTTTTCTCCAAAATAGATTTGAGCAGCTTTTAAATATCTAGGTATACAAAAGGATTACAAAGGAAAATAGATCAAACCAAAAGGAATCTAGGGTGGAACAATGAAATGAAGCTGAAGTTAGCCAACGCACTGAAATGTGTTTCAGAAGGACCTGCAGTTTTTAAAGGTGGTTGGAAATGTATCGCTCAGGTTTAAAGTAGAGAGGGAAATGGGAACAATTCTCTATCATCTCTTGCCCATGAGATTAAAAGCAGGAGTCTCTCAGAGAAGCAAAATTTTTCTGGCCTCTAATGTCCCAAAAAAGTGATTTGAATGGCGCCTAATGAAAGAGATTCTCTGTGACAGTATCATCAACTCATTTTCAAGTTTAGTTCAAACACTTTAGGACATGTTCAATTGAGGTAGTGCACACATTCTATAAGGGGCCAAGGAAGAGGCTGACAGCATTCTCTCTCTCAGCTTCTCACTTGACCAAGGGAGAATATGTTCTTGAACAGATTGACCACGTCTCCTAAAGACAATGCTCCATTTTCAATTTTTCTTTTTGTAAACTCAGCCTGCATTTCCCCTTACTTATGCAAGCTCAGGTCCATGTGTAGACATCCTTCGTTGGCAAGGAGGAACAAATCCATATTATTAAATAATCAAATAAGCAGAACATACGTTTGGTGCCTTATAGGAAAATTACAGGTTACAGCCCACCTTCATTGGTGGAAGGACATGGTATACCGAAATTAAAATATCTACCATTTATTGTGCAGTTAATCATAAGTTATGTTATTTAAATAAAACTTAATGAATTCTTCTTCTATTAGGTTGATTAGATTTTAGTCAAACTGATATATAATTTTATATAAGTGCATTTTTACTTAAAATGTAAAACTCTTTAGAGACTGCTTCATTCAGTTTTAGAGGCATATTTTGTATATATTTGTGTGATTTTATTTATTTTCCTTCATAGCAGAGAGGCACATCCTACTCTTTTTCTTGCTGGTCTCTCTCTACAAGATAAAACTTATCCAAGTTTATTTTGTTTTATAAGGCATAGACTTACTTTGTGATGATAAAGAGATCATTTCTGAAACATATTTGGAACTGTGGTGAACACAGAGTTTTAGATTATGCTCAGAATTTTGTGAGGTAACTTCAAAAAGGATGGAACATTTAAAGTTTTACCAGGAAAGTTTTCTCCTACTTTGCTTCACAGTAGTTTTTTTTTTTTTTAAACAGTTTAGTTTCTTAACTCTTCAGAAGGGTGAGTGAAGGATTTGGCAGGTTTAAATGTACCCTTGACAAAGGTCTCTCTGTGTTACTCTTTCAAAACAACCATCCTATTTGATGAATATTTAATGGGGACTCTGTCAGTCCCAGAGCTGAGAGAGGCAGTTCCCAAAACTCCAGTAGGTTCGGGGAGAGGAGATTGTTGGTAACCAGTGTCGTCAGAGTTTGGATGAGGTTTGCTCATTCTCGGGATGTTAGAACTGAATGGAGTTCTCAAATGCAGCCCAGTGACTCTATACCTGAGCCCTGCTCAGAAGACAGTTGACTTGTCATTCACTATGAGCATGGTGTCTTCCCTCTGCTCGTGCCCCTTTTTGCCATTTCTCATGCTTCTCCTGAGTCTTTCTCTTTCCTACACATTCTTTCTGTCTTTCTTACTTTTACTCTCTATTATATTCCTACTCTTTATAATTTTTTCTTCTGTCTCTTATTGTTCTCATTCATTTTCTTTTTATTTTGTAGTACAGTCACTCTGTACATCACTTTCATCTTAAAATCTTGACCCTCTACAACTCCTATACTTCAGCTAGCTATTTTGAATAGAGTATTTTGATAAATTTCTCTTAGATGTTATAACATGCTGATTCAAGGAAATAAAAACTATCACGAAACGGATGGGGATGGAGAATAAATTCAGTTCAGGTAGCCATGGAATTAGAGGGAAACTGAGAGCTTAGGTGTGGGTGTTCAAAATATATCCTGATAGATCTTTGTAGTTCATTGTTGTGGTAAACTGCACACAGTCTTATTTACTGTTGTAGCCCAGAATTTTGCTCCTTTGGGCAACTCACCAGGCCTCGGCCTATAGAAAAGAAGCTGGGAAACACTGCATGCATTTCTAATGTAAAAAACTGTTCATGTTCCATCAGGGGACACTTTGGGCTCTTCTCCCCGCTATCTGAATAGAAAAAGAGGAAGAGCAGCTTTTCTCCATCTGCACAAAGCCAGGTTCTTATCTTGAGTTTGAGAGGATTTGGAGGTTACTGAAAACAAAAGTATTCCCGAGTTTGGATTTGCTTTAACAAGAACTATTGGCTGGCTGTGATGTTAAAGGTCTTTATTTAAAATTGGCTACTTCTAGTGCTGAGTTCAGAGTGGAGATTTGTCAGTATAAGAGAGAAGAATCCCTTTTTGATTAAGTCAGTGAAATACAGTATTTGGGAAAATGGTTATATTTGAAGGCCACTTGTTAGTATTCTGTTGCCACAGTGACATCTGTTGGTAAGTTACTGCTTCATGCTATTCTTGACGATTTTTGTTTGAAAGACACACCTGACCTTGATAAATAAATGGGAAGCAATAGGACATATTGGAGCATATGAGGAAGCCATTTGGGGTAAAACTAATGAGGCCTGGGTTTGTTTTTCCAAAAGGACCTGTCGCCTGCATTGCATATCTGCTTTCCCATGTCCCAAAGAGAAAAGTAAATGCCATTAAGATAAGGATGCAACTTCCCCCTCATTGGCATTTCCTTAAGGATAAGCATTTCTCCCTAGGCTGGGATTTGATTGCTGCAGTCATCCTGTGACCACCCAGCTCCAAACAACAGACCTGACACCAGCCATGCCCATAGAGACAGAAGCCATGCTCCCCAGTGTGTCCACCAATAGCTATTCTGGCAAGGAAATCCGGCAGGGCGATCTTGTGGCTATTGTAAAAGGGACCTTGAAATCCCATGTGATACATGCTCTTTGACAGTATATAACCGCTCTCTACACCCCAATTCTTTGGTGCCCTTCCTTCCTTAGAGAAGGAAGGTCCTGGGCCATGGTCTTCAAAAGTTGGCTCATAATAAACTCACCCCAATTTTGATTTATAGATTGATTATGGATTATTTACATTGACATGTTTTACAAGTAATAAAATATCTTGAAAGGAAAAAACAATAAAGCAGCAGCTCTCCATTACATATGAAAGTTGTGCTCCCCCTGTAGGGAAAATGAGGATCCAACATTGTTCAAGTACTTCATTTTATAATAGACTGGTGCTTTTCAAAAATATAGCTATTATTGTAAGAGTAAAGATACTCTTAAGAATAGTGCCATCAAACAGGCTTTCCCAGCACCTTTTTGTCAGAGCTGAGACCAACATCAGGCTGGGGCACTTGAAGAGGCATGGTGCACTCAGCTGAGTGTTATTTAATTACTGTGAGATGATTAGCCAATAGCGAATAAGATGGAGAAAGATTAAAAAGAGGTAAAGGGAAATAAAGTTGGAAATAATTAAGAAAAATAGTGCCTTCAAAATATCCTCTCATTATTTTTATAAATTTTTTTTTGAGGCATGCCTAGGATAGCATGTTAGATTTTTCTAAATCCTTATCTCCGGGGCATATATTACTGAGTTCTTCATTATATATGATAATGCCAAAAAAAGCTGGACAAAAGTATTCTATACTATCGACAAGGACAAAACATGTACAGCATTGCTCTATATATTAAGATTCCAGCTGTAATAGTCTAGATATATATTCATGTGTGTAAAATTATAATGATTTTCTATTTTTCTCAGGCTGTGAACCATGGTAAAATATATAGTAAGAATCAGAAAAACCTGATGAACTAGGTGACTTAAAACACCAGATGTTACACCTTGGACATTCAAGGGTGAAACAGATCAATTTAAATTTCACACCTTCTCCTTTCCTTGTAGACAGTGAAGTCTCTGGAAGACAGAAAACACATAAAATTAATCGAGAGTTAACAGTGTTTGGAGGCAGTTGAGGTTAAGCACTCAACAATGATGTCCCTTACTTCAGGAGCCATTGACTCTTTGTCATAAGTTTATTGTATAGACGAGTTCTCTTCTTAGATGATTTGTGTAAGTTTCATAGAACAGAGACAGAGCAGGAGAATTAACTATCACTCTACTGTGCACCGGTTCCTTTACTGTATTACCTCATGCAATTCTTACAGTAATCCTTTAAAGTAACTATTATAATTCATGTTTAACTGATAAAGAAAACCATGTTAGGGGCCTGCCCAGTGGTGCAAGCGGTTAAGTGCACGCGCTCCGCTGCGGCTGCCTGGGATTTGCCGGTTCGGATCCCAGGTGTACCAACGCACCGCTTGGCAAGCCATGCTGTGGCAGCGTCCCATATAAAGTGGAGGAAGATGGGCACGGATGTTAGCCCAGTGCCAGTCTTCTTCAGCAAAAGAAGAGGAGAATTGGCAGTTGATAGCATAGGGCTGATCTTCCTCACACACAAAGAAAGAAAGAAAACCATGTTTATAAAATTGATCAAGGGTGAGAGGGAAGATCTGAACATCAGTGTGTTGGGTTTTATCCCTCATATTCTCTCCACTGTGACAAAAATGGTAATTCAACATGGGTAGTCACCATCTGGCTATTTAATACCAGCTCCTGCCAACATCATTGAATGAGATGAGATGAGAAGTTTATTTCCAAACTTATTCTATTATATTCAAAGTATACTATTTATGAGTCAGATGTCAAGACATGTTTTAGAGGCATAGAGAACAACTTAGTTCACCTACACATTTTAAAGTTTTACTGAAACTTTCGTGTGACACATTGTGTCAACTTTACCAACTTTAGTGCCTCACTGTTCTTTTTTTAAAAAACTCACAATTTCATTTTTCATGTAAAGCACTTTGCTGTTTTCTTTTTAGTCACTAGATGGCAGTTCTGTATCTCCCTAAATTACCACTGCAGCAGGAAATGAGAGGTCTTAAGCCAGTTTGCTCTGTACAAATGATGGACATAGGATGATTTCTGGTCCAGCAAGGCTGCCTGTGTTCTTCCATGGCCGTAACGGGGATGTCCAGGACTACTTAGTCAGAAGCACTAAGCAGACTCAGACAGCATCCTCTAAGTTCTTCTTCAGATGTGAGTTCTGGCACCTGTCCTCTCACCTGAGCACACTGGAGTTTATTGAATGTGTTCTGACACTTACTCTCTCCCTGTAGTTAATAAGTCTGGGAGCACCATACCCCTAGAAAAAACACATGATTCATAAAGCCTTTTCTCAACTAAATGGAGTTGAGAGCTGTGTTATTGCCCACGAGTCTGATGTTTAAAGCAAACACAGCTGGAGCTCGTGCAGAAAGAAAGAGCATCAGCTACTCCTGGAGGGCTTTTATTGATGCTCCTATGGAATGAGCAAGTTTAAAATAAAACCACATTGGTTTAAACATCACTAACTGATTATTTTATTTTCAAGTAATATGCTCTGAAAATCTGCTATGTCTAAAAAACTATTTCATAAAACTGAAACAATTCTGTTTTTTATTCTCTGGTATTTGAAATACTATTAAAACTGTAAATCATTTAACATTCTACAATATAAAAATAGTCAAATATCAATTATATTCTCTAAAAATATTTGCTCTCATGTTAAAGATTATTATATGGTAGCAAAATTGGTTACCACCCACTTTTTAACTAATTTTTTGCTTTTGAAATTACATATAAAATATGTATTTTGAAGTATTTTCCTAAAACAGCATCTTTCGGATATAAATGGACTAGTTGAAAGGTAACAAGAATGAAATTTGATCTTTAAAATTCTAGCTTTGTGTAAGAATTGATAATATCAGGCAGTTGCAAATTGGGTCTTTCCACATTATGATATTTATTAATTGTGAATAGCCACATCTATTTCAAAGTGTTGAATAATAAAAATAAACAATATCAGCACTCTCTTACACCACATGTACAGTTTATATGCAAATAAATTCTCAAAGATCAGAAAAACGCTTATGATTTCAGATAACTGGTAAAATACTATCTTACTCCAGTTTTAACCTCACTTGAAATTGACTTAAAACTCTTCTCTTAGGATTCTGCTCTGATCAGTGCCCCAAGTTCCCCTCAATGCCTCATTTGATTGCAAACATATCTGAGGAATTGAATATTCTTTTCCATTTGTTCTCATTAAGGAATCGGTGATAGTGCTTTTTATACAATGACCACTTGGTACAATTTATTACTAGTTTCAGTAACATCTTTATTTAGGAACTAATCAAGGAAACAGATATGAGGAATGTGGGGTCGCCTAGTTGATAGTGCTTGAGGGATTCCTCACGTGAGTCTTGGCATAGAAAAGTTTAAAGAGTAAAGCAGTATTGGTCAGATCAAAATTGTGGGGTGGGGTCTGTCTCAGGGCACAAGAGGTTAAGTGCGCGTGGTCCACTATGGCGGCCCGGGGTTCACTGGTTCGGATCCTGGGCATGCACTGATGCACCGCTTGTCAAACCATGCTGTGGCAGCATCACATATAAAGTGGAGGAAGCTGATCACAGATGTTAGCCCAGGGCCAGTCTTCCTCAGCAAAAAGAGGAAGTATTGGCAGATGTCAGCTCAGGGCTGATCTTCCTCACACACAAAAAAAGTGTGGAGGGAACACAATTCTGAAGGAATAATGATGGAGACGTAAAAACAAGAAGCCACTTGAATTACATGGGAAGGTATTAGACACATTAAAGGGCTGGGAAAAAACATTGCTTAATGTAAGTTCCTTCTAAACTCTAAGGCAAAAAGTAATATGAATTTACATTGTAATTATAAAACACAATTCACAAGACAAGTAAACAACTAAAGTAGAAAGCAGAGTAAGAAAAGTAGAGGTTAAAGGAGAGATGGAGAGAGATGGTTGGGGTCAGAAAACATGGCTTAGTCATCCTTGAAGTCTTCCTCAGATTCTGATCATTCTTAGTGCTCAGAAAACACTTGACCCCATGAGCCTGGGGAGGAACAAAGTGAGAGGAGGTTGGGAGGGGAGACAATGCAAGGATACCCTTATATAGGCACTGACATTGAAAATCAGTGACATTTTGCCAAGGTCTTTACCATAATATATTAAAGATTATTCTGGAAAGTTAAGGATTTTTCTGGAATGTACATTTTCATTTCATGGAATTACAACTAGCCCAGAGAAGGATTCAGACATTTCAGCTTTAGAAATGAAGAGAGGGGCCGGCCCTGTATCACAGTGGTTAAGTGCGCGCACTAAGCTGCGGTGGCCCCAGGTTCACAGGTTCAGATCCCGGGTGCACACTGATGCACCGCTTGTCAAGCCATGCTGTGGTGGCATCCCATATAAAGTACAGGAAGGTGTGCACAGTTATTAGCCAGGACCAATCTTCCTCAGCAAAAAGAGGAGGATTGGCATCAGAAGTTAGCTGAGGGCTAATCTTCCTCCCCCCCAAAAGAAAGAAAGAAATAATAAAATTTTCTGTGAGTTTTAATAATGAAAACCAATTAGCATCTGGGAAACTGTTGCAATTTGTGATGAGAATGTGAAGAAGGAATTAGATATCACACGTTGTTTTTGCTTTTCTCTATGGCAGTAAGGCTTTCAGGGGAATGAAGTTCCATCTTTACTCTATTGAGTTTGAGAAGGTGTAAAATTCATTTGTGCTGGGCAACACTGTTGACCTGTAGAGAAAGACAAATAGTTCAAGCAGCTGATCTAAAGAAATAACTGAGCTCATAAAAGTTTTTAGCTTATAAATGGTGCTTCTTCTTTATTGAATTTTACTGGACATCCATTGACCTATATGTGCAAGGTATTTTTGGTAGGTATTGAAGGAAATACAAATAATTATAAGATTCCAAGCTCCTCCACATACACGACATGGTTTGCAAGATGTAATTTTATTCTTCCAAGGTATTTAGTGTATGTTATATTACAGAACCTTAAAAAAATTGGGAATGTTATTGAGAAATTGCAATTAAGGACAGCTTCTTAGGAGAGGTGGACTAGATCAAATCCTCAAAGGGACCACTTTTGGGCAGATAGAGGGAAGAAAGAGTGAGGATTTCAGATTGGGGTAGAGAGGAAAGGTACAGAAGTAGAAAGGAACATGGCATTTGGGCATGGGGTTGGGGAGGCCATGATAGGCACAGTCATCCCATGACTGAGAGCCAGCTCAGTTTCTTCCTCCAGGAGTCCAGCACTGCTTCCCACCTCCTGGTCTCCTCCACCTGCAGACCCCAACCTTGAGCCAAGGCCTATCTTTTTTGTATGTGTGTGTAAAGAGATCAGCCCTGTGTTAACATCTGCCAATCCTCCTCTTTTTTTGCTGAGGAAGACTGGCCCTGGACTAACGTCCATGCCCATATTCCTCCACTTTATATGAGACGCCACCGCAGAATGGCCTGCCAAGCAGTGCATCAGCGCCCGGGATCTGAACCGGTGAACCCCGGGCCACCTCAGTGGAACACATGCACTTAATAGCTTGCACCACCAGGCCGGCCAAGACCTAACTTATCTGGATAGATGCCTAGTCTCCCAACAGCTCCCTTTACTTCCAGTCTTAATTTCTTCTAATCTTTCCACAACAATGCCTCCAGAGTTACCTTCTAGAATGCAAATTTGCTTAAATCTTATATCTGCTTAGACTCCTTCAATGACAGCTCAGAGCATCCGAGAGAACATTCAGATTCCTGAGCTGGACATGCAGGCTTTGCCTTGCTGTCCTCATCTTTAGCCTCGTCACCCACTGTGTCCTACATGTTCGCTTTGTTCCTGTCTTAAAAATACCCCCATTTTTGGAAAGATTTAGCATGCTTTATATCTGTCATTTCATATGTGTTTCTTCTACACTCCTACCCCCCTTTTTAATCAACTTAATTCCTATTTCTTAATCTACACTCACGTCAAATGTTCCTTCCTCTTGGACACTTTCCTGAGAGGTCTCCATCTGGAGACCCCTTTTGATGTTCCCACTCTGGGACCCTGCACTTATTTACTTTTTCATAACTGTTGTTTCATTCATGTTTCATAGACAGTGAGCTACTTAAAGCTGAGACTATCCTCCTTCTTGATAAATAAATGGCAAGCAATAGGATATATTGGAACATATGTGGAAGCCATTTGGTGTAAAACTAATTGGGTCTGACCTTGTTTTTTATTTTTTTTTCCAAAAGGGGCCTGTAGCCTCTGTTCATCCTTTGTATAACCGCTTTAAGCATTTAACATGTCCCAAAGGCAAAAGCAATGCTAAAATAAAATAAAGTCTAAATAAAATAAATAAAATAAAATAAAGTTAAAATAAAAAAAGTCACTGCATTGTATATATAAAAAAAAGAATTTCTCCCTAGCCTAGGATTTGATTGCTGTGCTCATCCTTTGACCACCCAACTCGAGACAACAGCCACACACATGGAGACAGCAGACCTGATACCCACTGTGTCCATCAATCCACGTGACAACAGGTCAATGTCGCAGCTATTGTAAAAGGGACATTGCAATCACATGTGGTACATGCTCTTTGATGGTATATAACCACTCTGTACACCCCACTTCTTTGGAGTGCTCCATTTCTTTGTGAAAGGACTCTCCCAGGCTATATGGTCCTCAAAGGCTGGTTCATAATAAACTCACCCCAATTTTGATTTATAGATTGGTTATAGATTATTTGCATCGACAATCTATTTCTCCATCCAATATCTAAACACAGTACTTGACACCTTTGGTACACTCAGAAAATTTTTGATGAGTGAATAAGTATGTGGGAGACAACACTGTCTGGAGCAGAAGGGGCTTTACGGGGAGTGATAGAAAATTCACTCACATTCCTACCATAGTGGATGAGGCTGTGGGCTTTGGACCAGTTTTTCTGGGCACCAATCTCAGTTATTCCACTTTTAACTGGGCAACCTGTGCAAAGTATTTACTCTCTGAGCCTTAGTTTCCTCATCTAGAAAATGGGGCTGCTGAGAACTCCTATCTCATAGGGTTTTAGTGAGATTTAAACGCATTAACTTATGTAAAGTACTTAGAGGAGCTCCTGGCATATAGTAGGCACTAAAATGTTAGCTGTTATGTTATCATTATTGCTCTTATATCTAAGCAATATTCTGGTTTTGAATAGATGCTTTCATAATATAGTTGATCCTCATTATTTGTGGATTCCGTGTTTGCACACTTGCCCAGTAGCTAAAATGTACCAGCAGCCCCCAAATCAACACTCACAGGGCTTTCATGTCCATTTGCAGATATACATAAAGTGGTGAAAAATTTGATTCACTCGATGTGCACGTTCCCAGCTGAAAGTGAACAAGGTGACGCTCTGCCCCCTTGTTTCAGCCCATACTGTAAACAATTGTCCTTCTTGCAGTCTATTTAGTGCCTCATTTCTTATCTTTGTGTGCCTTGTGTTGGTGACTTTGCTGTTTAATATGTCCCCCATGTGTAGTGCTGCAATGTTGCCTGGTGTTCCTCAGGGCCAGAGGCTGTGATGTGCCTTTATGGAGAAAGTATGTGTGTTAGACAAGCTTCTTTCAGACACGAGTTACAGTGCTGTTGGTGTGAGTTCAAGGTTAATATGTCAACAATATATGTTAAATAAGGTGACTTTAAAGAGAAGCACACAGAGAGCAAGGTTATGTATTGATCAGTTGAAGAAAATGTGACTAAGGTTTGCAGGAACCTAACCCTGCATTTCCTGTAGGAGCAGTGGGTCATATTCACCGATTCAGTGTTCACAGTGACTTTATAGACTGTCACACTGTGCATAACGAGAACTGACTGTATCTTATGTAATCCTCACATACTCCTTTATAATAGGAAGTGTAGGGAACAGGGTGTCCATATTTTACTATTAAAGTAAGGCTATTAAAGTACTTATGAGCCAAATAGAGAATTTAAAATGTCTTGTGCTCAGCATAAGAGCCATGAGTTTTTGTGAAAGGAAGATCTATGATGAACTGATGTTAAGGAAAAATTACCTGGCAAGAGAATGTAGTTTTGAGAGGAAGAGGGAGAACTGAGACAGAAAGGAGGACCAGCTGTTAAACTCTCCAAGTATTCCTATCGCTAGATGAGGAGATTCGGATCTAAGGTGCTGATGTGATAAAGGAAAAGTAGCAGCTAAACGATGAAATAATGGATTTGGTAACCATATATAGGGTATAAATTAGACTGTGGTTCTCAAAGTGATCTCCCTGGTCCAGCAGCATCAGCATCACCTGGGAACTGGGCAGAAATGCAAATTCTCAGGTGCTGCTGCAGAACTGCTGAACTGGAAACTCTGGGGTGGGGCCTGGCAATATGGGTTTCAACAAGGCCTCCAGGTGCTACTGGTGCCCATCAAGTTTAAGAGCCTATGAATTAGAAAAATGATTTCAACACGTCTCCATGCCCAGGTAAGCTGCAAGGCAGGGAGGTGGTATTTCTTTGGAGGATAAGATGCATTTTAAATTTTAGGAAAAAGTATTTCAGTGTCTGTTTCATCGTAAGGATTCCAGAGATGCCATTTTAGCTCTCTGTGTGTGACGCTCTTTTTCCACAATACATTCTTCTTTAGAGAGCCCTTGGTAAGTTATTTGCCACTCACCACATGTTCTGAGAGTCCCTTCTTTCTTGAAATCCCCTTTCATACTTGAAAACATACTTTATTTTTGTGCACAATCTCCTCTATTTAAAATCTGGATTTCTCTTCCTATAGGATCATGTATGGCACAGGCAGACTTACTGTAAATTTGGAATACCATTGCTTTGTTCCAAAACCTTAGAATGTTTTAGAATTTAGAACCTGATCCATAGAGAATTTATATGTTTCTGTGTAGGATTCATATTTTTTAGATGTCTAGAGGTATCTCAACTTGCCAGTAATGTGGCCTTAGATTTAGCAGAACTTGAAACTCTCAATATAGTAGAAAATGAATCACATGTCTCATATTAAGATTTACAAGATAGGTGATCACAATGTTAACTTACCAATAAGCACGTTCTATATTCTAGGCTCTGAAAGTATCTTGCTTACATAATAAACATGTTAAAGTTTCAAAGAGGAGCCTATTAACTTTTCAGCAAAAGCTTTACTTGAGTGTATCTTGGCTTCATTTTTGACAGTTTTAGCCTTCATATTACAGTAATGTTTTCTTTTTCTGGGAATCAGATAATCTTGTATTTGGTGAACATTTTACCTTTTAATGGCCACTTGTATTTTGTGATATGGAAGTATTCAAACAATCTATAAAAACTAACCATTACCACCCACATATAAGATTATATAGGAATGGAAGCATTTTGGCTGACATTGTATACAATGGTTCAGCCAAAGCAGATGGCAGACTCTACCACTTACAATGATTTAGGGGTTTGAAGCAGTATTTTTAAATGCAAATAATCTCAAAATTGGTAATATATAAAGTATATTACTAACTGTGTTAACTAACCAAAATAGTTAAATTTGTTATGTTTCCTCCATTTATAAGGATGCACCCATTATATAGATTCTGTACAAAATTGCAAAGATTAATTTTTCCTTTTCAAAATTTATTTATTTCTATTTTTAATAGTGAGAATCTTAGTGTTGGGTAAACTGCTGCACAATTACTGGAAATGCTGAGAGTCATTTGAAAAGTGTAGAAGTCTAAAGATAATGAAAAGTACATTTCTCCATTGTCAAGTCCCTTGAGGATATGATAGGCCTCTGTCTAGTTGTACCCTGAAGAGATGGAAGATTAAACACCAGCACAGGACACAAGGGAACAGGCTGCCAACTTGAGGGCTTCCCATGGACAACAGAGTGCCTGGCAGACTCTTGGAGATTAAATCTGGGCTTTGTCCATGGGTGGGCCCTGAAAGGAGGATTTTGCTTAAATGACCAGAGAATAGACAGCCTTTCTTCTTGATAATAAGTATTACTTACCATGTAAATTTCTTTATAAATCTCTGAATAAAATATAACCCGTATAGAAATCAACTCTTACTGACAAGCCCCCACAGCCTTCTTTAGAGAGCTCAATAGAAAATGTCTCAGCTGACTGTGAATTGGTCTTCTCTGAAAGCCAGCAAGCCCTTCACTGACAGCCCTGGATAAGGAAGGCCAGATACAATTCTTTGAAGATGTTTAGCTGAATTCAGAACCAAAAATCCTAACTCCAGTTGTCTCCTCTGTGAGAATGGATGGCCGGCCTTATTTCACAGGCTGGGCAGTTGAAGTTTCAGATGAGCTTACTTGCTCTGTTCCCCAGGGATGGAAAAGCTGGACTGTGACATTGATTCAGAGCTGAGATTTTGCAAGTAAAGGTAACGTCATAGAGGGGAATAAAGATTTCAGCAAACTGTTTTTTTGTTCTCTACAGTGGAAATAATTTAAGAAGCAGATAGTCTCTCACTCCAACTTCTCTTCCCTGTTCTCTATCTGTAATATCACTTTAAAAATTCTCTCTATCAAAATTTCAGTCTTTTTTCTTTACAGTGTGTTTATTATCATCTTTATGAATTCTTTGACATCCCCACCTTCATGGCACCACAACGCTAGCCATTGAGATATTATTATAAATTCAGTTTTGCAATTTCATCCCCTTATCTCTATTTCCTCTGCCATTTCGTAGTTTTAGTTCTTATTGTATCTTATGCTTGAAAACATTCAAAGCTTACAGAGTATATCAGTTCCTTATTTTCTCAATTTTTTATTATCTAAGTGCCCTTAACTATCACTTTTTTTTAAAAAAAGAAGTGAAATACATGACAGAACAATACACTGTAATAAATTGACCACTTATAAAATTAAATTCAACCTGAAATCCCTCCCCACTTAACAGAGACCATCTTTTATAATTCGCCATGCTTTAGTTTGGGCAGAGTCAGTTTATCAATGGTTTTTGGATGTTTTAATCCACATTAGATAAATACAGTGTAAGGTAAAATTGTTAACCTTGCAGAAGTTGTAGAATTTCCTGATGGTTAGAGAAGTTGATGGCGATGAACCTGAATCATATGAAATGTAGTTGATTAATTAACACCTGACAAAGTTTGTTAATTTAGTAAAGATGATGATAAGACATACATGTTGAAAAGATAACTTTGCATATCAGAGTGTTGTCAGAGGGCACTGGGAAAATTCATAATGTTCTCAAATACTACAAAAAATGAACATTTCTTCATAAAAGATGTCATACATGATGGCATCATATACTTCTGTCAGAAAATTTGCAATGAAGAACATTAACACTTGAGTCATTTTAATTCTAACAATTTGTTCATGCCTAATATTAGGTTAAAAAACTTTTTGGAAATAAAGTGATAAGTGATGTACTTGCTTAATTTTTAATTTTTTTTAGTAAATAATCTTTTTCACATTTAAAAAAAAATATTTATTTGCATTTATTTTATGCTGAATTTATTCATGGGCCCAAAGACTTTTTTTTAATTAACTAACACCAATTCTTTTCAAACTCATTCAAAAAGTTGAAGAGGAGAGAATACTTCTAAATTCATCCTATGAGCTTAACAATACTCTGATATCAAAGCCAAAGACAATAAGAGAAAAGAAAACTACAGTTCCATATATTTGATGAATATTGATATAAAAATCCTCAGTAAAATAGTAACAAAGTAAATTCAGCAGCATATTAAAAGGATTATACATTATTTTTAAGTGGGATTTATTCCTGGAATACGAGGATGTTTCAATATATGAAAATGAATCATTATAATAAACCACATGAACAGAATGAAGGAAAAAAACACATGATCATCTCGATGGATGCAGAAAAAACATTTGACAAAACTAAACATGATTTCATATTAAAAATACTTAAAAACCCTCAGAGTAAAAGGAAGATACTTCAACATAATAAAAGCCATATATAGAAATCCACAGAAAACATCATATTTAAGGGTGAGATACTGAAAGCTTTTCCTCTAAGATCAGGAACAAGGCAAGAAGGCCCATTTTCACCACTTATGTTCAACATGGTATTAGAAGTTCTAGCCAAAGCAATTAGGCAAGAAAAAGAAAGAAATAGCATCCAAATTGGAAAGGGAGAAGTAATATTATATTTGTTTACAAATAATATCTTATAGGTTTTAACCCATAAAATTTCCACAAAAAAATTCTTAGAACTAATAAATTCTGCAGAGTAGTGGGACACAAAATCAACATGAAAAAATTAGTTGTTCTTCTATACATTAATAATAAGTTTAAACTTATTTAAACTTAACATATCGTGACTTAGGAAATTGGTAGGGTTTTTCGATAGATTTACTATGCGTTCTAATTTTTCCTATTTAAAACAATGGGAAATAGGGTCTCAGAGTTCTTTCTCAGAGAAAGTCTGACATTTCAGGCACAGATTACTGACAATTATTAATGGCATATGACTTTCCCACCTCATCTTAGTTTTAAGTTTTCAATTCATTACTGTGGAAATGACCTAACTTTGCTTCTTCCAAATCTTGTAGTAATACCGATGCTCCAGAAAGTCGGGCTATGGATATTCTGCTGTTGTGCGTCCTCCCTGCAAAGAAGTGGAGCTGCTCATCCACCAGTCTGAGAAGTGTATGGTGTTGTAGTATTTGGAGTCAATCAGAGTAGCTAAATGGAAAAATGACTTCAGAGAATTATCACCATAACCCCCCACAGCAACAAATTATTTTGCTTAATTATTTTGTGATTCTGAGGGTATATTTAAAAAGGGATATTAAAACTGGTTCCCAAGGAGCCAGCCCTATAGTAGAGCAGAAATTGCATATTACCTTCCTAAACAAACTTGCCTAACATTGTGGGAAGGACCAATGGGATGTTTCAGTGCTGTTGCCTGTGTTAACGAGGCCAAGAGGTCCACACTGGGATAAGGAAGTCCAGTGAACAAGCCTGTCTGCAGCCTCGGAGAAGGGGCATGCGTGTGGTCCCCTGAAGTGGCTTAGGGATCACTTACCAGTGCACCTGAGTTTCCTGTCTGTATAATGCAGGAATTGGGGCTGCCCACTATGATGTTTTCTCCTTTTTATGACATGGCTCAGGGCAGTCCTTCTAAGACACTTGACCAAGGTATGGGCCCTTCAGGCGGGCAGGGTCCAAAGGGAGGATCTCTGCAGCGACCCTGACCGCTGCGTCCAGAGGGAGGATCATGGCAGCCTGGAGGGATAGAGGGGATGGTAAGACTTGTGGCCTTGTAAAGTCAAATTCCAGGATCCCAGGCACCCGGTATTTCCATTTTAAATATTGAATTTACATTTCAAATACTGACCAGGGAGCTTCCACGAGGGCTGCAAGCATCCTCAGCAACAGCCAGGCTGGTGAGCCCCACCCCTACCTGAGTACCGGCCTCAAGGGATGCAGCCCAACCACGCTGTGCATACTCTGGGTGGTGGGAAGGGCATGGATGGTGGGCGTAGTATAGACCAAAAGCAGGGTACAGGGTGGGGTGGAGAAGCAGAGGGGCGTTGGCCAGTGGTGGAGGGCCAAGGCAGGAGTTGCTGACCCTAGCTGTGCATGCTGGGAGCTTTTGTCTCTTAATTGCTCCCAGCTGGCAGCCTGCAGGGCTTCAGGAGTACAACTCCCAGGATGCTCTGGGCACCGCACGGTGCCTAGCCCTGGGGTGAGGAGCAGGGCAGTGTACACTTGGCCAAGGGCCAAACCACCATTGGCTCAAGACCCTTGTCCTCCACCCGCTCCACGTTGACTGAGTCTTGGAGGGATGTGAGATGACGAGAGGAACCAGGGAGTTAGGAGGGTGTGGTGGCTGCATGGGCAGCCGAGGGCCTGCAGCGTGCAACTGCTTTCGTCCAAAATTGAAGCCAGACTCGCTCCTCTTCTCCAACACCTCCCTCCGTTGTTTGATTCCTCCTCCCACCTGTGTGCCTGTGGGTCTTTCCACAGCCTCCTATCTAGTCCAGTGCCAGGTGCTTCTCTAAACTGCTTATAGGAACTGATTTGACATCCCAGAATCTTTCCACTTTGCCTGCTGCCCTCTGCCTTCTCCAGCCAAAGTGTCATCACTTCATCAGCTTTTGGGAGACATTCGCCCTTGTGGCCCCTCTTGCAAGCAAAACTTAAGAGCTGTGCAGGGTGGGAACATTGGCTGTTGCTTGCCTTTTTCACAAATGTGGAAGTTGAGGCATCTGTGAGGTTAATCATTGGTTTCCCTAGGCTCCGCTAAGAGCAGAGGAGAACAACCCAATTCCCAGGCAAGTATCTAGTAGGCCATTTTCACAAACCCATTCCAGTGCAGAGGCCTCCGAAACAGCAACCTTAAGATGAGAATAGCTTAAACATTTTGCCCTTTAGATTGATCACCTAATCTCAGCTCAGGCCTGAGTGGCCAGTCTCTCAGGGACACGGGTGGCGAATCTGATCCCTCAGGAAGAGAAGGGTGGTCCAGCTTTGGGAGAGGGATGTTCAAGGTAGACAGCACTTGGGCAGCATTTGAAACCCGTCAGCTTTAACATCTCTGCTTTGGATTCTGGCAAGTTTCCCGGATAAACACGCCTAGGGATAGTCAGATGTACAGTGTTCTTTAAAAATTCATTAGAGTAGTGAAAGGAACAGAGCATAAAATATGCTGCTTATTTGCAAAAGATAAAATGCAAGCAAGACCTTCCTGTTAATTATTTTCTGCTCATTCTCTTGGCTGTACTGTACGCTTGAATGCAGAAAGAAAAATCTTGAATTGCCAAATTCTCTTTTCCTGAGATTGGTAAATTAACTTAAAAGTCTTATTGAAACCTGTGGAGGAATGGTTAGCAGCTTTCAAGATTTATGTCATCCCTAAAACTTTGGGTGTTGATCTACGTGAAAAAAAGTCCTTGTTTATATTACCCATCCCAATAGGTTTCATTTCTGATTCCTGAATGTGGGATATTACCAAATCAACTGAAAAACCTGGTCATGGAAACTGGACCCTGTCACTTTGTCAAGAATTTGCCTCTTTATGAATTAATGACACATGAGTTTTTTAACATTTTTGTAAAGAAAGGATGAGAAAGTCTGTAGAGTCTCTGAATGTGGCAAGACAGGGAAGTCTCATTACACCACATCCTCGGGTTCTTCTCTCGTGTTTAATAGGCCCGGGTGATAGTCCGTGTGGTCAGGTGCAGTGCCGCTCCCCCAGCCCCAGTGTTCCATCCTACTCTGGCCTGTGCCCTCTTCAGGGGGTTCTGATGACACTCGTCCACAAGGGTTGGAAGGAGACATTGTAACATGAGGATATTCATCATCTTGAAACAAGGATTAATGGAGAGGAAAGTCTCAGGGTGTGTGTGCTCCGATGCACTGCTGTTGGGGTGTGGCTGCAGTGACCACTGTGCTCCCAGCAGTCCCCACAATGGCTGTCTCAGATGTTTGATCTCCTGGCACAACCACAGCAGCTGTTGACAGAGCTGGGCGCTCGTCGTGGTTCAGTGTCTTCCATCAGATTTTGTGGCTCTGACCCTCCTCTGCTAGCCCCATTCCCATTCCTATCTGCTGAGTTGATTGTTTTGTAGTTGTTTCCTAGGAACCACTGTGTATAACTGTATTTCACAGTGTCTTTAGGGATGCACTCTCACTACACAAGTCACTGTACAACATCCACTTATCCTGTTGTAGCCCATGTTCCTCCTCTCCAGTGGAGATGTGAAGAACCCTGCTTACTCGGAGCTCCTCTCATTCTCATGCTGCTGGGGCTGCCCTCGAAGCTGGGCATCTCGTCTTTGGTCTCATCAACATTATTCTTTTCATCGATTATTCTGAAGTCGGCTACGACTTTGTTATTAATGTGGACACTGGCTGTCACAGGCACTTTTATGTATCTTCCCCAACAGCTCTGTGAAGTAGGCCTGTGATACCCATTTTACAGGGGGGACACTGAGGCTCAGAGAGGTTGAGTAGCTTCCTTCACTTCACACAGTTTCTTGGTACATTTTGAGTCTCCACCTGGAACTCCGCCTCTCAGGTGTGTGCACTTAGCTGGTGTTCCACTTTGTGCCTCTCTGCCAGCCTCCCCAAAGGCACAGGCCCCATCCTGAGTCCATTGTCTGCTTGACGGCAGTCACCCTGCACAAACAGGCCCTGGGCGGGGAGTGGACTAGTCGGGCATGGTCCTCCAGCTTACCCTGGGCAGGTTCTAGGTTTATTGTGAGAGCTGGAGCAGTGGAAGATACTGACCGTCACTCACCTGGAAGGTTTGTTATGTAGAAATACTCCACTGACTTTTTGCAGGTGTCATGTCTTCTTTGTCTTCATTGCTCCTCTGGGCTTTCTCCTACAGTCCGTGCTGTGCAGTAACATACAGTACAGAGACTGGTGAACATAATACTGTTGCCCTGCACCAAACGGTCACATCACTCATTTTTCTAATTATGAAAGAAATACATACTGTAAAAAAAGTCAAATTACACAGATCTATGTAGAGTAAAGTGAAACCTTCCCCTTCCATCCCCTTCCCTGCAAACTCATGCCCCTACTCAGAAGGAACAGTTGTTAACAGGGTGGGGTTTATTCTTCTGGACATATCCTATGAATTTATAAATACACATAAATTTTTTTAACATAAATTACATAACTACATCGTTTTGCAATTTGCTGTTTCCCAAACCATATATCATAGACATCTCTCCTTATCAGTGAACATCACTCTAACTTACCTTTTTAGAAGCTTAAGAGGTATTCCAAAGAATAAGAAAACCATGATCTGTTTATTTCTTCTTTGATAGAAACGGGATTACACCCAGTTTCACTACTATACATAATGCTGCAGTAAGATCCTTGCATGGAATTTATTACACTGCTATTCAACTGCTCAATTTGCTTTGTGTCCTTTTAGTCAGAAACAATGATATATTTTTAACATTTTTATGGGAATTATTTTATAGGGAAATTAATTTATCACTGAATAAAGACATTTATGGGGAAACTGCACTTCAAGGTCATCCATCTCAGTATGCTGGAGAAAAAACATGAAACTTAGAAGGTATTATGCTTGCTCCATCACATTCTAACATGTCATGTTAACAATTTAAAGTTGAATGTTTGAATAGCCTCTACTCTCTCTGTTCAGAAGAAGGATGACTTTTTCTTGTCTTGAAAACTTCTGACTCCAGGGGCTCTCAGTTGGGCTTCAGAGAGGATAAGATATTGGTGTTGTATCTGTTTCTCTTCAGCTGTAGGCTGCATCTTCTAAAGATCATAGAATTGAACATGGTCCAATCGATATGTATGATTTTGGTCAAAAATTCAAAGTAATGTACCCAAGATAGGAATCTATAACTTTGGTTCTTAATAAAGAATTTCCTTTGATATCTTCAAGTCTCTGTGATTACTAGTAAAAACTCACCTATGGGTGAAGAGATGTGGTCCTGCTTGCAATGTCTGGCTTGAACATCCATAGTTAAGCCTGGCACACCCATAGGTAGACTAGACTTGACCTCTCGACGACCTCTGCCCTTGGTCTTTGACCTGGGAAAAATAAGAATTTTAAAAAGCTGCTGTTATTAGCACTCAATGCTAGAAATGCCCATTAAAGAGTGAGTTTGATTTGGTAAACCAAAGGGAGTATAAGCAGAACAAAGTCTTTAATATCTATAAAATTTCAAAAAATTCTAATTTTTTAAAATATAACTCTATTTTTGCCACAGTGCAAACTGTGTATATATGAATGAAATATCCCTCTGTCCATTTCTTAAGTTGTTTCCATTGATTTGATGGATTTATCCTCTAATCCAGATTCCAAGTGTGAAAGAACATCTTGGTCCTTCAAAGAAAAGAAGCCATTGAAATTTGATTTTCTTTTAGCTCGGCATCCTACAGGTTTGAGGAATAAATTATCATGTAATGATACAATGATTCTGAAATCTAATTGTTAATTAGAGGGGTGTAAGGGATGATTGAATGGTGGTTCATCCCCATGGTCAGGGGTATTGTACACATGGACGTGTAAACACGATTCAGGAAGCTGCTTCAGCCCCGTGACATCCCTGAGAACCACAGTGCAGGAGGATCTAGGCACACAGCCATCTGCCTCGATCTCCTGGGTTACATGTAGATCCAGGGGTCTTGAGAGTGGCTTCAGAGCAGCTAACTTTTATCTATTTCTCCCCTTCCTTCTCTCCAGCTTATCTCAAACAGTCCTGATTATCATATTTTAAAGTAAGACCAATTATAGTTATTTACATGAGCTTCTTGTTCATTATTGCAGAGTAATAATCAGGCATATCATTAAATATCATTTAATTGATCTAATTAAATTTGTTGTACCTTATAATTGGTTAGAACACTAAGTTTAGTTCAGCGTTTGATATTCACCAAATGTGTTAATCTGCTTACAACTGCCATGTGCCTCACTCCTCTTAGAAGTGTATCTTTGGCCCACCACAAGATTTTAATGAATCAAATCATCATAAATTAAGATAATGTACTGTCTTTTGGATGATAGAGAGGCATATGGGTCCATTTTGGAAATATGCCCATCTGTCTTGCTCCCCATGGGAAGTTTCTGGTCACTAGGTCTCCAGGTGGCTTGCACAAGCCCTAGGTCTGTAATAGCTTGGTGCCTCTCCTTCTACTTGGGGTAGAAATAAAAGAGGTCAGAGAGACTTATTAAAGTTTTGGTTGCATGAAGTCTTCTATGAAGACCATCCATGCATATTGTTCTGGATAGCTCTCTGTTCCTAAGACTACTAGTTACTTTAAGGGCTTGTCAGGAACTGTGAAAGGTCTGATATTTTACCTTACCTGCAAGCTAATAAGTCAGCCTACCACGGTCTTATAGATGCTGGCAAAAGACACGAGACCCATGGGTCAGAGACAAAGGACTTAATGACACAGCAATAGCAGTGGCCAGAGTATCAGCATTTGCACCGGTTCACTAAATCCCACTTCCTACAGGGTGATACACAGTGGGCCAGGTGACATGCAGAGGGTTACAAGATCTCAGAGCTTAAGGAACTCAAATCTTTGATAACAGGCAGGAAGTCTGCTGACCTTTGGCCTGGGGAGGGGTGTTATTTTTATTATACTGGGCAGTAAGCAAGCCTGCCCTTTGCTGCAGAGGAGGCCACTATTTCTATCTTCCAAGGCTGACAGCTCTACACACATCCTTGAAAAGATAACCTGGTCTTACTGGCTTTCAAAGATAAGCTTGAATGAGACTTGATCATCATTCAGTTCTTCTGTTTCCTTTATTGAGATTGTGCAAATATGCTCTTTTCTCTGTAAAGTTCACTAACTTTATTCATACATAAGGGATGCTTTTGGTTTTATTTATTAAGTTGAAATTGTCTTATTAGAGGAAATGATGAAACTGTTATGGGTTGGATCTGAAAGTATGCTTTTCCAGGAAAAATGTGAAAGAAGATCAGTGCTCACAGAACTTTGCCACAAGGAGCTGATAGCAACTTAAATGATTTTAATTTGAATACTGTTTTGTACAACTTTCTTCCATCTTACTTCATCCTCTCTGCTTCCTGTAACTCTCATATGGGAATGGGGCAGTTTCAGGGATTCACTGAACTCATTTGCAATATTCAAATGGTTTTGTCTGTTGTGTTTTTTTATTGAGGTAAAGTTGACATACAACATTATATTAGTTTCAGGGGCACAACATGATTCAATGTTTGTATATATGTTGAAATGATCACCACAATAAGTCCAGTTAACATCCGTCCCCATACATAGTTACAAATTTTTTTCTCTTGTGATGAGGACACGGCATATTTCAAGGTGCAGAAGAATCAACGATGGTGTCATACTTTTCCATATACAGCTTGATGAATTTGGACATAAGTATACACCCTTGAGACTGTCACCACCATCAAGGCCACAAACATATCCATCACCTCCCAAAGTTTTCTCTCACCTCCTTTATTACTATTATTGTGTGGTAAGAACTCTTAATATCTACACTATTAGCAAATGTGATGTATGCAATACAGTCTTGTTAGCTGTAAGCACTATGCCATATCCTAGATCTCCAGAACTTATTTATCTTGATTACTGAAACTCTGTATCCTTTGACCATCAGCTCCCCATTTCTCCATCCCCTCAACCCCTGGCAAACACCATTCTAACCTCTGCTTGTATGAGTTTGACTATTTAAGATTCCACATATAAGTGAGTATTTGCCTTTCTCTGTCTGCCTTATTTCGCTTAGCATAATGTCTTCTAGGTCCATCCATGTTGTCAAAAATGGCAGGATCTCCTTCTTTTTTCAAGGTTGACTAATATTCCATTTCTTTATCCATTCATCCATCAGTGACATTTAGGTTACTTCCATATCTTGGCTATTGTGAATTAGCTGCAATGAACATTAGAGTGCAGGTATCTCTTTGAGACCCTGATTTCAATTCCTGTGGGTATATACCAGAAGTGGGATTGCTGGATCATATGCTAGTTTTCATTTTTGGAGGAACCTCCATACTGTTTTCCATAATGGCTGTACTAGTTTACATTCCCACAAGGGTTCCTTTTCTCCACATCCTCACCAACATTTGCCATCTTTAGTTTTTTTGATAATCGCCATCTTAACAGGTGTGAAGTGATAGCTCATTGTGGTTTTGATTTGCATTCCCTGATGATTAGTGATGCCAAACACCTTTTCATACACCTGTTGGCCACTTGTATGTCTTCATTGGAAAAAGTCTATTCTGGTCCCTTGCCCATTTTTTAAATTGATTTGTCTTTTTGTTATTGAGCCAACACAAAAAAAGAGAACAAAATTTCCAGGCATTATGGGTGCTTCCCAGTTGATGCAGATGGTTTTGTATTTACAGTGGTACCAAAAGATCATGTTTCGTGCTTTTTCTTCAGCTTGTTATAAGACCAGCAGTAGCTGCGGCATGGCAGATAATCGGGATCTTCTGGGTTTGGAGGTTTACAACATAAATGAGTGGTAAGGAATTTTTTATTATTCCAAGGAAATTATTGAGATCATAGTCCATGGAATCCAGGATTGATAGGTGTAGGAGGAAATTAAGGTGAGGATCGGTGATCTGGCATTACTTCTGATCTTGAGGGACAGGTATCTACTGTATGAGTGTTTGAATAAAAATATTAGAGATCAGGAATTTGTGGTGGGTGAATATGTTTTCTGAATTATTTACTTTTGAACATAACCATTTGGATTATGTGAACATCTGGGATATGGGAGTAAGTCGCTAACAGGGGGTGGTTGATAATGTCACTATTGATTTAACTTCTATGAACACCAAGTGGTCAATGGATTAAGCAAATGAGTAGTCAGAAAACACAGAAATGGTAGGATTTGGGATTTAGTAAAGGACTGGGGACCGACTGTCCTGAGAGGGAGTGCCAGGACTTGTGCGGTTGAGAGTGACAAGGACAAGAAGAGAATAGAATCACACTCAAACAAGGAGGGGGTGTTAACAGGATGGAGGGGGAGAAATGATCTGGAGTAGCCTTGAGTTTTGACCTTGAGCTTTCTGTTCTTGATGCAAATCTGCCTGATGACATCCCAGGACACAGGTCAGATCTATCCCCAGAGGATAGAGGGAGGGTGGAAGTACAAAACAGCCAGGATAATTGTCCTAAAAAGGCAGGCTTCCTTTATCATTTGACCCAATTTCATGATTTATTTTTGTAGGGTAAGAGGAAAAGAAGGATGATAGTCACGTCTTCACAGAGGAAGCAGTGTAACTGTGGGAACCAGTCCAAACCAAAGCCTGGTTTAAGCATCTCCATCCCTTTGAGGATGTCCAGTGACATATTCAAGAGGCCGGTTACTAGAATCCCATCCCATCCTGGCAGTGACGGGTCTCTGGGAGGACACCTTGGACCAGCCCCACCAGGTCTGCTGGCCTGAGAGACCACAAGGACTCCAGGCCTGCAGCAGTGCAGGACAACTGGTAAGTCCTTTCAATCTTGCCAAAGCGTTGCAAAAACTTGCACCTAGTCACACAGGTGAATCCCTGCCAGGTGTGCTTGCAGGTGGTCTGCACTCCAGGTCCCATGCCCACTCCTGCCGGTCTTCAGATTTGGCAGAGATGATTCCAGGAGCTGATCTGGGCATTCCACAGCTCCACTGCCAACAATTTCTGGTGACTGAGGAAGGTATCAGGAAGGAGGAAAGGGCAGTGAAGAGCACAGGAGAGAGACTGGTGATAGCACTGATGGCGGACAGACTTGCTAGTGAGGCAGAGAAAGTGAGGGGCCAAGAAGGCCGTCCTGACAGCAGATGAAATGGAGCAGGCACCTCAGTGAGGTCTCTTGGCAGCGTCCCTAATGTTTCCTTGCTTTGAGCTCTTGAAACTTTAAAATATACCAATACTTTTCTTTTATTAAACTCTGCTGCGTGACATAGAAAATATAGACAGTGGTTTCTTTCTGAGGTGAGAGGTTGGGTTTCAGGTGAGGAGAGAAAGATCTTCCTTTTTCATGCTGTTCTCTCATTTTCCTTTACTATGTACATTATTTATTTGTACTTTAAAGTCAGCAGCGAGTTATCAACGTCACGGGATGATTCAGTTTTTCCCCTCACAGTCACAGTAAAACCTACTTAAAGTGGATTATTCTTTTTGTGTAATATTCCAATAGATTCCAAAATATTATTTCAAACGCACTTTTATGTCTATGTTCTCAAATTAGATATTTACTTCTAGGTCTCCATTTTTATGTTCCTTTCTGCATGCTAATTCATAGTTGCATCTAAGGAAATATCAGATTTCCTTCAGTTTTTTAGATCCATATGTGTTGGAAATTTGATTCATGGAGATGAACATGGCAGTTGGGGGATCGTGCTATTATCAAAAGAGACCTTTTAAGCATCAGTAATATGACAAGAACCCACTGCTTGTTGGGATTTAATTGTCTATTTGAGGGATCAAGCTTTCGCTGTTGGCACTTCTCTTTCTCTTTGGAGGGAAAGTACGGCCTTCCCAGTCTTTCCATTACCAAATCACTTTCCTGGGTGGCTGTGCCGTGTCAGGAAGGGCCTGGGATGCCGGGAACCAGGATTCATCCTCAGCTTCTGGCTGTCCTGAGAAGGCTTCCTTGGCAGAGTCCAGCCTGTGTGTCTGGGTGACACTTGCAGCCATCAGAAAGGAGGGGATAACTCACAAGTGCCAAGCGATTCATCTGGCCCTTGTCTTACAGGGTGTTCCCAAGGGATGAGGTTCAAAATGCCACTTGGTAACCCTTTGAAAGCTCCTAGTCATGGGGTGGGTTCTCGGTGTGAGCTCAGAGCAGTGTCTGTTCACCACCAGATGGGAAGCATTTCAGTATTTTAATTGGTAAGGCTGTGTTCATGCACGTCCATGGATCATCAGTTCCGTGGCATTCCCTGCTGGACCTCCCCACACCCTGTCATGCCTCATCTTTCAAAGCTCCAAACAGGGTTCACACCCCAGCAGGTGGTTGTAATGTAACCACAGCACAAGACTGGGGAAAAAACACAGCCACCCAGGGGCAACACACTTTAAGGGCTCGGGCCCAATTGCCCCATTTGGACGAGTTGCGAACACCAACACAGAGAGTGTAAACTGGAGGATTGTCCGAGACCATGGACCTCAGAAGGACACGGGCTCAGAAGTCACCTTGGACAGCAAGGGACAGTGTGAGGTCACTCACTGACCAGGATTATGGTCCCTTATTCTGGCAAAGTAGAGCTCACCCGGGATCCATCAGGCCAAGCCAGGGAGGAGGCTGTGGGCCTTCTAGGGAATTTCTGCCCTAAAGGGAATTGCATAAGAAAGGCAGGGGTGCTGAAAATCCTAGTCCACAGGGAACAGTCACGTTTATGGAACGAGGCTCAGCAGTAGCCTTAAAAGCTGCGTCACAGATCTTTCCTCCTGGATACAGAACAAGCAGGAAAAGGAATTCAGAGTCCTGGTCAAGGATCAAAGGCGGATTCAAAGCTAGGTCAGGGGTGAACACAGAGCCCCTAGAGGGGCCTCAAGAGGGAAAGTCATGCCTGCCTTTAGTCCATTTGCAAATGACCTTCCTCAGTCCTTGTCGTCTCCACGTGCACTTTTTGATATTTTACATGGTTTTCCCCACTTAGAGCTGATGCAATCCCAGAGATTGAACTAGAAAACTACAAGTTCCTAAAATTTGGTCAAAAGACACCTCAACAAGAGAAGCAGAAAACATTCCTTGTTCCTCCAGAATGTAGAAAGGCAGCCCCTGCCTGTGGCACGACATGGTCCTGGGTAGTGCTGTTTTAAAGATACCCACATTTCAGTGGTTGTTGCTCTGTGAAAGTACCTTCAACCATTAAATCCCAAGAGAATGGGCAGGGGGCTGTGTCTGCTCCTGGAGGAGCTGAATGATACTGAAATGAACTGGTCCTCTGAGTTAGGAGGACTTGGGAGTGTCCCCACTAGCCAGGGAAGGGTCTGGCCCTTCTCCCTTCTCCCACATACAATAAGCTGATGACCCAGAAGAGTTCTTGATTCAAGGAGAAATGTGAGATTCTGTGTCTCACTTACATGCCTACAGAAAGCGACAGAACCACACCACAACTCCCAGGCTGTAAAGGGAACAGGACTTTAATATAATATTCAAATATGGCATTTATTATTTACAACAAATAACTACTGTCCCTCCCCAATGGGTGAATAGGTGCTGGGGTAGAGATGTCAGGGAGCTGGGGTGGGGTCGTCCACTCTCTCTTGGGCTTCAGGGGCCCTGGGAATCAGCCTACAATGCTCCCCTTCCTGTCAGGTGGGAGGAGCTGGCCTGGTGCATTGCAAGCATACCAGCTGTGTCCCCGCTGCTGAGGATGAGGCTTCATTGGCCACTGGTACCGGGGTTGAGGCCTGGGGGCTGATTAGAAGAATCAGGGTATCTTGGGGACCTCCCTCAGAATCATGGACCCCCACTCTGTCCCCACTGCACTGGGTGCTCCAGACTCTGTGCTCAGTGCTGTCAGCCACCAGTACCCCATTTGTCCCTGCCACGTGAGTGACCATTTAGTATCACCTATTTCACAGAGGAGGAAACAGAGTCTCAGGAAGCTGAAGAGAGTCACCCCAGTCACAGGACTGCTCATTAGTGAAGCTTGGATCCCAGTGCCAGCTGTCTGACTCCCCAAGGCCACGCTTAGCCCAAAGCTTTACTGAACCCCTAGGAGTCAGTCACCCTGGCCCAGACACTCACTCACCCTTGATATTGATGATGGCCGGTTCTTCTTGGCCTTGAGTATTCTGCAGGCCAACTAGGTCTGGGGCTCCAGCTGGCAGGACAGGCTGTAGCTACAGGACAGAGAGGCACCTGTGAGCCTACCAGGAGCCACACCTCAGGTGTCCCCCCACTGCCTGCCCAGCAGCTGGAGTCTGGGTGTCCCAGAGGTCGCCATGCAATAAGGCCTGGGGCTGACTGAGGAGCCACATAGACAGGCTCTCTGGACTGGCAAACAGAGAGAGTCCACCCTTGCCCTCAGCCAACTCCTGCCCGGCCTCACCTATCATTCTCGTTGAGCAGCTCCATGTCCTGGAACCAGGCCCCAAATCACTCCTCGGGCTCTAGGTTGTAATTCTTTGCAGCCACCTGGAGCAGCAGGATCTCCCTCATGACTCGGTATTCCTGGGACCAGAGGGAAGGAGAGGATGCAGACAGGGCCTGGGTGGGGGATGCTGCAGGGGCCTTGTGGGGGGTGAGGAGTGGGGCAGGGGACCAGTCCTGGGAACCCTCCTTCCCTCCAGTTCCATCCAGGCTCTACCTGTTCTCAGAATGGGAATAATCAGCCCCTCCTCCAGGAAGTTTTCCTTGATGCCATCCTCCCCTCAACCCACCCGCCAATTGGATGGGTCTCCCACTTCTCTGTTATCAAACTCTTCCACTCAATGTAAGATACAGGGGGTGGAGCCAGGGACTGTTCTGCCCAGAGGGTCTCTGATTTCCACCTCCTTCCCCTCCCCTGCAGGGAGTGCCACAGCTGCTCACCTCAGTCCTTTACTCAAGGTTGATCTCATTCCCCTGGAAGGCAGACAGCCAGAGTCCATCAGACAGAGCCCCCTAGCCTGACTAGCCCCCTATGCCCACCCCTTCTCATGTTGCACTACTGCCAGGTCCCCAGAGGGGGCCGGGCATGCAGAGAAAACAGGACTTGGACCTAGGCCAGGCTCTGGGCTCCAGAGAAGGAGGACATGGGGGTGAGGCTGAGGGACCTGGCAGCACAACCCTCTCTGATGACAGACTTGGAGGCTGAGGCCTCAGGCAGAGGGGACTGCTCAGCCACTTATGTGCTGCCTGACTTGGAGGGGCCCGACTTCTCTCTCCCTCCATGGGCAGCATGGGAGGGAGAGGCTGAGTCCAGCTCAGATAAAACCTCACGCAGCTGTGCCATCAGGCAGCTCTGAGCTTCCCCAGCCTGGGGAACCGGAATGGGTGTCTCAGGTGGAGCCTCTGTTCACTCATCCCTAAGATGGGCCTGATGCCCCAGCTCCCAGGGGCAGCTGCGAGGCTCTCATGAGAGATGTGCCAAGTGCTGAGAGCTCAGAGCTCAGTTCGGGGGCTCCTGCAGCCCAAGGCTCAGGATCCTGGTCCTCCCTGCCTGGTCCTCAGGTTCACCCACCTCGAGATAATCACCCATCACCAGGTGCAGCATCAGCAGGTCACCGAGGAAAGTGCCAAGATAGGGGATGACACTCTGTAACATGAGGACACAGGTGGGATGAGCCCTTGCTCTCAAGTCAGCCCCCTGCAGACGCTCCCCTCAAAAGTCCTCACCCTCAGCCTCCTGGCCCACCCCAGGGTTCCCACGGGGAGCAGCCTATGACCCATAGCAATCTCCCCTCAATTCCACCTCCCTTCACACCCCAAGAACACCACACTCCTCCTCCTCACCTCCCAGGGCCAGCTTCTGGCAAATCACAGGGTATGCGGTCCCTGGCCCTCCCCACAACAAACCCATCCTGCACCAGCTCTTCCAGGCCCTCCTCCTGGTCACTTCTACTGGGGGATTCAGGCACTGTGGCACCAAGAGGAAGGGCCCTCCTCTCTTGATTTGAGGCCTCCAGCTGGGAAGGCAGAGCCCCTCCCCTACAGGCACACTCACCTGCTGCTGCTGCTGCTGCTTCTCCTGCACTCTCTGGGGGCTGATCTCCAGGGGGGCAAATGTGGAGGGCCCCTCCTGCCAGGGTCAAGGAGAGTGTCAGCGGGCCATACTCACCTCACCCCATTTCTCTCCAGCACCACTGGCCTCCAACCCTGGACATCTGACTCAAGGCAACTGGTACCAATGCCACTCTATCCTCCAAGGTGTTGTGATTCTAGAACAAGCCCAGCTCCAACTCTCACTCTGGGCGTGAACTTTGGCTTTTGTCCTAGCCTCCCCAAGCCTGTTTCCTCATCTGGAAGGTGTGAGAACTCCAGCTACCACACAGGTTCTCCTGAGGACTCAGTGTCACATGACTGTCATCATTGTTCTCACCCTCACCCCTCCAGGTGGAGCAGGCAGAAAGCTCCCACATTCCTTTCCTCCCTCTTACCTCATCACCACCCTGTGAGGCCTGCACCACACAATCACCATCCCTCCATTTCCCTGATGAGGAGACAGAGGCCCAAACAGGGGCAGTGAGTTGCTCAGGGGCCCACAGAGGAGAGGCCGCTTGCCCCTCTCAGCCAGAGGCCCTGTTCCAACATCCTCACCTAACCCCCAGCCCCACCACTGACAACAGTCCTGTCCCCTGAGCTCTCAAAGCTTGGTCCTGGGCTGAGCTGTGGATGGAGAGGATGGGGTGTCTTGGGAGTCTGGTTGAGTGGCTCCTGCCTGCCCCAGTCCCGTGGAGTGTCTGGCCCCCAGGCTGGGCCAGAGGCCATGCCAAAGCCTTCTCCTCCCCAAGGAACCCCTGAGGACATTCCCCTGCACTGAACTCTTTCTTTATCCACTCAGGAACTGGACCCCCAAGGTGCCACCTCTGATCCACAGGGAAGGGGGTGACAGGACGCTTTGCTTCCTCGTTTACATGAAGCTCCTAACGTCCTTTCAGCAGGATCCACTAAGAATCCATCAGTTGCCTAGACGCTTCTCATAAGCCACTTGGGGCATATGTCATTGCCAACCAGGCACTCACATGAGACTCCTGTGGTTGACTCGAGTGACTGTTCTAGGGGTCCAGGGGAGGTCCCAGAATGCACACCATCTGTCTCTGGTCCAGCTGTTCAGACCCAAGGATGAGCAGCCTGTTTGTCCACCTGGGCCATGGGAATCCTCTGCTGTGCATGTCCCTGGGGCAGGCAGGGTGCCCTCCCCTTGGAGACGTGGTGAAGACAGAAGGAGCAGCAGGGGCCTGGCTTCCTGAGGACAGGTTTTGGCTGAGGACTAAACCCACCCCAACCACCCAACAGCCTGGAAGAAGCTACATCCAGCAGGATGGACGTGCATGGAAGCCAGAGACCTGCTGATGGCGCCAGCTCGGCAACTCCTCCTGGAACAGCCCAGCCAACACCACTGTGTCCCATGACCAGGGCCTCCTGCCCACAAATGGCACCCCACCTGCCCATGGGCAGAACAGATCCCTCTGCTTGTTAATCTGGACAAGATAGATGGGAGTGTTTCAGAGAAAGTTCAAGTGAGAAACTATCAAAACCACAGCCTGCCCAGTCCCACTTCCCTCTCCCCCTCCTCTCTTTCCAGACCCCCAGCCTCCACTCTACCTTGGTCATCAGTTCTCTGCTCAAGGACTCGTCTTGGCTATAGAGGTCCTTAAGTTTTTCAGAGCTCTCCCTCAAGGGAAGGGAAAGAGGGAAGGATAAATTTAGGGATAATGTGAGGGGTCTGAGTGCAAATCCCTTTTCTTTGACAACCCGAGAGATTCAAACTGCCTGGAGGAGTGTTCTCACTGGGCTCCTCTGAGCGCTAAGGTCTCGTGGGACTGGGAGGGGGCTCTCCTGTTGGTCACTGGGGTCTCCACTCCCCAGCTCTACAGAGCAGCTCTGTTTTGACCACTTTGAGTTTCAACTGGGCGTAGAGTTCTGTTGCTATAAACACTTGAAAATCTCCAATGTGGCTCAACCCAGTACCTGGCATTTAGAGAAACGGAGTCCTGAAGCAGAACTGGTGCACTAAGACACCAGGAGACTTAGAGACCCACCACTGAGGCCTAGGCTCTGTCCCCAGCATTTCCTGACTCCCAGGAATTCCCAGCTGACTGATGGGGCAATGGCAGACATACGGGAGCTCCCCCATCCACCCTGGTCCACCTATGGAGAGGGGCCTACCCACCGGGAAACTTCCCCCATGTGTTCTTCAGGTGGCTTGTGGAGGTTTTCTGCAGAGCAGAGATGACAGTGCAGGGCGAGGAGAAGTTCTTCAGGATCTCGCACTCCTGGGGAAGGGAAGAGAATGAGCTGTGAGGTAGGACACTGTAGCCCCACTTGCTCTAGCTTCAGTCCCCTTCTATTTAAATCTCCCCTCCTGGATGAGACAGATGCTCAGGGAGCCCCAGAAGGGCACATTTAGGACCCAAAGAGTAACACTCACAGGGAGCAGGATTTTAGCTCAACCCAGGGAAGGAGCCAGGTAGGAAGTGAGCATCCTCCCACTGGGAACTGGAGTCAAGGTCAGCGGGCCCCTGGCAGGAAGGGCCTAGGGACTTGCAGGGGCTTAGCCCACGCACTTCAATCCTGGGAGCTGATAAAGGTGGAGAGGCAGTTCCCAAGGCTCCAGAGAGGGGCTCCACTGGGCCTCCCACAGCATACCTGGGCCACCTGGACCCAGTGCTCCACCACCCTTACCCTGTCCTGGGCCGTCAGGCTCGGGTCCCCAAGGCAGGTGGTGATGACAAGGCTGGCCACCCTTCTGAAGTGGTCGACAGTGGCCTAGATGGCGGGTTCCAGGTGCTCATTGCCGGGCTTGTTCCTCTTGTCCCAGGTGGAGCCCAGGCACTGAGAGGGCACCACCTCCCAGAAGAGCTCCTGGGGAACAGGGGGAGTGTCACCCAGCCCCGCCACACTCCAGCTCTGTGTCCACAGTCCCCAAAGTCCCACACAGGGGTCACAGTTTAGAGCTGGAGCTCAGGAAGCTCAGGATGTGGCCTGAGCCTTGTGAGAGTCCCTGGGTTTTCTTCTCTGTCCACTGAGGGTACCCAGCACAGGATGACCCAGGACCCAATACTGGCAGGGAAGGGAGAGAGGCATTTGCACCCAGCCCGTCCTGGCTAACTCCAAACTCCAGATGGTGGCTCAACTCGGCTCATCCCAAGGGGGCATCTTCCACCACCCTGATCCCCCTCTGGTCCCACTCCCCATTCTGATGCACATTCCCCCATGGCAGCTACAACCACAGGCCTTGTCTGTCTCCCTTGTAGTGAAGTACACATCAGGTGTCTAATAAGCCCTGAGGCTGTTGAGCCTCCTGAGCAGATGGTTGGGCTACTGTGGACCTGGCTGCACACAGTGAGTTCCCCTCCACCACTGATGGGCCAGGCCCTGCCCAGCTTTCCATCTCTTCTACCTCCTGGAGTCCCCACAGCCACTCTATGCAGCAGGTCCTCTTAATGTCCACTTCTATGGTCTGCAGGTGGACAGCAAAGGCTTGGGGGTTCAGAAAGTTGCCCAGGTCATACGGTTGGTAAGGGGTGGAGCAGGGATTTGGGCCCAGATCATAGGAGTACAGATCAGGTCTCGGGCAAGGATGGCAGAGGGAAGGCCTGCTCCACCCCACCCTGAGAGCCCAGCTGCTCACCACATCCATCACGGTCAACTGCTCCACCACCAGCTTAGGAGGGAAGGCCATGAGGTTAGGCTTCTTCTCACGCTCCTTAACAGCCACAGGTGGAGATGGACTTCCCACTAGAAATGATGGTCCAGGTGACTCCAGCTCAGCAGCTCCCACTCCTGCTGGAGCCGATGTTGGCCCTTGCTCCAGCTCCAACTCTGCTGATGGAGGGGACGCTGACTCCAGCGCTAGAAGGGGTGGTGTCAATGGAGCTGGAGCCAGCTCTACCTCCACCACTGCCCACTGCTCTGCTTCTGCCATTAGCTGGAGCTCTGCAGCTGGCACTGGAGCGGGCTAAAGAGAAAGGTTCACCCACATAGCTGACTTTCCGTGTGTCCTTCTAAACACAGGAAAGATCCCACTTCCCTTCCAGGAATACCCAGCCTGCAGTCCCCCTTACCCTCTGGCTCTGCCTCAGTGGCCTCCAGAAGCTCACATTGGGCAAGGGTAAGAGGGTCACGACAGCTGAGCTCTGAACCAGGCAAGGTTACCTTCATGTACATCCCCTTTATCTTGAAAAAGGGACAGCTTCAGTATGGTCCCGCCCTAGTTCTGGTCCAACCCCGTCATCTCAAGGTCCTGAGTGTGGAGACCCTCTGCTCCTGCTCTCATCTCAGAGCAGCACTGGATGGTGTGGGTGACCTCGTGCACCTGCCCCTTTTCTAGTGAGTTTGTGGAGTTGAAACCATTGGGCAGCTCCTCGACGACCTCCTGAGTGGAGTTCTGCAAAGACTGCCCAGGAGCTGGGCCAGAAGGAATCAGGGGCTGCCTGCACACTGCCACTGGGGTCAACCCCCAAGAGAAAGTCTGCTCCTCAGTTCAGGCACAGAGGGGCATCCTTGCAAAGAACTCTGGTCAGGGAGGGAAGGAGATGAAACCTCAATGGCTTGGTAACATATTAGTAGAGGTGCTCACCTTCTCATGCTGACAGCCATGACCTGGGCTATGAACATGACAGACTCACCATGCTTCTGACACCTAACAACCAGCTTCTGCCTAGGAATGACCTGTCCCTCATACCCTGCCTCTCCCCTCCACACAAACACACACAGACACACACACACGGTGAAGGGTAAGGGGTGTGGGGCTGATCAGGTGGGATCACAGTTGTTGCCTGGCCTGCACTAGCCTTTCCTGGGCTGCCCCGCGTTACCATTCACAGCCTCCTGCCAGAAGCCCAGAGGCGTCGGGGATGAGGGCTGAGCCAACGTCGCCAATGACCAAAATGTTTCTCTTTTGGGGTTTTTTTGAGCCTAGATCCTCCAAAAGTTGGGATACAACAACAAAATATTTTTGCCTGTTGACTGTCTCCAGTCAAGTGAGCTGGATGAGGGGCTGTGGGTGCCTGGTTACCAGAGTTCTAAGATCTGTTGAGGTCTATGACCAAGTAAATGAGGTCATTTTTCAAGATTCCTTTACCTGGGCCCCTTACCTCAATCAGACTTGTCCAGAGCTGCCCCCTGTGCCCTGGCTGCTAACCCTTCTCCCCCATATCATCTCCTGAACTGTACACAAGGAGCCTACACAGCCCTAGCCACAGCTCCCTGGAAACCTAAGTCGGGTCCTAGCTTTGAGGAGACAGAGATGAATGCAGACCTCCTTTTTCTTACCAGTTCTGCATCCTGGGAAAATCCCTGTGCCTCTCAGGTCCTCCCCAGTCTCCAAACCTGCACCATGGGGATCAGGCTACTTCCTAGGGATGTCTCCCAGTATATATGACATAATATCTATTACCCCTCTATGCTGGTGTCACATGTACCTAAGGCACAAACTTAGAGATGGAAGAATAACAAGAAGTGGTGACAGGTAGCGCAGAACACCACTCAAACCAGGCCTGGGTTCTAACAATGTGATATTGGAACAGTCGCTTCCAACTTGGCCTCATTTTCAGGTCAGCATCATGAGGGGGTTGAAACTAATGGAAATTTAGATACTGCCATCCTGTGGCATAAAACCATTCAATTGTTTCCTGTTTTATGGAGAATGAGACCCAAGTGCCTCATCTTGGCCTATGAGGTGGGCAGCCTCCACAGTGGTACCCAGTAAGCCCCACCCATGGTATAGCCATCCCCGTGGAACCACTAAGTGGTTAGTAACTGGCTTCTGAACATAATAACAGCCAAAGTGATGGGATGTCTTGTCTAAATTTTAACTAAAAAAGTCTCTCACTTCCTCTTACTCCCTCTCTCATGTTCCATCTCTCTCTCTCTCACTCTGTCAAATCCCTGTAACTGAGGAATCAAATACCAGTGTTTTGGGGCTGCCCAATGTGGAGGCCTATAGAGGAGAGAAGCACGGGAGTGCCCAGGCCAACAGACAGAAAGAAACTCAGGCTCTCAGTCCAAACTGAACCCTGAAGGCTGAGAGTGAACTTGGGGGCCAGTCCTCCCCCAGTTGAGCCTCAGTTGAAGCCACAGCCCCAACCTGTTAAACTCATTGAGGCAGAGGCACCCAGCTAAAACATGCCTGATTGCTGATCCACACAAATTGTGAGATAGTCAACATTTGTAGTTTTGAAATGCAAGGTTAGGGGCAATGAAGTCAGAGAGGGAAAGGTAACTGACACAGCCTACCAGGCCCTGGCCCTACCTTCCACCCCAGCTCCTGTTCTCTCCTCCCAGCCTCCCTCCAGCTGCACTGGCCACCTTTCTAACCTCCTCTGGCCAAACTCACTTCTGCCTGTGAGACTCAGGACCAGTGGTGCCATCTCCCTGACACACTGCTCCCAGACTTGTGCAGGGCAGGCTCCCTCTTGTCATTCTGGTCCCAGAAAATGTCACCCTAGTGAGGTCTTTCAGACCCTCCTACCCAGTGACGCCCAGCCCTCCCTCACAGCCCCCTGATGTGTTTCTCTACAGCACTTGCTCTTTTCTTTCTCATGTCTTTGCTTTTGTCCATTTCCCCTCTAGACTGTGAGCTCCTGGCAGGCAGGGACCACTTGGTCATTTTCATCCTGCACTTTGGCCCACCAGGGCACCTGGCACAGGGTGAGTGCTCAGTGCACAGCTGCTGAATGAGTACATGGGAAGATCTTGCACCCCTCCCCCTGCTTCTGACCAACTTTGATTGTGGAGATGAACACTAGTAATAGGAGGTACAAGTTGTTTCTGAGGCAGGGGGACAGCCAGAAAGACCTCTGCTTGACTCTTTGCTGCTCCAGGAGGTCAAGTAAAGTTCAGTGGACACCGAGTATATTCCAGGTTCACAGCAGAAGGACTTGAAGTGTATATATATTATGTAATGGTTACCAAAATAAGTTGAGTTAACATCAATCACCAAACAGAAATAAAAGGTTTTTTCCTGGTGATGAGCAGTTTTAGGATCTACTCTCTTAGCAACTTTCAAATATACCACACAGCAATGTGAACTTGCAAAGTGCTGTATATCAAGTATATCTCAATACAACTGAAAAAAATGAAAACAAAAACTCACTGGCCACCAGTGATACAAGAGGCTGCCTGCCCCCTGGTGGCCAGCACTAGCACTGCAGCCCTCGCCCAAACTCCATCAAACAGAAAGGAACCTTTCTTCGGATGTCCTCAAGACAGAGGCTCTCCAGGGTCCCAGGGGTAAAGGAGCAGGACCTGTCACCTTCGAGGGAGTGGGAGGAATCTCGGGAGCCTACCTTTTCCCCCATCTTGCTGTCCCCCACCAGATGTCCTCCACTCCTGAGGCATCCAACCTCAACCAGGACAATGCCTCCCCCCTGCCTCCAGATGAAAACCCCGAGGGTCCAACAAGGACTGGTCTTCTCTCTCATCTCTAGACTTGGTGTCCAGTGCTCTGGCATCTTCTTCCTTATCCCCAGTTCTCATCCACCCAAGTCCCCAAGCCTCCTCAGTTCTAAATGATCTCAAGTGGGTGGAAAGCATTTTCTCAGCGTTGCAGAGCACAGTAGGTCATCAACAGAGAACCTCGTCCAACAGACACGCTGAGAGTGCATGGAACCCATGCAGTCACCCGCTGGATGCACTCTACTTTGTACAGGAGTACACTCACTGAGGTCTTCTCTTTTGTTCCCAAGGCCTACACAAGGAGAGGATGGGCTCATCACAGTTCTGTGAGCCCACAGAGGTGGACTGCAGGACCCCAGTCCTGTGCTCTCCAAGCTGGGCCAGTGATGGGTCTGGAACAGGTAGAAACCTAGGAACCTTAGGGATTCCTCTGCCCATCTCTGGGCCCCTGGGCACGTATCTAGGAGAACGGATGCTATGGCCCTGCGGGAGAGCTGCCTCCAACCTCTCTCCCTCCTGCCTCTTGTCACTTCCCTGGTGTCGGCTCTTTCTTGACTGCACCTCCACGGCCCCCACATGAGAAGTCAGTGTGAGTGGGTGTGCCTGTGCACATGTGATGATGAGGAGAGGAAAATGACCCCATATGGAGAGGGGTGGGCAGCAACCCTCTAGGATCTTAATGCCTCTCATTGCCAAAGGAAACCTGAGGGAAGGGGCAGAGCCTTGGCCAAGGAAGCTGGAGCTCTGTCTAGTCTTTGGGACCCTGACTACCTCCTGTGGTCTGGGCCAGTACTTGCCTCTTTCTGGGCCAGTTTCCCAACTGTACAGTGAGGGGTAAGATGTGCAACAGCACAAGCATGTGCTCGGCCAGGACAAGTCATCAGGTCCCATCGATACATTAAGTACACTTTAAGTGTATTGAATACATTAATATTGCTGTGCAATCATCACCACGATCCATCTTCAGAACTCTTCTTATCTGCAAAACTGAAACTCTATACCCATTCATGAATAACTCCCCATTCCTCCTCCTCCCAGCCCCTGGCAAACACCATTCTACTTTCTGTCTCTCTGAATCTGGCGATTTCAGGAACCTCATAGAAGGGAAATCACACAAGGTTGTATTTTTGTGACTGGCTTATTTCATTTAGAGTAATATCCTGAAGGTTCATCCATGGTGTGCCATATCTTAGAATTTCCTTCCTTTGTTAAGGATGAATAATATGCCATTGTATGTATATACCACATTTTGCATATCCATACATCCCTGGACAGATACCATAGCCGGGCCCAAAACCAAACCCAAAATAAAATGGGGCCCCAACCAGATTTTTATCAATGGTCCCCTGGAGACTACTTTCTTATGCCACGTTCCATATGATATTTACTAAGGATCTAGTCTTGGGCCATGAGTTGCTTTTCAGAATCTCCCATTTTTCCTCCTTGAGCAAGTTTCAACTGGTTTGAGCCAATGAGACCACAAGACAGCTGGCAAGACTCAAACCGTGACTGCACAAGTGACTGGAGGATGACCTGGGGGACCAAGAACTCCCCTGCCAATCATGTTAAGGACACTGCCTTTTGAACGTGGGATGTATGACAGAACATGAAAATCTTCTTGAGCAAAATGCCTAGGAATGCCCCCAACCTTCCCACACCCACTCCTTTGCCCTTAAAGAGCCCTTTTCAACTGCCCATTGGGGAGAAGGATTTAACCTTTGTCTCCTGTCTCCCTGCTGGCCAACCTCGTAATAAAGCTTTTTCCCTTCTACAAGAGTGGGTATCCCATGGTTGGCTTAAGGGGTGCATTGGGCAGCGAGCCCTTCCTCAGTTACAATACTTGGGTGGCTTCCATGTTTTAGCTATTATGAATAATGATGCTATGAATATGGGTGTTGAAATATGTTTTGGAGAACATGCTTTCAACTTTTTGGGGGGTTATATACGCAGAAGTGGAATTGCTGGGTCCTATATAATTATAGTTTTAATTTTTTGTAGGAATTGTTATACTGATTTCTACAGCAACTATATATTTTATATTCCCAAGACAGTGTACAAGGGTTCCAACTTCTCCACATCTTGGCCAACACTGGTTCTATTCTTTTTCTTCTTCTTCTTCTTTTTATTTTTTGATAGATGCCATCCTAATGAATGTGAGGTGGTCTCTCACTGTGTTTCTGATTTGCATTTCCCTAATGATTACTGATGTTGAGCATCTTTTCATATGCTTATTGGTCATTTGCAGATCTTCTTTGAGGAAATGTCTACTCATGTACTTTGTTCAATTTTGATTTGGGTTGTTTGATTTTGTTGTTGAATTTAGGAGTTCTCTATCTATTCTGGATATTAAGGCCTTGTCAGATACATGGTTTGCAAATATGGTCTCCCATCCTGTGGGTTGTGCTTTTACTCTGTTGATAATGTCTTTCAAGGCACAAAGCTTTTTAATATCCATGAAGTCCAGCATGTGTATTTTCTTATTTTATTGCCTGCTCCTTGGGTGTCATATCCATGAAATCATTACCAAATCCTCTCTTGTAAAGTTTTGTCTTATGTTTTCTTCTAAGGGTATTATAGTTTTAGCTCTTACATTTACGTCTTTGATCCACTGGGAATTAAGCTTTGTATGTGGTGTTAGGTAAGGGTCCAAGTTGATTCTTTTGCATGTAGATATCCACTTTTTCCAGCACAACTTGTTGAAAAGACTTTTCCCCATTGAATAATCTTGGCACCCTTGTCAAACATCATTTGATGACATGGGTGAGGGTTAATTTCTGGGCTCTCAATTCTGTTTCCATTGGTCAATATGTCTGTCTTTATGCCATGACAATGCTGTTTTGATACTGTAGATTTGTAGTAAGTTTTCAATCAGGAAGAATCAGTCCTCCAACTTAGTACCTCCTTTCAAGATTATTTTTGGTATCTGGGCTTACTTGAGATTCCATAAGAATTTTAGGATGAGTTTTTTTCCATTTCAGCACAAAACGTCCTTGGGATTTTGATAAGGACTGCACTGGATTTGTTGATCTCTTTGGATAATGTTGACATTGTCACAATAAGGAATCTTCCAATCGACGATGAGGGGATGTCTTTCATTTCTAGTAGTGCCAGGTGGCTGTTCAGGTTGAGGGGGTGGCACTCCTCGAGGTAGTCGTGCAGAAACCCACAATTCCTCCTCACTGTGCCTTCACCATTTCCTTAGAACCCATCGACCATCAACAGAGGGGAAAATGCATGTAAAATGCACGTGGGAAGTTTTCAAGGACTGGGTGTGCATGGAGCACACATTTCTTCCACTCCTCTCCATTAGCAAAAACTACGGACTGAACCAGCAGAGCCTAACACCTGGGGACTACAGACTCAACCAGCAGACCCCAACAAATGGGGACTGTGGACTAAGCAAGGGCCAGGGACTCAGGTTCCTGGTAGAATCATCTGCCAGCTCAAGCTGACCCACTAAGCCTTTGTCTGGCACTGCGGACTAGCCAAGGGCTAAGACTGATGCTCTGATAGAGCATCCTGTCAATCTAGACTGACCCATTGACCCTGGACTGGAAAGCCAGTTAGATCGGGAGCTCAACGCAAAGACAGTGGATCTCAGATCTGAGAGGAACTTACCCACAGCCCTCAGAAACAGCAAAAAAGATGGAGAACTCAAAGGTTTTGCGGGTACCAATGCCTGTGTTTCTCATCCCCTAAGCCATCAGATGTCTCCTTTGGATCCCACTGCTGCCACCAAACTGGTACAAAACAAAATAAAACTGAGTAAATTTTAAATATCTTATTGGCTTTATTCAACAGTTCATGAATCAGGCAGCATCCAGTCTAGCAGAGAGAAAGGAGCTCCAAGGAGCTGTACAAAATGAAAGACTTTTATAGGCAGAAGGGAGCAGGAACAAGGAAGTTACACTAGACAAAAAAGCGGGTTGGTTACTGCAAGGTTACCTTCCTTTAGGGGATGGCAGGGCTCTATCAGGAAGATGACCTACCTGCTGCTCATCAGGTGATTCCTGATTGACTGGTTTAAGATTCCATTCATGGGAGGGCCAAAAGTCTAATTAAGTCTTGGCTTGTTGACATGGGGCTTAGCCTAAGCGGCTCCATTTGGGCCTGGTGTCTTGTTTTAAACACATGACTTCTGCTGGTCCCTGATTTCCCCAGTTACACCCCGGCTGTCCCTTCACTGACCATTGTTGGTCACACACCCACTGCACCTGCCTCCAGTCCTTCCCCTTCAACACCGTAATCTCACACACAGCTCCTCCCGACACTATCATGACGTCTCCCACCACACGTCCCCTATACCTTCCACACTGCCAGCAAGATGATTCACAAACACCACTACCATTTATGGGCTGAGAGGGCTGCCCATGCACTGGGAATCAGAAGTTGCAGGGTCTGTCACTTGGCCTCCAATCACCTATTGTACCCCAGCTGAAGGGCTTACCCTGTGGAAAGACTCAGTTGTAGCCAAATCCATCGAACAACATCATCTTTGCCCCAGGCTTCCTTCAAAATGCTCCACTCACTTTCTGTCCCAACTGCTCCTTGAGGGGTCATTTTGTGGTAGACTTCGAGGCCACCTTGGTGATTTTGTGCCCAGGCCCAAACAGCTCTTGGCCAACAAACACTTTAACCATATCCCCTGAAATCATATAGCACAGCTAACCAGTGAATGGGTACAAAGTAGTGGTTTTACCTCCAAGACCCCTAATGAATATTTTACACCAGGAGCATCCACTTTTGGGTTTTACTGTGGGCTGATATCACAAGGCTCTCACCCAGTGAGCTTCTCTCTTCCCCAGCCCTCTGAGCAGCTTTCTCCAGGCTATACTCTGCAATGCATCATTGTCTCTCTCTCAGCCTGCTTCCCTCAGGTCACAGGTCCCCTGAGTTTCCTGCCCTGACTGGCTACCACCAACCCATAGAAACAATGTCAGTCCTATAGCACTGGGTGTTTCAGTTCTACTAGGATTGACTGACTGGACTGGGCACAAGTGTGGTGGCCCTACCCACACAAAATCAGGAAACTGAGGCAACCAAGAAGTATCAAAAACCTTAATCCAACATGAACAACTCCATAAGAACCTATCCTAGCCCTTGTACAACAGTCTCATGAGTCTCTTGCCTAAATGGTTTTAGAAAATGGCCTGGCCCTAGACTGTCTATACCAGCCAAGGAAGGAGGGGTTTGTGCCTTTCCTAGAACCACTTGCTGAATGTACATCAACACACAAGTTCAAACCTACCTCCACCAGATGGCCCAAGAGGTTAAAATATTGCATAATATTACCCAAATCTTTGAACAGATACCCAAGGCCCCCGAGATCACTGACCTATTTTCATGGCTGGTCTCTCCAAGTTGGGAACAAGGGAAACGGACTGGATTTTAGACTGTTGCTTGTATAATCATAGGATTTGTTACTATAGCCCTCATCAGATGTTTACTCTCTTGGCTACAACCTGCTCTACCCCTAAGAACTCCATTAATTACCATTATTAAATATCCCAACCAACCTAAAATTAACCAATACCCTGAATTATTTAAAAAATTCAAAATTTTTATGGGGGAAAATCTGCTCAACATAGAATACACCGTTTTAAGCATTTCAAAGTACACAGTTCAGTGGCTTTTAGTACAATGATTATGTTGTGTGGCTATCACCACTATCTAATTCCAGAACACTTTCTACACCCCCAAACAAACCCATACTCATTCACACTCTATTTTCTCCTAACCCAAGCCCATGGAAACAACTCATCTGTTTTCTCCCCCTATGGATTTGCCTATTCTGGACATTTCATTCAAATGGCATCATGCTATCTGTTGCCTTTGTGGACGGCTTCAGTGAGCACACATGTTTCAAGGTTCACCCATGGCCTAGCATGTAGCAGTACCTTATTCCTTTTTATGGCTCTATAATATCCTATATTATGAATAGGCCACATTTGGTTTATGCAGTCATAACTGGATAGAAATTTGGGTTTGTTCCACTTTTGGACCATTGTGAACAATGTCGCTTTGAATGTCCATGGGCAAGTTTGCTCTTTTGGACATATCTACCATGGGCCTCTCCAGGTCAATCATGATTCTAGGTTTAAGATATTAAAAAATGCCAAGCTGTTTTCTGCAGTGGCTACATCATTTTACTTTCCCATCAATAATGTATGTGGGTTTCCCTTTCTCCACATCTTTACCAGCACTTCTTATTTTCCATTATGTTGAATATAGCCTTCATTTTGAGTGTGAAACAGTATCACACTGTGCTTTGAATTTGCATTTTCCTAAAAATTAATGATACTCAGCATCTATCTTGTGCTTATTGGCCATCTATGTATTTCCTGGAGACATGTCTATTCTAGTTGGTTACCCCTTTTCATTGACTTGTCTTTTATAATTGAGTTCTAAGAGATCTTTATATATTCTCAAAATTAGAGCCTTCCCACTTATATAAGTTGCAAATAGTAGGAGACATCCATACCCCACTTTTAACAATGGCTAGAATATCTAGACAGAAAATCAGGAAATAGTGGACATGAAAACATTAAATACTAAATGGACCTATCAGACACACACAGAAAATTTTACTGGACAGCAACAAAATTCACACTTTCCTCAAGGGCACACAAACTATTTTCCAGAACAGATCACGTGTTAGGTCACAAAAAATGTCTTAACAAGCTTAAGAAGACTGAAATCATACCAAGTGTCTTTTCCCAACACAATAGTATGAAACCAGAAGTCAATAACAGAAGGAAAACTGGAACACTAATAGTACGTGGAGGTTCAACAAAAAAGTCTTATACTTAAAAGTATGTCAGGGGGCTGACCTCGTGCTGTAGCGGTTAAGTGTGTGCGTTCCACTGCTGGCAGCCCGGGTTCGGATCCTGGGCATGCACCGATGTATCACTTGTCAGGCCATGCTGTGGTGGCTTCCCACATAAAGTGGAGGAACATGGGCAAGGATGTTAGCTCAGAGCCAGTCGTCCTCAGCAAAAAGAGGAGGATTGGCATGGATGTTAGCTCAAGGCTGATCTTCCTCACCAAAAAAAAGGTATATCAAAGACGAAATCAAAAGGGAAATTAGAATATGGCTCAAGACGTACAAAAAGAAACAATAAACACACGAAAACTTATAGGATGCAGCAAAAGTAGTACTAAGAGGAAAGTTTATAGTGATAAACTTGTACATTATAAGAGAAGAAAGATGTCAAAGAAACAACCTGACTTACAACACACAGCATTAGAAAAATAAAAACTGAATTCCAAAGTTAGCAGAAGGATGGAAGTCACCAAGAGGAGAGTGGAAAAAAATGAAAGACAGTATGAAAGATCAATAAAAGTAAAAGTTGATTTTTTGAAAAAATAAAATTGATAAACTCTTAGATAAAATATCTAGAAAAAAAGAGAGATGACTCAAATAAACTAAATCAGAAATGAAAGAGGAGGCATTACAACAAATGCTTCAGAAAGAAAAAGATCAGAAGAGACTATTCTGAACTAGTGTATACTCATAAATTGGATAACCTAGACAAAATAGATAAATTCCTAGAAACAACCTATGAAAGCTAAATCATGAAGAAATAGAAATCTTGAACAGACCAGTAACAAATAAGCAGACTGAATCAGTAATCAAATAGCTCCCAATGAGAAGGGACTTCTCCACTCTGCCTGACTTCACCACAGACCCCTGAGCCAGCCTGCCCCAGCCCCAGGCTGACTCCTGTGGACCTAGGTGTCTCCCTGTAAGCTTCTGCAAATCCAGGCCCCTGGCTCACCCTGGAGCATGCCAGCTCTGCTGGCCCCAAGCAGCATCCTTGACACCAGGCTCTCACCAGTCTCCTTGGAATCCAGGCCTCCATCTCAGCCTAGGGGCTGCCATCTTCAACAGCCCAAGGTGGCTCCTGTGACCCTAACTGGTGTCCTTGGGACCAGGCTCCTGGTAGGCTCTGGTGAATCCAGACCTTGGCTCACCCAAGTTCCTGCCTACTCCAGGCAGCCACAGGCAGCACCCACAGCCACAGGCAGCTTCTGTAACAGGGCACCCAGTGGGCTCCCACAAACCAAGGACCCCAGGTCACTCCAGCACTTGCTGGCTCCAGCAACCCCAGGTAGATTCCATGGCACCAGGCTCCCCGGGGGCTGCTGGGAACTCAGGCCCATGGCTCACCACACCACCTGCCAGTTCCAGCAGCCATAGACAGCTCTCATGGAACCAGGCTCCTGGCAGGCTCCCACAAAACCAGGCCCCCAGCTCACCCAGGTGCTTGCTGACTCAGGCAGCCCCAGGCAGCTCCCACGGCACCAGGCACTGGCAGGTTCCCATGAACCCAGGCTTCCATCTTGACCCAGTGCCTGCTGGCTTTTGCAGCTCAGGCAGCTCCTGTGGCCCCAGGCTCCCAGCAGGCTCCCAGGAATCCAGACTTCTTGCCTACCCCAGCACAAGCTGTCTCTCATGGCGCCAGGGTCCTGGCAGGCTCCTGTGAACCAAAGCTCTCAGTTCATCCCAGTAATGGCCAACTCCCATGGCCCTGGATGACTCCTGTGGCTGCAGGCTCTCAATGAGGACCTGCCAAATCAGGCTCCAGTGGGGCTACTCATGAACTCAGGGTCCCAGCTGTGCCCAGGGCCAGACACAATACCATGGACCCAAGCTTTCCACTCACCCCAGTACCAGGCTGCCCAAGGACTCCAGCAGCAAGCCTGCCCCTGGACACCACCAGATGGCCTACCCAGGACCCCTAGATGGGCTGACTGTGAAGGCTTTGGTTTGCTAAAGCCAGTCTGTAAAGAGTGGAAGAGGTGCCTACTTCCTCAAATTTGCAGACACCAATGGAAGGCCACAAGAAAAAGAATAATAAAAGAAGAAAACTGGATATCTGCATGCAAAAGAATGAAGTTGGACCCTCATCCAACACCATATACAAAAATTAACTCAAGGACGTAAATGTAAGACCTAAAATAAGAAAACTCTTAGAAGAAAACATAGGACAAAATCTTCACGACACTGGACTTGGCAATGATTTCTTGGATATGACACCAAAGGAACAGGTAATGAAAGAAAAACAATGGACAAATTGGACTCCATGAAAATTTTACAAGTTGGTACATCAAGAGGCACTGTCCACAGAGTAAAAAGGCAACCCAAGAGTGGGAGAAAATATTTGCAAATCATATTTATGACAAGAGACTGATATCCGGAATATACAGAGAAGTCCTAAAACTAAACAACTAAAACACAAGCCAATTCAAATATGGGCAAAGGACTTGAAGAGACAGTTTTCCAAAGAAGACTTAAGAATGGTATATAAGCACACGAAAAGATGCTCAACACCACCAATCATTAGCGAAATGCAAATCAAAACCACAATGAGACACCACCTCACACCCACTAAGATGAGTGGTATGGGAGAGACAGAAAACAACACGTGTTGGCCAGGATGAGGGGAAATTGGAACCCTTGTACACTGTTGATAGGAATGTAAAATGGTGTAGCTGCTATGGAAAACAGTATGGATGTTCCTCAAAAAATTGAACATAGAATTATCACGTGATCCAGCAATTCCACTTTTGGATATACACCCTAAAGATCTGAAAGCAGATCCTTGAAGAGATATTTGTACACCCATTTTCATAGCAGTATTATTCACAGTAGCTAAAATGTGGAAGCCACTCCAGTGTCCATTGATGCATGAATAGATACACAAAATGTAGTATATCCAAACAATGGAATATTATTCAGCGTTAAAAAGGAAGAAAATTTTGCAATATGCTACACATGTATTAACCTTGGGGACGTTATTATGACAGAAATAAGCCAGTCACAAAAAGATAAATACTGTATGACTCCACTAACACTAGGAACTGAGAGTAGTCAAAATCATACAAATGGAAAGTGGAATGGTGGCTGACAAGAGCTGGGGGGAGGGGAGAAGGGAGAGTTATTGTTTAATAGGTAGAGAGTTTCAGATTTACAAGAGTTATGGGTGTGAATGGTGGTGATGACTGTACAACAGCGTAAATGCATTTAACGCCACACAAGTGAACACTTAAAAATGGTTAAGATGGCACAGTTTTTGTTATGTATATTTTAACTCAATATACAAAAAGGAAAAAAAAAAGAAATTAGCTATCAAGCCACTAAAAGACATAGCGGACCCTTAAATACATATTGCTAAGTGAAAGAAGCCAACCGGAAAAGGCTATATACTCTGTTCCATAGTTTTCATATATTCCAATTACACGACATTCTAGAAAAGGCAAAACTATAGAAAGAGTATAAAGACCAGTGTTGCTAGGAGTTGGGAGGTAAGGGATGAAGAGGCAGAGCACAGGGACTTTTAGGCAAATCCAACCCTTCTGTATGCTCTGTCATGGTGGATACATGAGATTATGCATTTGTCAAAATCCAAGTACATGACAGTGAGACAGTGAACCTTAATGTAAACTACGGACTTGGTTACGAATACTGTATCAGCATCAGCTCCTCACTTGTAAGGAACGAACCGCACTAACACAGGTCGTCATGCAAGATGTTAACAGTAGGGGAAACTGAGAGGCAGGAGGGAGAAATGCCCTGCACTATCTGTTGAATTTTTCTGTCCATCTAAAACTTTCTTAAAAAACAATCTATTAATTAAAAAATAATCAATGGAAGGTAGGGAGTGGGTAGAAATATGGACAAAACAAGAATATCAGAATATTGATAAATGTTGAAGCTGGGTAATAGGGACATGGGAGGCTATCACACTTTTCTGTTTAATTTGTGTATGTTCAAGGTTTTCCACAATAAAACATTTTTAAAGCTCCAGATTAAATCTAGATTATGTACAAAGAATCAAAGAATGTGAAGAAAACAGATGTTTTTGAAGCAAGTACTCAAGGGGCACACTGAGTACTGGATAGAGAGTGAACGTCCTGGTTCCACCAGGAAGGTTAGGAGCTCAGTGAGCAAGGCAGGCAGCGGCACAGTCAGGGAAGTGACAGATAATGAACTGGAAAAATGTTAGCCCTCACTGGTCACAGAAATGCCAACGATGGGCCCTAATAGGACTGCCCCAGGATTTATAACGTCATGACACCCAGAATTAGAGCGGGCTCAGGGACAGAGCATCAGGTCCTGTGAGACTGCCAATCAGCACTGGCTTCCTGAAGGGCAAACCTCCTGAACCCTGGAACCTGCCAGCCACTGGCCCAGCTGCTCTGTTGTATGGAATCTGTCCAAAAACAAAGAGATTGGGTAAAGATGATGGATTGAATAAACAGATGTAGAAACTCTTGATATAATATCCCAAAAAGTGACTCAAAGATTCCTTCAGTGATGAACAGATTCATAATAGCCCTGGGAACAATCAAAAGAGCCGACATTTTGAGGAAGACATCAAAGAGAGACAGCAGCTGGTGTCTGGGGACCCCAGTGGGGAGCTCCGTGTGGGCCATGGAGACCAAGCCAAGGTGCCCTCTCTCCCTCTCTCTCCTCCCCTGCTGCTGACCTAACACCTCCTGCATTGCCACTCCACTCCCAGCCACTGCCCATCTCAAGGTCCAGGAATACAGGATCAGAGGAACAAGGTGTCCTTTCCACCAGCACATCTGTCCTCTTGCTCTCTGAACCTCCCCTGGCAGCGGAGCCCAGCCCTGCACCCCCTCAGGGCCCAGAACACTCCTCCAGGGCCCTCAGGCTCCTCCTCTCCATCCAGTCCTACCTGCAGCATAGACACTTGCTAGCTCATCTCCACCCTACAAACAAAACTCTCCCTTGGACCCATCCTCCCTTTTGGCTACTGTCCACTTTCCCGACTCCCCTTCATGGCTAAACCTGTTAAGTGCCTCATCCCTATTGCCCTCCCATGGCCCCCGTTCACCCACTGTAGAACCAGCTTCATTCCCACTCTCTCAAGTAGACTGAGGTCACCAGTGATCCCATGTGGCCGAGTCCAGCCATCTTTTCTCCATTCTGATCAGAGCTGTATCCGACCCAGCTGAGCACCCCTCCTTTCTGCAATACCCTTTTTCCCTCGTGGTTCCTGCGACTCCATGCTCCACCGTTTCAGTCCCCTTTCCTGGACTCTCTTCAGCTGCACCTCTGCAAACACTGCCTGCTCCTAGGCTAGGCCATGGTCCCTTCTACAGCTACAGTGTCTCCAGGAAACCTCATTCAATTCCATGGTTTTAAACATCTCTGACCTCATCCTGACTCTGCAGACACACCGATGCAACTTTAAGAGGTTAGGTGCTAGCTCCCCAGCATCAGCACCTAAGGAGTATCTCAGACTCGATTCCTCTCAAAATTTTACTGTCATATGAGTTCCAAAATAGCATCAAATATTTCCAAAAAGGAGGAAAAATTTGGATACAATAAATAGTGGTGAACAAAGTAACCAATAAAACGTATACTTACATCCAATCATGGTTGCTTGATGGGGAAAATAAGAACACAGAACTAAGATCAGACAGTCTCAAGCTGGGGAGTGGAAGGTGAGGAGTTGGGAGTGTAGAACACAGGAACTGATCAACTCTAAGCATTTACAGAAAGAAAGGCAGAAATGGTTGTTCCTAAAAGCTGAAAGACACCCACTAGAAGAATTCAAAAATCACGAGAAAGCCTAACAAATTAAAAATTAAATTAAATGGTAGACTCAAATTCCAATTTATCAATAATCACAATTGTAAATGGATCAAATGGCTCTATAAAAATACAAAGGCTCTCATATTGAGTTAAATTATAGTTATAAAATAAAGGGATATAATATGATTGAAAATAAGGAGCTAAAGAAATAAGACATTAAATGGGACACAAAGGGGTTTTCTGTGTGGATAACTGTCAGGAACATTTATGCACCTAACAATATGGTCTTGAAACATAAAGGAAAACTGGACAAACAATAAGACACAAGATCCTCCAGAATCACAGGGAAACCTACCTTACCTCTCTTAGAAATCCACAGGTCAAGTGATACAGTAAGTTAGGAAAGAGATCTGCTAACAAACACAAAAATGCTAGATCTAGCTTCAGCTCAAGCGGCAACAAGATAAGCAAGTAGTGGAGAGGATACATTCTCCTCAAACCACAATGAAACAATCACCAAAATGGACTGTGTGCTAAGCCACAGTGAAATCTCTAAAGAGTCCAAAAATGAGAAATCTATAAGTGACCATATTACTGCACCTTAAAGCAATAAAATAAAAAAAAAATCACAAAATATTGGCTCTTCTCCCCCAACCAATTGACTTGAAAATCTGTCAACACCCTTCTAAATCTCTCAGGTTAAAGAGGGAATCCAGACAGACAGGACAAACTCTTTAAAAATGAACAGCAATGAGAGCAGCATGAGGCAAATCCATGGCGTGGGGAAAAAGGGACAGAAGAAGAGACACATCCTCCACTGCATGTATCAGGGAATATCAACTGTACACGAAGAATCTGAGCACTTCCCTCCAGGAGCCAGAACAAAACCACAATAAAATCAAAGACAGCAGAATGAAGTGAGGATTCACGAGGCAGGAACAACAACGTATACCTGAGCAATGGAGTCAAGGGCTGGCTGTCTGGAAAGACCTGTAACAGTGAGAAACCTTGCCCAGTCTGACCAAGAGTAACAGACAAAGGCACCAAACTGTACCATCAGGTACGACAAACTACAGAAAAAGCTTTAACATGATAGGAGAACATAGCGGATAACTCTGACCAGGACATCAGCTGTCCTCAACTGGAGTTGTCCTTCCCCCAGGATGCATCTGGAAACACGCAGGATGGGTTTTGTTTCCTGCTTTGTGTTGTCCTAATGGTTGTTGCTCTGGGGGTCCAGGAGGTCCTGAACAGCCTGTCACATAGTGCCGTTTCCCACCTGAAGTGTTACTGAAATCTGGGAAGACAAGCACTGATCCAGATTAAATTAAAAAGGTGGTAGGGAAATGTTTTCCATGGATGTATAACAGGCAAAATATGGTACCCTCAATATGTATGGAGTATCGAGAAACCAATCTTTACAACTACTAAACTGTAAAAGAGTGGGAAAATCAGAAACATAGCCAATAAACACACCAAAAATATATACAATCTCTTTGTATAGGTAGAGAAATATGTATGTAAAGCACAGGAAACAGTCTAGGAGATTACACACCAAATTTTACTACCAACAAGGAGTAAAAGTTGGGAGGTAAGTGAGAAATAGGAGTTTTTACCACTTCTTAGTTTATGTATTTCTCTAGTGTTTTAAGTTTTACAAAAGAGAACGTATTCTACTCAAACCGATGTTTAAAATTTTAAAGAAATTATTAAAATGATCAAAATTACTTCAGTTCAAGGATATTCATTAAAACATGATTGGAAAGAACCTCCGCATGACTTTAAAAGGCTCCCATAACTTTTCTAATAGTTTACTCTGTCGATTTTATTTCACATTTATATCCTAACTCATTGGAATTTACATTTGTGTGAGGAATGCAACAGAAGCTGACTTTCTCCTGTTCAAGTGGAAAACCAACCGTCCAGGCACCATTCATTGGCTAGGTCTGGCTTTCCCAGCTGACCTGCAATTCTTCCTTTCCCACAGGCTAAACCCCAACAGCTACTGCTGCCTCTCAAGTGCCCTAGAGTGAGCGGGGTAAGCTCTACAACCTGGGATCCCTGTCTGAGAGGGACGGCTACCAGCAGAGCCTTCTCCCAAGACAGCAGCAGGCATGCTGCACACAGAAGTGCTCAGGGGCCGTCTGCTGTGGAGCAGGAAACCCCTCATGATGAGCAGGCAGTGGAGGAAATCTGAGCCCCAGGACTGACGCTGGCTGGGGGCAGCAGGTTGCTCAGGTAGGGAGGCCCCTCCCTTCAGCTCGTTCAGCTCCTCCTGCAGTGTGTGCACCTGGCTGTCAGCGGCTGCCTCCTTCAGCTCGCTGTTCTATCCACCTGCTCCTGCAGGCGGCACCCATGTTCCTGTTCCCCAGGGAGCAGAAGCAGTAGGAGTGCAGCAAGTCAAAGAGTTCTTGGGCCCACAGCACTGACAGGATAACCCTGCTGAGGCAAGTGAGGCCGGTGTCACTGTGCTCGCCATGCACAGCTTCCATGGCTGGCTTCGGGGTGATGTCTGTTGGAGGGTGGAGGGGCTCTGGAAGGGTTTCTGAGGCATCATTGTGAATGATGAAATTGGGTGATCTGGGCCAAGCCCTCGTCAGGCCCCAGGCTGGTCCTGCTGCAACTGGGCTCCACATCTCTCTTCAGCCTCCTTTGCTCAACTGGCTCTTGGGGGACAGATGGCCTCTCTCGAGTGCATGCTGAGGAGAAACTGTAAGCAGGAAGCCAGCCAATAAATCTACACGCCCCTGATCCTGGGGGGTAAAGTCACCCACGGAAATGCCACTCTTACCTAGCAGGCCCTGCCTGGGAAGAGGGGGTCTCATTGCCAGCATCTACAGCCGACGTGTTTGCAGCTCCCTGGCTGCCGGACCCTGTGGAGGCCACACTGTCTCCTGGAGTTCCTTCCAGAGACTCTGTGCCTGCTCCTGACTGGCGGCTTCCTGGGCAGCCCTGGGTGCGTGTTCACCCTGCAGAGCCGCTCACTTCAACTTGCGGGACCCCAGCTGTGCCCTCAGGTTTTCCTTCAAAGACCAAGACGAACCTGCAGCTCCTTTCCCATCTGCTTCACTCACATGTTCCTCAGGCCCCCTGAGGCCTTCCTGGTGTCCTTTCTTCTGGGGCAGCCATGGCCTTCACCACCCCCTTCTCAGTCAGGTGGAAGATGGAGGCCATGGCCGTGGGCTTGAGCACGTAGTACTGATCCTCCAGCATTTCCGAGAACTTTCTTTGGTGAAACGGTCACTGCAGACGAAAGAATGCTTAGTGGGGTCCAGTCATCCCTGTGAACAGCTTTTAACAACAGGACCAGACGTTTTGAGCCCTTTATGGTGAGCCTACAAGGATAAATGAAAAAGCAATTAGAAAGAAAGAGTTATGGTCCGGCTCCATGGCTTAACGGTTAAGTGTGCACACTCCACTGCTGGCGGCCCGGGTTCGGATACCGGGCGCATACCAACGCAATGCTTCTCCAGCCACACTGGGGCCGCATCCCACCTACGGCAACTAGAAGGATGTGCAGCTATGACAGACAACTATCTACTGGGGCTTTGGGGGAAAATAAATAAATAAACAAATAAAAATTTAAGAAAAAGAAAGAGTTAAATGTCTCTCCCTAAAATGATCAACTATAAAACAAAGCAAGTATTTTCGTGAACACCCAAACCTTTAGAGACTTTGCTCATTTAAACCTTTAGTAAAGATTTAAGGAACACCTTCTGCTTGCAAGTTATAAGTGGAATAGAAAGATGAAAGACCCACTGTCTACCTTAAGGAGCTGACTGTCTGTAGGGCAGAGAAGGAAGGAAGGTGAGGAACTCCTCCCAGGCTGTGGTAAGTGCTCTGTAGGGACACAGACGCTCGGGCAGATAGCACAGGATGGCATCAAGACAACAGGAAAGGCTTCAGGAATCCTAGGAAATAGTTCCTAGAAGCTCATGGCTGCCCAACCCCCCTGCTGTCTCTGGGATGCAGGACTTTGGGTGCTAAAACGGGGAGGGTTGGTCCCCCTATTTCAAAACCAGGCCAGGTGTCAGCCAGCAAAGCCTCCCAGGCACTCAGCAGGGCGACTGGCCCCAGCTCTGTTCAAGCAGCTGAGGATGTTGTACTGCCACCAACAGGAGGTCAGCCCCAAGAGCTGTGGTTCTATGTTCCTCCCCTCCTTCCACCACCAAAAGGAAAGCTGCTCCCTGTACAAAGCAAGCAGCCCCTGCAAGGTACTGACCGAGACACTTCATAATCTTTTCTCCTCATTAAGGTAAAATCTGTATTTAGACCAAACTGTGCACATGGGTGTGGGGGCGTCTCTCCCGTGGGCTTTCTGATCCACCTGAGGTCATCTAGCCCCTCTGAGGCCACTGTGGACCAGACCAGGTGGATACTGGCTCCTCAGGGAGTTCCCAGCAACATGACATTCTAACATTTCTCATTGCTTTGTGACTAATTTCCCAAACACCCCCACCTCCTTTGCCCCCAGACCACGTTAGACCATGACACATGCCAAGAGCAACCTCATGTTTTGCCTCATTCTCAAAAACAGTAACAAAACTTTTGGGACACAGGCTCTGAAGGAATCCATCAAGAAGTCATGGTGGGTGACCTCTGAAACAAGCTCATGTAACTAGTTCTTTGGATAGATTGTAACAACTTCCAACTTAGAACAAAGCACTGTAAACTTTCAATAAGACTAAAGACAACAAGCGGCATTCAGGTCTTTCAAACTTCAACAATAACCTGCAACATGAAACAAAAGGATCTTCCAGGAAGTTTTCAAAGTAGAATGTCTTCAGTGCACTGTTCTGGGACCTCCAGTGCAGAGTCCACAGGCAAGGACTCATTGAACTAGCTGAACTCCAGAAGCTCTCCTGAAGGGAGCCAGGCCAGGGGGAAGGGAAACCCCTCACCATGCTGTGGGAGCCCAGGGAAGACTTGAAGAGAGGAGCCCTCTCCCTGACTCCCCGGCGTAAGCCTCCCGGTGAGGAGTGGGCCATGCCCTCCTCCACCCAGGATGCTGTAAGATGCAGAGACCACAGGGTCAGCCTCCCTGTGAGGAGTGGGCTGTGCCGTGCTCCACCCAGGATGCTGTTCAGATGCAGAGTCTGAGTAGACATAGTCTCCCTATGAGGAGTGGACTGTGCCCTGCTCCCCTAGGATGATGTCAGATGCCCAGTCTGCAGGGTCAGCCTCCCCGTGAGGAGTCAGCCTCACCTGGCTCCACCCAGGATGCTGTCAGATGCAGAGTCCAAAGTGTAAGTCTCCCCATGAGGTGTGGGCTGCACCCTGTTCCACCCAGGATGCTGTCAGAGTCCACGTCCACAGGGTCAGCCTCCCTGTGAGGAGTTGGCCTCTCCCTGCTCTGCCCAGGATGCTGTCAGACGCCTCTCCAGGACTCACTTCCATGCACAGAGCCACCTTTCCCTGCACTGCCAGGACACTTCTATCAACAGAGCAAGTGGGAGGTGTATCCATTCAACAGGTACAAGCTGCCCTTGCTCAGCTACATTCCTGATTGCAGAGATCAAGGCAGGCTCCCTGCCATCAAAAGAGCAGAAAAGTCACAGCAAATGCAAGAAGATAGTGACCTAAGGAAGAGCATTTCCAGAATACCGTTTCTTGATATTTAGCCCCAGCCTGAATCAATGGAGACCAGGGTGGCCGTGGGGTAGGGGTGAGAGGGTGGTAGAGGCCATAAGGTGGGCCCTGGAGGCTGTGGGGTGGCTGTGGTGGCCCGAGGTGCCCCAAGCAGAGACAGTGGCGCAGACCAAGGCAACACAATGCCCAGCACTGACTCACCCACTGGACCTGCCCTGAGGCCCCTAGCATAAAGTGCAGCCCACCTCAGGCTGGACCTCATGGAGGGCTGACTGGGCAGCAGCAGCTGGATACCTATGGAAGGAGCCAGCAGTTTCTTCTCATTGTCCTGCCAATGGGAGCAGTGCGCGGCTGCGCAGCGATCACCATCCTGGGCCTCAGGCTGTTGAACTGCCAGGCTCCGGCCCCCTCCTCACAGCCCCCAAGTGGGACTGCCACATGAGGAGTGGCGTAGAGCTCTAGGCAACACTCTGTGGGATGTGAGGCTGGTCCCCGTAGCCCAAAGGATAGCAAGATGGCAGCGCGCACACGCCCATCCTCCATAAAGCAAGATGGCCATGCCCGCAGGCCTAGGCAAAATGCCTGCTCCCACGCCCATCCCAGGGGCACGCTGCCCAAACACTTCTGTTCCACTGCCCCATGGGTCGCTGAGAAAATGACCCAGACCATGGGGGAGCCGAGAGTGTGACCCAGGCCTCCTCATGGGGCCCCGCTGTAGGCAAAGATGGCTACAGATGCACTTCCGCCCGCACTTCTGACCCTACCCACGTCGCTTGGCCGGATTGGCCTTGGAGGCTGCCTGTCGTTTTGCGCTCATTCTGCTGGGCAGCTGGAAGAGGGATGCAGGTGAGGCCACACCTGCATGAGGTGGCCTGGGAGGCTGTGCTCACCTGGGCCCTTGGCCGCCAGGACTTGCAGGCAAGGTTTGGGGCTGGGCTGCGGGGTGGAGCTGGGTCCACGGGTGGAGTGGGTGGGGGCAGCGCCCATGGTGAGACCAGCACACCTGACAGCCCAGTCCCTGCAGGTCTGGGTGCTTTTCCTCTCCGGCCGCTGGGGTGGGAGGTGCAGTAGGGAATCGGGGAGGGGAGGTAGGGGTGCCGGCGGGGCTGGGGCACCTTTCTGGCAGACCCTAGGCTGCTGGGGGTGGAGGCGCAGCGGGGCGTCCGGGAGGGGAGGGAGGGGCGCTGGTGGTGCTGCATTGCCAGTTTTGGGGAGGCTTTTTCCTTCCCCTCCAGGAGTTAAGAAGTGGAAGCACTGTAACTCCTGGGAAGTTATGCTGTAGGCTGGAGGGGAGGAACGTACGCCAATGCTCACAACACATGCATGTTTTTGTTATTATTTCAGTGACTGAGAGATCATTCAAGCTTTTTCTTCCATGATGAGACAGAGAAACTGAATCTATCTCATCGTGCCTTAACTTCTAGGGGTCCTAGTACAATGTGTTGGGGCAGCAGGGGTGGGGTGTTGGTGCTTTGGCCAAAGCTAGTGTCTGGGAAGAGGGACGATCCCCTCCGCCCTTTCCCTTAAGGTTCTTATGGCTGGCCAAATAATTAAAAGACAGGTTAGCAGGAGAAAATAATACCAAGTTTAATAACATTTATACATGGGAGAAACTCTGAAATGAGCAGCTCTTCATTCGGTCTAAACTGCTTGCTTAAGTATTGTAGCTAAATATGTGGAAGGTGTTGGGAGAGTAGTGGTTTGGGATTTCAGAGGGGAAGAAGACAATTCACATGGAGATAGAAATGCAAATGTTTGTCTGACAACTCTTTTCAGGGCCACCTATAGAGAATGTGGCCAGGGAGAGACAGAAATTTTGATAAAAATGGGCTTGTTGGTGCCTTTCTTATTGTAAAATCTATTTTGCATTATATTACAGCCATCATATGATATTGGCTCCTTCCTGAAACTGGTCTTCTATGTTAAATTCTTTAGGCAGTTTGGGAGGGGAAACTCAAATGTTCTTCCTGAGTCTTCTGAGTCTTTATTGTCTTCAGCTGGAAATAATCCATATACCAGAGTGGTGCATCTTGGGGTGGCCTGCCCTGAGCACCATCACTAGCATGCTTCTGCTCCAGAGGAGAGTTCCTTGATTTTTGCTGGCAAGATATTTTGGATTTTTGCAAGTTGCCTTGAAAGCATTTGTACACAGGGTCTCTTTATCTTCCCACAGCAATTTTAGTTCCCTCATTCCTTGTAAGGAGTGATTTGCTTTCAAGTATCCCTGTATCTGTAAAGGAAGACTTTCATTTGGTTTAATTCCACCTGTCATCGTGGATGGCATTGTTTTTGCTTCCTTTTTCTTTTCCTGGCAGCTGCAACATAAGTTTACTGAAATCTCAGTTTGGGAACTGTATGGTAGACATGTAGGCAATATTTCAATGGTTTGTGGCATCTTGTCACTTAAATGTGTTAGGTGGCTGGAGGAATCAGTAGCCCTGACTTACAAAGGGGCATGCTCAGCAAATATATTTTTGGTGAAGTTTGTTTAAAAAAGAAAAAGAATCAGACAGTGTTATACAGTTTGCTGGGGGCACAGGGTGGGGGAAGGAATAGAACTATTTACTTCTCCATTTGTTCTCAGGATATTACTGCTTGCATACCTACAACCATTCACAGGAGAGACTTGGTTAAGGTAGAAAACACAGTTTAATGTCCGTCATATTACCTTAGATGTAGAAGTCATCATGTTAAAGTTAGGAGTAGGCACATGATGAGCGGTAATGGGACACTGAAGCTGCTTCAAAGTAGAAAAGGTGTTTGCATTTGAAGCCCTCTGTTGATGCTGATAAAAACATGTATGGTATTTGTAGGATGTGGTGGGGAGTTTTCTTTCTAACATGACGCTGTACATCCTTTTAGGGTTGATTAATGGACCAGCCTCCCCTGGCCCCTGGGGTTCTTAGAGATTCGGCATTCCTTGACCAAGTGTTTGGCAGTTCCTGGTTGTTTTTATAGTCATCCACTCATTAAGCTACATTTCTTATTGAGTGCAAGGTTTGTGTCATACATTGTTCTACACCCTGGGGCCATAGAAGTGAACAAAACACAAAAAGCATGCCCCGGGTAATGTTCTAGATGTGACACCAATGGTGTGGCTCATGTGGGAGAGTGATGTGTGCCAGGCTGGATGGAGTTGGAGTTGTAACCAGGAGGGCCAGGAAAGGTCTCACCGCAGAGGTAGGTTTTGAACAAGCCCAAAAATCAGTGCGGGAGGAAGGGCAAGTGGGCTGCTGTGGGAGCAGCAAGGATGCCAGTGTGGCCAGGGTACAGCCAGTGAGGGCAGCAGAAGCTGAAGGCAGAGTGGTGACTTGGGCCCAATCATGGGGCCTTGTTGGTCATAGTGAGGACTTGGGCGTTTATTTATTCTGAATGAGATGGTGACCCTTTGGAAGGTTTTGAGAGGAGGAGTAACATGGCCAGGCATATGTTTAGCAGACTCGATCTGGCTGCTCTGTTGAGAATATACCACAGAGGGGCCAGGGCAGAAGCAAGGAGACCAGTTAGGAGGCTGTTGCAATAAGCCAGGCAAGAGGCCTTGGAGGCTTAGGTCAGGGTGGGGAGAGGAGGTTGAATTCTGGGTGTGTGTGGAGGTTGAGACAGTAGGACTGTGTACAGATGGGAAGTGGTGAAGGGTGGGGCTGGGGAGGTAGGATTTGAAGTTGGTGCTGAGTTTATGGCCTGAGCTAAGAAATAAGAGACTCAGCTGGGGAGACTGGGGGAGGTCCTGTTTGGTGGGGAGCTGTTGGGAGTTTGGTTTTGGCTGAGTTGACTGTGAGATTTATATTTTGTCCGTGGCACTTTCCCACTAGAGGAGAGCAGAGAATGGCCGCCTGGAATCCATCATATCAAGTCCCTGTGCCCCTCCCAGGCTCACTTCTGGCACAGACATCCTACGGGAAGGCCTTGGAGTGGAGGTTCCTCTGTGCAAACTTTCTTGGGTGTTCTGGCCTGTCAGCACTGTCCCTCACTGGGTTTGTCACCTTCAAAAGATTTATTCACTTAGTTGACACAGGTTTCCAATAGTTAAAGTTTATGTAAACAGTGGGCTTGAAAAGCAGTAAAATATATTTCCAAAGAGGCAAGAAATAGGTAAATTTCATAAAAAACTAAAAGATTCTACTATTACATTGAATGTGTTAAAAATTCTTGTTTCCCTTTCTGCCTCCCCTGAGCGTGTGTAGTCATATTCTGAGGTCTGTTCTTTTCTTTGAGATGGGGTGTTTTCAAATGGAATTCCAGGGCTTACACTTGAACAGCAAAAGTGTTAAGTATGATTAATTGTTCATAAAACAGTGTCTTGCCATGGAAATAACAATTAATTAACATTATTTTCTGAAAGTAATAAATACATGTGGCTTTTCTTGTTGAACTAGAAAAATGCTTTACAACTTTCTTCCCTCCTTTCCAGGTAAACCATAGGTTTGTGTGAGTTTGCTGGATTCTTCAAACACTGGGTTGTGCCATTTACAAGATCACTGTGGTCCAAAGCAACGTGACTGAGAGAAGAGGCCTGGGGTCAGGTTCTCTAAGCAAAGCCCCCTTTGAGTCTGCACAGGGAAGTACTTGAGGTCCCACACGTTCTTCCTGGGTGTCCTCCCTGCTCATACCCACCGCAGAAGGAGCCTTTCTGCTGAGAGAAGCTACAGAGCCCTGGAAATCTGGGAAGGCACCTGCACAGGGGTTGGGGGTTGCTGTCCTTCCTGAGGTCGTCCCTGTTTTCCCTTTGGGCCTGTGTCTACATGTAGGGTGGAGTTTTGTACCCATAGTGCAGGTACACACAGACTGTAATTTGTGCACATTGAGAAAGTCTGTGAAAGTCAGGAGTTCTGTGTCTGGATTAGGGTTTATGAATTTAGGGTTCATTTGAGTCACAACCTTAAACTGCATCCTTCTGACAGTCTCCTCACTTGTGAGAGTGGAAGCTGAGAGAGGGAGCACTTCTCTTCCTCCCCAGGCAGAGCAGGGTGTGTGAGCTCCCAGAGTCCATTCCTGTGGCTGCTCAGGTGTCCCCACCCTTCTACACCAGGGAATGACCCACTCCAGGGCTTCTGTCTCTACCAGGAGAGTTTAGAATGTCTTTAACTTTCTGAATGTGGCTTTCATTCTGTCCTGTGGGAAACAGGCTGCTTATCTGTGCTGATTCCAATATTTGTGTTTCTTTCCTTTGGAATCCTGTATCACTTGAACAGTGCAGCCCTGTGCTTCTGGTTTCCCTTAGCTCTTTGTAATTTTATTTCCTGTATGAGAAATAACATTTTGAGTTTCTTGTGCTTAAAAATGTGAATTGATGGAGAGATATAATGTCAGTAAGGCAAGAAAATTGTGGAACTAAATAGAATTTTTGTTCTTTTTAGGCAAGAGAATCTCAAGATGTGAAATGAATGTGTCGAAGTTTTCAGGTGCATTTTTCGTTTTTACATCAGTGTTTGCGTGTGCATGTCCCTAGAGAACATTGAGATTTAAAAAGCTAAAGCAATGGAATTTCTATTTTAATTGATATGAGGAAAACTAGTCAAACTAATCCTACTATGTTTAAGGAGCTAAACCCAAACACCTATTGCATTATAATATGCCACTGATTCCTGAAAATACTGCCTGTGTGAGATACAGTGGAAGGACAAAGTAGGATGCAACTTGTCCTTTTAGTTAGCAAGAGGTATGAAAATTTCATTGCGTAAGGTTAGTCTTTTGTAACTGTTAGTGTGCTAAAGGAATTAAATCTTAGAATGGTTTCCTATGTACAAAAGTTAAAATTAAAGAAAAACTATTAAATGGGAAAACATGGTATGTGTAAATTTCTCTGTTTATATTAGATAAATCTGTAAGATAGAAAAGTCTAACCTCAGAAGAGTCACTGCCAACATCTCTGGGTCCCCTCCAGCGCTGTTACTCTAGCCACCCCCAGTACACAGTTTTGATCATTCTTGAGCTTTCTGTTGGTGTTTCTTTTTATAACAACAAGCCATTGCGAAGACATATTTTGTACGTATGTTGGTCCTTGTAATGAGCCGTCAAACTCCGCACCTTCTTTTTTTTCTTCTGAGGAGGACTAGCCGTGAGTTAACATCCGATGCCAATCCTCCCCTTTGTTTTTGAGGAAGAGTGGCCCTGAGGTAACATCCGTGCCCATCTTCCTCTACTTTATATGGGACGCTGCCACAGCATGGCTTCCCAAGCGGTGCGTCGGTGCAAGCCCGGGATACGAACCTGCGAACCCCAGGCAGCCGCAGCAGAGCGCGCGTACTTAACCGCTTGTGCCACCGGGCTGGCCCCAGACTCTGCACTTTTTGATGTGTGCTGACAGTTTATCCCTCTCCTCTCCCTCTTCCCCTTGTGTTCACATCTGGACAACCTGAGGAGAAAGTCCAGAGGCTCCCTTCTCTGGCATTGGCTTGGGATCCAACCAGACAAGCCCCTGTCTGTGTGCAGAACTCTTGCCCTGGTCTCACCACTGGCAAAGATTTCTTGCTTTGACCAAACTTTAGTCAGGCTCCTGAACCTTCTCCTAGGCCTGTCTGTGTACTTCCTTGTAAAATCTAGTTTTAGCAAGAACCTTGCTAAGTCAGTTTAACCAGAACCCCCACCAGTATGTCTGATCACCCTCGAGATCTGCTCAGGCTCCTCCTCCTCCTCCACCATCCCTCAGGTGGTGTCTGATCACTCTGGCCTGTCTTTGGTAAGAATCCTGTTAGGTCAGCTTAGCCAGAATCTCCAACACTTGTTTTTTCTCTTAGTAATTTTCCATCCCCTGACCCCCACCATGCTGCCTGGCCATGAATTCCCACTGGCCCACGCTGCACTCAGAGTCGAGCCCAATCTCATTTCTCCCCTGCTTTGAATCCCATCATGGTGGTCCCTCCGTATCACAGTGGTTCTGAATAAAATATGCTTTACCATCTTTGACAAGTGTCATTGAATATTTTTTCTTTAAAACCTCCAACCACAATAAAAACCCAGGCCAGGCTCCTTTCCTTGCTCTCTCAAGCCATTTCAGAGCTGCTTGATTTTCTGGCCCTGCTCTCCTCAGAGACCTCTATTATGTGAGTCATAAGACTTTTCCTAACTTCTGTGTGTGTGTGTGGAGGGAGGCACACACCAGCATCAGTCTCTACATGGGAACCACAGCACTTGCCAGTGAGCAGTCATATTTTGAAAGGAATCTCTTTCTCTGAGCGGTAGGTCTCAACAGTGGGCTCAAAATATTCAGTGAACCATGTTGTAACCAGATGTGCTGTCATCCAGGCTTTGTTGTTCCATTTGAACATTGACTTTAACTTAAAGTCACCAGATGCATTACCCCTAACAAGAGAATGAACCTGTACAAAGGCCCGGGGGCAGATCGGAGGGGGAGGGGAGACAACAGGATCAGTTAGAGGAACCAGAGGTCAGAGTGTGAGACAGGAGCTGGAGAAGGGGCCAGAGCAGTCAGTAACAGCACAGCAGCCAGGTCAAGGCGACACACACCATGTCTGGGAGACAGGACCTTCTCCTAACTGCAGTCAGTGGGGGATCCCCACTTCTGGTTGGATCTCTGGTGGACAAGAATGTAGTGTCTTACCATGTCTGTCTGTGCACAGCTACCAGAACCTGGCCAGGGAACGTGAAGCACTGATTCAGAAGTACCTGCACCTGCTGTAGATCATGGAGCCGGAGAAGACACTGGCCAAGCAGCTATGGCAGCAGATCGAAGATGGGGAGATCAATATCGAGCGGCTGAAGGCAGAGGTGACTGCTGGCTAGGGGTGCAGTGGAGGCTGACCGGGGGTCCCAGGGCACAGGCCCAACACCTCACTCCCTGGGCTCCTGCAGGATCAAGGGGGCACATGACTGGCAGGGGGACCAGCTTCCAGCCACAGCTAGGCCAGCCTCCAAACTTAAATTTAGTGATGCTGGCAGAGTGGGAAGGGCCTTAGTAAGATCTGAGTTCAGATCCTAACTCTGCCACTTGACAGTTGCAACCTGGAGTATGTCGCCCCATCCTCTGTGCCTCCAGTCCTTCATCTATAAAACAGCCTTTTTATACTTGGCTGCAAAGGTTGTGAGGTTTGAGTGAGGTTATTTATGGGCAAGTTTTTAGTTACTCTGCTGATGACCACATTGACTAAGCATTCTCACATTATCAGCTGAAGTGTCTGGGAACAGAGTTCCTGGTAGGTAGTCATAGTGTGGGTTCCTAGTTCAGTTCCAAGCAGTTGTTCCCTATGCCTGTCATAAGAGCTCCTACAGGGGCTCACCGGGCATTGGTCTGGAGGCCACGGTTTTGATAGGTTAAGCCTTCTAGAACTTTACTACTCAAAATGTGGTCCATGAAGCAAGAGCATGATAGAAATGCAGAATCTCAGGCCCTGCCCAGACCTCCGGAATCAGAATCTGCACTTTCACAACATCCCAGTCGATTGCCATTTACATTAAAGCTTGGGAGGCGCTGGCTCTCTGTCCCTTAGATGCCCATCACCAGCTGTCTGCCACAGCACCGAATGATGTGATTGCCTCTCCCCCCTCATCTCACCAGTGCTCACCAGATGCTCAGAGCCATCTGGCCATGTCACACAAGGACCGTGGACTCAGAACTGAGGACAGGGAAATGGAAACATAGATTCTAACCTGGGTCAGCTACATGATTTGTAGGGCCTGATGCAAGGGAAAAATGCAAGGCCCTTGGTGGAGTCGGGGAAGTCGACCTCCCCTTCTCACAGCCCACCAACCCACCCATGGCAGACAGGCTACCCCCCAATATCAACCTCCAACCTCCTCTAACCTCTGTGCCATGATACACTTGGTACCTAGATGAGAGGCGGGCAAGATGCCCCTGCTGAGTCACCCACCCAGTGCCCAGGCACTATCTCCTCGCCCTTCCCTGAGACACCATCGGGTGTGCACTGCACCCACCTTTTCTGCACCTACACTGAGACCCCTACAGAGGGTGGAGGGTGACTCACGGTGGGATGTGAGTCTTCCTGGCTGACTCAACCCATTTGCTCCCAGACAGAGGGTAGAGGAGGTCATGGGTTCTGGGGTGCCAGCATGTGGGGAGCGAGCAGCTGAGAAACCATCCCAGGGAGGCAGCAGGAGGCAGGAACACATGAGGGCTGAGGCTCCACTCCCCTGGGGTGTGCTCCATTGTTCCATCAGATGTTACTCATGAAACACAAATTCAAAGAGAAATGGTTAAGAACTTCAAGGTTGAAACTGCAGAACTTGAAGCCCTAAGCATGGGGCCTTCTGAACATAGGACCCCATCACACGCCCTTGAAGCCAGCTCTGCCTGGAATGTTCAAAGATCTGAAGTTGCCAATTCCACCTTATGGTGCCGCTGACAAGCTCTGAACTAATGGTCACATCAGCTTGGAACTTGAGTTTGAACAAAAGTTTCAGATTCCACACACCTCCTCTATCCTGCACCAGGCGCTGTCAGACAAGCTTCCTTAGTCAGTCCCCATAACCATCCTCATAGGATCGAATGAGGAAGCAGGCTCAGAGAACTCAAAAGTCACCTGCCCAAGCTCACACAGCTGGGAGGTGGCCGAGCCAGGACTAGAACCCAGGTCTGCATGTCTACTTGCCAGTCTTCCCACTCTACTCATAGCCTCTTCCCACGTGGCTCCTGGGATGGGTGCTGTCCCATGTCTACACAATCTGATTCATTCTGAGATCTATCCTAGCCCTACACATATCCCTGAAACCTAGCTGAGTCCTTGCTAGGGGCCAGGGAATAGGTCTAGGGACCAGCACCAGGTTAGTGGCTTCATGATCAAGGGTCTCATTCAGTCACTCACTTGTTCACTAACTGCCTAAGATCAGCTGACCACTGCCTCATCCTCTTCCCCAGGCTCCTCTTCCCCCATCACTCGGGGCTCCAGTCAGTGCTCCATGGTCATGAGCTGTACACCTCTTGGCCTTTGCACATGCTGGGGCTTCTGTTTGGAGTGCCCCTGCCACTCCCATGCTTCCCTGCCTGGTGGAATCCTACCAAGCTCAAATGCCTCCTCCTGGGGACTCTCATCCCAGAATGTGCTCCATGCCCCCTGCTGCCACGGCTTTCCCACCCTCAGCATGCCACGTCAGAGCCAGCTCCTTGAGTCTCTGTCCCCCACCTGGTCTGGTGGAACCCCCTTGAAGGCAGGGGTGTCATTTATCACTCTGTCCCTTCTGCCTCGCACATAGTAGGTACTCTGTAAGGGCTTGATGAATGAATGGACATCAGGCTCTGTGGTAGGCAGTAAAGAGATGGAAGTTTCTACCCTTAAGGTCTGATTGTGGTAGAGTGTGATTGGCACCATAATAGAGCTTGCGGTGTGAACCCAGGTAGAAAATGAGTCATTTTATGGCCAAAGAGGGTATGGGTTCATGTCGCATATGGCCATGAAAGGTTTCGCGGGTTGGTAGGCCAGAGAAGGGGTGGGTGCAAAGGGCAGGGCCCTCTCTGGTGCTGGGGAGCACAAAACTGGTCAGTTTTGAGTGAAAGTGTGTGTGTGTGTTTGTCAGTGTGGCAGCAGAGGCCTTTTTGGTGGGAATTTGGAGCAACATTTCCAACTGAGTGCATTACTCTCCAGGGCAAATGATTTTTTTAAAGAAGACTTTGAAAGATCAGCTTGGTAAAGCTTTCTGGCTGTAGTCTCTCTCTCTCTCTCTCTCTTTATTTCTCTCTCTCTCTCACTCTCACTCTCAGTCACACACACACACACATACACATCCTGCAGGGCAGAGGGCACCTGTGTGCTCTGGAGGGGCTCCAGGAAGGTGAAACAGAGCCCATTTCCCAGGAAGTAGGCCATCAGGTAGGCAGGAGGTGCTGAGGAGCCAAGTAAGTGATGAGTGATGCCCGTGACAAAGACAGAGGGTCTTAGAACGTCAGAGCTGGGAGGGATCTGAGAACTCTGAGGTCCACAGAAGAGGAAGGGACTTATCCAAGGTCACTCCAAGGTCACTTCCAGCACTGGAATCCAGGCTTAACCTTGGGTCTCCTGGCTGTAGATCCTTGGCCTGTGCCTGCCCCACAACTTATTCCTTCCTTGCTGGGGAGACGGGCCAGATAAAAGGTGCATGTTCAGGAACCACTGTGTCACCTGGATGGCCTCAAGCTCTCATGGTCCACCTGATAGCCAGAAAAATTCCTCAAGCCCCATCCCACATATTCCTGAGGATTTTCAGGGTCTTCCATTTTCCTGGCCACGTCTGGCTTCCAATTCTGCTCTCCTGACTTCTTGTATCACTTCCCACAGTGGCTGTCTTCACTCAGTCTTGACTGCTCCTTACCCCCGTGTGGTCACTCCATGTGTCCATCAGGTGGAGCTAGATTCTGCTGCAATTACAAACAGCCCCCAAGTCTCAGTGGCTTAAAACAACAAAGATTGCTTTCTCTCTCACACTGTGTGTCCATTGTGGGTTCTGCTCCACAACATTCTCACCCAGAGTCAGTGACACAGGCTGACGGGGCTCCCACCATCAGGAAATTCACCAGTCCCATGGCAGGGGAAGCAACGTGGCAAATGGTGCCTGGCAGCTCTGCTCACATTTCATTGGACAAAGCGAGTCACATGACCACACCCGACCTCAGGGCCCTGGACAGTACAGTCCTCCCGTGTCCCAGGAGGAGAACCAGAGTATCCATGGAAGCCCTAATGACACCCGACTGGTTCCTCCTTCAGTCCCCAAGCCCCTGACACTGGCCAAGAATAGACCAGACTTTCTGAAAGGCTTAGATACAGTCGAGGGGATTTCTAGTACTGAAACAGAAAATGGCTTAAAGGTGAATAGAAGACATCCTTGCCCTCCTGTCACTCAGCCTTTCCTGCTACAGGGATTTCTTGCTGACTTCCTCTCCTCACAGTGGCCTCTCTCCACATGCTCCCAACTGCCATTTTGTTGGTGGTGGGGGTGTTCATAATCCCTTTATCTGCCAAGACCCTCACCCCCGTCCAGTGATGTGCTGGAGCTGACTCACACCAATTGGCAAGTCGGTTGTGAAATTTTCAAGAATCTTGCAAGCTTGTTATTTACCCTGTGGTAGCTTAAAATGGGCCAAGGTAGGAATGTTTACACCATGGAAATCGGCCAGTGCTACCAGTCAGAGTTTTTCTTTCAGAGAGCTGGTCGTTAATCCTTTACCAATATACCCTTGTCTACACCTTTTTTCAGGACCAGCTAAATACTTTGCTGGGTCCAGTGCAAAATGAAAATGCAGGGCTCTTAAGAATTTCAAGGAAGTAATAGCAGAGCTTTAAACCAGGCATTAGGCCCTTCTAAGCGGGCTGCGCACAGGTCACACATCCAAGACACCGGCCCTGTCTCTACTCCCTCTATACTCGCCACCCCCAGAACCCTCACCCGCAGCCATCTCTCCCTAGAAGTAACAGGAGATCACACCCAAACAAAAGTCTGCACAAAATTTATTAAGCAAAACTATCCAGTCTGTCTCAGTCTCTTCTCTCCCATCTAAACAACCCTCTTGTGCCTCATCTTTTGTAACCAAAAAGCTCCAAGGACCATCTAAAACAAAGGGAGCATCCTCCTCTGAGAAGAATCCTCCCCTCCTCTAGAATCCTCAGTTTGGCACCATTTCATTGTTTTAATAGCTATTTTTCTCCCATTTATGATTGGAAGTAAGTTGGGACGGCTCAGGCAGCCCTAAAGGGCAGGGTAGGAGTTTAGAGATGGTCGTGGTATTTTACTGGCTTGGGAGCACTCAGAATCCTGGAAGGCTGACTCTGCAAGAAACTGCAGAGATCTTTAGTTCAGGGTTTAAGGTAAAACTGTAGCCGTGGAATCAGGTTTGCAAACCAACTTTGACATGGAGAGGGCCGCCTTGACCCCTCCCCAGGCAGCCCCTCTGCAGGGCACACTCTGTGCCTTGAGTCCTGTTTCCCATGGTCCTCCTGCCATCCCCACCCCTGCTGCCCTGCACTCAACACCCTGTCGTACTCTGCATCTTTGTTCACATCATCCCTTCTGCTCCAATTCCTTCCATTCTATAACACACCAGTTGGGCTTCTTCTTTTTCGTGTGTGTGTGTGAGGAAGATTAGCCCTGAGCTAACATCCAGCCAATCCTCCTCTTTTTGCTGAGGAAGACTGGCCCTGGGCTAACATCTGTGCCCATGATCCTCCACTTTTATATGGGATGCCACCACAGCACTGCCTGACAAGCAGTGCATCGGTGCTGGCCTGGGATCCGAACCCAGACCGCCAGCAGTGGAGCTTGTGCACTTAACCGCTACACCGTGGGGCTAGCCCATTTGGGCTCCTGTTTTGTCCTGCCAAACCTCAGGGTAGCGCTTGTGGCTTCCATGGTGAGACCCTCCCACTGCAGTAGGTACACACCTCTGTTCTGGCCTCACCTTGTTGGAGTATAAGTTACCTCTGTGGGTATCTGACCCCCTTCTTATGCTGGAAGCTCCTCCAGGGAAGGGATCTGACTTATCCACCTCTGGCTGTGTCTCACCTGTGCCCAGCTTGGTGCCCACCACAGAGACACTATCAGGACATGCTGACAGGATTGGCACCAACGGAGACAGAGATGGGCATCTCTTAGGCTTGGAAGAGGCCAGAGGGAATGGAGAAGGAAGGAGAGAGAACTGAGTTGTGTGACAGCTGTTGGAAAAGCAAGAAGTACAGAGATCTTTAGCAAAACCTTGACTGCTAACAAACAAGGAAAAACCCTGGACTAATTCCTCCATCAATGACTGCACTGACTAAATGCATTCTGGATTAAAGACACTGTCTCCAGAGAGGGGACTGGGGTGGGGCAGGAGCCAATGAGCAGTGCTGCTAAGGGGTGTGGCAAATGTGGGTTTGCCTCTGATGGGCCAAGAAGGTCAGACTGTGGGGTGGCAAGTGGGCAGGGCTCAGCTGAGACGCCAGGCATTGAGCCAGGTTGGGCCACCAGAGGTGGACTCTAGCTGGCAAGTTGGGATAATAAACCAAAATCCCAACTCTCCATGGCCATTGTTGACAAGGGTCAGCTGAGCAGGCCTTGGACGTCAGCCAAGCCAACCTGGATCCAAAGCAAATGAAGCCCCAGAAGGGACCTGCAAGATAAGGGAAAGGCAGCCTCTGCGAACTCAGCAGGGCTGGGGCTCCTGTCACCAACCTGACACTGGCTCGTAGCGGGGGTGGGCCATGGCCAAGGCTTCTGCAGGGTCCCCAGGCTCACATCTCTCCAGGGCTTTGCCCACCCAGACCGATCTTTAAATACAGACTCGCAGACTGCTGGTGTTGCCTGTGGAGGGAGCAGAGCGCCTGACCTGACTGCATCTGCTTTTTGCTCTGGTCCCTAGGAAGTTGATGTCCTGTAGATGTCTCTGAGAAGAGCACTATCAGTATTACATACAGACTACTTTTACACACACACACACACACACACACTCCACTATCCTAAAGAGAAAAGGATACCACATGCAAATCCCAGAACTGGCAAAGAGAGCAGACTGGCATGGAGGTGATGACATCAGGGCAGTGAGGGTGCTCACTGGCCATCCATGTGTCTCTGAGCTCTCCACGAACCTGTGTGTCTCTTAGCTCTTTAGAGTTCAGATCCAAGAACAGCCATTATTTCATGTGCCAAGGTTCTCAGAGAATCAAAAAAATAGAAAAGCCTGCATTGGCACTATTTTTCCATTAGATATTTTCAGCCGCTCTTCAAGCACAGGCCGGGGTAGTTTTAGCAAGCCAGAAGTGGAGAGCAGGTAACTGTCCTATTTTACTTTCACAGCGCTCCATTCACTCAATTGTCAGAGCCCATTCATCCTGCGGTTCAGCAAGTGGCTTGAGGGGACAAAGCCACATGCCCTGAAAAGGGAGCAGAGCTGGCTCTGTGGCATGTTTGTGATTTCCTGAGCTACTATCTTTGGATGTGTGCCACACAGCTCAGGGGTGTCTCTGCGCCCACTCAGCACCTTCCACCCCCTGCTCTTATTGTACTAAGTGAGTGAGAACCCAGGGTGGGGGTTTGCCCTCAGGGCACAAACTGCTGGGAGAGGGGACAGCCCCTGTGACTGCTCCCCGAGGAGGACAACATCAGGGGCCTCCAACAGCCAAAGTGCTGGGTCATCACAGAAAGAGGGAACAGAGAGCACACATGGAGAATGGGACGAGGGAGGGGAATCTGATGTGGCAGAGAAAGACAGAGGCCACTGTAGGGAGGGGGGACAGGCTCCTAGATTGGGGTTGCCCTGCCTTCCGGGAAGATCACTCTTCCTCTCTGGGCCTCAGTTTTCCTGTCCACAAATGGAGTGCAAGACAGAGTACCTTTGGTTTCCCCTCTGTCGTTCAGCTCAAACCCCAGGCACATTGGGGAGGTCCCCAGTTCTGCAGGGTGGTAGGAGATGGGGGTGATGAGCAGGGGCAGAGGAGGAACAGTTGGGAGGGGAGGGGGCTGCAGGAAGTAGCAGAAGTCTCTCTGGCATCCTTACAGCTCATCCTGGGAGAGGAGACTCGGGCTGTGTTCTGGAGCTGGCTGGCTGGGGAGCATGGGCGGGGAAGAGGGTGCTGGGAGGGGAGCCATGAAAATGTGGCTGCCAGGGGTGCTCAGAGGCCCATTACCCAGCCTGTTGCTAAGCTGACAGTGAGAAGGCATGTTCCCCAGGGCTCTTTAGGTGGTGACAGAGCAGGTGTTTGGGAGAATCTGGGTGTTTTTGCTTTTCAAAGTTTTTCCCAAAAAGGGGGTGGTGGAGAGCTAGCATTTACTGAGCTCCTCCTCTGCACCAGGCCCTCAAATTGTCCCATTACTTGCAGGGGTGACCTCATTTCACTTTCATATTTTACAGGAAAGACCTGAGGTTCAGAGATGTTAGGCATCTTGCTGGAGGTCACACAGCTGAGAAGCAGCATAAGGCGGATTTGAGCCTGCTCTGTGTGGGTCTCAAGCCCTAGCTCTTTTCACATCATCAGTGGCATTTCCTCTGAATTCTCCAGAGCCCTGAGTTCCTCTAAGATCCCTCAGGGTCACCCCAGCAGGTGGGACTGAGGGTGCAAGGAAGGCTGGCAGCGAGAGCAGCTCCCGTCCTCTGCCAGCTTCCGGGGCATGTGACCCATGTTTAGAAAAGCCTGTGTTTGGTTTAGTGCTCTGCTGTCACCATCTTGAAATTTTGTCATTTTTTAACACGGGGTCCTGCGTATTTGCTCTGCACTGGGCCCCACAAGTTACATAGTCCATCCCGCTGATGGGGTTTTCACATAAGGTGTCACTTGAGAAAGGCGTTTGCTGCTAGAGTCCCATGGGTGGTGGCAGCCCCTGCCCTCTTCCTGGGCCCCTCAGCTCTGCTGGACTTGGGCGAGGCTTTGGAGGGACAGGAACTCCGTGGCCAGAGCTTACCCTGTGGCTCCTCTGTCAGTGAGGCCATCGTGGGTTTGCACCAGATCTTTACCAAGGCCCTAAGGCCTGCATCTCCAGCTGACCCACTGGGGCCTGGGTGAGCAGGCAGCCCTGGCAGAAGTCCTCGGCCCCTCCTGCCCCGCCTCCACCTGAGAAGTCCCTCTCCAGGGCCCACTCCTCCAGGCTGGTGGCACTTCTGTCCTCCCAGAGTGTAACAGTGGCCCCTTAAAAACCCACAGAATCCCTCAGAGGGAGCAGAAGAAGAAAGACAAGTTGGCAAAAGCTGTTTTTCTAGGACGAAGTGATATATTTTTAGTTTCTTATCTACTTTTCCCTTTTAAAAATAATATATATGAACCCATTTGAGAAAATTTGACAATCTAGAGAAGCAGAAAATGTTGAAAGCTATATCAACCATAGTTCTGCTTCCCAAAGATAACCACTGTAAACACTTTGGTGTGTTTTCTTCAAATTTTTTTCTATGCACAGATCTTGGGTTTTTTCCTCCCGTTTTATTTACATATTGTCACACATATGAATATTGAATTTGAATCTTGATGTGGGTTTTTTTTTACTTAACATTATAGCACAAGTGTTTTCTCATGCTGAAAGTATGCTTTTTGATGGCTGTATGATGCTCCAGTACCTGTGAGCATGCCATCATCCATGCAGCCATCTCCCATCATTGGCTCTTAACGTTGTTGCAATTTTTTGTTACTAGAAACACTCATCTCTGCATCTGAAATGTTCATATGAGAGAGCGTCTCCTTGGGACAGGTTTCCAAAAGTAGAATGACTGAAAAAAAAGGTAGGAGCACAGTCAAGCCTCCCACTCCATCCACCCTGCATCACTGCTCTCCAAGCTGGCTGCACCGCCCTGACGGCCCCGAGGGATGACCAGCAGGACCCCTGCATCACGCCTCTCCCACACTTAGTGTGACATTTTGTTGTTCACTTTCCTAAGTTAGAGAGTGTCGCTTTCCCCAAGGTCACAATTAGAAGAGACCTTATAAAGATGAAGTCTGCACTTCCTGTAGTTGCGTGGTTGAAGGTGCTGTCCCATAGGTAGTGGGATGCCCTATGTAAGAGCTCCCACTTGGAGTTTATCGCAAAGGAAGCACATTTTTCTTTTTTTCTTTTTTGTGAGGAGATCAGCCCTGTGCTAACATCCGCCAATCCTCCTCTTTTTTTGCTGAGGAAGACGGCCCTGGGCTAACATCTGTGCCCATCTTCCTCCACTTTATATGGGACGCCGCCACAGCATGGCTTGCCAAGCAGTGCGTCGGTGCGTGCCTGGGATCCAAACCAGCGAACCCCGGGCCGCCGCAGTGGAGCGCGCGCACTTAACCACTTGTGCCACCAGGCCGGCCCCTACATTTTTCTTTTCTAATGGAGTTTATAACCAGAGGTTTCAGTGGGCCCATCCCTGCCAACAAAGTACTGAAGGGCATGTTTGGGGAGATTGGCTGGGCTCTCGGGGACTGGAAGGCAGGGTATTGTGTATCCAGGAGGTTGGGACAGAGTGGGCAGCAGCAGACCCACTTTGCTGAACGTGGGGAGGCATGGAAGGACAGGGACACATGGATAAAGGGACAGACAGCTGAAGGGATGTGACTCGGGAGGGCATGTCATGTGGGGGAAGCCCTGGAATGGGGGACTCAGGAGACCTGGTTCCAGGCCAGCTACTGACTCAGCTTATGACCTCGGATGGGTCACTTCTGTCACTGGTGGGGCACTCTGGGAGGGAGGCCTCTTCGGGTATCCAGGGCCGAGGGGGATGTGGAGCTGCAATTCAGTTACCACAGAGGCCTCAGCTGACACCCCCAAAGCTCCAGAGCTGAGTGGCCCTTCAGACACTTCAGGCGGCAGGGCATACCACAGCACCCATGACAGCCCTCTCTGACCTTCCAATACACAGGTGTCAGAATAGACGGGGCCCCTTCTCTAAAGATCTGTGACTCTGATGTTGTCCTGATGCCTGGGGCCACCAATCTGGCCCTGGATAGGGCAGTGGTGCCAGAGTCATCCCCAAAGGCAAGGGTGTCTCTGGGTGGGAGGTCTGAGCCTGGCCCTGACCTCCATGGGTGGGGCTGGGTGACCGAGGGCTTGTGGGGCATCTCCCCGAGCAGACCTGTTGGACATCCTGCTGCCCATGGTCAATTTCTATCAGGAGCTGGTCTCCAGCCACCAGTACAGCCTGCAGATCCTGGCCCACTGCAAGCAGAACAGTGACTTTGACAAGCTGCTGAAGCACTATGAGGCCAAACTGACTGCAAGGAGAGGGTGCTGGAGACATTCCTCACTGACCCCATGTTCCAGCTGCCATCTAGCCCTGTCCTTGAGGGCACATGCCTGGGGAGCCCACTGCGGTACCATGGCAGTGAGGGCCCCAGCTGGGAGGAAGCCACACCTGGGGGCACCAAGGGGCCATGGTCGGGAGAGCCCAGGCCCTAACAGACCCAGCTCTGGTCTGCCTGGAGAATGGGGTTAGAGCCAGCCCCTGACCCAGCGGACTGCAGGGCTGTCCAGCTCAGCAAAGCAGGTAGTGTGGGAAGGTGAGTGGGAGCTCCTGGTCCTAAGCCCACCTCCAGGGCCTTTCTCCTGCTGGCTTAGAGCCTCAAGCTCTGGGCTCTTGCCCCAGACAAGACCCTGGAAGAGCCTCCACGTTAGAGTCTGAGATCAGAAGTGCTGTGGGTGTCCGTCCTCAGCCCTGCTCGTGAGAGTGCTGGGAGCTGAGAGAACCACTCTTCATCCACTTTGTCTCTCTCTCTCTCTCTCTCTCTACGTTGCTGCTCTCTCTCTGACTTGCTTCATCACTGTCTCTCTCCTTCCCCACCCTTGCCTCTGTCCCTCTCCCCCTGCCTCACCCTGCTGCAGATTCCCAGGCACATTCTGACACTGTACAAACTCCTGGCCCACTTTTCACGAGCTCATTGAGCCAACAGCCTGGACGACGCCAGGGCTAAACTGGAGGAGATGTCTAGGTGAGCCCGGCTCCCGGGTGCCCCCACCAGTGGACAGGCCAGGGCTCAGGATGCTCCCCAGTGGGAGTTTGCTGAGCCCCAGATGGTAAAAGCTCATGTTCAGGTTAGGATCCTAAGGGGTTGGGGTTGGGGGACCGCCAGCCTGCCCCACCTGGAAGCATGGTCCCTGGAGCAATCTGAGGAGTTCATAGGTCAAACCCAGGGGGCACTTGCTGGGATGGTGTGGGTGGTGTGTTGTCCCTGGCACAGATGGGGTTTGAGGAAGGACCCTGGGCACTCACGTGGGCCCACCTACCAGGATGAGGATCCGCCCGGGGACTCGCAGGCACTCTGCCAACTTCCTCTGTTCTCCAGTGTCAGTGTGTCACAACCTGTGGTATAGGAGCCCCAGAGGGGGTCCTGGGTGATGGGCCTTCATGTGCCCAAGGCTGCAGTCAACAGCAGGCAGTGTCATGGGTGGAGAAGCCCATGACTTGTCCAGTGTCATAGGCCTCAGCCCTCTGGTCAAGGACCCTCTGCTGCTCCTCTTTGAGTCCCCGAAGTGCAGGGGCAACATTTCTCTGCTGGGGCAGAAACAGAGGGACCAGGGAGGAGGCGCCTACAACAGCGCAGGCAGCAGTTGACATTTGGCCTGCACCAGGTGGTGGCAGTGGAGGTGAGGAGGAGGTTCAGATTCTGGGTGTGTTTTGAAGATGGAACCAATAGGAGTTTCTGATGCATTAGGTGTGAGGAGAGAGAAGATGAGAGTCAAGGGTGAGTCCAGAGTTTTTGGCTGAGCAACGAGAATGTCGGAGTTGCTGCTAAACGAGATGGAGAAAGGTGCCGGTGGGGCAGGTGTGGAGGGGGAGTCTTTCTTGCTTTACTGGAGCTTTACTGGGGACATATTGAACTTGAGAGGGACAACAGTGGTGGAGTGGACAAGAAGGGAGGAGGGCGTTTGAATCTGGGGTGTAAGGGAGTGAGCCATTTGGGAGCCATCAGCATGGAGATGGTATTTAAAGTCACAAGACTGGTGAGATCATTAGGGGAGTGAGTTTAGGCAGGAACGAGATGCGCACCAGGAGCTGAGTCCTGGGGTCTCCACCTTATGGAGGCCAAGAGATGAGGAGCAGCCTCGTACTCAGTAATGGGCTGCCAGAAGCTGCAAAGGAGGGTTGGTCTGCATCATGTGATGTCCAGTCCCCAGCCCTGCCAACCACTCAGTGCCTTAAATGACTTCCTGAGTCCAGCAAATGACAGCCAGTAGGGCCACGGCTCCCAGCTGGGCAGAGAGAGGACCAGGCTGGACTAGGACATGGCACATGCCTCAGAGTGGAGGTTCATTCAGGGAGCAGATGTAATCAGAGAGTGATTACAGACTAACAAAAACCATTGTGGTGTGGGGACCCCCGTCCTCTCGTGCCACAAGGAGCCAAATCCTGCACACTTCCCCAAGGAGAAGACTTGGGGCTCCAACGAGGCTCCTCGTCACTGCGGGATGCCCTGTCTGGGTGCCGGCAGGGGTGAGGAAGGCACATGGGTGCCAAGGCATTTGTCCCAAGACCCTGACCCCCTTTCCCGAAGCCTACTCGTCCATTGTGCCACCTGATCACCTGCACCTGGCCTGAACCCAGCCCTAGTGGCACAGAAGAGGATTTTCCTGTCGCCCTGACAGCAGCCCTTTCATCCTCCTCTCTCCCTCCCTTGGGGGACTGAGGAAGGCTCCCAGCCCAGCAGGAAGCCATCAGATAACCTATCCTCCCTGGCTGTGTTCAGAAACACTCCTCCTCTGGGGCTGGCTCTTTCCTACCTCTGGCCTTTGTCCCGCTTTTTCTCCTGAACTTCATCTCTTGGGCTCACTGTAACCCAGGTCGTCACTTCCAGTTCCCCCGGGAAACTGGCCCTGGGAAATCCTCCCCAGCTGTTGGATGGTGTGGCTCTCAGCACAAGCCCCAACTGGGGCTGGCAGCAGTCCTGAGCAGCTGCAGCTGGCACTTTTCTAAGAGTGAAACTACCGTTGCTACTCTGGAATTGCCCCCATGATTTTAGCAAATACAGCCCTCCTCAGCAAAATCCCCACTCTCTTCAAAAGAAATGGTTCTGTTTACCTTTGCTAACCTCCAAAAATGAGTCCATATCCAGGGAACTAGCGTATTCTTGAAAGGTGCCTCCCTAGAAGAGAGCTAGGGCCTGGGCTGCTGAGAAGAGCATTGCTGGGAAGGAGGGACTGAGGATCCTAAGGAAGAGACCCCATCTCCATGCCCCAGTCTGATAACCAGAAAACAACAGATAATAATATTTTTATAATAACAACTTTGCAACCAGTGATAATAGCAACAGTGATCATGGCCCTTTACTCAAGCACCTGCCATGTGCTGGGTCTGAGGTCAACACGTGAAATGCGTTCTCTTCCATCCTCACTCTGACCTTCTACAGGTGAGCAAACTGAGGGTCAGAGGGGCCCAGTAATTTGCTCATCACGCTGAGTTCGTTAATCACTGATCCAGCTCGACCAGTGTCGTCTCTCATTGCTGGGAGGGTTAAATTGCACAGTGTCTACTAGAGAACTTCGTAAACCACACATATTAACCAGCCCTCTTGGTGATCTGGTCGTGGTTGTAGAATTTGAGGCATCAGCAGACAAATAAGAGGTTTTGTGCTTTTCTTGGAGTAGGTGGGGTATTTTTTCCAGACGCTCTTCCCTCCAAAATCACTAACTTCCTAAGACTCCTGAAAACCCACCAAGGTTCTTAGCAAAGTTGGCAACTCACACTCCTCTTTTTCCACCAATGCTATTTTTCAAAAGCAGTTAAATGGCTCCACCTCCTGGAGAGGAGGGGTGTTGCGGCAGTCAGAACAGGACAAATAGGAGAGTTGTCCTTATTCTCAGATTAAGGGGCAAGGTGTGTCCTGCTCCCCGCCAGATGTGCTGGAGCCTACTGAAGTCAGTCTTTCCATGAGCCAGTGGGATTGCCAGGTGCTCCAAAACTAAGCCATTCCAGGGCCCAAACATTAAGGAAGCAACTGTATAAAGTGCATTGGGGAAGGGGTGGAGATAGCAAGTGCAAAGGCCCTGAGGCAGGATGGGTGGGTGGAGTTCTATGGATGGAGATAAGGCCAGTAGTGGTGTGGGGGGCAGAGTAATGAAGAAAGGTTGTTTCCTGTACTCCCATCCTCCTCCCAGTTTTGCCATCTCTGTTCCACGTGGTTCAGACTTTTAGATCAGACCTGCTTTCTAGCTATTAATCTCCCTTTTCTTCTCTCTGAAATAAGAACACCTGTCTCCTTGGGCTGTCAGAAGGATGATGTGAGATCATGCCCATAGAGTGCCCAGCACAGCAGGTATTCAATATGCATGCTCTCTCCCCCTTCGTGACCACAGGCTCCACCTGAGAATCCTGGGTGCCAGGCCTTCCTCCTAGGTCTGGCCAGAGGCCCGGCATTCCCTTCTCCCTGAGAGGTGGGGGCAGCCTGTCTCTGGCTTATTTTCTGTCCCCACAGGATAATGAACAATGAAGTAAACGAGACAGAGAGCATCCAGGAAAACATAGCCATGGAGTGCATGATCCTCAAAGGCTGTGAGACCGTCCGGGACAACAGCCAGACTTTTGTGAGATGGGGCATGGCACCCAGGCTACGCCCAATCTCATGGTAGGCCCCAGCAGTGGTGGCATTCGGGGACAGCACCAGTTGGTTTGGCTCCCATGTGCCAAAACCTGCCAGCATGATGTGGAGTATTCCAGGGCTGCTGGAGGAATGTGACAGCTGTATGTAGATGTCAGTATCTGCACACATGGATGCAGATATTACTGGTTTTCACAGTTCCTTTCTCACCAGATGTACACATGACTCTTCCCAGATGCCCTTGATGTGTCTGTGGCTGTCATAGTAAACACTGACATGTCCTTTTGGGAAGAAAGGAGTGGAGATGAGGACAGATACTAATTGGCCCCGTGAATCACAAGCATGTTCAGAATCCATGGGGAAGTCATGTGGGTCAGTCCCTCTGTCCCTTGCTCATCATCCTTGGCCCCTTGTGGGAGGCCGGGATCACAGCAGTTCTCATGGATAGGAGGTTTCCTTCACCCTCAGCCTCCACTCGCCTTGGGAGCTGTGTTTGAGAGGCACAGCCCTGTGAGGGGGCAGCTGGAGGCTGTGACTGAGGGGACTGACTTCCAACTCGGAGCCCTTAGAGCTGCAAGGCATCTGAGGGTCACCTCTTCAGATTCCACTTGCTGTGGGAACCTCAGCTTCTGCTTACATGCCCCCGAGGTGACCTCCACCTCAGACGGGCCTCCTGAGTTCCTTCTATCCAGCCCTGAGACGCTCGGAGCAGAGGAAAATTTCGCCAGCACCTCCTGCGGCCTGTGCAGCTGCCTTTGGCCCCTGCTGCCCTTAGCAAGGGTATTGTTGACTTGGGGTTCTCTCCTGAGGCCCATTGTGTGGTCCCTTGTGCCCTTTCTCTAGGCCGACCCTGTGACCTGCTGAGCCCAGAGCCAGCCTCCCTGTGTCCTGGCTCCCCCTGAGCTGCCTTGGGCCCAAGCTGGTAAAAGCCCAAAGAATGACCTCTCCTGGGGTGGGCACTCTCACCACAGTACAGGAATCTGCTCCATTGCCCTGAGCCTAAGCGTTTCCTCCCCTCCTGAGGGGCTAGGCTGGACATGGAGACCAGACAAGGGGGCTCAACAAGGTTCCCAGCAGTGATGGACGTGGGCAGGAGGCAGAGTGGTGGCCCAGAGCAGGCCTGGGGAGATGGAGCATCACGGAGGGTCTCCCGAGGAGGCATCATTGGGGTCGAGTCTTGAAGGGTAAGTAGGAGCACACAGGGTGGATGGGGTGAAGGAAGGGCCTTCCAGCAGCACTCAGGAGCCACAAGTAACTTGCCCTGGAACTAGATTGGGAACAGAGAGGGGAGGCAATGAAAAGGAAGGAGAAGTGCTGGAGCCAGCCTGATGGCAGGTCTTGAAGGCCTGAGTCCCGAGGACAGTGAGGAGCTGGCGGAGTAAGTGGGGAGAGGAGGCCTGCAGCACGTCTTAGGGGAGCCAGGACGGCAAATGGGTTCATCACAGTCCCCTGCTCTGCCCGGAAGTGGCTTCGGAGTGCACCTTGTTGAGGACTAGGGGGCTCTCTGGGCTCTGCAGCCCAGCATGTCGTGACTGATGGGTGATGTCTGCTGCGGCTGTGTGTGGCAGCAGGTGCCCTGTGTCTCTTGCTCATCCCTTTGGGCCAGAGCAAGCTCCACACTTGTCCAGCCTCCTGCCCTGCCCAGACCCAACTCTAAAGACACACAGCCTTTTAGATACAGGATACAACCTTCCTTAGAGAGGGAGTACAAACAATACCCTAGTTGGCCTAAATTCAGCCACAAATTAAGAAAGACTTCAGGTTCAAAACTATACTTATCTTAATTTCAATCACAGAAACTAACTCCTAATCTAATACTGCATTAATCCATTAGTTCATAGAAGTAGTACTGTTACTATGAGGAATAAGAGTTGTTTCTCCTTGCATAATCTTATATCAGAACACATAATCACCAAAAGTTAACAATAAAATAAATTCAACCCAATAATTATTTATTATATTAATTGTTAACCCAACACAGGTAGGCATTCAAAGAAAGCTTTAAAAAGTAAAAGAAAATCAGCAAACACAGCCCACGCCTATTTAGAAAAAGCATCTCCTCTGGCATTTCTGGTGTTACAGGCACTGCTTGCTCAGTGACACGGTATAAAAGCCGAGGTGAGCAGACCTTGCAAAGGCAACATCATCATTTGTTGTCTAAATGAGAACTTGTATGAGCGGCCACTCTAGAGTTATACTTTCTCTTACATTTAAACAGTGAAATTGACCTTTCCCTAAAGAGGCGGGAATGACAAAATAAGGCAAGAAGACCCTATGGAGATTCAATTAATTAAAAAAAAAAACAAAGGTAAGCCAAATCAAGGGATAACAAAACTTAAATGGACTAAGAATTTTGGTTGGGGTGAACTCAGGGAAGAAAATAACCACCGAGTGATTAAAATCTAGACCAGCTAGTCAAAATATTTTATCACTTATTGATCCAAAATATTGATCAACAGAACAAGTTATCCTCAGGATAACAGCACAATCCTATTCTAGAGCCCATATCCACAATAGGGTGTATATCCGATGTTAGATCAGGAAATCCCAGTGGTGTAGCCGCTGTTAATGGCTCATTTGTTCAATGATTCAAGCCCTACGTGATCTGAGTTATGATCAGAGTAAGCCAGTCATTTTCTATCTATTCCGTATTTCTCCCAGTATGAAAGGGCAAGAGAAACAAGGCATACTTTACAAAAGCACATTCAAACTGATGGATGATATAATCTTAATCTAATATATATATGTATATAGCCCTGCCTATGAGCGGGGTTTGTTAGTGTGGCTGATTAATTGCATAAAACGTAAACCTTTATAGCCAGAGGTTCAATTTTTCTCCCTAACAGCATGTTCATAATCAATCTTCTTTTATTAATTGTCCCCAATCCATAGCATTCCTTACACTAATTGAATGAAAAGTATTAGGTTATATATGACTATGTAAAGGACCACACATCATTGTCCCCATAATCTGTAGAGACACCAGTATTTACGTCAGTGTCATAAGGCCATCAGCTGGAGTTCACATTGGAAAACGTACTCGGGAAGACACCCTACAAAGGACACACTAGCTCACAACTGGACAAGTCATTTGGACTTTTGTCGATCACCTAGTATTTAAATGGTAGGATAAGGATGCAGAATTCTAAAGTGTTCATGGAAAAGCTGAATGCACAATTCAGAAACAAGGAATAATCAACAAGGTAAACCAACTCCAATAGATTTATAATTGTTTACATGTACACAGTAAGAGTTTTTGCGGAATAATTAAGTATTCATGTATTTGTCTTGATGAAAACATGAAACTTTATGTTGAATAAAAATGGGTCACTTTCCTGTATTAGTGCATTACTACTCATCATTTAGTCAATTTCTGTAGTTAATGGAGTTATAAACATAATTACAAAAGCATGCATCCATCAGAAAATATCTATGAATGAATCTGGAAATTGTAGGGCCAAAAATAATGTTTTCAATATTCTCTATTAGAAAATGTATATACATAACAAGGATGAGAGAAAACTCTGATTAAAGGAGATTAAAATGTAATCTAATCTTAAAAGAGTCAAAAGGATGTTAGTCCTGGGAGACTGGGGATAGGCAGTAAAATTTCACAGAATTCTGAGACTGGAAATGGGCCATTCCCTACTTTCATTTTTTTATTGTTGTTGCCAAGGGAATTTGGCCACCAAGAACAGAGAGATGGAGGGGAAAGAGGACATGGAAGGATACTGCAGACATGAGAAGGGTTCCATTTTCAGGACACCTTAGAGCAGCCGGGTGTCCATATTCTAGATCATGTAACCGCAAAGAATTTCCCCTGGGAGATGCCTTCTGTAGCTCTTCCCTCCAAATTTCCACTCATTACTCTTGGTGAGATCATCCTAAATGAGAACAGGCTGGGAGAAAGACAGAGCCGCCTGGAAGAAGGCCCATCTTGTAAATTGACCCTGCTCTGGAGCTGGCTGGGAAGAGGACAGGAGCTGCATGATGGATACCAGCCCCTCCTCAGTCCAGGGACTTTCCTTTATTGCCCAAAGCACTGGCTGTAACACTGAGGTTCACTGAAGGCTAATGGGATGAAGTGTGAGACTAAGGTGTCAATAAAGCACTTGATGCAACATGTTTTCACGTGTATCAATATGTGCATAACTAGGGCGAAAGGCCCTAACATCATTATGATCCTTAAGGGAAATTTCACTCACACCAATTTAGGAATCATTGACAATAACGTGTCATGTAGAAGAAGGATCATCAATCTAAATGAACTTATTCACACAGTCAGTATGGGATGCTGTAACAAAAATACCATAGACTGGGCACTTTATTTATTAATTTTTTTTGCTGAGGAAGATTCACCATGAGCTAACATCCATGCCAGTCTTTCTGTATTTTGTATGTGGGTCTCCCCCACAGCATGGCTACTGATGAGTGGTGTAGGTCTGTGTCCAGGAACCAAACCCAGGCTACCGAAGTGGAGCTCACTGAACTTAACCACTAGGCAGTGGGTCAGCCCCCTAGACTGTGCACTTTTGGGGTTTGTTTATATTTTTTGTGAGGAAGATCAGACCTGAGCTAAGATCCGATGCCAATCCTCCTCATTTTTGCTGAGGAAGATTGGCCCTGGGCTAACCTCTGTGCCCATCTTCCTCTACTTTTTATATGCGATGCCTCCACGGCATGGCTTGACAAGCGGTGCGTCAGTGCACACCCAGGATCTGAAGCTGCGAACTCTCGGGCCGCCGAAGTGGAGCACGCAGACTTAGCCACTGCACCACCGGCACTTAGACTGGGCACTTTTAACAATAGAAATACATTCCTCACATTTCTGAAGACTGGGATGTTCAAGATCTAGGTTTCAGCTGGTTTGTTTTTGGTGAGAGCTCTCTTCCTGTTTTGCAGAAGGACAGCATCTTGCTCTACCCTCATCTGGCAGAGAGAACTCTGGCCCTCCATCTCCTTACAAGGACACTAATCCCATCATGGGGGCTTCACACTCATGGCCTCACCTAACCTAATTAACTCCCAAAGGCCCCACTTCCAAATACCATCACTTCAGGGATTAGGATTTTAATGTATGAAATTGGGTTACATAGACATTCAGTCCACAGCATTCATGAAATCAACAATTAACAAATATTTATAGAAGTCATACAGCCCCAACTGAAGAATGTTCCAGAGATCATGTGGCAAATGATACAATGTCCTTCCCTTCACAGAGTCTTCTAGTGGAGGCAATAAAAATTAACAGCCAAACAAAGCTTGTGATATTAAAAATCTAACATAGATCGAATATGACAGATTGTACTTACTATTGTCTTCTGGTAAGACAAGTCTGATTATCAGAGTCCAGATTAAGCAAATTCCCCCAGGTGAGGACATGTCTGGCAATCTCACCTAAAAAGGCTCTTCCTTTTTTGAAATTTTATTTCATCTAGTCCTGTTTGCTTCCATATCCCTTTGGTGTTTTCAAACATAGTATTTATTGCATCAATGTTTTTTTTTCCCCCAAAAGCCCCAGTAGATAGTTGTATGTCATAGCTGCACATCCTCCTAGTTGCTGTATGTGGGATGCGGTCTCAGCATGGCCAAACAAGAGGTGCGTCGGTGCGCGCCCAGGATCCGAACCCAGGCCGCCATCAGTGGAGCATGTGCACTTAACCACCAAGCCATGGGGTCAGCCCTAAATCAATGTTTAATTGTTGCTCTGCCTTTACCACATCTGACTGGAAGCAGAAGTTACTGGACTTTGCTGGAACCAAATTTCATTTCATTTTTCCTCCTCTTTCTACTCAGACTCTCTTCTCTCACTGTTGAAATAGCAAATGCCTTAGGGGAGAAGCTGCATGGAGCTGGTGCTCACAATCTTGTGCTTCCCTCATCTCAGAGATTATAGACCCCCAAGTCCTGCCTGCACGGGATGTTCTCTGACCCTTCAAGCAGCTGTTCTGTGTGCTTTATCCAGCTTTTATAGCTGCCCAAGGAAAGCTACTCAATAAAAGTGGAACTGGCAGTAATTTTATCCTGAAATGTTTTAAATGTTTTAAACCAATGAATATTTGTCATTTTTCAATGAGTATAATTTTATAAGAAACATTTAAATAGGAATTTTAACAACAATAATGGCTGTTCTTTGGCCAGAATACCATGTCACTCATTGTCTGGAACTATATCTAAGCTTTGGTGCACTCTCCTCAGTGCCTTTTAAAATATCACTCTTCCTTACATTTAAATATCTTGTGATGGGTTTGTATCAGTCACCTCCTTTGTACCATTTCAGATCCTCTTGGCTCCTCATACCCTTGACTCATATGTCATTTAGCAACCAGCTTTGCAAGTATCATATGCTTTATGCAAGTGCCCCCTGACTGCCCCCCACGTTTTTTCCCTGTGCCCTCTGCCTCTCCCTCTCACCCCGGGGTGTCCATGTTGATGTTGAGGTGTGAAAAAAACCCCTGATCAAGCCCACATGTGCACGGCCATGCTCCTTGTTGTGTGGATGTGTGTTTGTTCAGCAATTCTGTATGGTCACAGGGTGCATGGCTATTATGGCATCTATGTGAAGGTGTGTTTGGTTGATGTCTGTGTGTGTTTAGAGAGTTCAAGTCACTGTGGGCTCTGAGACAGCGAGTGGTCTGTATGTATGTGAGTTTGTGTGTATGTTCTGAGTATCAGTGTGCACTATCAGATGTAGTTTACAGTCTGATTGCTGCTGGTCATTTGCAAATAGTGTGTATGTGGGTGTGGGTGTGTGTTGTCAGCATTTCCAAGTGTTCAGAGGATGTCTGTCATTGTGGGAATGTGTGGAATAAGTATGTTTTTAGAGATCAGCGTGGACATCAACATTGTTTGCCTGTTTAGTTTAATACTCTACACCCCTGAAGAAACACTGAGTCCAGAGAGACACAGGCCGCATCAGGCCCACAGAGATCCTACTCAGCTGTTTCTTCCCCATCACAGAAACATGAATGGGTAGCCAAGGACCACTTTACATTTGAGGAATTCCTCTAGCATGAAAGATGGAGCAAGAAACACATACACTGAAGTGAGGGACTAAAGGAGCAGCAAGGAAATCCAGGGATCATAGTGAAACTTCAATTGCATATCTTGTAACATCTTCAAAATAATTAGAGATGGGCCAGTCCCATGGCCTAGTGGTTAAGTTCAGAGAACTCCACTTCAGTGGCCCAAGTTCAGTTCCTGGGCGTGGACCTACACCACTCATCAGTGGCCAGGCTGTGGTGGCAACCCACATAAAATATAGAGGAAGACTGGCAACAGATGTTAGCTTAGGGTGAATCTTCCTCAGCAAACAAAAGAAGAAAAAACATCCATTAAGTGTATATATATGTATTGATGTTATTGCACAATATTGGGGTTCTCTTGCCCAATGCACATTAAAAAAGCCAATTATTCTGGCATCAGATTTTGGGGAAAGAATTGTAGCTTTACTATGTGAGGTTGAACTGCAAGGAGACGGGGGACATGTGTCTGTCTCAGACCTGTCTCCCCGATCCAGAGCTTGGGGCACAATTTGTGGGATGAAGGGCAGGGTGGTCTGACATGTAGAAGTAGATGACTGGAAGTAAGTAGAAGTGAGGTAATTGATGATCTGCACAAGAAAAGTCAAGCTTCATGGCTCTTCATCAGATGTGTGTTTACAAATTGGCAGTGTTACCATGATCTGAGGATGGACCTTTTAGCTCGATGTCAAAAAGGTCACTTATCAAGCATTTGCACAGGCCCAGTTGATGGGTTGGTGGTCTCAACTGGCCTGAACTGGACGAGGGGTCTCAGTTCCTGAAAGAAAACTCTTAACTACTCTGTTGATAAGATGGGGTCAGTTGAACTGGTCCTGGAGGGCCCATGGTTATGTTGGTATATGCATATATATGCATATGCATGAGATTATCCGTATGTGTGTCAAGTGTAGACTATACACAAAGCCAGACTCGAGTTAAAGTGGTCAGGACAGATTTTAATCAGTCATATACCACTGCAGTAGGGAAGAGGGAACAGGGCTGAACTCAATTTGATTTGTACAGAGGTGACTGGGCATTTGAAAGGGAGAATGAGGGAGCAGGCAGAGGGGTGAACAGTGGCTCAGTAGAGTCAGGGAGGGAAAAGCTACAGAGTGTTGGTCAGTGCAGTGTGATCTGGCCAGTTGTGTCTGCTATTTGGAAATGATCAAAATTTAACTTCTCTCCTCTCACAGAGTCTGGGAGACACACACCCTGTCATCCTCTCAAGGAATGGCTCTCCGGACCTTGAGAAATGCAGTTATAGGAGACACATATACAACTCAAAAAGACAGAGGAAAGATTCACAGTTGTAAGCACTTTTGGGTAAATGTTCTAAGAAAGGGATGTCAGGGGCCAATGATCGAGTGTTGGCCAGAACAAACAGTCAATTCTTTTGGCTGCCTTGAGCTTTCTCAGGCAGGCACTATAAGGGGGCAGGGGTCATCCTAGTGATGTGGATTTGAGCTGTTAGAAACGATGTCAGTGTTTAAGTCTTATAATGTGTGTGTGGGGGTGAAACCATTTGTCCTGAGAGGCTGTAGTTATTCTAGGCCAAGATTGAGGCCTAGTGAAAAAGAGGGCTCAAAGGAGCCTAGCTTAAGTTTGGTCAAGTACAGGAAACTATATATAGATAAATAATATATGTATATTTATTGAATAATATAAATCATTATATTGAATAATATAATATATTGAATTAAATAATATTAATATATATTTAATGAATATATATTGAATGTGTCTCAATAACATAAGTATGTGTATATATATTTGAATTAAATAATATAAATATATATATATGATATAAAGGAATATTCAGAAATAATAACAGAAACTTCCAGAATTGATAAAAGAATTGTGCTCTAGATTCAGGCATCTGAATATATCTCAAGCACAATTTTAAAAAAATCTAGTGTCAGATCTATTCAGGGAAACCAAAGAACACCAAATACAAAAGAGATATTCAAAGCCCCAAAGAGGGCCAGAACACTTACAGAGACTTACATTTAGACCTATGATACATTTCTTAACAATAGAAGGCAAGAGAGCGTTGGATTAAATCTTCAAGGTACAGAGAGAAAACAACTTTCAGTGTATACCCAATCAAACCATATCTCAAGAACTGGGGTGAATTAAAGATATTTTTATGCAAACATTTACTAATAGTATTACCACCAACAAAGGCTCATTAAGGAACTTCAAAAGAATGTACTTTAAGGGGGCCAGCCACCTGGTGTAGTGGTTTAAGTTCAGCACGCTCCACTTTGGTTGTCTGGGTTCGTGAGTTTGGATCCCAGGCGTGGACCTACACCACTCATCAGCCATGCCGTGGTGTTGACCCACATACAAAATAGAGGAAGATTGCAACACGTGTTAGCCCAGAGCTAATCTTCCTCAAGGAAAAAACTTAAAAAGTAAAAAAGAATGTACTTTAAGAAGAAAGAAATCGATAGAAGAAATGCTAAGATGTAAAAACGGATCATGAGGATAAAAAAGGTTAAACATCTGAATAAATCATTGAAAGCATGACATTACCAAACAATAATAATATTGACAATGTATAACTGATGGAGTTAAAAACTAATGACAAGGGAATTTCTGTTTTAGAGTAGATTAGGACAGGAAAGCACTCGCTGCAAAACTGGACAAAGCCAGATAAGTTATAAATATATTTTTAGAGCATCAGAGAACTTAAGAATCAACCAACTAAAGTTCCAGAAAGAAGAAAAACTCTTTTATGTGAGCAAGGATTTTATCTTTCCTTCCCCTGCAGGTGTTTTCTGATTCTGGCTGCTTGCCAAGGATCTGGCTTGCTCAGTCAGAGACTCGGCTAGGGAAAAGAGAAACTAGCCAAACTTGTAGTCATTCTGCAGGACTGGTGTGGCAGAGGAAACCTGAGGGCTTTCAGACACACAACTGCTCTTCCTCACAGCACCTGTGCTAAGTTTGGTGCCACACAGGAATCTGGGGAACTAGACCAAAAGCTTCCACAAAGCAAAGTGAAACCTCCATAAATGGTGGAAGTGGCCTAAGTCCAACATACCGCTAGTCTGACCTTCAGGGAATTTGCCATATTGTGAAGCGATGTAAGGTAGGAGGCTGCAGAGCTGCACTGAGATGTCTGAAGGGTGTAGCTGAATTTTCTGTGGGCCCCTAAACCTGAGAAGACAGAGATCTACCAGACTTAGAACCAGTCCCCTGTGTGGGGGAGGGGAGGACAGCAAACAGGAACGGGGGAAAGCGGAAGGGCTGGGTTTACTAAAAGTGAGACCCAGCCCCAACTCTGATCAACGTCTGATTGGACTCAGGTGCTCCAACCTCACTCTTTCCCAATGAAGGAAGACAATGTCATGTGGAGCCTCTCAAGTTACGTTACACAGACCTTCCAAAGACGCTGGTGAGAGGATGGAGAAGGCAAGCCACAGACTGGGAGAAGACCTTTGCAAATCACATATCTGACAGGACTATAAAGAACTCTCAAAACTCGCCAATAAGAAAATCCAAGTTTAAAATAGGCACAGATTTGGACATTTCACCAAAGAAGACACACAAATGGCAAATAAACACATGAAAAGATGCTCAACGTCACTAACCCTGAGATAAAATGCACATAAAAACCACATTGAGATACTGCTACGTACCTATTAGAATGACTAGAATTAAAGAAGTTGACCATACCAAGTGTTAGTGAGGATGGAAAGTAACTGGAAGACTCCTACATTGCTGGTGGGAACACAAAGTGGTTCAGCCTCTTTGGAAAACAGTTTTAAAGTGGAGTTTGTTATGCTGCTGTAACAAATTACCACAAATTTCATGGCTTAAAACAACTCAGATTTATTGTTTGACAGTTCTGTAGATTAGCAGTCTGACACGGGTCTCCTTGGGCTAAAATCAAGGTGTAGGCAGAATTAGGTTCTTTTTGGGGGACTCTAAATATTAATCCATTTCCTAGCTTTTTCAAGCTTCTAGAGTCCACCACATTCCTTAGCCTATAGCCCACCTCCTCCACACTCAAAACCAAGAACTCTGCATCTCTCTGGCCCTGATTCCCTTGTTGCATCTTTTTTCTACTCTACGTGCTTCTCTTTCCCTTTTAAGGGCCTTTGTGATGCACTTGGCCCACCTGGATAATCCAGGAGAATCTCCCTATTTTAAAGTCAGTTGATTAGCAACCTTAATTCTATCTGCAAAATGAATTCACCTTTGCCAAGTAAACTAATGTATTCCCAGGTTCCAGGGATTAGGACATCTTTGTGGGCCATGATTTTGCTACCACAAACAGTTTTAAAAATAAAGTTAAACATATGCATACCATATGACCCAGCAATTCTACTTCTATGTGCTTACCCAAGAGAAGACGACTCATGTTCACACAAAAACTTGTTTGCAAAGATTTATAGCAGCTTTATTCATAGTCAAAAAAGACAAAACTGAAAATAACTCAAATGTCCTTCAACTGGTGGATGGATAAACTGTGGTACATTCATACAATGGATACTACATTCAGCAATAAAACAGAAGGAACTGCTGATACAGTCAACAACATGGATGAACACTCAAATAAATGTATCATGCTAAGTGAAAGAAACCAGACTCAAAAGGCCAAATACTGTAGGATTCCATTTATATGATATTCTAGAAAAGACTAACCATAGGGAAAGAAAACATATCATTAGTTGCCAGGTGTTAAGGGTGGGGGAAGAGTTGACTACAAAAGAGCAGCTCAAGGGAGTTCTGGGTGCTGGAACTGTTCTGTGTCTCAATTTTGGTAGTTGCACAGCTCTGTACATTTATCAAAACAGTTGTAGAAATAGGAAAACAAATACATCATTTCTCACCCATCAGATTGGCAATAGTTTAAAAATCTTTCAATGCCAATCTGACAATTCCCAGGGCAAGGATGACTCAGACACTGTTGGCGGGAATGGAAATTGTTAAAACTTCAGAGGATGATTTGGTTGCAGCTCGTAAAGTTGCAGATGCACATCAGCCTGTTACCCAGCAATCCACTCACTGGCAGGTGTCCATTGTAGGGAGTCCTTCACATGTGTGCTCGAGGAGACACGCACAAGGATAGTCATTAAACATGGCAGGGGAAAGAATTAATTGTGGTTAGTAGTTATTTAAAAAAGAAAGGAAAGAAATGCATATGGGAAAGAATTAACCCTGCTGGCTACATATATGATTTGAGACAGTAACTCACTGGTTAGTCTACTTAATATTACGTAGCACAGAGAGCAATGTACTAGGAATCTGGAGACAAGCATCTGAAAATTTCTTTCCAACTCTGCCACTAAAGTAGCAGTCAGACTATGGATGAGTTAACTCAAGAAACCTCATTTTCCATTTCCTGTAATATGAAGATGTTAAGCCACTAAAATTATTTCCAACTCAACAATTCTAAGATTCAATGTCAACAATCAAATTTATATTCCAAAGTACTTATGTTGAGAAGCTGTTTTTCCCAGACACCCTGAAATCAGAAACTATCAGAGAAATAAGACATCTTAATATATTGATACATAAAATGGTCCAAATTTCTTGGTATCTATGACCAGTTTTTTAATCAAGATCATAACTCAGAAAGAGTGTTGTTTAGCTGTTTATACAGCTAAACCCACCATATTTAATTGGGTCACCCTCAGGTAAAACTTATATATCTTCTCCCATTTTAACATTCCAAAACAAGTTCACCATACTAATGAGTCCATCTTGTCAAGTTCAGGTCTGTCTAGCCAAAAGTCACTCATGTATATGGTAAGGTTTACTTGATTTTTTAACAAAGATAAAATGATGAATGGCTTTTTGTATTTTTGCCTGTTTCATCTATAAAGATCTTAGATTATAATTTAATAGCTTTAGCCTGCTACAATAATTTAAAGAGCCTTTTGAAACTTGTAATATGCCATGTCCAACAGGATCTAGTAAAAAAATCAGTAGTTCAGAATCCAAAAAAGCTTATTTAAAAATTTCATTACCGCCAATACTTACACTTCAAAGACACCAACAGCCAATATGTCATTTCTTCCTACTGAAGAATAGGTTATTAACTTCTGGTATCATCCAAAAGCATAGTTAGGATGCTATTATTAAAATCTATTTTTTTAATCAGAAATATTAAAACTAATGATTAAAGTATTAAACTAAATGATTAACTAAATATTGAAACTAATGACAACTAATGATCTGTTGTCTTTCCCTGTGGTTTATCTTTTCTAGAATATCATATAAATGAAATCCTACCATATTTGGCCTTTTGACATTTCACCTTGTCAGTCAAATCAAAATTTCAAAATTCTTGTTCTATGGGCTCTCCAAATCTAAATTCTTACAATTCTAAATGAGCACAGCGACAAAACACACACTACTTCTAACAACCTCCTTCTTATCCTATTTTAATTTTAGCACCAACTGCCAAGAAACTCTTTTCAACTGAAACAAAAATTCCATATACATTATGTCAGTCATCAATTCATCAGTCATCCGTCTATGTTAACAGAAGGTGAGTTATTATTAGGAAGCTATATAATTTGCACCAAACATTGTTTAAAGCTCATTTCATTAAATGCAGTTTACAACAATTCACAGGCTTCAAAGTTCACCTTGCAAATATAGAATCAATTATCAGAAACCATTAATGGGATTAAGCTTTTCTATAAAAGTGGTCCCAAGGAAGTAGCAACGTTTATTTGTTTAATGAAGGCAATGAAGAGCCCAATAGCTTGAGCAGAGTCAGGCAGAGGAGCGCTGACCACAGGCCATCTTCTGAAGGAAAGTGTTTACCTGGAGATGTCGCGACCTGGCCTAGACAGGGTCCCTGGGGGGGGCGTGAACTCAAGGGTGCGTGCAGAGGGCAGACAACTCCCTGCCACCCCCTGCACCTCCACTCGGTGGGCAGGAGGCCCCACCAAGGTGGGGCTCTGCCAAGACACAGAGACCGGCCGGCCAGGCGGCACTCCTCTGCTCCTCCAAGGGACAGAGGTTGGGCTCCCCTGCCTGGGGCAGCCCGCCAGCAGCCCTGTACTCCATCCCCCAACCCCAGCACCGTGCTCCCGCCATCTGCAGCGGAGATCTCCACACCGAGCCCGCCGCCCACCACCTACCTCCGCGCCGCCTCCTGCCCAGCGCTCCTCCACACTGCAGAAAGGAGAGCTCCCCAATGCTGAAAATCCTGGAGGGAGGATCCAGAAACTCCCCAATCCCCCCACACAAACCCCAGTGGCCCCACCTCGGCACCAGGGACCCCGCCTCCATTGCACATTCCCCAGGGCTCTCCAGCTCCCTGGCCCCTCTGCCGCTCCCAGTGCAGGTCTTGTGCATACACGGGCCTCGGGGGATACAATGGGAACCACCGGGGGTCGCCAGGAGGTGGGTGGGGGAGTGAGGACTGAGGTGTCCCTGAGACAGGACAGGAGCGGGCTGGCACTCTGCAGCCCTTGACTCTGCTCTCCCTGGATGATCGTCAGCTCCTGGAGAAGATATACCTTCCCTTGTGGCGGCTCCTCCTGTCCTGAAAAGCACATCACAAGAGCTAACATTTGTTTAAAAAAGAACAATGACATCCTTAACACCCGATGTTTTGTGTCCCCAGAAGAATTCTCTGCCTCCCCACAAGACTAGACAGCGAGCAGCTGGGACCGAGTCCTGACCCAGTAAGGAAGGACACTGAGGGTGCAGCTTTCTCCCCTCTGCCAGCTCCTTCCCCTGATCTGTGGCCTTGATGGGGCTACAGCACTGGGGACTCCTGCAAGTGACAACGCTCAAATGTTTGCCCATGGTATTACATTTTTATGATTTAGTGGTTAAAATAGGAGGCTAGCTGTCAGTTTTTCAGAGGATTTCACTTGCAGAAATGTCTTTGGACAAAGAAGTTTGTTTTCTTCATTTCTGATTTCTAAAATCAATAACAATAATTAAAATACTTATTTTCTTAATCTCATTGGCATGCTAAAACAAACTTGTCACTTGGTTTTCACCAAATTGGCCACATTTTCATTAAAATTTGGAAGTGTTGCTGTTTGAGTTAAAGAAAGCATTTGGGAAGAACAATTGCCCTCAGATAATATCTTCCCAGATAAATGTACAAACACATAGTTATGAGGCATTTTGAGAGGCCTGGCAAATACAGTTTGAGTTCTATAATGGATTATCCAAAGTACAGGTTAAATTAGTAATTTTCTGAGGAGTTTGCAAATAAATATTCATGTCACCTTCATCAAATATGTCTGGTGATTTAAATGAAGGTTGAGCTAATGATAAAAGTTTTCAAGAGACTGAGACATATTAAGTAAAAGTACTTAAAAAAAGGTGCTAATTAAAGTAAAGCCTGCCATTATCCTCTTTAAAACAGAGTCACAATAGCATTATTGTCAAGGTATAAGAAGGAATAGAAATGTTTTATAAAGACAATTCTTCACTTTTAAATGACCAAAAGTGATATTCTAGAAGTCCCCAGAGTCTTTCACTCATCTAGATTTAAATTGCTCAATTTATACTTTAAAGACTAATGAATCAGAGGACAAAATAATCAAGGTCATATTGTTTAATTGTTTTTCATTGTTGCAAAGTACATGGGTATAAAGAGTGGCTGAAATGCATGGTCTAGGAGAAAAAAAATATATAGAACTTATTTATCACTCTCAGTGTGTCCTGACTTAATCCTACACATGTCCCAAGAATAAAGCCTCAGTGAATTCCATTCTGTTCTTAGATATGACATCTTTCATTCATAATGAATATTCTCAAATTAGGCTCTAGCTAGTAATTATGTTACTGATGCAAATAGGCAAGAAAAAGGAATCCATGCTTGATTAATGTGGGCACATAACATGTATACACGGGAGAAACCTAGGAAACTGAGTCTCTCAACGCAATGACAGAGTTTCTCCTCTTAAATATTATCTTCAGCTAAAGATAAAGGAAGATGTTGGGGATGGGGATTTGGGATTTGAGAGGGGCAGAAGACAACTGTCATGGAGAGAGTCATGTAAATGTTTGTCTGGTAACATTTGCAGGGTGCCCTAGAGAATGTTGCCTGGGAGAGACAGAATTTTTGATAGCATGGCCTTGTTTGTGCCTTTCCTATTGTAACAACTATTTGACATTATATTACAGCTTCCATAGGACAGTGGTTAATTCCTGAGTTGGGTCCTCTAGGTTCAATTCTTTGGGCAGTTTGGGGGAGGTCGAACGTACAACCCAAAAAATAATCAAGGTAAAGAGACATCTTCCAGCGTAGCCCATTTAGATCTCAAAGTCCCACAGGGTCCAAAGACTGAGGGAGGACACGACCATTGAATTGGTGCAGGACCCCAGGCTCTTCCTCACCCCTGCCTCCCTGGGGATTTTGCCACCACTACACCCCCAACTGAACCATTTCCCCTACATTGGGGTCTGGTCCAGAAGGGACAGCATGGAGGTGACCGGGAACCAGCCTCAGTGTGGTGGGACTGGCCCAGGAGAGGGTGTGGGCTGGTGGTGGGGGGAAGGGGCATGGTGTGGGAGATGGCACCAGCGGTGGCAGCAGCTACTCAGAGGTCAGGGATCTCTCTCTCTCTTTCTCTCTATTTCTTTCTCTTGATGACCTGAGGAGAGGAGGGGGATGCACCCTGCCCACCTCGCCTACTACCTCTCCCATGGGACCTTCTTTCTCTGCCCACTCTGGGAGCCCTGCCCACTTGGGTTCAATCCGTCAGGACAAGGATGCATGCGTGGCCACCAGGGCTTCCCTTGGGCATGCATGAGGGGCCTCAGTGAAGGCCCTGCCCACCAGCAAGGCTCTGACATGCTGGGGCAAGACTCTGACCAGCTGGGGTGTTCTCTCGCACCTGCCAGGTGCAGGTGAAGAAGGATCACCACCGTTCTTGACTTGGCTTCAGCTGTTGTCTCCCTCCCATCACCATCACTTCCACTCAGCTCACCGGCCACTTCCCTTCCTTGGAAGCAGTGGTCAGGCCCTGTTGGCCAAAGGCAGACTGGGGTGTGAGCTCAAGGCTCTGCCTCGGCCAGCTGCTTAGTACTGGGCCTCATTTCTTCCTGGAAAGACAAAACCATGGCCTCACCCCATGCCTGCACTTTTCGACTCCACCCAGGTGTGGGAAAGGTTCTGTGGAGTCAGAATGGCTCTGACGAGACAGGCATATGCCAAAGCAGTAAGTGTGGCCCCAGCAGGCCAGAGGCCTAGGGAGCCAGGGCCACACTGGGCAAGCCCTTCCAGCGACAAGTCCCAGCCTCTTCTCTGGAGTTGGGAAGGCCTGGCCTTCCTAGTGCTCAGGCCACAGCTCTGGGGGCAATCCACGATGGAGGGCACACATGAAGCCCTTTGCCTGAGTGCACAGGTACCAGGCTGAGGGCCACAGGAAGGTTGGCTTGGCTGGCCTGCTTTGTCCAAAGGAGGCTGGCAAACCAGCTGAACAAACCACCTGGCCTAGGCACCTTTCAAGGGGACAAGCTCCAAAGGAAAGAGCCCTGGGGCCTGCTGCCAAGTTTTCTGGGGCGGGTGCCAGGCCCTGTCAGCAGAGGAAGCAGCCTGGCAACTGGTGTGCCAGACGTGAGATGTGGCGGCTCCCCACACTCAGGTCCCTGTCCTGCCCAGGCCTCCTGAGGGAGGACGAGGGTCTTGGCAGTGGCGAGTGGGGTGGGGCTGGTGGTGAACCTTTCCTGGGATGCCCCAGGAGAGGGCACCTGGGGATGGGTTGCCCCTGGCCAGGTCTGAGGGACTGACCCAGCTCAGGGCTGTTGGGGGCAGAGAGAGAATTCCCCTCCGCCCTTTCCCTTAAAGTTCTTATGGCTGGCCAAAGCATTAACATGACAGGTTAGCTGGAGAAAATAATACCAAGCTTAAGAACATGTGTACATGGGTGTAACCCAGGAAACTGAGTCTCTCAACATGGTGACAGAGATTCTCCTCTTATATACTATCTTCAGCTGAAGACAAAGGAGGATGTTGGGGATGGGGTTCTGGGATTTGAGAGGGGAAGAAGACAATTCTCATGGAGAAGGACATGTAAACATTTGTCTGAACCATTTCCCCTGCAGTTGGGTAATGTCCAGAAGGGACAGCAGGGAGGTGACCAGGAACCAGCCTCTCTGTGGTGGGGCTTACCTCAGGGTGGGCGTGTCTGTGGTGGGAGAAAGGGACATGGCATGTGAGATGGCACCAGCAGTGGTGGAAGTGACTCAGAGGTCAGGGATCTCTCTCTCTCTCTCTCTCTCAGGTACCTGATGAGAGGAGGGGGGTGTGCCCTGCCCAACTCACCTACATCTCTCATGGGTTTTTCTTCCTCTGGCACCTCCAGGAGCCCTGTGTGCTTTGGTTCAACCCATCAGGCCAAGGGTGAATGCGAGGCTGACTGTGCCTCAGGCGGGCCTCGGGGGACCTTAGTGAAGACACCATCTACCTGCAAGTTTGTCTCTGACCATGTGGGGTGCTCTCTAACACAGGCCATCTGCAGGTGAAGAAGGAACTCTGCCATTATTGGCTTGGCTTCACCTGTTTTTCCCTTCCATACCCCCACTTCCACTCAACTCACAGGCTGCTTCCCTTCTTTGGAAGTGGTGGTCTGGCCCTGGTGGCCAAAGGCGAACTGGGGTGTGAAATCAAGGCTCTGCCTCGGCCAGCTGCTTCATCCCAAGGCTCATTTCTTCCTGGAATGACCAAACCACGGCCTCACCCCATGCATGCACTTTTCGACTCCAGTCAGGTGGAAGAAAGGCTCTGTGGAGTCACAAGTCCTGGACAGGCATATGGTAAAGCAATGAATGTGACCCCAGCCGGCCGGAGCCCTAGGCAGCCAGGGCCACACTGGGCAAGCCCTTCCAGTGACAGGTCCCTGCCTCTTCTCTGGAGTCATGAAGCCCTGGCCTTCCAAGTGCCTAAGGTTAGAGTTTACCCTAACCTTAACCCTAATCCTATCACAACCCCGAACCCAAACCCTATCCATAACTCAAACCCTAACCCTAACTCTAACACTAACACTAACCCACACACTAATCCTAAGCCCAAATTGAACCCTTACCATAAATACAACCCTAACCAAACCCAAATCCTAAATCTAAACTGAACCAGAATCCTAACACTAACCCTAAAAATAACCTGTACCATAGCCTTAACCTAACACTGACCCAAAGCTAACCCTAACCCCAAACTGAACCAAACACTAACAATAACCCTAACCGTTACCAGAACACTCACCCTCAACAGTAACACTAACCCGTGCCTGAATGCTGTCTACCCAAAACTTAACCCTAACCATAACCAGAGCCCAAACTCTAACTATAAACTGAAACAGAATCCTAACCCTAACCATAAAGCTAACCCAAACGCTAAGCCTGTTCCTAAAACCTAACCCGAATGCAATCCTAACTGTAAACTGACACTGAACCCTAATCCTATACCTAACCCGAAGAGTATGCTTTACCCTAACCAGAACCCTAATCTTAACCCTAAACCCAACAGTAACACTAACCCTAACCTTAACCTGATCATAAATCTAACCCTAAACTGAACCCTAACCCTAACCTGAAACCAAACCAAAACCTGGACCCGAATCCTAACACTAAACCTAAGCAAACCCTAACCCTAACCTAACACTAACCCTAACCATAACATTAACGTGAATCACAACCCGATCCCTAACCTGAGCTGCAAGCCTAAAAATAACACTCACCCTAAACCTAACCTGAACCCTAAACCTAACCTGAACCCTAGCCCTAACCCTAACAAGAAGCCTAATCCTAACCCTAACCATAACCAGACACTAACCCAAACCCTAGCCCTAATTCTAATGTGAACACTAACCATAAACCTAAACCTAAACCTAAACCAATCCATAAGCCTAACCGGAACTCTAAACAGAACCCAACCCTAGCCCTAGCCTTAACCCAAACCCTGAAACTAACACTAAACCTAACCCGAAACCAAACCCTAACCCTAACCCTAACACTAACCTGAACCATAACCCTGATCCTAACCCTAACTCTAACCTGAACCCTAACCCTAAACCGAAACCGACCTTATCCTAATCAGAATCTAACATGAACCGTAACTCTAACCCCAAACCGAACCCTAAACCTAGACCTAACAATAACCCTAACAAAAACACTAACTCTAGCCACCTGAACTCTAACTCTAAACCTAACCCTAACTCGAACCCTTACCCGAAACCTAACCCTAACACTAGCTCACATCGTAACCCTAACCTTAACTGGTACCCTCAACCTAACCCGAACCCTAACATGAAACTTAACCCACACCCGCACCAGAACCCAATTACTACCCCGAACCCACACCATAACGCTAACATAACTCTAACCCAAACACTTACCCTAACCCTAAAACTAATCCTAAACCTAAAGGAAACACTAGCCCTAACCAAACCAAACCTAACACAAACACTAACCCTAAACCTAACCAGAACCCTAATCCTAAGTGTAACCCTAAACAAACCAAACCAAATAGTAACCTAATCCGAACCAAATAGTAACCGTAACTGAAAGCATAACCCCACCTAACGCAAACCCTAACCCAAACCCTAACCCAAAACCGAACCCAAACCCTAACCCTAACCCTAATCCTAATGCGAAGACTAACCCTAACCCTAACCCAAAGCCTAATCCTACTCTAACCCTAACCCGAATCCTGAACCTGACTCAGAACCAGAACTGTAACCCCAATCAGAACATTAACTCTAATCCTCCACCTAACCATAACCCTAAGCCAAAACCAAAACCTAACTCTGCACTAACCCCAACCCTAACCTTAACCCTAAACCTAACCTAAACTTAAAACTAAACCTAACACTAAACCTTAGCTTAACAATAACCCAAACCCTAGCAGTAACCCTAACACTAACCCGAACCCCAACCCTAACCCTAAGCCTTCCTTGATCCCAAAAACTAACCCTAACCCCAACTCTAAAGCGGAACATGAACCCTAACACTATTCCTAAATCTAACCCTAACTAACCCTAACCTTAATGTAAACACTAACCCTAACCCTAAACCCTAACACTAACCCAAAGCCTAAACAAAACCTGTGCCCGAACCCTAATCCCAACACTAACCAGACCTCTAGCCATAGCCCTAACACCAACCCCAATCCTAACCCTAATCTGAACTCTAAACCTAACCCTAAACTGAACCCTAACCCTAAGATTAACCCTAACACTAACCTGAACAGTAACCCGAAGCCTAACCTTAAACCTAACTGGAACCCAAACATAAGCCTAACCCTAACCCTATCCTGAAACCTAACACTAATCTTAACACTAACCCTAACGCTAACATGAACCCTAACCCTAACCGGAATCAACCATAACCATAAACCTAACCGTAACAGTAACTCTATCCCTAACCATAACCCGAACCCACACCCAACTCTAACACTAACGGTAGGCCTAACCCTAACACTAACTCGTACCTGAACACTAACCCTAACCCTCAACCTAACCTGTACCCTAACCCCAACCCTAACCCGAAGTCTAACCTTACCCAAACCCTAACCATAACCAATCCCTAACCTGAAACCTAACCCTTACCCTAATATGAACACTAACCCTAAAACTAAACTTAACCGTAATCCTAACCCTAACCCAAACCGTAATGCTTACTCTAACATGAAACCTAACCCAAACCCTAACCTGAACTCGAATCATAACACTAACACTAACTCTTACACTAACTGTAAACCTAACCTGTATGCTAACCCTAAAACTAACCCTAACTGTAACCTTAACCCTGACGCTAATCCTAACCTGAAACATAACTCTAACGATAACCATAAACCTAATCAGAACCCTAACGTTAACTCAAAACCAAACCTAAACTGAACCCTAGCCCCAACACTAACCTGAACACTATCACTCACCCTAACCCTAACCCGAAACTGAAATGTAACCATGACACGAACACTAACCCAAAGCCTAACCAAAATGCTAACTCAACCATAACCTAAAACTAAACATAGCCCTCACCCTAAGCCTAAACATAACTCGAACTCTGACAGCATCCATAACCCTAACCCGAACCCGAACCATAACCCTAACTCTAACCCTAACCCAAACCCTAAACCTAATCTTTACCCTAAAACGAACCCTTAACCTAACATTAACCCTAACCCTAGCCCAAATCATAACACAAAATTTAGACCTAATGCTAACCCTAACCCTAACCCGAACCCTAACCCTAACCCTAATCCAAACACAACCCTATCCTAACACTAGCACTAACCCTAACCCTAAGTAACCCAAAGCTAACCTAACCCTAACTCTTACCTAACCCAAACCGAACCTAACCTAACTCAATCCTAACCACTAAACCTAACCCATACATAACTCTAATCCTAACACTAAACTGAAGCCAACCGTAACCTTAACCCTAGACATAACCCTAACCTAACCCGAACTCTAACGCTAAAGCTAACCCTAATCAGAAACCGAAAACTAACCATAAACCCAATCCAAACACTAACGCTAAAACTAAACCCAACCCTAACCCAAACCATAGCCCTTAACCTAACATGAACCCTAACCCTAACTCTAACCTGAAATCAAACCATAACCCTAACCCTAACCCTAAACTTAACATTAACCCTAACCCTAACCCGAAACCAAACCCTAACCCTAACCCTAACACTAAGCTAAATCTAACCCTAAGCCGAACCCTACCCCTAACCTTAACCAGTTAACCTTATTCAGTTCAGGTTAGTGTTAGGGTTAGGGATCGGTTTAGGGTATGGGTTAGGTTTAAGGTTCGAGTTTGGGTTAGGGTTAGGGTTAGGGTTAGGTTTATGGGTAAGGTTGGGTTTGTGTTTGTGTTAGGGTTAGGGTTCCGGTTAAGGTTAAACCTAACCCATACCCTAAACCGATCCCTAACCCTAACACTAACCTGAACTGAACCGACCCTAACACTAACCCTAAACTGATACCAACCCCAAACTCTAACCCTAACGCTAACCAGGCCACTAAACCTAACCCTAACCCTAACCTGAAGCCTAACACTAATCTTAAACTAAAGCTAACCTGACCACTGACTTGAAGGCTAACCCTAACCCTAAACCTAAACCAAACCAGTACACGAACCCTAACTCTAACCCTAACCCGAACCCTAACCCTAACCCGAACCCTAACCCTAACAATAACCCTAAACTAAACCCTAAACTGAACCATAAACCTAACCCTAACCATTACCCTAACCCTAACAGTTACCTGAACCATAACACCAACGGGAAGGCAAAAATAACCGTAATTCTAACCCTAACAGTAACACTTACCCTAAGCCTAACCCTAACCCAAACCCGAACCCTAACTCTAACCCTCTCCTGAAGCCTAATCCGACCCTAACACTAACCAGAACCCTAAGCCTAACCTTAACCCCAATCCTAAATGTAACCCTAACCATAAACCAGCCTGAACCCTAACCCACATCCTGACCCTAACCCTAAGCGGAACCCAACCATAACCGTAACACTAATCCTAACAGTAACCCTAACCCTAACCCGAACCAGACCCAAAACCTAACCTAAACCTAAGCCTGACCCTAACCCTAACCTAACCTAAACATAACCTTAACCCCAATCCTAAACCTAAATGTAACCTAACCATAAACCAGCCTGAACCTAACCCACATCCTGACCCTAACCTAAAGCGGAACCCAACCATAACCGTAACACTAATCTAACAGTAACCTAACCCTAGACCCAGACCGAAACCTAACCCTAAACCTAAGCCTGACCCTAACCCTAACCCTAAACATAACCTAAACTCTAACCCGAACCCTAACCATAACCTAAACCAAACCCATACACAAACCCTAATCCTAACCCTAAACTTAACCCGATCCCTAACGCAAACCCTAACATGAACATTAACCCAAAAGCTAGTAATGATTCACACTCAAATACAAAGATGTTTCTTCTGTCAACTTACAAACCGAGAAGAAAGTGTGTTCTCTAAGAAATTTGAGAGTGTTCCTGTCTCTAGGAACTCCACGGCCCTCTTTCCAAACCTTGTTTCGGAAGGTGATCATTAGCAGGTGGAAGGAAGGGAGATGGGGCATGAAGTAACTTCCAGGAATGGGTGTTATCCATAGTTTAACTCAGCTGTAGTAGTGATTGCCCCTCAAATACCAAGATGTTTCTTACCATCTTCTCACAAGCCTGGAAAAGAAAGTGTCTTCTCTAAGGAATTTGAGTGAGATTCTGTCTCAAGGCCCTACATGGTGCTATGTACAACTTTCTTTGGGAAGGCAATCCTTAGGAGCTGGAAGAAAGGGAGATTGGACATGAAGTTACTTCCAGGAATGGCTGGTATCCATCATTTCACTCAGCTCTAGTAGTGATTGCCACAAAGAGAGAAAGATGTTTCATAACATCTACTTACTTTCCAGGATAAGAAAGTGCCCTCTCTAAGGCATGTGAGTGAGATTCTCTCTGAAGGCCCTATGTGGACCTGTGTAAAACATTTTGGGAAGGCGATCCTTAGGAGTGGGAAGGAAGAGAGGGCATGAAGTTACTTCCAGGAACGGGTGCTATACATAGTTTATCTGAGTTGTAGTAGTGATTGCCACTCAGATACAAAGATGTTTCTTACCATCTAAATACAAGCTTGGATAAGAAAGTGCCTTCTCTAAGACATGCAAGTGAGATTCTCTCTCAAGGCCCTTCATGGGCTTGTGTAAACCTGCTTTGGCAAGGCGATCCTTATGCACTGGAGGGAAGGAGATCTGGCATGAAGTTATTTCCAGGAATGAGTGTTATCCATAGTTAAACTCAGCTGTAGTAGTGATTGCCACTCAGATAGAAAGAGGTTTCTTTCCATCTCCTTACAAGCCGGGATAAGAAAGTGCCTTCTCTAAGGCATGTGTGTGAAATCCTCTCTCAAGGCCCTACATGGCCCTGTGCACAACCTGGTTTTGGAAGGCGATGTTTAGGAGCTGGAAGAAAGGGAGATTGGGCACCAAGTTGTTTCCAGGAATAGGTCTTATACATAGTTTAACTCAGCTGTAGTAACGATTGGCACTCACAAACAAAGATGTTTCTAACCATCTACTTCCTAACCCAGGATAAGAAATTCCCTTCTCTAAGGCATTTGAGAGTGATCCTGTGTCAAGGCCCTACACAGCTCTGTTTCCATACCCGCTTTAGGAAGGTGATCCGTTGGAGCTGGAAGGAAGAGATTGGGCACTTAGTAATTTCCAGGAATGGGAGTTATACTTAGTTTAGCTCAGCTGTAGTAATGCCTGCCACTCAGATACAAACATGCTTCTATCCATCTACTTAGAATGTAGTATGAGAAAACACACTCTCAATGGCTTGTGAGTGAGATGCTGTCCCAAGGCACTACACGATCCTGTTTCCAAACCTGCTTTATGAAGGCAATCCTTAGGAGCTGGAAGGATGGGAGATTGGGCACAAAGTCATTTCCAAGAATGGTTGTTATACTTAGTTTAACACGGCTGTAGCAATTCTTGTCACTCAGATACAAATACGTTCCTAACCATCTACTTAGAATCTGCTATCACTAAGTGTGCTGTCTATGGCTTCTGGGTGAGATTGTCTCAAGGCACTACATGGTCCTCTTTCCATACATGCCTTAGGAAGGGGATCCTTGTGTGCCAGAAGGAAGGGATATTGGACATGAACTTAGTTCCAGGAACTGGTGTTATCCATAGTTTAACTCAGCTGTAGTAGGATGCCACTCAGATAGAAAGATGTTTCTTTCCATCTACTTACAAGCCAAGATAAGAAAGTGCCTTCTCTAAGGCATGTGCGTGTTATTCTCTCTCAAGGCCCTACTTGGCCCTGTGCAAAATCTGCTTTGAGAAGGCGATCCATAGGAGCTGGAAGGAAGACAGATTGGGCATGATGTTACTATCAGGAATTGTTGTAATACATAGTTAAACTCAGCTGTAGTAATGAATGCCTCTCAGATACAAAGGTGTTTCATACCGTCTACCTTCAAACTTGGAGAAGAAATTGTGTTCCCCAAGGCATTTGAGAATGATCCTGCCTCAAGGCTCTACATGGCCCTGTTTATAAACCTGCTTTTGGAAGGAGAACTGTAGCAGCTGGAAGGAAGGGAGATTGGGAACGAAGTAATGTCCAGGAACAGGTGATATACATAGCTTACCTCAGCTGTAGTAATGATTACCACGCGTATAGATACCTTTTCCTAGACATTTACCTACAAGGGGGTTCAGAAAGTACCTTATCCAAGGAGCATGAGATTCGTTCTCAGGGCCAAAAGGGGATTATGCTCCAAACCTGGTTCAGGTTTTTCACCATTACAAGATGGAAAGAAGAGAGGTTAGGCACAAATTTATTTCCAGGAATGGGCATTACACATACTTTTGCTAAGCTGTAATAATGATTGGCACGCATATACAAACTTGTTCATGGACTTCTACTTAGAAACCTGCATCAGAAATTTCCTTCTCAAAGGAATGTGAGATTAATTCTCAGGTCCAGAAACGGCATTATGTCCCAAACCTGGTCGAGGAAGATGATCCTTACAACATGGGAGGAAGAGAGATTATGCACAAAGTTATTTCCAGGATCAGGTGTTATACATAGTTTTAAATCCACTTTAATAATGATTGTCACTCATTTACAAACTTGTTCCTGCATATCTACATATCGGCCGAGATTAGAAAGTGCCTTCTCATAGGAATGTGAGATTCTTTCTCAGGGTCCGAAATGACAATATTTTCCAAAATTGGTTTAGGTTGGTGATGCTTACAAGCTGGAAGGAAGAGAGATGGGGCACAAAGTTATTTTCAGGAATAGGTGATACATATTTCATCTTTGCTGTAGTAATGATTGCCACTCATATTCAAACTTGCTCCTAAACATTTCCTTACAAGCCAGGATCAGAAATTTCCTTCTCAAAGAAATGTGAGATTCGTTCTCAATGGCCGAATTGGCTTTATTTACCAAACCTGGTTTCGGGTTGTGATCCTTACGTGACTGAAAGAAGCGAGATAAGGCACAAAGTCATTTCCAGGAATGGGTGTTATACATAATATAGCTCACCTCTACTAATGATTGAAACTCATATGCCAACTTTTTCCTAGACATCTACTTAGAAGCCAGGATTAGAAAGTGTCTTCAGAAGGGAATGTGAGATTTTTTTTTAAGGTGTGAAATGGCAATATGTTCAAAATCTGGTTTAGGTTTGTGATCTATACGAGATGGAAGGAAGAGAGATTAGGCACAAAGTTACTTCCAGGAATGGGTGCTATATGAAGTTTACCTCAACTGTAGTAATGATTGCCAATCATATACAAACTTGTTCCTAGACATCTACATAAAAGTCAGGATCAGAATGTTCCTTCTCAAAACAATGTGAGACTCCTTCTTAAGGACCGAAATGGCATTATGGTCCAAATCTGGTTTAGGTTTGTGATCCTTACAAGATGGAATGAAGAGAGATTAGGCACAAAGTGATTTCCAGAAATGGGTGTTATACCTAGTTTGCCAGCTGTAGTAATGACTGTCAAGCCTATACAAACTTATTCCTAGATATCTACTTAGAAGCCGGTATCAGAGAGTGCGTTATCAAAAGAATGTGAGATTCCTTCTATGGGCCCGAAATGACACTATGTTCCAAACCTGGTTGATGAAGGTGGTCCTTACGAGCTGGAATGAAGAGAGTTTGGGCATGAAGTTACTTCCAGGAATGGCTGTTAATCACAGTTTAGCTCAGGTGTAGTAATGATTGCCAATCATATACAAACTCATTCCTGGACTTCTACTTTAGAAGCTGGGATAAGAGGACTCCTTCTGAAAAGAATATGAGGTTACCTTCACTCTTTTTTCTTTTTGAAAGGAAGATCAGCTCTGAGGTAACGTCCATGCCAATCCTCCTCTATTTGCTATGCAAGGCTGGCCCAGAGCTAACATCCATCCAGATCTTTCTCCACTTTATGTGGGACGCCACCACAGCATTGCCTGACAAGTGGTGCATTGCCACTCATATACTAACTTATTCCTAGACATCTACTTACAAGCTTGGACGAGGAAGTGACTTCTCAAAGGAATGCGATATTCCTTCCTAAGGCTCGAAACAGCAATATATTCAAAACCTGTTTTAGGAATGTAAACCTTCAGAGCTGGAAGGAAGAGAGATTGGGCATGAAGATATTTCCAGAAATGGGTGTTATCCATAGTTTAGCTCAGGAGTAGTAATGATTGCCACTCATATACAAAGTCGTTTCTAGACATTTACTTAAAAGCCTGGGTCAGAAAGTGCCCTCTCAAAGGAATTTGAGATTCAATCTCAAGGCCTGAAATGGCCTTCTGTTACATAACTGTTTTAGGTTTCTGATCTTTACGAGATGGAAGGAAGAGAGATTGGGCATGAAGTTATTGCCAGCCATGGGTGTTATACATAGTTCAGCTAAGTTCTAGCAATCATTGAAACTCATTTACTAACTTGTACCTAGAGCTCCACTTAGAACCCGGGATCAGAAAGTGCCATCTCAAAGGAATGTGATATTCCTTCTAAAGGCCCAAAATGGCAATGTGTACCAAACCTGGTTAAGGAAGGTGGACCTCATTTGCTGGAAGGAAGAGAGACAGGGCACGAAGTTGTTTCCTTCCTTGCTACTGGGAAAAGTGCTTGAGCAGTGGTATTTTGTCTTTCCATTGGGTGGCAGCCTCAGTGCAGGCAACGAACCATATAGAAGAAAAGGCACTTTCCATTATGATCCTCAAAAACTAAAAACAAATGTTTTTCTCCACAGAGTACATTCACTAGATGGATATTCTAGATATTCTCTCCCAGCTTCAGTGGAAAGTTTAAAAACTGTCAGGCGTAGATCCTCCTTAAAGCTACTTGCAAGCAGAGTTAAGCAAGAATTTTCTGGCATTACATGGGAGAGAATGCTATTTGTTGTGTGCGTGTGAGGAAGATCAGCCCTGAGGTAACATCCGATGCTGATCCTCCTCTTTTTTGCTGAGGAAGATTGGCCCTGAGACAACACCTGTTCCCATCTTCCTCTACTTTATATGGGATGCCACCACAGCATGTCGTGGCAAGCAGTGCGTTGGTGCATGCCCAGGGTTGGGAAACTGCAAACCCCAGGCCACTAAAGTGGAGCGTGCACAGCCAACTGCTTGTGCCACTGGGCAGGCCCCGGGGAGAAAATTCTTAAGTGAACGTCAATAACAACAATGTTGGGAAAGGCAATTTTCAGGATGGTCCTCTACAGATGCAAGCAAGAATTTTTCTCCAGACTGCCCTTTCCACTTTTACAGATGCTATAGATACTCTCTCCCAGCTGTACTGAAATTTAAAAACTTCTCATATGAAGAAGTTACTTACACTTATTGGGTACCTGTGTTAAGCAAAAGTGTTCATCATGATATGCTATTGAGACCCTGAATGTAGATGGAACTGCAGTGTATTCAAATTCTCAAGATGATCCTAAACAGCTACAAGG